>NC_033800.1:23493021-23541112 GCF_001876935.1 Asparagus officinalis
AAGGCCGAGAGGAGCCAACCGATGGCTAATCCTCCGAACTCGAACTTCGCCTCCCGTGGTAGGGGCAAGACACCTACAGCGGCTGTTGATGCTAATCAAACATCACAACAGCAGCCCCGGAGATAGCAGAAGACTTCGGATCAGAGGCTCCAAAAGGAGTACTCCTTCAAGGACGAAGATGTTCCAGCCATCTTCGAATCCCTCCTTGAAAATAACAAGATCAAGCTGCCACCCATCACAAATCAGGAGGAAGCTGACAATACTACGGATCCGAAGTACTGCGCGTACCTGTAGGCATATAAAATTGCTTATTGGAGGGGGTATCTGTAGGCATATAAAATTGCTTATAGGTCCCTTAACACGGCTCAACACGAACTAATGAACCATCGGGCGACGTATCTAAGCACGAACGTCAGTCCACAACACCGAAGCCAAGTGACACGCAACGAAGCGGATTAACAAGGCTACGAAGCTGACGAACCGCACGTGAACGACGGAATGAATCCACTCGCGTACGGAATCAAACCAACGGTCCAGAGAGTCAACGAGTCATCCAACCATATAACGGATTCGAACTCAGACACCAAAGCCGATTTACAGTTTTCCACGCGAACAATCTGGCGACCACAGTGGGAGCCGACGATCTCGCCAACGAGATCGATGCGTCGCAGCCGCGGATTGCAATCCCGGTCGTGGAGGAGGTCGAGTACGAGTTCGACCAAGCCAAGTTCGAGGAGTACGTGTCCTCGTCCGGCTCTATCTCCCCCCGCAAGTCCAAGAAGTTCTCCTCCGGGAGAAAAGCTCGTTGGTTTGAAGCTGCTCGGGAAGCCCACGAAGCTCTCAACCCAACTGACGCCGAAGTTGCGTCAAATGAAGTTCCACCGACCTCCAATCAGGTCAACCCAACTCCCGCCAACGCCTCTACTGTTCAGGGCGTTGTGACTCTCTCAAAGAGAGCCCGCCAGAGGCGTCGTCAACGCCTTGCGCGGCAATTCGCTAAGGCGATGGAGTCTACGGACGGATTCCGCTACCACGCGGAGTTGAAGAACAGAAGAGGCAAACAGCCTCAACCACCAATGAATGGCGACTCTTCCAAGCCGCCAAAGAAAGAATGGGTCCGCGTCAAACGGAACCGTTCGACACTCGAGGAGCGCATTCGCAAGCGCCGCGCGATGTCAGCGCAGGCACGGGCTCAAGCTCAGGAAGCCCGTAGAAAGCTGCAAAAGGAGGTGGAGAAGAAGCCACCACCAACACGACAAGTCTGGAAGCCTAAGTCTGAAGTGGCGACTCAGGCCAAAAAGCAACCAGTGCAGCCTTCTAAGGAAGGTCAAACTCCGGCGAGTCAACCAAAGTCGCCGTCAATCCCAATAACTTCTCCGGGAGATCATGCAGAGTCATCCCGCAAGAAGAAACCAATTTTGGAGCGCCTCGGTCCAATTCCTGACGTGAGAGGCAAAGCTCCAATTCACGAGCGTTTGGGCCCGATGAAGAAGCCCAGAACGACTCAACATACTGGGGGTCGCCATCACCTCCAGCATGACAAAGACCTCAAGGCAGCTGCGCGCACCAATTTGCGCATTGAAGTCCAAGATCACGCCGAAAATTCACGCCCAAAAAGGCATGTTTTGAGGCGGGTAACCTTTGAAAGCCCAAAGAAGGCAAGTCAACCTCAGATGGAAACATTATCATCTGATAATGATTGTGTTGTACCTGAGAAGGCGTGCCCGCACACGATAGGTTACTCTGACTGTCAAAATGACGAGTTGTACTATCGTGCTGGGGGTACGAATAGAACCAGGAAGAGGAGTCCCCGAGAACGGGAAATTCAATGTCCCTGTTCCAAACTCATTCGGGCGGTATTGTCGGAATGCAATTGCATTAAGGCGGTCCCCGAAAGAGTTTCAGTTTTTGAAAGACTTAATGCGGAAACGCCAAAACCAAGGCCTAGGCGCTTCCAACGAAGAAGAAGGGTGATTGAAGACGGAGAATTTCCGAGGGTCACCACCAACATGACGAGCAAAGGGACATCGGCACGAGAAGATTTCGAGTCGATTCTGAAAGCTTCCCGACCTAGAACCCGTCTGCAGTCCGGAACCATAGAGCGAGCAACTTATGGTAGGATTCGGACAAGACGCCCTTCAGAAGATGAAGAATCTGATGCCGGCTCCGCGGTGGCATCAGATAATACAGTATCCAGCGAGGGACAACCCCGCGAGGCCCTGATGATAAGTGCGGAGCAGATGGCCAAGATGCTTGAAGACGCTTTGGCTAAGCAGAAAGAAAGTTTCAAATTTGAGATGGAGATGGCCATGCAGCAGATGAGAGAAATGCATGACCAACAGATCCAAGCATTGGCGAACCAACAAGGCGAGCAGAATCATCGTAACCCGATTAATGTGGAAGATGAGGATACAAATGCTCGTAACACCAATGATCCTCCCGTCAACGCAGGGGGTGGTAATGAGAATGCTGGCGAAGAAACCGGCGAAAACCTGAAGATCAAGAACCTCGAGAGCAAAATCAACACACTAATTTCCGCTCAAGAGACGAAGAAAACAGGCATTCCTTGCCCATACCCAAGAGAATGGGAATCGATCCCATATCCGGCGAAGTTTAATCTAATTAACTTCACGCCGTTTAATGGGATGGGTTCACCTACCCAGCATTTGATTTACTTCAAATCGCATTTGGGGGTGATCTCTGGTAATGAGCCTCTGATGGTGCGGTCATTCGTCGGCACTCTTCGCGGAGCCGCCTTCGATTGGTATCGCCGCCTCAAGCCAGGCAGCGTAAACAGCTGGGATGACATGGAGACCAAGTTCCTGGCCAACTTCTTCGACGACGACACCGAGATATCTATCGGATCGTTGCTCGATGAGAAGCAGAAGGACGGAGAGTTAGTCGATACCTTCGTCAAAAGATTCCGGAACAAGGCGATGAATTGCCGGGACCCGATCACCGAGGAATTCATCCTCCAGACCTGCCACAACAACCTCGCGTTGGACGTGCTAGAAGCAATGGGGACAGCACCATCCAATACATGGAAGGACTTGAAAGTCCGGGGAGAGCAAGCTGAGCGATTCCTCAAGAGGAAGAAGGCGGAAAGAGGCCAACCGGCGACGAGTGTTCCAAAGCAAAACTTCGTCCCACGGGGGAAAGGTAAGGCACAAGCTAATGCAGTTGATGCTAATCAAACCTTTCAATTGCAACCACAGCAACAGCAGCCACAGCAACAAGCACCCCAACAATCTCGAGGACAATGGCAACAACGGCCTCAGAAGCAGAAATCTGCGGAGCCGAGGTTTCCTAAAGTGTACTCCTTCAAGGATGATGAAGTTCCCGGCATCTTCAAATACCTGTTGGAGAACAACAAGATCCAGTTGCCGGCGATCGTGGATCAAGAAGGGGCCAGCAAAGTGACGGATCCAAAGTACTGCGCGTACCACAGAGCGGTCCACCACCCTACGAGATCATGCTACCACCTCAAGGACAAGATCCAGGCGTTAATCGACGTAGGAGTCATAACCCCGAAACCAGCCAAGAATGTGGGGGCCAACGCAGTGTCAATCAGTTTTGGGTCAGTGCCTACAACTTGGTTCGAGCCAAAACGCGTCACCAAAGTCGGGATGAAGACGGTGAATGACGATCCGCACGGACAGCGCCAAAAGGGACTTGTGCCGCACACAACCCCAAATGGCGAAATCCTTTGGGTTCATCCAGATCTGATTGGAGATGAACAATGGGCCGGTTCGTCATCCGGGAGGAAGTCTAAAGGAAAAGGGAAGTCTTGTTATGGAGTCTCTGCTATCCCAGGGGAAGATGACGAAAGAATCTCCACTTTCCTGCTCTCTGAAGAAGAACAAGAAGCTTTTGCGACACGGAGCGGAAATGAATACCACTACAATTATCCGCCACCTAGTGAGCAGGGGGTGAACAAGCGGGGACCAGCCAAAACTCTCACGGAGATGGGAGTGATTGCAAGTCCCACACCGGGTAAAGAAGCTCTACGACAACCGGTGAATAAACCAAAAGAGAAGAATCCCCAAGAGGTACAGAATCCGAAGCAGTCTCGTTTCAGTCGTCCAATTGGAAGAGACAAACCGGAAAGCTCGAAGACTCCGCATAGCTTCGACATTATGGCGCAATTAGCCAACATTCCTGCACGGATAACGCTGTATGAGTTGCTGCGATTATCCAAAGAAACCAGGGAGGCCCTACAAGAAGCTTTGGCCAATGCAGAGGTATTTCTGACTCAAGTCAAGCCGATACCTGAACAGCCAGAACCGCTGAGTCAACAGTGCAACATAGCGACTAAGAACCTTCCCTGCATTACTTTCACCAAAGAAGATATGCAGACGAAGAATTCGAACCACGATCGGCCGTTATATTTCGTCGGATACATTGGCTCCAGCCAAGTCAACCGAATCCAAGTGGATCCGGGTTCTGCTGTGAGTATTATGCCGCTTCGATTGATGCATTTCCTCGGCATCCCAGTAAGCAAGTTGGCGTCCACAGGCACTGTTATTTATGGATTCAACACTAGTGGGTCAAGACCCTTGGGTAAGATCCGGGTGAAGTGCCAGATGGGAGATCTGAAGACAGAAGTCACGTGTTATGTGATCGATGCGGAGACTTCGTACAACTTACTATTGGGTCGGCCTTGGATCCATAGTAACGTGATAATTCCCTCTACTCTCCATCAGTGTTTGAAGTATGTCGACACTGACAATGAGGTTAGGACGGTGGTCGCGGATAAGCAACCATTCAAGGGGTATGAGAATTATTTCACCGATTCTCTCCTTTATGGTAACGAATCCGATACTGAACCATCGGCCCAGGGCACAGACAGCGGAGAAGAAGCTGATTCTGAAGCCGGATTCGATTACAATGGCGGTTTTGTTTTAAATGACATTGTACCCTTTGTAATCAATCTTGACGATGAACAATCGTCAGATGGAGGTTGTAACTGGCAACTTGCCGATATTGCAATAAAAGATGATTTAGAGTACTCCTTGTCTCTTGATGATGTGATGAAAGGGCTGTATGATAATCCTGAGTTGTATATGCCGATCCGATCATCCTATGTAACGAAGGAACACCTCCAGCATTCTTTCGGAACAACCATGGTCATCCCGAACAAAGTAAGAGGTGCTAAAGAAGTGATTTACGGTAAAGGAAAAAGCTCTCCGTTACCAGATCATTTCCTAAGTGAAGACGAAGATGATGACAAACCTGGTCGACATCTATCCAAGTATAGTCCAGAAGCGCGCAAGCTCATGGAAAAGCAGGGCTACGATTTCACACTCGGAGAAGGTTTATACTTCGATCGAGGTCCTCGTAATCCAGCCAAAGCGGTATATGTACCAAAAGGGAAACCTGAGGATTATTATAAATATGGGCGAGGCTTAGGTTATGTTTCATCAGATGACGAATGTGGTTGGCAAATTATCGATCAAATTGCTAACAAAGCTAAGGATGGGTACTTGCCAGATTCTTCAGCTGAGGATTCCGACACAAGTTTGGGAGAAATGTTCAAAACCTTAATGTCAAACATGACTACAGCTGATCCATCTACGTTGGAGGATGACGATCAAATACCAACGTGGGAAGACCCAGATTAACATGGGTGATGAGGCCAACCCAAAGCCTATATTCATCAGCGACAGTCTTCCCCCAGATGAGAAGGAGGAATTGATTGCTCTCATCAGGGAATATATCGACGTCTTCGCATGGAATTATGAAGACATGCCAGGGCTCGACCCCAATGTCGCAATGCACCGCCTCGATATCAAGCCGGATGCCAAACCTGTCAAGCAACAGCAAAGACGGTTTCGTCCGCAGATTATGGAAGCCATTGAGGCAGAGGTTAAGAAGTTGATCGAATCAGGATTTATCCGAGAGGAACAACATCCAGACTGGTTAGCCAACATCGTTCCCGTCATGAAGAAGAATGGCAAAATCAGGATTTGCATCGACTTCAGGAACCTGAATGAAGCATGTCCAAAAGACGACTTTCTTCTCCCAATCACGGATGTCATTATCGACAATACATGTGGATTCGAGAGGATGTCCTTCATGGATGGCTTTTCGGGATATAACCAAATCAAGATGCATCCGGATGACGAGAAGCATACAGCGTTCAGAACGCCCCTCGGCGTCTTTTGCTACACAGTGATGCCATTCGATCTAAAGAATGCAGGCGCCACATATCAACGAGCAATGACTAAGATTTTCCAAGAACATCTCAGGAAGACAGTCGAATGCTACGTTGATGATTTGGTTGTAAAAAGCCGTAACAAAGAAGATCACATCAAGGATTTGAAGACGATGTTCGATCTCATGAGGAGTCATCAATTGAAGATGAACCCCACTAAATCATTCCTTGGAATGTCCAGTGGAAAATTCCTTGGGTTCGTCGTCACCCCTAAGGGTATACATATCGATCCTGATAAGGTGAAGGCGATACATGAATTGCAACCCCCAGGAATCTGAGAGAACTCAGAGGATTGCAAGGGCGTTTAGCTTACATCAGGCGGTTCATCTCAAATCTCTCTGGGAAGTGCCAACCTTTCTCTAAGCTAAACAAGAAGGGTGTGTCATTTATTTAGGACGACGCCTGCACATATCTGACAAATCCTCCTGTTCTCGTTGCACCAAAATCAGGTAAACCGTTCTTGATTTACATCAAGGCGATGAATCATTCGATAAGTGCTTTGTTAGCACAAGACGATGATAATGGTCACGAACAGGCAGTTTATTATTAAAGTCGGACTTTGGTGGGCGCTGAGTCTCGATATCCGATGATTGAGAAAGAATGTCTCGCGTTGGTGTTTGCAGTGCAAAAGATGCGGCATTACTTGGTGGGACAAACAATTTACATTATCTCCAACGTTAATCCCGTGCGAGTATTTATGACGCAACCGGGTTCGATTATAAATATGGGCGAGGCTTAGGTTATGTTTCATCAGATGACGAATGTGGTTGGCAAATTATCGATCAAATTGCTAACAAAGCTAAGGATGGGTACTTGCCAGATTCTTCAGCTGAGGATTCCGACACAAGTTTGGGAGAAATGTTCAAAACCTTAATGTCAAACATGACTACAGCTGATCCATCTACGTTGGAGGATGACGATCAAATGCCAACGTGGGAAGACCCATGGGTTCATCACCTAAACATGCAGTACGGTGATAGGTTCGAACAGAGAGAACCACCAACCGAAGATGAAGTAGTCCAAATTAATATGGGCAATGAGGCCAATCCAAAGCCCATATTCGTCAGCGGTAGTCTTCCTCCGGATGAGAAGGAAGAATTAATTGCCCTGATCAGAGAATACATTGATGTCTTCGCCTGGAACTACGAAGATATGCCAGGACTCGACCCCAATGTGGCAATGCACCGCCTTGACATCAAGCCGGATGCCAAACCTGTCAAACAACAGCAAAGACGGTTTCGTCCGCAGATTATGGAAGCCATTGAGGCAGAGGTTAAGAAGTTGATCGAATCAGGATTTATCCGAGAGGAACAACATCCAGACTGGTTAGCCAACATCGTTCCCGTTATGAAGAAGAATGGCAAAATCAGGATTTGCATCGACTTCAGGAACCTGAATGAAGCATGTCCAAAAGACGATTTTCTTCTCCCAATCACGGATGTCATTATCGACAATACATGTGGATTCGAGAGGATGTCCTTCATGGATGGCTTTTCGGGGTATAACCAAATCAAGATGCACCCGGATGACGAGAAGCATACAGCGTTTAGAACACCCCTCGGCGTCTTCTGCTATACGGTGATGGCTACGTTGATGATTTGGTTGTAAAAAGCCGTAACAAAGAAGATCACATCAAGGATTTGAAGACGATGTTCGATCTCATGAGGAGTCATCAATTGAAGATGAACCCCACTAAATCATTCCTTGGAATGTCCAGCGGAAAATTCCTCGGGTTCGTCGTCACCACTAAGGGTATACATATCGATCCT
Source organism: Asparagus officinalis (assembly GCF_001876935.1). NCBI lineage: Eukaryota > Viridiplantae > Streptophyta > Magnoliopsida > Asparagales > Asparagaceae > Asparagus > Asparagus officinalis. Next base: position 23,501,005 of record NC_033800.1, read on the forward strand.
GATAAGGTGAAGGCGATACATGAATTGCAACCCCCAGGAATCTGAGAGAACTCAGAGGATTGCAAGGGCGTTTAGCTTACATCAGGCGGTTCATCTCAAATCTCTCTGGGAAGTGCCAACCTTTCTCTAAGCTAAACAAGAAGGGTGTGTCATTTATTTAGGACGACGCCTGCCAAAAGGCACTCGAGGATAAAGATGCGGCATTACCTGGTGGGACAGACGATCTACGTTATCTCCAACGTTAATCCAGTACGGGTGTTTATGACGCAACCGGCCTCTATGAATTGGCGACTAGCGAAGTGGGCCCTTCTCTTGTCCCAATACGATTTGCACTTCAAGCAGCAGAAGTCGATAAAAGGACAGGCGATTTGTGACCTTTTGGCGGCAAACCCGACCACAGATACGGCAGAAGTATATGATGACTTGCCGGATGAAACCCACGAGGTTAACACCACATCACACCAACAAGTATGGCAATTATACTTCGATGGTGCCTCAAGGGCAGTTAATAGAGTAATAACCCCGGGATGTCCTACAGTTTCCTCTGGAGTTGGAGTCGTCTTAATCTCCCCTGGAAAGCACGTGATGCCTCGGGCTTATTCGTTGACTAGTCCGTGCTCCAATAATGTTGCCGAATACAACGCGCTTCTCATTGGACTCAGTTTCGCCAAAGAGCTGGGGGTCGAATATCTCGAAGCTTTTGGAGATTCGCAATTGATAGTCAACCAAGTTCGCGGTGAGTATGAAGTCAGGAATCAAGACCTGATCCCGTACCACCAGGAAGCCATCAAAATGGCGGAATCTTTCGAAGAATTCTTTATTGAATACATCCCTCGTCTCCAGAACGCTTATGCAGACGCACTGGCGGCACTAGCAGTATCACTGGCACAGCCTCCCGAAGCTGAGCTGTTAGTCACAGTACGGACGCATCAACTCTGCGTACCCATATACAGTAGGGATATTGAAGAGGAAGATGACGGAAACGTAAACGCCAAGGAGGTGAATTCAACTCAAATTGGGTCTGAGTCCCGAGATTGGCGTTTTCCCATCATTGACTACGTCCAGTATGGTATTCTGCCAGAAGACGTAAAAGAAAGGGAATCAATTCGCCGAAGAGCGCCAAGATTCTTTTATAATGCCGAGACCCATACGTTATACCGTAGGGGATACGATGGTTTATTACTCCGATGCCTTTCGAACAAAGAAGCAGAAGAAGTTCTTAAGGAAGCGCACGAAGGAGAATGTGGTGCGCATCAGCCCGGTCCCAAACTGTATGATCGCATCAGGAGGATGGGATATTTCTGGCCAACGATGGTTCGTGACGCAATCGAATACGCACGAGAATGCCACGCTTGCCAGATACATGCAAATTATATGCATCAGCCACCAGAGCAGTTGCACACATCAACCACGCCATGGCCGTTCGAAGTATGGGGCATGGACATTGTTGGTCCTATTTTTCCCCCCTCAGTCAAAGGCGATCGATTCATTCTCGCCATCACGGATTACTTCTCAAAGTGGGCTGAAGCAATTCTGCTTAAAGAAGTGAAGGCGAACAACGTCATCAATTTTATCAAGCATCATGTCATATACAGACACGGCGTGCCAACGGTCCGCAATTTATAAGCAACGCCTTCATCAGGTTTTGTGACAAGTTCAAAATTGAAGACGTTTCATCAACACCTTATTATCCCGCCGCGAATGGATTAGCGGAGGCGTTTAACAAGACGATCATTAAGATCCTGTCAAAGCTCGTGAAAACCAATAAACGAGACTGGGACGATAAACTCGGTGAGGCACTCTGGGCTTATCGCACCACCATACGCACGCCCACAGGTGCCTCCCCGTATTCGCTGGTATACATATGTGAAGCTGTGCTACCGCTGGAAATTCAGATTCCATCCCTTCGGATCGCCCTCGCAACAGAGATGACGACAGAAGAACAGCATCAGAAGCATCTCGAAGAGCTTGAGAGGCTAGATGAAAAGCGCTTGGAAGCTCAATAGCAAATTGAGTTTTATCAGGCCAGGATGTCTAGGGCTTTTAACAAAAGAGTCCGACAAAGAAGCTTCAAGGAAGGAGATCTGGTCCTCGCTGCTCGCCGACCGATAATCCTCAATTCCAAGAAGAAAGGTAAATTCGAACCTAAATGGGAAGGCCCGTTTGTGATAGACATAGTCTACTCAAACGGCGCATATCGCCTAATTACTCCAGAGGGCGCCAGGCAATTAATGCCAATAAATGGGAAGTTCCTGAAAAAATACTATCCTTAGTACATTCAGGATAACCCGCTTACCGGGAAGTTCCTTGAAGAATATTACACTTAATATTCTAGAGGATAACCCAAAATCATTTTCACCACCAAAAACCCTCACTGATCAATTTTAATTGACAGTGGGTCCACCAAAAATGTCTTTCTGGCCCTCTTGACTCTTTCCATGAACAAGAGGTCCACTTTCATTTCGGAGTCTCCTTTCGATAAACGGAAGAACTCCCTTCTTCTTCTCTTTGGTTAAGCCCTCTCATGGCTATAACCGAAGTTGAGGTTTCACTTCGATAAACGAAGAACTCTCTTTTCAGTTTAGATAACCAATCCTATAAAAGGCAAGTTTATCTAAATTTTCCAGATTCTCGGAGTGGAGATCCCACTTCTAGTTTCTTTTGCGCTGAAAACAGAATATAAAATTCTTCCTTTCCAGAATCAAGGAATAGAATATAAAATTCTTCCTTCCTTATATTCGGGTTCACCTTCACCCTAAAAGAAGACCGGGAAATAGAATATAAAATTCTCCCTTTCCCGCACCAATCTTTTCCCAAAATTTGTCAATCCAGGATTCATCCTAGGAAGTTTATCCTGAATCCTAAGCAGGGATAAGTCTGCGCCTAACACGCACTGCCGGTTTAGTCTTTTTCCACAGAAAAAGACACCAGAGTTCGATTCTGGGGTATTCTGTCCTGAAACCTAAGCAGGGATAAGTCTGCGCTTAACCCGCGCTGCCGGTTAGTTCTTAACCGTTAAAAAGAACACCCGTTCACATATTCAACATTGTGGCAGGTTATTATTAATAATACCAAAATCCATGCCTTACACGCACGGGGAATGTCATCCTGAATCCTAAGAAAGGATATGTCGACATCTAACACGTGTCGCTGGTTTAGTCTTTCGCCATAGAAAAAGACACCAGAATATCAGTCTGGGGTATTTTATCCCGAAGCCTAAGTAGGGATAAAGTCAACACCTAACACGTGTTGCCGGGTAGCTTATTCCCGTAACAATGGCGAAGTCTACGTATTCGAAGTCATAGCATCAAGTCTAAGGGATTTCATTCCTTTAGCACAACGTTACATGCAGAACGGATTTAGACAATCTGCATGCTAGCCCGACTCAAACGGTAGTCGGTAAAGGCTAATCAAACCCGTTGAAGGCTGGGGGTTAGCCAAAAATCCTAAAGTCAACACCTAACACGTGTCGCCGGGTAGCCTATTCCCGTAACAATGGCGAAGTCTATGTATTCGACATCATAGCACGAAGTCTAAGGGAGTTCATTCCCTTAGCACAACGTTACATGCGGAAAAAAAAAAAGAAAAAGGACCATTTTGAAATTTTCCAAAAAAAATGGACTAATTTGTAAATTTCCAGAAAAAGTAGCTCACCGGCGTAAGAGGGAGGCGCGCCATCAGTCGGCGCGGTAGAGGATTGACCCCTCGCCATACGGGACATAGAGACCTGCAAGGTAAATTGAGGGATCAGATCTAGAAAAGGAAGAATCCCATTTTTTTATCGCAATTCCACCCCTAAAAAGGCGAGCTTGAGGCATCAAATCACGCCCTCAACCCTTATATATGATCCCACGACTCCATACCCTAGATTAAACATGAAATAGATCAAGATTGCGGAGGATTTACCTGAAGAAAAGCCCAAAATCCAATAAAGGCGAGACCTTTAAGGAAACTTGAACCACGCGCTCGAGGGGCCTGAGAGAAACTTTTTATTTGGAGTTTTTGGGGGATTTCTCAATCCAAGATCCAAAGGAAAGCTAGATCTAATACAGATCTGAAGTTTGGAGGGAGAAAAGAGGCTTGTGAGAAAAGAAAATCAAAAATTAGAGGGAGGGGGTGGCCGGCCCTAGAAAGAGAGGAAGAAAAAGAAAAAGAAAAAGAAAAAAACCCCTTTTATAGCCTTGAACCAGATCTGGCTGAACCAGACCAGACTGGGCTGAACCAGACCAAGCCAAATTGGACCAGAATGAGCCAGAATGAGCCAGAATGAGCCAAATTGAGCCAGATTGAACCTGGCTGGACCAGACCAGACCAGAATGAGCCAAATTGAGCCAGATTGAACCAGAATGAGCCAGTCTGAGCCAAATTGAACCAGTTTGAACCAAACTTGAACCAGAATTCAAATTGGAGCTGAATTAAGCATTGGGACGACTTTAGATCAACCTACGGTTCAGTCCTTCACCTATTTTACCCCTCTACCATATATTTGGAAGGGTCGGAGAGATTTTTGAACCCAAATACTGCCTTTTTGGCACATTTTTTGGGCCGGTTCAGATTATTCGAACCTAAAGAATACTCCGAAAAGTATACGAGTATAAACTGCTTCTTAATACTCCAATAAGGTATACGAGTATAAACTATTCCCTCCTCTTTGTTGAGAAGTTTCTGGAGAATATTTTTCTAAAAAATATTCTTAAGGATAACTAACATAACTCCCAGGAGTGTATGAGTATAAACTAGACCTCCCCGCTCCAACTCCCTAAGAGCTTAAACTGTGTAGACTCCAAAAGACTTACGAGTATAAACTGTGTTAAACGTCGGACAACGCGTCACAATAGAGATTCAAAGCCGTCAACCGATGGTCAATTCCATGTTGAAGCAACTAACTCGAGCTAAAAAGCCAGGAAATCAAGAATCGACTTCAAATTCAAAATTCCGACAACGGTCAGACAATAAATGCAGCATCGGAACCCTCTCAAGCATTCGACAAAGCACCGAATAGCCTGGAGGATTGAAGGAATCGAGAACAGAAACCATTCCAAGATCCCGTCACACCGATTGAAGGTTGGGACAGTCATATCCAAAGTATTCCAGACTCTTCTATAAAAGAACGAGACTGAAATACTTTGGAGGGGGTATCTGTAGGCATATAAAATTGCTTATAGGTCCCTTAACACGGCTCAACACGAACTAATGAACCATCGGGCGACGTATCTAAGCACGAACGTCAGTCCACAACACCGAAGCCAAGTGACACGCAACGAAGCGGATTAACAAGGCTACGAAGCTGACGAACCGCACGTGAACGACGGAATGAATCCACTCGCGTGCGGAATCAAACCAACGGTTCAGGGAGTCAACGAGTCATCCAACCATATAACGGATTCGAACTCAGACACCAAAGCCGATTTACTGCCTAATCGGGATCCAGACTTCCAAATCAGGAATCAAGTCAACAAATAGATTTCAGACCAATCAACCGCATAACCAAATCACAGACGAACAGATCTGGTTGCCTATAAATAGGCGGGGTCATTCATCATTTTGGAGGACTTTTGGAAGAACTTTTGGAGAGCCGAAACTCTGCCGGATTGAGACCTCATCTTGGAGTTTTTTTGAAGGCTTGAAGACTTGGACATTCAGATCTGATTCTTGGCGAGCACCCACATCACAAAAGGCAGGAGTTCGAGGGGATTGAGATCTCAGATCTACGTTGTTACACTCCGGATCAAAGCTTGGTCTTTGATCCCGAGATTCGAGCGATTGTTTCCTTGGTGAAATAATCCCTCCGGCTATTATTTCCTTGGTGAAATAATACCCGTTATACTGCGTAGATCTGTCCGGATCTAGATCGTGTGGTGGTCCACGGCAAACAACCCCGGCGCAGGCAAACAACCCACGCAAGCGAGTGACCGAATAACAGGAGCTCGCGATTTGTTCGACAAAAGAGAAAAAGTTGTAATTTTTAATTTTCTTTATTTTTGATTTTCATTGTAACCGGATCTAAAAAAGACCGGATCTTTTGTAAACGAAAAACTGTTATTCAAGATAGCAATGGAATCAATGAAGAAAGCAACGATTTTCCCCGCGAACAGTACCACAGGAGGATCCTTCATCCCACCAAGGCCTGCTTTACTTTAAAGAATAGCATCCAGACCTTGGTTGAAGCCGGCGTCATAACGCTAGGGTAACCCAGTTGAGAACGGCAAGACTCCGACAAGTATAAGTGTATAAACTACTTCTCAATCCTCCGACCGGTATACGATGTTAAACTGCTCCCTGATACTCCAACATGTATATGAGTCTAAACTGTTTCATTTCTTTCACGGGAAGTTCTTGGAGAATTTTTATATGTAATATTCTTAAGGATAACCCGGTCATGTAACTGCGTACAATGTCGGACCCAGTTCCACAAGGGAAGCTGGGGGTGGATTATTCATGTATCGGGAAGTTCCCTAAAGAATACCACGGGTGATATTCTTAGGGATAACCCAATCACTATAAAAGTGATAAGTAAAACATCCACATTTAAACTCTAAATATCGGAATGTTTTCCATTATTGTTATCAAATTCACTAATTCTCATGAGTTATCTTGTTGAGACAAGATTCGATCCTTTTGACAGATTAATCTTTCCTCACAAAAATCCCCCACTGATCAAGTCAATTGACGGTGGGTCCACTAAATTTTTTTGTCCGCCAATTCATGGCAATTTCCAAAGTTTGACGTGTTAAGTCCCGATTACTTAACGTCAAAACCCTTCATCGAGTGGCCAGTACAAACCAGTATTTCTACTGCTACTTGTATTCCACTCCCTTTGCTTTCAGGTCAAACATATAAAAGTTAGGGCCACAACCAAAATCCCCTCTCGATTCCTTTGTTCGCGGGGAAAACTGTTTTCTTTTTCATTGAAATAATTGTCATCTTGGATTACAAAGATCCGGTCTTTTATAGATCCGGTTACAACTAAATCAAAGAAAAAAAAAATAAAAATTACAACTTTCCTCTTGTGAACAAATCGCGAGCTCCTGTTTTGCGGTCGCTCGCTTTGGTGGGTTCTTTGCCTGCGCCGGGGTTAATCCGTGGACCACCGCGCGATCTAGATCCGGTCGGATCTACACGAGTATGCGGGTATTATTCCACGAAGGGAATAATAGCCGGGGAGGATTGATTCACCAAGGAAACAATCGTCCAAATCTCGGGATCTAAGACCAAGCTTAGATCCGGAGTGTGATATCGTGTAGATCTCAGATCTGTTCTTTGCCTCCTCTCGAAATCCTGCCTTTTCTGACGTAGGTGCTCGCCGAGGATCAGATCTGTACGTGCAAGTCTTCAAGTCTTCAAAGCTCTGAGTTCACTCTTCAATCCGGCAGAGTTTTGGCTCTTGAAATTCCGACCTCTGAAAATGAACATCCTGCCTTTTCTGACGTAGATGCTCGCCGAGGATCAGATCTGAATGTGCAAGTCTTCAAGTCTTCAAAGCTCCGAGTTCACTCTTCAATCCGGCAGAGTTTCGGCTCTTGAAAGTTCGACCTCTGAAAATGAATACCACTTGGCCTATTTATAGGCACCCAGATCTGTGCCTAGGCACAGATCTGGGTCGGCCACCTCAGGGTGGCTCGGCTCTGGGCCGAGCCACCTTGAGGTGGCTCGGCTTGGGCCGAGCCACCTGAAGGTGGCTCGGCTTCGGCCGAGCCCCTCTAGGTGGTGGGTTTGGTTGTTTTCCGTTGTTTCCGGTTCTTTCTGATTGACTCGTTGACCTGATTTGGCAGTAAATCTGGATCCTGATTAGGCAGTAAATCCACTTCTGAGTTCGAGTCCGAAACCGATCTTGATTCGATCGTGATTCGTCCGAGTATGCCCTTGGTTGGATGACTCGTTGATTCTTTGACACTTGGCTTGATTCCGAACGCGTATGGATGCATTCCGTCGCTTGCGTACGATTCGTCGAACTCGTCGCCTCGTTGGTTCGTCGGTTTATGCCGAACTGTGCTAAGGGACCTATAAGCAATTTTATATGCCTACAGATACCCCCTCCAAAGTATTTCAGTCTCGTTCTTTTATAGAAGAGTCTGGAATACTTTGGATATGATCGTCCCCACCTTTAGTCGGTGTAACGGGACCTTTGGAATGATCTCCGTTCTTGATTCCTTCAATCTTCCAGGTTATTCGGTGCTTTGTCGAATATCTGTAAGAGTTCCGGTGCTGCATTTATTGTCTGACCGTTGTCGGAATTTTAAACTTGGAGTTGATTCCTGATCTTTTAGCTAAACATCGATTGTTGGCGTCGAGTCTTTATTTGCAACGCGTTGTCCGGCGTAGTGTTGTTGAGTTATCCTTAAGAATATTTATAAAACATTCTCCAGGAACTTCTCAACAAAATTTAGGGAACAGTTTATACTCGTATACCTTATTGGAGTGTTTAAGAAGCAGTTTATACTCGTATACTTTTCGGAGTATTAAGAAGCAGTTTATACTCGTATACTTTTCGGAGTATTAAGAAGCAGTTTATACTCGTATACTTTTCGGAGTATTAAGAAGCAGTTTATACTCGTATACTTTTCGGAGTATTAAGAAGCAGTTTATACTCGTATACTTTTCGGAGTATTAAGAAGCAGTTTATACTCGTATACTTTTCGGAGTATTAAGAAGCAGTTTATACTCGTATACTTTTCGGAGTATTAAGAAGCAGTTTATACTCGTATACTTTTCGGAGTATTAAGAAGCAGTTTATACTCGTATACTTTTCGGAGTATTAAGAAGCAGTTTATACTCGTATACTTTTCGGAGTATTAAGAAGCAGTTTATACTCGTATACTTTTCGGAGTATTAAGAAGCAGTTTATACTCGTATACTTTTCAGAGTATTAAGAAGCAGTTTATACTCGTATACTTTTCAGAGTATTAAGAAGCAGTTTATACTCGTATACTTTTCAGAGTATTAAGAAGCAGTTTATACTCGTATACTTTTCGGAGTATTAAGAAGCAGTTTATACTCGTATACTTTTCGGAGTATTAAGAAGCAGTTTATACTCGTATACTTTTCGGAGTATTAAGAAGCAGTTTATACTCGTATACTTTTCGGAGTATTAAGAAGCAGTTTATACTCGTATACTTTTCAGAGTATTAAGAAGCAGTTTATACTCGTATACTTTTCGGAGTATTAAGAAGCAGTTTATACTCGTATACTTTTCGGAGTATTAAGAAGCAGTTTATACTCGTATACTTTTCGGAGTATTAAGAAGCAGTTTATACTCGTATACTTTTCGGAGTATTAAGAAGCAGTTTATACTCGTATACTTTTCGGAGTATTAAGAAGCAGTTTATACTCGTATACTTTTCAGAGTATTAAGAAGCAGTTTATACTCGTATACTTTTCAGAGTATTAAGAAGCAGTTTATACTCGTATACTTTTCAGAGTATTAAGAAGCAGTTTATACTCGTATACTTTTCGGAGTATTAAGAAGCAGTTTATACTCGTATACTTTTCGGAGTATTAAGAAGCAGTTTATACTCGTATACTTTTCGGAGTATTAAGAAGCAGTTTATACTCGTATACTTTTCGGAGTATTAAGAAGCAGTTTATACTCGTATACTTTTCGGAGTATTAAGAAGCAGTTTATACTCGTATACTTTTCGGAGTATTAAGAAGCAGTTTATACTCGTATACTTTTCGGAGTATTAAGAAGCAGTTTATACTCGTATACTTTTCGGAGTATTAAGAAGCAGTTTATACTCGTATACTTTTCAGAGTATTAAGAAGCAGTTTATACTCGTATACTTTTCAGAGTATTAAGAAGCAGTTTATACTCGTATACTTTTCAGAGTATTAAGAAGCAGTTTATACTCGTATACTTTTCGGAGTATTAAGAAGCAGTTTATACTCGTATACTTTTCGGAGTATTAAGAAGCAGTTTATACTCGTATACTTTTCGGAGTATTAAGAAGCAGTTTATACTCGTATACTTTTCGGAGTATTAAGAAGCAGTTTATACTCGTATACTTTTCGGAGTATTAAGAAGCAGTTTATACTCGTATACTTTTCGGAGTATTAAGAAGCAGTTTATACTCGTATACTTTTCGGAGTATTAAGAAGCAGTTTATACTCGTATACTTTTCGGAGTATTAAGAAGCAGTTTATACTCGTATACTTTTCAGAGTATTAAGAAGCAGTTTATACTCGTATACTTTTCAGAGTATTAAGAAGCAGTTTATACTCGTATACTTTTCAGAGTATTAAGAAGCAGTTTATACTCGTATACTTTTCGGAGTATTAAGAAGCAGTTTATACTCGTATACTTTTCGGAGTATTAAGAAGCAGTTTATACTCGTATACTTTTCGGAGTATTAAGAAGCAGTTTATACTCGTATACTTTTCGGAGTATTAAGAAGCAGTTTATACTCGTATACTTTTCGGAGTATTAAGAAGCAGTTTATACTCGTATACTTTTCGGAGTATTAAGAAGCAGTTTATACTCGTATACTTTTCGGAGTATTAAGAAGCAGTTTATACTCGTATACTTTTCGGAGTATTAAGAAGCAGTTTATACTCGTATACTTTTCAGAGTATTAAGAAGCAGTTTATACTCGTATACTTTTCAGAGTATTAAGAAGCAGTTTATACTCGTATACTTTTCAGAGTATTAAGAAGCAGTTTATACTCGTATACTTTTCGGAGTATTAAGAAGCAGTTTATACTCGTATACTTTTCGGAGTATTAAGAAGCAGTTTATACTCGTATACTTTTCGGAGTATTAAGAAGCAGTTTATACTCGTATACTTTTCGGAGTATTAAGAAGCAGTTTATACTCGTATACTTTTCGGAGTATTAAGAAGCAGTTTATACTCGTATACTTTTCGGAGTATTAAGAAGCAGTTTATACTCGTATACTTTTCGGAGTATTAAGAAGCAGTTTATACTCGTATACTTTTCGGAGTATTAAGAAGCAGTTTATACTCGTATACTTTTCAGAGTATTAAGAAGCAGTTTATACTCGTATACTTTTCAGAGTATTAAGAAGCAGTTTATACTCGTATACTTTTCAGAGTATTAAGAAGCAGTTTATACTCGTATACTTTTCGGAGTATTAAGAAGCAGTTTATACTCGTATACTTTTCGGAGTATTAAGAAGCAGTTTATACTCGTATACTTTTCGGAGTATTAAGAAGCAGTTTATACTCGTATACTTTTCGGAGTATTAAGAAGCAGTTTATACTCGTATACTTTTCGGAGTATTAAGAAGCAGTTTATACTCGTATACTTTTCGGAGTATTAAGAAGCAGTTTATACTCGTATACTTTTCGGAGTATTAAGAAGCAGTTTATACTCGTATACTTTTCGGAGTATTAAGAAGCAGTTTATACTCGTATACTTTTCAGAGTATTAAGAAGCAGTTTATACTCGTATACTTTTCAGAGTATTAAGAAGCAGTTTATACTCGTATACTTTTCAGAGTATTAAGAAGCAGTTTATACTCGTATACTTTTCGGAGTATTAAGAAGCAGTTTATACTCGTATACTTTTCGGAGTATTAAGAAGCAGTTTATACTCGTATACTTTTCGGAGTATTAAGAAGCAGTTTATACTCGTATACTTTTCGGAGTATTAAGAAGCAGTTTATACTCGTATACTTTTCGGAGTATTAAGAAGCAGTTTATACTCGTATACTTTTCGGAGTATTAAGAAGCAGTTTATACTCGTATACTTTTCGGAGTATTAAGAAGCAGTTTATACTCGTATACTTTTCGGAGTATTAAGAAGCAGTTTATACTCGTATACTTTTCAGAGTATTAAGAAGCAGTTTATACTCGGGAGATCTGTCCCAAAGCTCAAAGTGATCATGTTCGCAGTCACTTGCTTTTGGACTTTCTCTTTCTTCAAAACCCCTGTGTCGTAGAGGGCCTGGAGTTTGTCCTTGAGGACGTAACACTTGGTTGTGTGATGGCCAAGGAATCTGTGATTTGGGTCACCGGTTTTGTCTGCCTCTTCAGGCTTGGTGGCTTCCGGTAACTTAATCCGCCCACTCTTGAGTAGAGTGTCGAAGGTAGCTACCACCTGGTCTTCTTTGAAATCATATTGCCGCTGGGGGCGCGGTTCAAATTGCCTGGGTTTCGGCTTTTGAACGAACTTTGGCGCCGCGGCAGAGTCTACGGCCATAGCCTCTTTTCCCTTCGATCGGGGAGGGTTCTTTGGCGCAGCCGGCTCTGCTGCTCCCTTTTTGGACTGCGGCTCTTCGGCCTCCAGCCTCTTGATCATATTTTCGACTTGCTCACCTTGGCGAACAAGCTCCTTCCAAGTCCGGGTCTCTACCGCCCCTATCTTGGACAAGATATGGATCGACAGGTTGTTGCGGCACATCTCAATCAGTGACGAATCGGAAACTTGGTCCCGATAGTGGACTGATCGATTTCGAAATCTCTTCACGAAGTCATTGACCGATTCCGACTTCCGTTGCTTCTCAGCAAGGAGAGTGGCCATCGATACTTCCGTGTCGTCGTCGAAGAAGCGGGCGAGGAAGAGCTTTTCAACGTTGGCCCATGCCTTAATAGAGCCAGGTTCCAGTTTGCGGAACCATTCAAAGGCCACCCCCTTGAGGGTACCTATGAATAGTCGAGTGAGAATGGCGTCATTCCCCGTAAGGAATCCAGTCTGCGCCATGAAGTAGTAGATGTGCTGCGAGGGCAATCCCTTTCCGTCAATCTGTACCAAGCTGATGGGTTTGAACTTCGCCGGGTATGGGACCGTGTCCCATTCGATAGGGTAGGGACGTACCACCCCTAGCTTGTTCATGTTCTGCTGAAGCTTCAGCGTGTTGAGCTGGTCCTGGAACTCGTTAAATCTCTTGTCACGGACGCTACCGGTATGCGACGTCCCCAGCGACGTCTTGGAAGAGTAATTGGATTGCTGATTACTGTTGTCTTCCGTTTTAGGCGACGGGCGACGGGGAGGTACCCACTCCTTGTCCCTAGTTTGCCGAGGTAAGGGACACTGGGTCCTTTTCTTCTTCTTCTTCTTGTTCAGCAGTTGCTCCATCATCTCTCTTAGAGAGTCGATGGTCGCCTGCTGTTCCTCTAGCTTTTGAGCCACTGTCTGCTCGTGGGTGAGTTCGGTCATGTGCACCCTTGCCAGCGCGTCTTGACTTGAGTGCGAGGTCTGAGATGTGGCCGCCGCCGAATGAACCTCGTCTTCACCGTAGGAGGGAGGTACCAGGGTGGAGTAATCAAACCCAATGCTTGCCCCCCTGCGAATACGTGTTCGCTGGTATATGCCCTCCTGCCGGCGTTGAGCGAACCGAGAGTTAGGTCTCAGGACGGAGTTCGAGTCTGGCGAGTCGGAGAGTACCGCCTTCCCCTTGTCTGTCATGTTAACTGTGGTGGATGAGAGCTCTAGGTCGTCGGCAGCGCATCCTTTTTGGAGACGACGCCTTCGACGGGAGGGCCTTGGTCGAGGGGACTGTTGAGAAAGTCTCTCAAACACCGAAGGTTTCACCATTCCAACGCATTGGCAGTCGGCGAGGACCGTGTGGATGAGTCTCTCGCAGTGGCACTGAGGATTCGCCTCATGAATAGTGCGTTTGCGAGTTAAGTATTCCCTGAGGTCTTCTGTGGGCGGTTGGTGACAACCCCCAGCCTCAGAAGGGTCGCTCGGGTGAGTGCACGAGAGCTCTCTGGATGTGCTCTCTGGTGCGCGTTGGGTGGAACGTTTTGGTGCTGGAGTCAGGCGATCTCGCCTTGACGGGCGAGTTCTCGCGTTCGGGCGAACTCCAGCACGTAGGCGAGTTTCAACCCTTCGTTTGAACAAGCGGGTCTGTGAGATGTCGCCTACTTTTTCACGTTTATCCGCCAAAGGGTTATGGCGAGGCTCGCCAGCCTTCGAGGATTTGCCTACTCGGGTAGGCTCGCTCGCTCGAGGTGATTTATTCGCATCAGGGATGTGACCTGAGAAGCGAAGTCCCCCCGAGCGGGTGGCCCTGCCTTCCTCGGTCGGCGCTCCTGACTTGGAGAGCCTTCTGACGTCGGGCAGTTTGCCTTCTCGTATAGCGTTTCTCGGGCCCGTACAATGATTCGGGCCATTGTGGGAAACGGAGGTTTGGGCCTCCTGAGCCTTGATCGATTGCGAGGGAGTGGGTTCCCCCGACGAGACTCAGGTGGAACCCTCAGGCGCGGAGGCTTTGACCATTTGGGGTCGGCCTCGGCGCACGACTCTGTGGCGTTTGCGGGACGCATCGCCACCAGAGGAGGAGGAAGACAAGTACTCTTCGTACTTGGCTTGGTCGAACTCAATCTCTAGGGACTCCACGGTCGTCCCGGCAGCAACTTCATCGAATTGAGCCACCACCATTTCATTTGATGAAACAGCTTCTCCCACTGTGGTCGCCATCTTCTGTAGGGTGTAAATTTGATTTCCCAAAAACAGGGAGTTTCGTTTGTATTGATTAGAAAGCTTATTACAAACTAATAATCAAATGTTTACAACAGAAGCAGAGGGAATGCCCTCTTTGTTTAGTGTGGGGACTTTTTGGCTACAGGAGGTGGCTATAGGACGCTTCGCTCGATGCTCGTGTCGAGTCTGCTTCCCTTGGACCGTTCGATCGAGGTTGCCGGGGAGCTTCAGTACGCAGTAGAAGCTCGAGTCGATAGAGTTCGGATCTTCTAGTTCATCGGCGATCGGGGCTCGGAACTAGGAAACGGTACTGCGATGCAAGGATTATGCAAGGAGCTCGGTCTCAACTGCTTTTCTCCCAGTTTTTCGACCTCCTGAAAGTTTGCTGGAAGAGGCTTTTAAATAGAAGAAAGATAGCCTGACTGCTCCTTGAATTATGGGATGTGACCATATATTATTCGGAGATATCATGCTGCTCATTCGTACCACGAGTGGTCATTCGAAGAGTTGTGCTCTGCATCACGTCACGTAGGAGTGGGAAAGCCCCTCCTCGTATGCGTGACAACGGCTGTCGGATGCTTGCGTGGATCTGACCAACCACCGAGCGCCGGCGGCTCTCACCCTTCGCTTGGACAACTGAGGTAAGTCGCATTTATGAGGGTGCAGGCTGCTTTGACATCTGTCTGCTCACTTGTACCGTGGGCAGCTATTCGGCAGGCCTAGAGTACCGTGTCTTCTCTCTTTAGGTAGAGAGAGGCGGGAAAGCAGGTTCCTGGCACTCGAGTGGGTTTGGACAGCTCGCCGAATGCTGGCGGATCCAGTCCTCGACCTGGATGGGTGAAGTGAACCGCATTTATGAATGTTCAGGTGGATCTGGCACCTGTCTGATCACTCGTACTGTGAGCGGCTACTCGACGGGCCTGGAGTACTGTGCTCTCTCCCCTCTCAGGTCGAGAGGGATGGGAAAGCCTGCCCCGGCACGTGGGGTAGCGGATACCCAGCTGTACTGACAGCCTTGAGGTTTGCGGGCGGATTCGACTTTGGACTCGGGCAGGAGAGTTGTATAAAAGGTGAAATTCCGCTATTCCCAGTTGATTCTGGCTTGTGCAAGCGAGTTGATCATTCAGGTGAATTTCTTGCAAGCTCACAGAGGTATTTTTTTACCGTCTACACACGTTCTGAGGGATTTTCACCTACTTAGGAGCGGATTTGGAGGTTGGTTACACCCCTTATCCCCCTATAAATAACCGTATTACTCAACTGAGTAAGGGGTTGATCAGTTTTGGCAGCTAAACCGCACGAGGTGGAAGATTTGGAGATCGAAACCGCATAAGGTTGTATTCTTGGGCGGAGAAGGTGATTTTCCTGAAGATCAACGAATTGCTCGGCAGTTAGTTAATCAAATCTTAGAGAATTCTTCACCAACAGAAGATCTACTTGGCTATTAACCGGATTTTCGGTTCTAACAACTCTGTTACAGAGTTTCAACTCGCTCTGAGTTCTTAAACTCATTAAGGGTTCTTAATTAAACTTGCAACGCAAGTTAATTACACTAGTCGATTATCCAGTCTTCAACAACTCTTTTCAGAGTTTCCAACTCATTCTGAGTTCTTAAAATTTGCTAAGAGTTCTAATTCAGACTTGTCACACAAGTCAATCGTTCTCGTGAGATAGGACTGTCGGATCGTCAACGGAGAGCGAATTCGACGCAAGCATTCGAAGGAGGCACTCCATCGCTACCTTGAAGAACCCAGTTTTAAACAAAGGGGAGAATCAAATTCATTCTCCTCTCTTTTGTAATCAGGAAATCCAAATTATAATCGATTTTGAGAGAATACAAGTCAATTTTCTTTCACTGTCTTTTTACTACAAATTTTTTCACAAACAATTTCATATTTATTTAAACTTGAAAGCTATAAAAACCAAAATGTGTATGTGTGTAATATTTGAGCTTTAAGCATTAACACACAAAGTATAAATTCCTAAACTAATATACCCAAGCTATAGGTCTTCAATGTAGCTCAACTTGGTTGTGGATGAAGCTTGATCTTGAATTTGACTTTGAATTACAAATGGCTTCATTTCGATATTCCGCCAACCTCCATTGAATGTCATCGGTAAGGCGCAATCCATCCAACCTCCAACATCGATGTTTGTCTAGAATACCTAATGAACAAATACAAACACTAGACAAACAATATTAGGGATTGTTTGTAAATTATTAAAACTAGATTAGATAGTAGGATCATAAACATGAGACCTAACAATCTCCCCCTTTTTAATGATAACAAACAATCTACACAAAAGAGATATAATACATGCATGATATCAAATAAATATATAAATTATAATCCTCATGCATAAACCAATAGAATGATATACTCACAATTGACTTGTTTCTCCCCATTTGTCAACATAAAAATGGAGAAACAACAAGAGAGAAAGAGAGTGTTAAGCTCCCCTACAAATAAGTATGGGTGAGTATAAAACAAATATAGGGGAAAAGCTCCCCTTATCAAAATGCTATATAGAATGTATGAAATAAATACTAAGGC
Organism: Asparagus officinalis; assembly: GCF_001876935.1. Classification (NCBI taxonomy): domain Eukaryota; kingdom Viridiplantae; phylum Streptophyta; class Magnoliopsida; order Asparagales; family Asparagaceae; genus Asparagus; species Asparagus officinalis. The sequence goes on from NC_033800.1 coordinate 23,517,942, forward strand.
ATAAATATGTGAGTAAAAACATATATATAGAGACACACTAATATTAACTCATATACAAAAGATACCAAATGAACACTTATATATGTATCATTTAGACAAAGTGTTACAAGGATATTAAACAAAAATAAAAAATATTCCAAAAATAAAAATCAAATATTCAAAAATCAAAAAAATTCAAATGTTTGATCAATATATTAAAAGTTCACAAATCATTAAACATGATATCAAATAAATATACAAATTATAATCCTCATGCATAAACCAATAGAATGATATACTCACAATTGACTTGTACGTTTCTCCCCCTTTGTCAACATCAAAATGGGGAAAACAATAAGAGAGAAAGAGAGCGTTAAGCTTCCCTACAAATAAGTATGGATGAGTATAAAATAAATATAGGGAAAAAGCTCCCCCTATCAAAATACCATATAGAATGTATGAAATGAAATAATAAGGCATACATATGTGAGTAAAAATATATATATAGAGACGCACTAATATTAACTCATATACAAAAGATACCAAGTGAATACTTATATATGTATCATTTAGACAAAGTGTTACAAGGATCTTAAACAAAAATAAAAAATATTCCAAAAATAAAAATCAAATATTCAAAAATCAAAAAAATTCAAATGTTTGATCAATATATTAAAAGTTCACAAATCATTAAACATCAAATATTCAAAAATCAAAAAAATTCAAATGTTTGATCAATATATTAAAAGTTCACAAATCATTAAACATGATATCAAATAAATATACAAATTATAATCCTCATGCATAAACCAATAGAATGATATACTCACAATTGACTTGTACGTTTCTCCCCCTTTGTCAACATCAAAATGGGGAAAACAATAAGAGAGAAAGAGAGCGTTAAGCTTCCCTACAAATAAGTATGGATGAGTATAAAATAAATATAGGGAAAAAGCTCCCCCTATCAAAATACCATATAGAATGTATGAAATGAAATAATAAGGCATACATATGTGAGTAAAAATATATATATAGAGACGCACTAATATTAACTCATATACAAAAGATACCAAGTGAATACTTATATATGTATCATTTAGACAAAGTGTTACAAGGATCTTAAACAAAAATTAAAAATATTCCAAAAATAAAAATCAAATATTCAAAAATCAAAAAAATTCAAATGTTTGATCAATATATTAAAAGTTCACAAATCATTAAACATGATATCAAATAAATATACAAATTATAATCCTCATGCATAAACCAATAGAATGATATACTCACAATTGACTTGTTTCTCCCCATTTGTCAACATAAAAATGGAGAAACAACAAGAGAGAAAGAGAGTGTTAAGCTCCCCTACAAATAAGTATGGGTGAGTATAAAACAAATATAGGGGAAAAGCTCCCCTTATCAAAATGCTATATAGAATGTATGAAATAAATACTAAGGCATAAATATGTGAGTAAAAACATATATATAGAGACACACTAATATTAACTCATATACAAAAGATACCAAATGAACACTTATATATGTATCATTTAGACAAAGTGTTACAAGGATATTAAACAAAAATAAAAAATATTCCAAAAATAAAAATCAAATATTCAAAAATCAAAAAAATTCAAATGTTTGATCAATATATTAAAAGTTCACAAATCATTAAACATGATATCAAATAAATATACAAATTATAATCCTCATGCATAAACCAATAGAATGATATACTCACAATTGACTTGTACGTTTCTCCCCCTTTGTCAACATCAAAATGGGGAAAACAATAAGAGAGAAAGAGAGCGTTAAGCTTCCCTACAAATAAGTATGGATGAGTATAAAATAAATATAGGGAAAAAGCTCCCCCTATCAAAATACCATATAGAATGTATGAAATGAAATAATAAGGCATACATATGTGAGTAAAAATATATATATAGAGACGCACTAATATTAACTCATATACAAAAGATACCAAGTGAATACTTATATATGTATCATTTAGACAAAGTGTTACAAGGATCTTAAACAAAAATTAAAAATATTCCAAAAATAAAAATCAAATATTCAAAAATCAAAAAAATTCAAATGTTTGATCAATATATTAAAAGTTCACAAATCATTAAACATAAATCATGATTGATTGAGCATACACATAGATATATTATCATGAAAATTGTGTCTTAGTACACAAACATATACAAATTTATAAAATCAAAAGACTAGAAAAACATAAGAATCATGAAAGATATTTTCAAATAAAAACAAATCATGAGAACCATGAAAAATCATGGCAATCATGAAAGTCCAAATGAAAATAAAATCAATCAAATAAAATCATAAATCAATCAAATTAAATCACATATGATCAAAAGAAACTATAAATCATGATCTAAACCTTAATAACATTAAAATATAAATCATGATCTAAACCTTAATAATATTAAAACATGCTTGATCTACAAATCATCATTTTTTATGAACAAGTGATCAAACAAATAGTAATATCAAAACATTTATATGTTTTATCCATAAATATCAAAAGAGAATGCTTAGGATAAAATAAATGAAATCAATATTTGTCATGTCTAATAAGAAAAACAAGAGAGACAACCATATCAAGCTCTTGGAGCTTGTTTCAACCCATATAAACTTTTAGCACCCGGTAAACAAGATTTATAAATAAATACCCAATAAATCCGTAGGGTTGCTCAAACATAAACCTCAAAAAAAATTGACAAAATAGAAAAAAAAATTTAAAAAAATTCATACAAATGAAATTATTTTCTTTTATAGAAAAATCATCAAAACTTTGTTTTTAAAAAAAATCCAAAAAATCATCTTTTAAAGAACGTAAAAAACAAAAAAAAAATCTAAAGTTTATTCTTTAATATAAAAAACGTTTTGGTACCCAATCACTCTTGGTACCGAAGAGTTTAGAGACATGACTCCTATCAATAAAGCTCAATGTCCTAGGGTTATGAACTCATTTGGGCGTATTTTATGCACGGACACGGTCATAACATAATTATGCAAATAAATAACCCTTTCTATTACAATAGGTACAATGAAATGAGTACATTTGTTTATGTTTACCTTGTGATTGTGCACGAGAAACATTTACAAACATAGATGGTCTTTTAAAATTATTTTGCAAATGTGAAACTCTTTTCAAATCAAAATAAAATTTAGTCAAATATCCAAAAGGACCATAATAATCACATTTATACACATGAGCATGCTTATGATGAACTTTATGTGCATGTGTATGTGCATGTGTATGTGCATGATGTGATGAAGCATGATGGAATGCACAAGTGTCAATATTATTGGATTTTGAGGGTTTTTGTCCATTATAAGAAAATTTAGCAAGATGGCCTTTACGGTCACAAATAGAGTATTTATAAGTTTCGTTATACATGTGTGCATGGTGTGTTGGTTTCTTGGAAGAATTTACATGAGACTTTGCACACAAGTCCATAAGCTTATTATTATTTACAATGCATATTTTTAGTGTTGAATCTAAAGATGATATGCGGTTCTTAACATGATTCAACTCATTTGCTTGCACAAATGCATTGTTATTAGAAGTAGAATATATATCATTATTTTAAAAGAATTAAACTTATTTCTAATGTTCTCTACTTCTAATATGACATTGTTTTTCTTATGAGTTAAATTAGCAACATTTAAAATTAAATAATCATGATCCAATTTTAGTTTATCATTATTTTATTTTAGGATCATATTTTCTTTAGCAATAGTATTAAACTTGGAAGTTAACAACTCATGATCGGATTTTAATTCAACATGCTTACTTTTCAAATTAATAAAATTATGATACAATTTGTTAAAGGCATGCATTAAACGTTCACATGCACAAGCGATTTCATTAATAGATACTTCATCATCGGAATCAGACTCGCATATCTCACTAGGACTATTGCCTAGTGGCTGTGTGCATGATGAAGATGCTCCATTTGAGCTTGAAGCGGAATCCGTCAAAGCTCGTCGGATCTCCTCCAAGCTCCCTTGATGTGCTTCTATAAATTTCCACAATGTGTAAGGACTATCAAATGAATCAAGCTTGTTAGAAAATCACGAGTCACAAGTGGTAAGCAAAAATTCTAATAAAAACTTATTCATTGTAAACATTTTCTTATCATGTTTGCTCCACTTGGATTTCTCTAACGTGGGCACAATATAAGAACAATCAATAATTTCCCATAAATCGAAGTGTCTAGATCTAACAAAGAGTTTAAATCTAACACGCCATTGAGCATAGGAGAAATTATCTATTCTAAGAGTAATATTAATTGCATAACCTAAGCTAGGTGCACCATACATATCCATGATATATTAATGCAGGCAACATAGAATTATCAAAACTAGATTAGCAAAATCAAAGTGAGGATCTTTGACTCTAGGCGATTAAGCCACAAATCAGAATTATCAAAACTAGATTAGCAAAATCAAAGTGAGGATCTTTGACTCTAGGCGATTAAGCCACAAATCAAAGAGCACCAAGCTCTGATACCATCTTTGACTCTAGGCGATTAAGCCACAAATCAAAGAGCACCAAGCTCTGATACCAAATGAAATTACCCTGGGGGGATGAATAGGGTATTTACTAATTTAATCTGATCTTAATGCCAAATTAAAACTTATTAACAATATCCTAGCAATTATGATATACAACAAGATATATGAGCAATGATATGCAATTAAACTAAGGGCGATATAAACATGAGACAATGGCGATATAGAATATAATAAAAAATGAGCACAAATAAAACGCCAAGGCAAACTCAAACACACAATATGATCACGGAGTTCGGTCACCCTCGACCTACGTCTCCGCTCCTCACTCATGAGGAGAATCTCCACTATCACAATTGGTTTTCAACGTTCACCGAAAACGTTTATAACTCACACAATCATAATCATACAATACACCCTCTAAGTGTTGGCCTAGCCCGTGTCGACTTCCTCAAGTGTTCGGATTTACAACATCTCCCTAGGCTTTACTACCGATGTCACTCCTCTTAAAATCGACCATATCTCTCACCACACACTCCTCTCGGTGTACTTGTGTATTACAATGTGATCTCACAAATAAGCTCAAGTACAAATGATTTTGTTCTCTAACAAGATGAGAACTTAATTAAGCTCACACTCAATATATCATTCACCACAACCCAATAATATAGTGTATGAAAATACTAAAAGCTCAATAGAGATGTGTGTGATCAATAAGTACGATTGAAATCAAACTCAAATTAATCTAGCAATTGTAAATATGGCAATTAAGAATAAACAAGCTAGATAATAGAGTTTAGAAAACTTCTCCAAATTACAAAGAGACGTAGAAGAGAGAATGAGGTTGAATTCCTCAAACCGAAAGTGTAGGTCTCTTCTTTGTGAAAACTTTTTCACACAAAAATAAACTTGAAAAACAAACTCTTAAACACCCTTAAACACTTATAAACTTTGTTTTAAAATTTTCTTAGTGAGCATAATATTCAAGGCAAAGGGGTATATATATGTTGCAAGAGCCAAACCTATGAAACCAACAAAAATCAACAAAAACAATAAAATAACAAAAATCTAAAAACTAGTCGTTACTGTGCAACTGACACCTTATCAATCAACTGATAACAGTCATCAGTCGACTGATGCCTGCATCGGTCGACTAATGGGTTATCAGTCGACTAGGCAGATAAAAACACTTATTTCGTTGTATTTTATCGGTCGACTGATTATAGTTATCGGTCGACTGATTACAGTTATCATACAACTGATAACGTGCACAACACCAGATATGAACAGTAAAAGTAAACTTTAAAAACATCTTTAAAAATAGTAAATAATTTTCAAAAAATATAAAACTTGGCGAAATGTTTATAAACATGAAAATAAACATGTTACAAAAAGAAATTTTCAAATTGCACTTCCCAATTGTGAAAACTCATCATTTGCAAACTAGGTCAAAGTACGAAATGTCAATACACTTTTTTTTTTGATATTTTGACTTAAACAAAGTTTTGAAAACTCTTGTATGGATTTAGAGAGTAAATAAAAGATGTAAACTAAGATTATTTAATAACACACTGTTTTATCAAAAATACACATATTTTGCTATCTTTCAAAACAATAAACATGATTTCAATTCTTGATTTCAATGAAATCATATCAAGCACATATAAACATGAAACGAATATGAGTGTATACAATTTGTATTCATTTTTCATATTTATATGGCTAAACACATTATTTTTAAAAAACAAAAATGATAAATATGAAACGTGTATGTATGTATATAAACAAGTATAGTTGTTTCATATTTATTTAAACTTGAAAGCTATAAAAACCAAAACGTGTATGTGTGTAATATTTGAGCTTTAAGCATTAACACCAAAGTATAAATTCCTAAACTATTATACCCAAGCTATAGGTCTTCAATGTAGCTCAACTTAGTTGTGGATGAAGCTTAATCTTGAATTTGACTTTGAATTGTAAATGACTTCATTCCAATATTCCGCCAACCTCCCTTGAATGTCATCGTTAAGGCACAATCCATCCAACCTTCAACATCGATGTTTGTCTAGAATACCTAATGAATAAATACAAACACTAGACAAATAATATTAGTGATTGTTTGTAAATCATCAAAACTAGATTAGATAGTAGGCTCATAAACATGAGACCTAACAAAATATCAGAAAACTCCTACTAAAGTTGGATGATTAGTAGATAACCTCTCATAACTTTTAAAATATCAAAGGAGTGATAAAAAAAATCCTTTTAAGATTTTATCAAAAGAATCCTCTAAAAGCGTGAACCACAATTTTTAGTGGGAAAATTTTCCTCCTTTGGTTCATGCTCATCCGTTCTGCCAAAACTACATGTTTGTTTGTAAAAGTAATTACGAAGTAACTGAAGTAAAGGAAGTGAAGGCTACTGCTGCTACTCTGAGCAAAAAAAGCATGTTTGTTTCTCTGAAAAACCTATTTCTAATATTTTCATAAACCTTGATATGATGCCTACATGTCATCCATACATCCTAAAAATAATTCTGCCGCTCAAAGCTAGAATGCAACCTGCATGTAGGTAAAATATGCATTAATTAGGAAATAAATAAATTTTTAAATTAATAATTCCTTTATAAGTTAATTCCTAACAATTTTTCATTGCTATCAAAAAAAAGAGAAAAAAGGTGAATGAAGAATAAGAAGTATTATTTCTACTACTTTAAAAATATGCAAAACAAATAAAAAAGCATTACTCCCAACACTTCTTATTTTATAAATTTAGAAGTTACATTTTTATTTATTCCGTACTTTCAGTATGTCTATGATGCAGCATAAATATATATCAAAAATTACAAGTACACAATTAATCAAGTTATAGTATAAAAAGTTATCGATCCCACGATGAAGGTGTTTACAGGAGAAATTTAGAATTAGTTCGTATGTTGTGTGCGTGACAATTAGGAGTGATGATAGATGTGATTGTGGAGAGATGAAGAGAATGAGAATAATTGTGTGTGAAAAATGATATTGAGAGTGATAGATTAAGAATAAATGAATTCACAAGGAAAGAAAAGAAAATGAAGGAAATAAAAATCAAGAAAATAAAAGAAAAGGAAAAATAAAGAAAGAAAAGAACGTGGGTTCAATTAAAGATATGAGGAATCTAGAATTAAACCCACCTCAAAAGAAAAGGCAATTCCCTAGAGGGTTCTAGCCTCAAGGCGAATCAAAAAATATGAAAATAAAGGAAAATAAAAACTAATCCTAAGAAGGTTCTAGCCTAAGGTGAATAGTATAAGAAAATAAAATATAACTACAAAATAAATTACAAAAACTAAACTACAAAATAAATTGTAAGAATTAAATACAAGAAAATAAATCTACTCTATAAGCATAAAATAAATCTACTATATAAGCATAAAATAAATCTAAGGCAAGAGAGTTCTAGCCTCTTGGCTATTTAAGCAAGAAAATAAAAAGATAAAAATATTAACAAAGAAGAAATTTACCACCCAAGAGGGTTCTAGTCTCAAGATGAAAGCAAACCTCACTCTTAATCTTCATCTTCATCATCAAAGAGAAGAAAAAAAATATGAAGAGGTGAAAAAAAATTCTTTAATTGATTGTAACAAAAAGTTATAAAATTGGAAGGTCTTCTCAATTAAGAGTAGCACTCCTCTCCAAATAGAGTTATAAAATTTTTCACACCATTAACCCCTCATTCTCTACCCCTATTTATAGTAAACATCAATAAATGTGAGCGCTTGGATTGAAATCTTATCCAAAACCATCAAAAATCAGCCCTTAATTCGTAACAGAACTGTCAACATCGATGCCGGCATTAATGCCGGGATCGATACTAACATCGATGTCCTATCAAAATTCTGCCTTCACGGATGGTTTCGTCTCATTGAGATAGACGATTTTTATATATTATATGTTAAATTCCGCCTTCCGGATTGAGAGATATTATCATTTTTTTACGGCCAACCATTTTGGATACATTTTTTTTTCATATTTGATTTTCTTATTTTCTTCGGCTTCTACAGGCTACTCGGCTCGATTCTGGGATTGAGCTTTTTGGCTCTTTCTTGTGTTATTCATTTAATTCACAGGTTTTTGTTGAGAGAAGAGATATTGGGTTTTATTTTTTGATTAACCTGTAATTAAAGATAAAAAACAATTATTAGTGGTATATTTATTCATATAAAATAGATAATAAGAATATAAAATTATAATAAAATATGATTATCAGTCTATCAAAGCAAATAGCCCAGAACAAAAGCCCTCACATTTGCATAAGTCAACAAATATTCTCACACTTGGAAAATTCAATATGAATATCTTTATTCTTGGGAAAAAAATCAACGGAAAGACTCTTTTACTTGAAAAATCAATAAAAATGCTCTCATATTTGGAAAAATCAATGAAACCTCTTACGTGCCTAGAAAATCTGGAAAAAATGAAAATAAATTATCCATTCACTTGAAAATAAGGAATGAGATCTCACAAATAGGGCACAAAAGCATTGGACCTTGCATGGTTCAAGTTAAATTCACCAAACAATCTCGGCCCAACCCGATCTGACTCGACCCGCATAAGTCAGCACTTAGCCTTGGCAGTTAGGGGTGGCAATTTATTTTCTAAACCATCAACCGTATCCGACCCTAACCTGTTTATAACGGATATTGGTCAAATTATATGGGTCGGGTCATAAACTGATCAACCCGAATGAGCCTGTTTATTAGATTGATTAATTAGGGTTGCCCCAGGTTGACCAGTTTATTACACGTATATGAAATGGGTAGAACAGATGGACTTAAAACTCTGAAGGGAGTTATTGGTTGGGACAAGTTGGGGCTAAGTGGGATAATTGTTCCAATAGAATAATTTTATCCCATTGGAATATTTTGAATGTCGTAAAGTGAGATAATTTAGGATAATAGGACAATTTAAAACTTTGATTTGACTATTCATATGAGATAATTGATGATGTGACACTTATTAAAGTACAATATTATCTATCAATTAAGTCTAAATTAATTTACCTAATTGGTTTAGCATATTATTTGTTATGTTATTATAATATAATACATTATTTTACTTTATACTAAACTATAATATATTATATTATAATTACTAATTAATTATAACTATATTCAATACTATTAATTAATATAATATAACATATTATAATAATATAATATATTATAATAATATGAAATATTGAATAATAATTGATATAATATACAAACAATATATTTAATATAATATTTCAATAATATAATATTTAATCAAATATTATAATATTTTATTTAGTTCAATATAACATTATTTAAAATATTATATTATTATTAAAAATTAGTATTTTTTTTTATTTTATGATAATACTATAATTTAAATAGAATAGTTGATGACATGGCTCCTTATTAAAATATAATATTTATAATAATCATAATATAGTATTAATATGCTCAATATTATTAACTAAAAATATTTTAAATAATATAGTATAATATTATTAACTAAAAAATATTTTAAATAATATAGTATTAATATGCTCAATATTATTAATTAAAAAATATTTTAAATAATATATTATAATATTATTAACTAAAAATATTTTAAATAATATAGTATTAATATGCTCAATATTATTAACTAAAAAAGTATAGTAATTAATAATGCTCAATTACTATTAACCCAAAAAAAAATTGTGAAATAATATAATATCATATTTAGAATTTAATATATTATTATACTTATAATATTATGTAATTTATTATAATTTTTATTATAGTAATAAAATATTATTTAATATTATAACTACAAATATTGACATATATTTAAAACTATTAATTAATTAATAAAGTATAATAGAAAATAATAAATTATTTTATATAATAATTTATAGTATAATATAATTAATATATTATTATATTAAATATATAAAATTTATATTATAAAACATATTTTATATCATAAAAACACTACAACAATATTTTATTCTAACTAATAAAATATATGCTAAATAATACAAAGTGAATATTATAATAATATAATACTAATATTATATGAAATATTATTAATCAATTGTAATAATGATATATAATAATGTTATATTAGATATTATTATATAATATTTTATTATCTTACGTTATAATAACATTTTATAATATAATATAATTAAAATATATTATATATTATAATACAATTAATATATATTAGATATTTAGTAAATTAGTACTTCAAAATTATCTCATTTTCCTCATGATTGTCTCAAAGTTAAGAATGAGGTAATTTTTAGAGCTTGGGATAAAAAGTTTGTATAAAAGTGAGATAATTTTAGGAAAAGTGGAGTTAATTGTCCAAATCTCATTGTCTCAATGAATAACATCGTAAAGTGAAATCTCAATCCCATTATCCCAACAAATAACACCATAAAATCCCAAAAAATTTTCCCACTTATCCCCAAAATTACACCAAACAATAACCTGCTAAGGGTCAAAAAGCATCGGACTCTCATCCCCAAACCCCTCGACTCTCATCTCCAAAAGTCCTAGCCTTATACACAGGTGAGCGGCGGCGGGTGGCGGCTGGAGGCGGCGAGCGGTGAGCGGAGGAGAGTGGTGGTGAGCGGAAGCAAGCGGCGACGGTGAGAGCTTTCTCAACAATAGAGTATTTGGTGGTGATCTCTGTAGCTCTTTAGATATTCAACTTAAAACCCTAATTTTCGATTCAAACGAAGAGTATTATAGTATGAAATTGAATTGGGATTTAGCCCATTGCTTGTTTGTTGCTCCAATTTTCTTTTGTTTTAGTTTTCATTTGAATATATCAATTTCATCCTAAAGTTCTAATTTGACAATTTTATATCCACATTGCGTTAATTAGATAATTTGATGCCCAAACACTTATTGGAATCAAACAACAAGTTATCTAGTATGAATTGAATAAATTGGTTCTATTTCATAATTTGAATTGGGGTTTAATCCATACTTTGTTTCGTTGCAAAAATTTTTATTTATTCTAGGGTTATTCGCAACTTAGTGCTCATCTTGTTGGCGGAAAAATCTTCTGCCAAGATGTAATGAGTTTATGCCGCTTGATCTTCTTTTGTTAAATGATGTTATCTCCCATTGGAGACAACTGTCACGTGTCCTGGATGATTAAGATCTTAAGAAGGAAAAGAGAAATGTAGAGGATTCTTTTTTGGGGAGAAATGTAGTAAGGATAAACGGGTTATTCAGGTTACACATATGAGATCAGATGACCCGTTTAATAAATAGATCGGGTGATATTGACATATTTATTAAATGGGTAGTGACGGGTTAAGCTTATATGGGTTCAATTATGACCCGACCCGAAGCCTTTGCTACCCACTACTAGCCGCCAATCAGAGCCAGCGTAAAATATCTCTCTTGCCTTCACGCCTAAAACCCTAAACGCCCCCAACCCGAAACCCTCACCTCAATCTCTCGAATTCAGGTGCTTTTGTTTTCTTAATTATTCGAGATTTAATCAATCTCATAGGTTCAGTTCGTAGTACTTCGCTATTTATTGTTAATTTCTCCATTATGTTCGTGTTTTGCAATAGTTTGTAAGGATCGAGATGGGTGCGAAAGCGAAGAAGGCGTTGAAGAAGAACCTAAAGAAGGCTGTTTCTCTTCGTACGAATGAGCCTACTGATTTTTTGGTATGTATTTTTTGATATTTTTAAACGTTAAAACTCTTTTTTTTGCGGGGTCTTGGATTTGTTTCTGTTTAATTTATTTTTTCATGCATTTGTAAATTTTTATGTAGCCGTTAGAAGGGGGTCCAGGCCAAAGAATACCTGAAGAACCTGTGGAGAATACGGCGACTGTTTTGTACATTGGCCGTATACCTCATGGGTTTTATGAGGAGCAAATCGAAGGTGATTTGAATTAGTGTTAATTTTATTATTGTTAATGTTCACATTTTTATTCGATTTTTAACCTACACTCTATTTGGTGTAGGCTTCTTTAAGCAATTTGGCAAGATCAAGAGATTTAGGATTGCGAGAAACCGAAAGGTGTCTTTTTTTACTTGCTGCTTTCTTTTGTTTCCTAGAAATGCTTGTTATGGTATCTTAATAACTGTGGGATGTGAACTTAGGAAAATATCTGCTTTGCTACTACGGTGTTTGTGATGAAGGCTGTAAAATCAGTGTTGTTGTTGTTGTTATTATTATTATTATTATTATTGCTCTTGTTGTTGTGTATCTATTTTATTAAGTAAGATATATGTAAGGCCATCAAACTTATTGTTTTCTTTTAAATGGATAAGATGATTTTATTCTAACGTTATCTGGGGTATCGGAGTTAATATGGATATTGCCTAATTCTTCCTAGGTTGCTTCTGTTATGATGTTATGATCAGGGGTGCATTTGTCAATGTTCTCTTTGCCCCTTTTTTCATACTTTTCTTTTTAACATTTAAAATCATGGTTTATTTGCATCTGTAGACAAGCACACAGGCTTGATTTAGATGTTGATTTTGCCAGTTTTATTGGAACATTAAGCTAGAAAAACACTTTATTATGGGTTTTTGCACATCTCTTATTTGATACCTATATACCTTTTCACATCTCTTAGTTGATAATTGTTATTAAGGACTTCCTCTTTTCCCCCCTTTTGGAGATTACTCTCACCTGGAATTAACACATTTCCAAAGTTGGTGGCAACAGGTGAAGTGAAGTGCTTATTTGTGGCGGTTTCTTATGCCGGGTAATGGAAACTTGGCATGGCTCATAACATAAGTAGGGTCTAATTTGTGGTTGAGCTTTAAGACGGAGAATTTGATAAAGACATACTGTGTTTGAACTCCCAAGTTTGATGCATGATATGGTGTTCGAATCTTCATGTTTTAGAATGCAGTACTTCGTGTGATATATTGTGTCCTAAGTTAGTCACAGTTAGTCTTTTGGCTACCTTTCCATTCCAAACAAAGATACGGTTTTTCAAGTTTGCTACTCACTTCTCTCATTGAATAATAGGCATGTGGATGGGTTGTTCCATATCTATCTACTTTGGTTGCAGTTCTTTTGCGTCCTATTACTTTGAAATTTCTTTATTAGTGCATTTACATTTACATGTTGGAAATTCTAGCAGGTTTTTAAAGTAACATATGGTTCTTTTAAAGTAACATGTTGGAAATTCTAGCAGGTTTTTAAAGTAACATATAAAGTATAGAATGTGAGTCCTTTTAGAAGATAATATGCTTGAAACAGGATTATTCTAGTAAAGAACCTCTGTTCATGTTCCGATGGTATTAGTGATGAAATGCATATCGAGGAAAAATGTAACTTTATATTATCGATACCCTATTTGTTTTATTATTACCGTATCATTTGGACTAGACTATCTGTTGTTTGGGACTATGATTTCCATTTGCTTAGTTATTAGTTGACTGAAAAAGCAGCAGTTATATTGTTCTGCTCTATGATGAGTTTCTTTTCACTGATTGGCAGACTGGAAAATCAAAGCACTTTGGATTCATTGAGTTTGAGAACCCAGAGGTACGTGATTTTATATGTAATTGGAGTTTTATCTTTTTTACTCTTTTCAAATTTGTGGAGTATATTCTGGAAATTGTAATCTGCAGGTTGCCAAGGTTGTAGCTGATGAGATTAATGGTTATCTACTATTTGAGCACAATCTTCAAGTGAAGCTTATGCCTCCAGAACGTGTTCATCCAAAGTTGTAAGTTTGAAATTCATATTCTAAAGAACCTATTCATGTGATATAGCCAATTAATATGGTAACGAGCAGTGTATATCAGCATGTTATGGTCAAATAAGAAGACATGAAAATTCTTGAAGATGCAAATTTAAATTAATGAGCTCCGTTATGCTTATGGTGGAATATCATCTTTTATGTGTCAAGGAGTCAGAAATATATTGGATATAGAATTCGTTTAGTGTGCTTTTGGCCTCTTGCTAACGGTTTGCAGTAGAAATGTCTTTAGACGATAAACAAAAGTTATAGACAACGAGAAAAATGATCAACATATTGCAGTGTCATTAGACCTTTTAGAAAGTGACCAGACCTATCTAAGGTGTTATTAATATGTCTAATCAGTATTATTGATATATCTAATCAGTATTACTAATCCTTTGCTGATAACAATACATAATATTAAATAAGGTTCTAAGGTTTTGGCCCCCTAAAGAATCTGTAATTTGAAACAGGTTTGCTAAAATACGGTATTGTAATATAGGTCCCCAATTTTTTTAACTTACACCACATATGTCCACATTGGTGGTTTCTATTTAAATCAAACTCAGGTTAGGTTAACTAGCCCCGAAAATGTTAACCCGTCTGAGTTATCCCCCTCCACCCCACCCTCTCCCTCCAGGGGGGGGGGGATGGAAACCGACATTGAGCAAGCAGCAACATCAGCTGTGAAGTTGAAACATAGCTGTGAACAACAACGGACATTTGTTGATGACAGAGTAAAGCGACAGAGGTAGTATAGGATAAATTAAACAATTTTTTTTTTTTGGGGGGGGTGGCTTGTTCTATAATTTCATTTTCTTGGGGACCTATTTCCCACGTAGGCATTTTTTTAGGACCAATATCTAATAACTTCCATAAGTATATCAGCTATGCAACAAAAAATCATCAGAACTTGAGTGTTGACAAAGCTGTTCACTGAAATGTTGCACTGTTATTTTCTCAAAATGCCTCCTTTTTTATGCAAAACCATCTTTTATTAATTTATTTTGATTTTAGTTGCTTTTGGTCCGTTTTCCCTTGTGTTTTAGTTCGATTCAACTTACGGCGTTTCCAAATGATTGGTCAATCTGCTTAGATTCTAATGTATTACTTTGTCTCCTATATAGTAAACATATATTGAATAATTGAATATGTTATTGATTAGTATTTACTTGCTAGCTACTGGTTATGACCTTTTATGGCATTTATCTCTATACTTTAGTACTTTGGTTTTTAAATGATAGTTATGAAACTAGGTCATTAATTGCTGTACGATATGTTTTTTTTCTTATTCTATAACTTTTTGTAGCTTTCTGTCGTGTATAGATGTATATATGCATTTTTATGTTTCATGCATCTCGTTTTTTTAATCTATTCTTCAACTTTTTCTTTATTTCAGTTCTTTCCTCTTTCCTTTAATTATTTCATTGATGGATTGTTTTTTCCTGCGTTCTTCTCATTATAATATAAGATAAATTTATATTACTTCAGGTCTGATATATGAAAAGAATGAAGAGATTAGTTTAAATTGTAGTGTTGTATTAGCCATTAACAAAATAACACATGGAGAATGCATATAAATTGTGATTTCCACATGGAAGGGCATAGATGAGAATATTATGCATAGCTATTTGGAAGGATCAATATATCTGTTTATCTCCTGCCTCCTGGTTATCTTCATCCATAGGAGATTGTTGGGGCACTGGATTTTAGTCTTAGCAATATATATGTGATGTTTGCTGGTTTACACAATGAATATTAGTGCACTGCAAAAAGAATAATGTCTTGAAGGAATAAACCTTGAGAACCAACTTCACAGTTCACCCGTAGAATTTGGCATGTAAACAGTCATGTGTTTGTTTACAAGTGTTTGCCTGCAAGATATAATTCTTTGGGTTTTTTCTCTTTTTTTTTTGCGTGGGGGCGTTGGGGGGGGGGCAGTGTTGTATGTCAAAACTCATTGATGTTACTGGATGAACAATCTATGGAATTTGCTACATGTAGATTCATTTCTTTAAGCAACAGTAATATGCGTGTTGCAGACCATATAATAAACTATGTGATCACTGTTAATTTGATAAAACTTAAAAGGAGAAAAAAGGATATGTGAAGCTGAATCTCAGAAATTTAAAGAAAGCCTTTATGCTATTGTAGTTGTGAAATTTATAAAACTCTGTTGAGGATGTTTTATTTGTTTTTCTTTGTAGATGGGTTGGAGCAAATCGGAAATTCAGCCCATTGAATTCGAGGGAAATTGAGCGCAAGCGTCATAACAAGGTAAAAGAAGTTTTCAGCAATAACGTTAATTTGAGATTTTGAATGGAGTATTTTGGTTGTATCATTGGTTTGCTATCATTTCAGGAAAGAACCCTTGCTGAACATCAGAAAATGGTAAAAGGAATTTTGAAACGAGATGAGAAGAGGCGTAAGCGGATTGAAGCTGCTGGCATTGACTATGAATGCCCAGAACTGGTAAGCAGAAATCATTCTCTGTTGAGTGTGGCTTTCGAACAAATATAACTTCCATTTTTTATGATTGAAGTGCTCTACAGAAGTGTGAAAATGAATTCTTGATCTACTAAACTATGTCACATGCTTGCATTTTCAAGTTAAATAGTACACAACGTTTTTTTTGGGATTTTCAGCATTTAAGGCTTCAACAGATACTTAGACCTAAAGTTACAATCAACTCTTTCTTCTAATAGCAATTCTTAGAAAACATAGTTGCAAATTAGGGCCTGTTTGGTTGGTTTACCAAAAAAACATGAAATCAATTCCACGACCTGAAACCATTTTTTGGAGTTTTCAGTGGTTTACTTGGAAATGACTTTTTAATTTTTGGTTCACCATGAAATCAACTCTTGAAATGGGTTGCCATCTTTCCTCTAGTTTGGATGGAACATAGAATAATCACATTAACAAATGAGATTTCTTATATATTTTGTGAATATTATTAGGACATTAAACAAACCCAAATGGAACAGATGAAGAGTCATTACAACCTACCCGTAACAATCTACTTACTGCAGCAACCTTTGAGAACATATTTCCTCAGTCTGAATCAAACGAATGGTTTCTACAGCATCAACAAAATAATTGGGAATGGAAAAAACACCAACAGAATCAATCTATATCTTTGACCTAAAACAAAACATATCAATGGAATCCTCAACATTCTTAACTGGCAACTTTCTCATACGGTCATACCCATAAAAAATTATCATAAACTCATCAATAATTTCACAGGACCCCCTTAGTCAGCAGAAGAATCACCCAAGGGAAATTATAGAAAGCTACCCAAGGGTTAGAAAATTTCAGAAAGGAACTTCATTTCTCCGATCATAGAAATTTTACATAACCCCCCTTCAATCTTGCCCAAGTGAACTAAGAGCATAGAGGCCCAGCGGGATCTTAAGCATTGAGACGGCAGAGTAGTGAGAAGTGAGAACCCCTTTCAATTTTGCCCCAAATTAAGCTCTAGGTTTTTCCAATGGAGGCGGCAAAGTGGTGGAAGCGGGAAAAAATTGAGAGAGGGCGGTGAGTGTAATAACCCTAAACCTTTTTATTCTTTGCAAGAAAAGAGACGCAAATTATGTAATTTTTTATTCGTAAATTTTTTTATCTGATCCATTTCGAACGTTTCAACCCTGAAATGGGTTTCATGAATTTGGAGATGTGGCAGGCCTTTTCAAAGGCCCATTTACATAAATTAGCAAATCAACCAAACTGAGGAAAGATAAACATTTTTTGCATTCAGATTTCCATGGATGTCGTGGACGCATGGAAACCTATTTCATACACTTTTTAATGCAAACAAAAACAGCTCCTTAAATGCAACAAGGTCTTGTGCAGCTGCACAAAAGAGACAAGGATTTTTAGTAACTGTTTAAATAAACTGGTTGTAGCTTTTAAATCAAGTAGCTGATATTAATTTCAATAGTATAATAACAAGTTCTTGAAGTCAGAAAAACCATTGCTTATGCTGTTTTCTCTGTTTGTGACACAGGTGGGCGAGAAACAGCCTGCTCCAAAGAAAATCAAGTTTACTGATTGAAGATGAAGACTAGAAGATTTTTGTCGAAGGACTGGGATTTTTCTTTTTTAAATCTCCACAACAATCTTTTGCATACAGTTCTCTATTAAGCATGGGGTGATGTTCGGATCCTTGTAATGTGGAGAAATTTGGGATGGATGATGTTTCTAACTTAAAAAAAATCTCCCCTTTACATGTAGCATTTAATGACTTAAAATTGACTAAGAAAATTGAGACGCTCTTAAGTTCTTGAAGGAAAATTGAATGATTGTTTTGATGTGTACGCGTCCATGCAAGTTTTGTTCCCTCCCTCCTTTTCAATTGACAGTTGTTAGTCTTGTTTTTTTATTCTAAAGTTCTCCAATATTTCCAAGTCATCTTTACCAGGTGGAACACGGATCCTATCAGGACACCCTGCATGCTAGGCTAGGCTGGTGTTTGGAGTCATTCAAGGAGCAACGAGATCTCCAAATTGCCCTCATAACTCCATCAGTATGGCTTAGAACATTCTGCTCAGAACATTCTGCTCGTACATGGTTTTTCTCATAGAATCTGTGCATTACCAGGTGAGTGCACTGTATTTATGGACTTGGTGAGGATTTGAAGCATGGGATTCACGAAACGGACCTGAAAGGTTCTTCTGCAATACTTCAAGGTCCTTCAATAATGATGAGTGGTGGTTGAAATTGATGGCCTAACCTGATCTTGTTTGGTTCTGTTGGGTTTCTTACTATTAATTCCTGTGGTGGACTCGTATTCTCTGCAGATTTCAGCGAGTCTTGTGGGTTGACATGGACTGGTAATTACTGACCGTCGTTTTTACTTTTTATTTTCCTGTTTGGTGCTTTTGTATTGTTTGCCGGCCACCAGCATGTTGGTACAATTGCACCTAAAACCATTTTTTTTCTTTTCTTGATTGATGTTGATACTTGATCATAAAATTTGGGTAAATTGCACCATACCCCCAAGAACCTCTCAGTGTTTTGCTGTAAACCCCCAATAGCTTGCAAAATTGCACTAAAATCCCAATAGCTTTTGGAATTGCAGAAAACACTGAAAGTTCTTGGGGGTTTTTAGTGTAACTTATAGGGGTGCATTCGGTCCGGATACGGTTCGGATATGATGCTTATCATATCCATATCCGTTTACCCATCTCGGATACGGATACGGATACATATATACATCGGTAAGGAAAATTTATAACCATATCCGCTAAAATCGGATACGGTTACGGATATATAAGTGGATATGCATGCGGATATAAAACAGTTATGAGAAAACTAGATAGTATTGAGAAAAACGTAGTTCATGTGATACAAAAGAGTTCGTAAATATGTCCATTATAATTGAAAAGTTAAAATTAGACATATTGATCATCAAAATTAACCACAAATCCATAATCTAATAATCAAAACTATCGTAAGAGTATGACTAATATGTATTCGGATATTTCGGATACGGATATTTCGCTACAAAACCATATACATAACCATATCCTATCGGTTATAGATTTAAGTAACCATATTCGTATCCTAACAGATACGGTTACGGATATTTTCTCGAATACGGATAGGGTTTAGCACCCCTAGTAACTTACCCTATAATTTTTTTTTAAATTTTTTTTTTTTACAGTTTGATGAAAACGTTGAACGATAGAACTTGAGTTTATACCCTTTTTTGCTAATTCGTTTCCTAAATCACAACGTTAGCAAGAGGGTACCTTAATGCAGTTGGAGGTCCATCATCGACCTTAGTTTTTGCATCTCGCAAGCACCATGCCTATAAGAAAATAGATGATCCAACTGCTAATGCTCACCGTTTCCAATAAATGTAAGATACGTCAACGTTTGATGTTGCATCACCATGGTGCTTACATTGCGTAACTAGCTTGGCTATCTTGATTAATGTATAAAATCCCCATCTGTGGACGTTGCTTGATGACTACGTTTTTACTCTTGTTGGATCGGATGATTCAAGCCTCTTGTTGCAACTTGCTTATCATTTATGAATGGTTACTCTCAAAGTTTTTTTTTTAAGTATAAACCGCACAATTTGTGTTGTAGAAAATAGAAACGTTGACTGTTGTGAAAATGACCACCGCTTCAGGCCCCCTATTTTCTAACGAGTAACGAGTGGGGAACGAAATGCTTTGGCGCGAGTCTCGTGACTTCTTCCTTTCTCAGCGTCAAGAGTTGTGGGGAGACTTCCAAAGTTTTATAATTCTCGCCCAATTAAGAGTTATAGTTGTTTTTGGAAGTTTCCTTGGTTAGTGTTCCTTGGGTTTTCATTATGGAGCCATTCAAAAAAAGGAAAATATTTTAAGGACTCAAAATATGGGACCAAGGGAGGGGACAGGTGAGGTGTCCCCTCCCTATTGCATAATGAGTTGGTCATGCCAACTCATGTCAACTCATTATGCAATAGGAAGGAGACACCTCACCCGTCCCCTCTCTTGGTCCCATATTTTGGGTCCCCGTAGCAGCACTCTCAAAAAAATTATGAGGCAATTGAAGAGGACGAGGGCAACTGTATGGCTAGATGCCTCGAGAATGAGTAAAGAACACGGAGAATATTTATTGATAAAAGAAAAAGCGCAAAGAAGGGAATTTTTGTTTTATCAAACCAAATTGTCATTTAATAATAATAAAAAACCAAGTTGTCATCCAATTGCGAGGGATGAAGCATGAAGGGATCAGGTGACAAAATTTATTAGTTTTCAAATATCTTGAATTTAAGTTGACTCGTAATAAATCTGTATGCATTGCGTATTGATTAAAAATTTCCTAATCTAACTTACGACATACATGATTTCCTACAATTAAAAATAAGCTTGCTTTACATAAATATTATATTTAATTTAGCATATGAGCTGCAATGGATCTGACCAGAAAGTTCTTTTTAAAATGCATTTTTATCAAAGTGAAAATATCAAATAATTTTTGAGAGAAATAAAACTTATCTCTTGTTATGTTATTTTCAATCACATAAGTGCAACCCTTTGCTAGCAACGGACATGTGTACTTCTGCATGCAATGCTTTAATCAAATTGACGGTCAAAAACCAACAAGGGTTACAACTTAGCCGACTCGTCGAGTGGACATTCCTTCACGTCGACTCGAAAGACGGTACTAGTCGACCCTCTCGACGAAGACGACTCACAACGAGCCCACTCGCCCAGCTATTCGACGCCTCACGAGGATGACTCGAAAGACGTTACTTCTCGGTAAAGCTAAAAGACGACTTTAGCCTCGAGCCTCTCCCACCGACAACATGTTAACATCACATTTAATGCTGGACATACGCCATCATGCCTCTTGCCCCGATAGTCTTCATGACTCATCGGACCACATAGGCACCGTCATACTTCCGATCACTTCTCGTTTTATGCTGAGGTGATCTCTCCTCCAGTTGCTAACCGACACCTATAAAGCAGGCGCCAATGCAGCCGCCAGCTCATACTTCTTCACTGCCATCTTGTGTGCTCCGCCACAATAACGGTTCTGTCCTTTTGAAATTATTATAAATATATGTACTATTCTAACATAAAAAGGGTTCACAAAATCTGATCTTCTAAGACAGATCAGTAAATTATGCTGCACACACGAGAACTCTCACAGTTCTTCACTTTCCCCACTCAAGCCCACCAGCTGACTTGATCGTCGGAGGAACCATGGGGGAACCAGTCCTCGTCCTCTCACGAGTTTCTATATGTGTAGCCTTTTCAGCCACTCACCTCAGAACTGGATATTCGGCGAAGGAAGCGCCCCCGTCATTAACTTCACCCATATCCAACCACGGATATAATTGACTGTGCGATCACTTAACATCAACATTTTCATATTTAAAAATGAGTTTATCTTTTGAATATGGTTTCTCAGGATGCATGCGTATACCTAACGAATATATCAATTTATCTTTTAGTACTATGAGTAAATTAGGGCTTATCCGCAGCTAACATGGTAGAATTTCATGGCTTCGATTATGATCTAAATATCTCAATGACCTGAGCTATAAAAATATGAGTGTAGTGTATACACATCAATATTAATAAATCACTAATATTGTTTTTATTAGTCAGAATTTCATACACAAGATTCAAACCATGTAAAACCCGCTCGTGATCCGGCGCGTAACACGTGATTCAGGCGTGCGTTACCGGAGCTGAATCTGAAGGGCGCTCGTAAACTCCCGCATAAAACCTCATCCTATGCGGCGCTTTGCGGTGGTGGGCTCTCACTATAAATACGACGAGATTTTCTCCTCTCTTTCCCCCCTTCCTCTCTCTGCTCTCCACGCGTCTTGGGATTTTCGACTTCGCTCCAAAATCCTCCCTTTTTCTCTTCTCCCCGCCGGCGATTAGAATTTGCAATCGAACTCTTGAATCAAATCTCAGGATCTTTTTGATCCCGGCTCCAGATTTGATTTTTTTATATATTTGATCCAGGTTTCTTTTTTTTTTTTTTGCTTGCTTCGCGAGTCGTTTATTGAATCCGTGATAGGATTTCTGATTTCATTTCACCTGCTGGAGTTTAGTACTGAGATTTGATTTTTTGATCGGATCGGATCACTCAATCCGAACTACTGTTCTCGGACTGAGATTTGATTTGGCAGGATCGGATTCCTCAATCCGAACTACTGTGCTATTAAACGAATCTGCTTTCTTTCAAATTTTGTTGAATTTGTTGTTAAAATTGGAAGGCTGAGGAGATCCGAATCACTGAGTAAATGGTGAATTGCCGGAGTTTGATCGAATTCTGCAGAGCCTTTGAGCACCAAAGAAACATGCCCAAATCCAACTCATCAAGAAAAGGAACCAGATCCCTGAGCCCGTTCTCCCACCCATTCTGCGAGCACTCCCCTTTCGCAGCCATCGACATTGTCATCTTC
>NC_033800.1:23541130-23543081 GCF_001876935.1 Asparagus officinalis
CCGAGAGTTCCTCGAGATCCTTCCTCCCACCCTGGAACTCATTGGAGAAGTAATTTTGAATGCGCCCATCGCTTATGTAGCCGGGTTGGTTCTTGTCTTTGTTTCCGCCGTCGCTGCTTGGGAGATTCTTGATCATAAAAGTCGAAAATGCGGGAATCCTGGCTGCAAAGGGCTAAGAAGGGCGGTTGAGTTTGATATCCAGCTTGAGTCCGAGGAGTGTGCCAAGTGCTTGCCATCTGGGTCGAAAGAGGGTTTAGGGGTTCGCCCCTTGGGATTAGGAGAGGATCATAAAGAACTTGAAGCTGAGCTCAAGAAAATGGCGCCGCCCAACGGACGGACTGTTCTGATATGTAGGGCTCCTTGCGGTTGTCCCGCGGGGAGAATGGAGGTTTGGGGTCATAAGAAAGTTCGGAGAGTCAAGAAATAGTTATGCTTTTTTTCTTGGCTCTACAATAGTCATGAACATCATCAAATAAGTGGCATTCAATGTCACGTGTAATAAGTTATAAACTTAACATCAGATTGGAATATTACTAGATATCGTTTCCTTGGATGGTGTTGCAGTTTTTTTACCTGTAGATGAAGGATCATGGCGGCCGTCAGTTCTGGTATGATGTTTTGTTTTTTAGATTGCTTTCACCATTTAGAGCATATCAGTCTTCCCTTATATCTTAACCATTGCAGAATAAATTATTTTTGTAGGGGATATAGTTATTATTTGGTTTCGTAAGGAAGTTCTAGCATACACATCCTTATTAGTAACCATTTCTCACTAGTAGAAAACATGGCATTGGCGATGGGGAAATCCGTCACCAATGCCTCAAAATCCGTCACCAATACATATTGGTGACGGAAATGCATCCGTCGCCAATACTTATTGGCGACGGACGACTATTGGCGACGGGAGACTTCCATGGTCTTACTTGTTTTTTTTTGGTGTCCCGTGCATTGCTAACTGAAAGTCTGAAAGTAACTTTACGTTTACGGGGTTTTACTTCCATGGTCTTAATTGTTCTTTTTGTTTAAAAACTTACATGTCATGTCATTTTATATGGTTATCTTAAATGCAATATCCAACTATTTATCAGGGGATGTTTACTTCCCGCATGCTAGAAATATTGTTGTTTTTAGGGAATTAGAATGTTGAATTATTAGCCTATCAGCTTTGATATTTCAGCTTTGATGCTGTCTAGTCACCTATATTCGTATTAATTATTAGCAATATTAGCCATTTTGGAGGAATCGTCTGTTTTTATGATTCTCTGTGTGTTGTTATGTGGTCAAAATGGCGACGACCTAATTTCAATAGGAATACAAAGCAGTAATTATGCTAGATTATGATATTGCAACAATGTTCGTATCTTTATTAGATATATTCATAGACTTGATGTGATTTTGCTTTATGTTGCATCTTAAAAGCAATATTTAGCTTATTGCTGTATCGTGTAATAGACAATGAAAATGAGCTCATTGCCAAATCTGTTGTTGCCGCTGCATAATGAGGAAAACTGCATCTAGATTTGTAATTGACACAGAACTTCAACTAAGTGTTAAGATCATACCAGTCACTTCAGCTTGTTCTACTAAATATAACTCTCTTAAACATCCTTCTATCATACATCACTTATTTGCTGCGTTGAGTAAAAGTGTTTCTAGCAGTTCTCATGCAACCGATTGCTGTGATACATTATATACTTCAAAAATAACAATTAGCGTGGAATTTAGGTAATGACCTGTTTTCTTCACACATCAGCTTTTCTCTTAGACGGCTGAACATTCCTAGCTCCAGCTAAGGCCATTCAAGTCGAGCTTTTTGCAATTTTGGACGGCGTCATCACCATCATGGGTATTGAGATCTAGCTGCGTTGTTATGCATGACATTCCAAACCCATTGCACTCCTTTCCACGCTCTTGTTTGATTGCAAGCCTTTTGCTATTTGGTTCTTCAAAG
>NC_033800.1:23543091-23562297 GCF_001876935.1 Asparagus officinalis
ATTCTCCCACTGCCTTCTTTTTCTCTTTGGGGTGTAATGTTCATTGATAAAATACTAGGATCTCTCGGGACTGAGAAAATCGTCCTTTCTGGTTCTTTCACTATTGTTGAAGAAAACATCTTTTGGTCATTCAAGTCTTCACACCATGCAGATTGAGACTGGTCAAGCCGCATGTCATCTCCCGTTTGTTGTGTGTAGAGGGGTGGGTTTCCATGAAATGCTCTCAACCCTATACTTATATTGTGTATTTCTTGGTCCTTCTGTGATCCTTCACATGAGGTTAGGCAACTATCAATTGAACAATCTGCAAGTTGGGCTTGGTGTGGTTGCAGCGTGTGTAAACTTGAAATTTCCTCCACACCAGGAAACGCACTGCTAAAACATTCATTTGAAACTTTGGAGACGAGTTCCGACAGTTGCACTTTGGCAGCCTCGAGTCCTGCAGAACCCAAGTTTTGCTTCCCCAAAGTCTCTTGGGCTTTCTCCAGCACTGATTGTAAATATTTTCCCTGTGCCTCTATTCTCAGCTGCAAGTGTCTTTGCACCTGTCAATATCAAAAATGTTTTATTTTTCAGTTAGGGAACAGTGAGTTTTTTTTGTCGATAGAATTGAACGAACTAAATGTTTGAAATTCTGCAACACTTATTGTGAGTCTCTGGAAACATAATTACATTAAATTTATTGAAAATCTTGTCAAATAATCTACTCGAACAAAAGTTTGACTATCTAAACCGAAGAGCTAAATGGGATATTCCTATATGTATTTAGATGTCAATTCAGATGAATTGGGATTATTCAGTTCCTCACTAAATCCAATATGGGTTTCTAATGGAAACAGCCAAACAGGAAAACATAGCTTAATTTGGTTCATGACTAAAAGAAAGCATTCTGGTGTCCCAATTCTTTTGAAATTGTTTTACTCCCGTTTTGTTAACCTGAAAAGGTGACTTCAATGGCTTACCTCAAGCTGTTCGTGAAGCCTTCTTTGCACTTCAATTTGCATCTGAAGTGCCTCATTGATGTGAATGGTCCTGAGGTTCAGACGTACATTGTTTATTCCAACTTTGATCTTCAATTAAAAAAAAATTATTATATTGATTCTTACTTGTTTGGCTGGACTCCCATGTTCATGTTGCCTGCGAGCCCATTGTCTTCAGGTATCCTATCTGCTACTTGAGTACAACCTACAGCTGAAACCAAGAATCCATGTTATACCACATGCATTATCCACTGAAGAAAATGAAATTCAGAGAGCCTCTTACCATTCTTTGGGGACCCAGTATTAGCCTGAGACTGTAGATTTTTACCAAGTCTGTACTTCTGCAGGCGAATAGTCAATTTAGTAACCTGTTAACGAAACTGATAATAACTTCAGAGCAAGGATTTGCTATTATTAGCCTATTAGTACCTGAAGATGACTTTTTAGATGATAAAGAGTTAATCCTGGGATTCCCATGAGCCTCATTACAGTTTTGGGAGTCGCCTCTGCAAAATGAGGATTTTCAAATTAGTAACATTATGTCTTTAGTTTGTCACTCAGCCAAAGCATGCTTTTGGATCTGTGCTTTCCATCTCCTTTGTATACTTACTATCTGCTCCTCCAAGTTGATTTACTGCCTCGATAAATCGTTCATGGAGCTCTGGGGTCCATTTCAATCTCGGCTTAGCATCAGTCGAGAGAACGAGTCCTGACTCTCCTTGTACAGTTCCTCCTTGTAGAAATAAATGTCTTTCTGAAGGAAAAGCTGTCCGTGAAGAAACTAAATTGTTGCTACCTTGATGGTGATGATGATTGTACATTTTCCCTGCACATGGAAAGACAACCATATCAGAGTCGGCTAAAATTAGCATGTTAAACTCAAAGTGACACGGGGAAGAATGATCTTACCTATGATTTAACTCTTCCCTTTTCTTGTTTGCTATCTTTATCCACGTAAAATCTGTGCCTCTTACGCCTTAATTTGCTTCTATGCTGTCAGCTGACGGTTTCTGGAAAACCAAGACTTGGGTATCTTTATGTCCTAAATGCTCATATTGCCTATAAAATGAACTAAAGCTTCTCAGCCTTCACTTCACGATGGTGAGGTTGTATTCGAGCTCTCTTTATAAGGAAGTTTGAAGAATCTTTGAAACGGAACACTCAACCTAATCCAATCTTCCCAGGAACTCAAAAAGAGATCTTGTCCTTCTCACTTTAGGTATCTGTGGACCCCTCACCTGCAACTTTTTACTGTCAATTCTCAGGCCAAACACTTCCATTCTTATTCTGCACTGAAGTCTTTTTAGCAGAGCAGCTTTCACCTGTCATCTATGTGGAGGAATAGGTCCATCGAAATCCCTTCTTTACATGAATTGGTCCCTGAAAGTAAAAGAAGGAACCTTATTCTCTTGAAGAGAATTTTTGTGAGCTAAAGGCTGTCATCTGATGGCTTCATAGCTTGCAAAAGTACCAGATTCTGAAGCTGTTCGTAAGAATTCAGCGCTTGGGTCCCTAGCACGTGGAAACATTGTTTTGTTTCTGAACTGGAATGGACTCGTCTGGGGTTGATTCATGATGCTTAGAGGATCCTGATCAAGGTCCAGAGCAATATAAGTTAATGCAATGGGTATAGATTCTGCATTGGGACCACGAGATAGGAGTGGATTAGAACTCAGGCATTTCAGGTTTTTAGTTGCTGATAGGAAAAGGTTTGAAGAATCCATTGACTGGATGCATTCGAGAAACAGAATTAGATACATCTTTTAAAAACAGAAATATTGTTCTTTGAGTTGATGCTCTCTTGGGAATGCCATAAAGCAAGGAATGGAATATAGAATGAGCATGTGATTCTCTTTTGTCTCCTCTGTCAAGTTTGGTACTTATTCAACTAGGCGCGCTGAAGAAAAGAAGGGAAGGGAACCCACAGCCTATCATTGCCGAGAAGTTAGAATTTTCCCACTTGGGTTTAGACTGTCTAACAAAATTGAAGAGAAATAGTGTACTTGTTTTCATACTTCCTCTTGTGTTTAGGACCACTTGTCCTTCGTTAGCTTTGTTTGGGTATCTTTCGGTGTTCCATATATAAACCCATATGTCCGACTAATGTTTTCGTCTACTTCAAATATATATTGGCTGCATAATTATGTTTGTCTGAGCACATTTCTGTACTTCTTTGTATGCAGGGTCTGAGATTGGGACATGAGAATATTCTGCTTATATATGCTTTCTCCACCCACTTTACTTGTGAGCTTTTTACATGTGTAATTGTAAGGTAGTCATCAGTAACATATTACTTTCGTGGATTCATTTCAGGTTCTTGGTTTTGTTACTTGTTTAGAGAATTTAGGGAAGAAAGGTAAACCAGTATTACAGGGTAATGACTTGTCCTTAAACCACCATATCGAGAACTGCATGTTGTTTAATGTTCATCCCTATGACATACATGCATGTTTGTTTGTATATATGTTTGTACGTAGATATGCATATATTTATCTGCATCATATGCGTGTAGTGTAGTATGTATAAGAAACAAATGCATATCCTTGCATGTTTATGCTAATTTTATGCGCAAGTTACCAGTTATGCTTGGGAGCTTGAAGGAATGACAATAAGTAAAGCAGCTAAGACCACACGCCTTGTATTGTTTTCTGTGGTGAAGCATATCCTGCAAAGATTAGATATATGCTCCTGATTACGAAGAGACATTGAAATGATAATTTCGATTAATAGATGCTTTGTGTCTGTTCCACCTGTTTAAGTGCGACCAACTAGCCCAAATGCACATCTTGATATTTTTATATTCCAGGCCTGATATGATTCTCTTGAATTGTAAACAAAGAGTACGAGATTGGCACAAATATGTTCCTTATCACAACATACCACATTTGGGGTCATGGCGAATATCTCACTAGCAGGAGCTTCATTTAATATGCAACAGTTATGTCCAAGTGTTCAGAGCTCCTATCATATGCTGATGTTTCTATATCACTCATTATCGCATATGTTCGCTGCCTCTTCCTCCATGGAAACAATCATATGTTGATAAATTCTCCCCTTGAGCAAAGCTGAAGGAATCTGTGTCCTCCAAGGAAAAGAATATTTTGTAAGGAGTTCATGTCTATTTTACTCCTTTTCTCCGCTCAATACTGGAGTGTTTCTGGTGAGACACTGTGCATCTGCATTGTTTTACAGTGTTCATTATTGTTGAAATCTATTGCGGAAAATGAAATTAATATACTTATATGCAGAGAAACACTTCCACAGTGATCATAATGAAAAACCATATGCTTGTTAAATTATTTGTTTCTTGTTATAGTTTCTTTTATTCCTTTCTTTTCTTTCTGGTATCGAATATGGACGTGGAGCGTGATGACTTGCTCTTATACATTAGCCTGTGCTTTAGGAGTATTCTTATTCCTATTCTTCTTATATTCTTTATAAGAAATTTGATATTGTTGAATTTTATTTTGCTATCATAGCCAAAATACTTGGAAAAAAGGGTGGTGAGGATTGGGAATCCATATTTCATGCGCATGGAATTAGGATTTTGGAATCTCAAATCGGTAGGCGCCCACCATAAAATAAAAAAAAAAGGCAAAAAAGGGAGAAATTAAATCAAAAGAAGCATCTATCCGTTGCTATTGATGCTTTCTTTTGAACCTACTTGGTCAAAAACTGTAGGCTTATTCTTTGCCCCTAGCAACAAAAGATGAGTTGCCATATCTCAAACTTGATAGGCTGAAATAACTCACTAAAGAGCCACTCTAATTATCATCGTTCAGCTCAAGGGCTCTTTATCTATCTATGTGTGTTTAGATTTTGAGTTGGACATTTCTCTTTTGCTTGGTCTAGTTTGAAACATGTGATTAAAAGCACTATAGTTTTCTCTCTTTCATTTTTCCCCCCTCTTGCAAAGTCAGTAGTCCCATCTCAAGCCTAGGATCCTTAATCAAATTCCTCAATTTACTGGTGATTGTTGACGTAGGACTTACAAACAATATTTTTAAGAAGTTTGAGATTATTGGTAGAGCGCTTGCTTGTAATGCGAGAAAAACATATGCTACACGTAAACTTGATTTAATAATTACAGAAATAAATGCACAACACTTAAAAAGAGTGTTTCTATGCGGACCATTGAGCAGGGAGCGAGCTCACCGGACCATTATTCTCCTTTATGTTTAATTTATGTTCAATTCATACCTGCTTATAATTTAATGTATGTTCAATTCATATATGCTTATATTAACTTTGTACCCAGGAATATAGAATACAGTACGAAGCAAGCAAGGCATACTTTCTGCTGTACCATATCTATATTGGATCCAAAGACAAAGGATGAGGAGAAATGATTGTGGATTGTCCTGCAATTAGTTGCTACACACCTAGAAGAACTCAATTCTAAGCCCTGATCTAGTTAAAAAAATATAGGGTACGAATTAAATAAACCACATTGGCTCTTCACCTAGTCAGTGTGGGACTAAATGGAGACGCTTCCACATCTTGGCGCCACCGTTGGATATCTCCATTTTGACTTTGCATTAAACTAGTTTCCAAGAGCACCATGGGGCATACGCCGCTCCGATAGGAGACCATGTAGCACAAACCACCCCTTCGCTGTCATTACCATTCGCAAGCGGTCTGTGCTACACGGCCTCCTCCTATTGGTGTGGTGTATGCCACATTGATGTTCATGGAGCAGTGGCTAAGATTTTTTTTTTTTAAAAAACTTTTTTCTAGCGCAAGCTGGCCGAAGCATTTGAAAGCTTCAAATCCCTGACTGAGCACTGCAACCCTCTTTTGTAAAATCTCATCTGTTTAGTTCCGGGGGGGGGGGAAGAAAAAAAAATGCTTCTAATTTGTTCAAATTCCTGACTGAACACTGCAATCCTCTTTTGTAAATGTGTAATTCTTCTCAAGCATCTGATCCTTCTCTGATTTGTACTTGGTAGGATCTCTCGACAGGAGGTTTTTCTTAATTTGGGGTGTGGATGAAGAATATAACTTATATAGTGGTCACTATGCCAACATCTTTTGTGGTGAAAGCCAATAAAAGGTGAGGGCAGCTTTCATGCAGCATCTCTTCCCTTGATTAGAGGGAGATTGTGGAACCATATTCAATATTCCCTCCACAAACTAAGGTGATAAGCAGAATACAAATGCAAAAAGCATGCAAAAATGGGAATTACAGTAGCAATATAAGTAACAATATAAGACAGATCTATATAGGTGTCATAGTTTTAATTTTTATTTTATTTTTTCCTTATTGTAGATAAAGCACCTCTAAAATGACTGAAACCACGGGAGTGATGCGAATGTTCATTGATTCTCACTTTCACTATAAATGGAGAGTTAATATGGATTTGTTAAAGGTATGTGTTGTTTTCCTCTATTATCTAGTTTTTAGGAGTGATTTTTTCTAGGTCTTCGACAAATGATACCAAAATCAACCTCATCTTCTTCTTTGCAGGAGAGAAAAAAAAAGGGAAAAATGCTTCCATCCCCCAAAAGCCAAGTGAACATGCTTCCCATCCTCAGGACTTGGTCAATGGGCGTTTTACCCCTAAAAATAAAGAATCTGTTCTCTGAGCCCCCAAAACACAAAACCCAATACATTAAAACATGTGAAGACCATAATACCCTTCTCTCTCTCTTTCTTTTTTTATTAAAATATGATGGGGATTATTTTATTATTTTTATTTTCTCTCTCTCTTTATCATGATGTACCAAGAGGATAGTTGAAATGATTGATGAGGATTATTTTATTATTTTTGTTTTTTATTATTTTGGTTGTTTGTATTGGGATGTTGTTAAAGTTACGGGTTGATTGTTAAGGTTGCGGGTTGGTTGTTAAGGTTAATGGTTTGTTGTTAAGGTTATGAATCCTCTCTCTCTCTCTTTCTTTTTTTATTAAAATATGATGGGGATTATTTTATTTTTTTATTTTTTTTTCTCTCTTTATCATGATGTACCAAGAGGATAGTTGAAATGATTGATGAGGATTATTTTATTATTTTCGTTTTTTATTATTTTGGTTGTTTGTATTGGGAGGTTGTTAAAGTTACGGGTTGATTGTTAAGGTTACAGGTTGGTTGTTAAGGTTAAGGGTTTGTTGTTAAGGTTATGAATCCTCTCTCTCTCTTTTTTTTTATTAAAATATGATGAGGATTATTTTATTATTTTTGTTTTCTCTCTCTCTTTATCATGATGTACCAAGAGGATAGTTGAAATGATTGATGAGGATTATTTTATTATTTTCGTTTTTTATTATTTTGGTTGTTTGTATTGGGAGGTTGTTAAAGTTACGGGTTGATTGTTAAGGTTACGGGTTGGTTGTTAAGGTTAAGGGTTTGTTGTTAAGGTTGTGAATCCTTTCTCTCTCTTTCTTTTTTTATTAAAATATGATGGGGATTATTTTATTATTTTTATTTTCTCTCTCTCTTTATCATGATATACCAAGAGGATAGCTGAAATGATTAATGAGGATTATTTTATCATTTTTGTTTTTTATTAACCTTAACAATTAAACCCGTAACCTTAACAACAAATCTGTAACCTACACAACAAACCCGTAACCTTAATAACAAACCCTTAACCTTAACAACCAACCCGTAACATTAACAATCAATGCATAACCTTTACAACCAACCATTATCCTTAACAACGAATATTCTAAAAATACAAAAAGAATAAAAAAATAAAAATAATAAAATAATAATCCTCTTTAATCATTTTATATCATCAAAGAAACATCATGATAGAGAGAGAGAGAGAGAGAGAGACAGAGAGAGGATTCACAACCTTAACAACCAACCCTTAACCTTAACAATCAACCCGTAACTTTAACAACCTCCCAATACAAACAACCAAAATAATAAAAAACAAAAATAATAAAATAATCCTCATCAATCATTTCAACTATCCTCTTGGTACATCATGATAAAGAGAGAGAAAAAACAAAAATAATAAAATAATCTCCATCATATTTTAATAAAAAAAGAAAGAGAGAGAGAGAGAGGATTCATAACCTTAACAACAAACCCTTAACCTTAACAATCAACCCGTAACCTTAACAATCAACCCGTAACTTTAACAACCTCCCAATACAAACAACCAAAATAATAAAAACGAAAATAATAAAATAATCCTCATCAATCATTTCAACTATCCTCTTGGTACATCATGATAAAGAGAGAGAAAACAAAAATAATAAAATAATCTCCATCATATTTTAATAAAAAAAGAGAGAGAGAGAGAGAGGATTCATAACCTTAACAACAAACCCTTAACCTTAACAACCAACCCGTAACCTTAACAATCAACCCGTAACTTTAACAACCTCCCAATACAAACAACGAAAATAATAAAAAATAAAAATAATAAAATAATCATCATCAATCATTTCAACTATCCTCTTGGTACATCATGATAAAGAGAGAGAGAGAGAGAGAGAGAGAGAAATAATAAAATAATCCTCATCATATTTTAATAAAAAAAAGAAAGAGAGAGAGAAGGGTATTATGGTCTTCACATGTTTTAATGTCTTGGGTTTTGTGTTTTGGGGGTTCAGAGAACACAATCTTTATTTTTAGGGGTAAAACACACATTGACTAAGTCTTGGGGGTGGGAAGCACGTTCACTTGGCTTTTGGGGGCTGGAAGCATTTTTCCCAAAAAAAAATAATAGAAGAAATATTGGGCGCTACGTGGGCACCAAGGTGGCATAAATTTTGGAAAAAATCGCGAGCTTTCTTAGTTAGTGAAAATGCCTCGAAACTTGTTTCACCAAAATGACATCACTGATGGCAGTTAGTTTAAGTTATCATGTGTTTCATATTTGACATGTTTTGAACAATTTTGCTCTTATATTTCCTTTTTCTTAGAGTTCTTAAGATTAGAGTTGATAGATACTAGACCTTTTATCATTTATCACAAATTTTACATTTCAAAAGTTTTTCTATAATTGCGATTTTAGTAGTTTTTCTCTAATTTATAAAGTTGAGGGGGGATTTTGTGTGCAAAAACACCAAGGCTAAGGCTTAATAGTGGTTTTTCTGGTTTATCAAAAATAAAATTATAGGAACATATCATGTTTACTGTTTCGACCAAAACCATAACAATTTATTGCCCTACAAATAGGTTAAGTTTTGTTTGGAGAAATCCGTATGTTATAGTGAGTCTACTCACCGTTTCACTAAAACAAAGCTCAATATTTGCTACTTTATTATATTCATATTGAGATATTCATGTCGTGTTGGTCTGGGAAAAGGGAAAAACAATATTATTTAGTTTTTTTAATAGGAGTGCAATATTTTAGCTTTTGATCATGTTAAAAACTATGGTTAATAGCATATATACTCCTTAGATCATGGATATTCACACACATGCGCACACAAAAAGAAAAAAACCTTAGGATTTGCAAAATTGCCCCTCAAATGATTAATTTTGAAAAAAATCCCCCCTAATCAATCAATCATAAACTTTTACATGTTAATTTGCAACTGCAATGTAAAAATTATCCAAAAAAAGTCAGATATCTACTCATCCAGTTAATAATTTGTTGATTGTAAGGTAACCCCCCAAAGTTGTTGATTTGGAGGGTAGTTTGGATAATAAGATTTGTGGGGTTTTATAAATATCCATTTTAAGGGCTATATATGCAAATAACCCTTAAAACTATTCACAAACTTCGAGTCTGTGATGCTAAGAGGGGGGAAATTTGAAGTTCACCGATAACAGACATGGAAGTGTGTTAACCACTAATTAAAACAAAAGTGTGTTAACCACATCTCAAAATCATGTTAAGGCTATTTTTTATTTTTTATTTTTTTACTTATGTTATTCAACAAATGTGAGCACGTTATCAAAGTACACAGTAACAATCTCAGAATCAACCCAAGGTAATCTCTGGTCAAAATTCATCAAATGCCTTCATTTGCAAAGGCCTTTGATTTCTTATTATATATTCTCAACAAAAACGGAACCAATTTTTGGATCAAATAATGCAGAATCGACCCTTTTATATTCTAAGTCACAAAAATAAAAGGGCTTTGCTTCGGTGCTCCTAAAATCGTTTATTAATTTATTTTTAAAAAAGGGTAAATAAAAAACAAAAAAAATCTTCGTCCCCACCAATTTCTCATCCACAGAATTCCATCAAACGCGTATAAATCCGTTTAAATAGAATCATAGGTGAATTACACTAAGAAAATTCCTCAATAAAGATATCAACAAGAAATCTAACATGTGATTGAATGCGATACAAGGAAATTGGATCCGAAGAAAATCGACCATCAACCATGTTGATGAACTTAAACAAAGCAATCATGTTCATTCAAAATCTCAGTTGTTTAGTTGAAAATTAATCGAATGAAGGTTCCCAAGGCCTAAGAGAAAGCCAATTAATGCCGGACTCATACATACAGTTCCTCCATGCAAAAAGAATTTATTTCCAGTCAGATTGGCCTGGTGGCGACACTCATGATCTCGGGCTCAATACTCTAGAGAAAGAAGACGCTCGTATGAAGTATTTCATAGGATCGATGACCATATCAAAAATTAAATTCCATTAGGTTTGGCCATTCGCGCAATGAATTAGGGAATTGGAGAAGAAAACCACGTCAAAAAAATAAAGACTCCGGGAGTTTTTCATTAGTTGGAGAATTCTAACTACTTCCTATTTATCTTCTTATTTATACTTCCTAAAATAACCTTTTTATCTAAGTGAAATTACTTTTTTGGGTGTGGAACTACTGTCAACTACCTTATCCCTCAAATTTAGAATGTGAGAGAGATTTTTAAGGAAACAAACTATACCAACTGCTTGGGAGCACCGAAGCTGTTGGCAAAATAAAAAGGAGAAAAATAGGGAAATGTGATATTTTCCCTTTTTTTTGTTTTTGTTTTTTGTTTTTACTCATAAACTTAGATCACTTCATACGCGTCTGCAATCAGCTGTATTTTTTGAGCAAACTTTGGAGAGCCACCTTTAAGAGGAATAGCATTAGAGACCTGCAACAAGATTACAGATTTCATGTTAAATGCAAAAGGCTATGTAACAATCACTATTGAACAAAATGTATAGTTTAAGAAAAAAATGTATATGAGCTGATAGCCCATTTTGCAACATAGGCTGTCAGCTCAATGCCATGTGAGTACTCCTGCTAGTCACATAGGGGTGGGGCTCACATGGCAGCGAGTTGGTAACTCATTTTGCAAAATGAGCTGCCAGCTCATACCCATTAACCCAGTATTCTCTAGTTTCAACGTCTCGATAATGATCGGCATTTTCCTCATCAGTCTATTGGATTCAAGAAAAACCGGAGAAGATTGTTGAGTTCTAGTCTGTAGAGAATCATCGTTAAAACAATAAAGTAGAGGATCTGATTGCCAAGAAAAACTTACAGTTTATAACAACAGTATAATTGCATAACCAAATCATCAAAAGACATAAAGAGGAATAATAAAATGTAAATCTTTTGGCTAGTTTAAGAAAACAGCCCTTACTTTTGGGAGTTTGCAGATAAACCCTTAATTATTTTAATTCCATAAAACCTTCTAAACTTTGAAGGGTTTTGCACATAACACCTCAACTTCTCTTATTCCACTAGAACCCGTGAAAAATTTTCACTTTAACCCCCAAGTAACACCGTCGATTCTAACTTGATACATTCCAAAAAACAGCGAAAAAAGATAAAAATACCACTCAACAGTCAAAATCGCTCTTTTATCCTTTTTACTATTTCCATTATTATTTTTAACTAATGGAGGGAATTTTTGCCCTCTTTGGTCATGAGCCTGACAAATGGCACATTAGTCTTGACAGCTTTACTTTGGGGGTTCAAAGTGAAAAATCTTCCATGGGATTTAGTGGAATATAAGAAATTCAAGGGGTTATGTACAAAACACCCTCAAAGTTCAGGAGGTTTTATGAAATTAAATTAGTTACAGGGGTTATCTGGAAAACCTCCAAATTTTAGGAGGGGTTGTTCTGAATGGGGAGTAGGATGCCAACAGCTAAATGCTGCCAATAAAACTAGGGACTTCATGGGGTAAAAAAAAGGGTGCCCCTGGGTGCATATGGTAATGATATTTTTTGAGGAAACCTTTTGAGGTCATCTTGACAGATATCTGATATTAGACTTAGTATCTCAATGACATAGCAAGTAAATGGTAAAATGTCTTGGAGAAAGTCTAGAAATTTTCCTATAAAGATGGATTGTAATGATGAAGAATTGCTCTCGGACGGAATATTTGTTCCTTAATTAGAGAAGGAAAGGGATGGCAAAATATGCTATATTTTAACATGAATGGGACAAGGTCTTGAAACTGAAGGGGACAGAATCTGCCGTCTCCGGACTTTGAT
Source organism: Asparagus officinalis (assembly GCF_001876935.1). Classification (NCBI taxonomy): domain Eukaryota; kingdom Viridiplantae; phylum Streptophyta; class Magnoliopsida; order Asparagales; family Asparagaceae; genus Asparagus; species Asparagus officinalis. The sequence goes on from NC_033800.1 coordinate 23,555,433, forward strand.
TTTGCATAAGTTTGGCTTTTGGAATCCAAACTCTGTGGGATTTTGGCAACTCTTTGGCCAACTCTTTCTTCTTCAATTCTTATGCTTTTCGCACAAGAGCACGAGCGTGCACGGCACGAGCGCGGCGCCTCTAGATGTGCTCCTTCTTCGTTGAACGAGTCCTCTTGACCAGAACTCATTCCTCGGTTGATAGCTTGGAGGAAGTGTCAGCGACACGCTGCTGTAGTGACTTGGTTGCTTGACGCTTCCTTGACTCTAAGTCCGCGTAATAGCGAACTCCATCCACTTGTTCTAAGGCCTTAGCAAATTGACGGGCCTTGCGCTAGTGTTGCCTCTGACGAGCCCTCTTCGTCAGAGTTGGCGAACTTTCATTGGGCGACTCCTTAACTAGAGTTCGGCTTTGTTGGTTACCGGGACAATGTTGCGAGGTGAAGTCTCAACAACCGTTGGGCGAGAGTCATCACCCTGAGTCTTCTTTGACGTAGAAGATTGATAAACCTTCTTTGTAAACGAGATCCTCCTGCACTTACGGGGAGAAGAGGACCTTGATGAAGACGAGGAAAGATACTCCTCGAACTTAGCTTGGTCGAACTCGTATTCGACCATCGATCCGACTTGAATGATGCTCGCTACGACACTACAATCTCGACGCCGGGACTGATGGCTCCCACTGTGGTCTCCAGCATGTTTGCGTTGGGAACAAATTTCCTTGTAGTTTCCATTAAATCGTTCAATAGAAACAAATGAATGAGCTTTACACGTGTATAACTCTTCTTTATAAAGAAATAAAAGAATGTATTCCCTAGAAGCACACACAGAAACTCCTACGTAGTAGCTTCTGCTTGTGTGGGATCTTTGCCTATGTCGAGAATGCGTTATCCGTGGACCACCAAATCAATGTTCCAAATCGGATACGAAGAAGGCGAAAGTTAATGTTTCAACGAGGAAGCAAGAACTGAAGTAAATATCTTAGCAAAATAAGATGAATACTCTTGTCAAAAAAAGTCCAAGCTTGAACTCAAGGATGACACCAGAAGGCTGTTGGTATGCTTGAAAGTGGATGAGGAACTCTCTCTCTTGCTCTCAAAGTTCACCCAATTCCAGTTTGGTTCTGCTCAATTACGCCCTTGGTCATCTCCTTCTCATGCACAAGTGTGTAGAGGTGGTATATATAGCCATTGGGAGCCATAACCATCGAAAAGAAGTTGAAACACTTGGTGGTCACTGTCTCCTTTAGACGAGACAGTGTCCACTGTCTCGGCTAAAGGAGACAGTGGCAGAGCATTTGTAACCGCCGCCCCTACCTTAAATTACGTTAAACGTTGTAATTTTCGTGGGTAATGAGCATATTTTTAGGATGTAACCATCCATTAATATTAATGAACGTTCCCAAGCAGTTATAGAGCCCAATGGACCCCGCAAAACTCGATAAAACTGTCAACAAACATGAGATTCTATCTCGCAGTTGGTGAGACAACTCTCACTGTCTCGCATATGCGAGACAGTGAACACTATCTCGCAAATGCGAGACATTGGACGTTGTCTCACCAACTATGAGACAGCTCCAAGTCTCCTTTTGCACTATTTTGCGTTATTCTTTGCTTCCTTTTGTTTTGGCTAGTCCTCTCTGACTTATATAATGACGTTCTTCGTCTTCTCTTCATCTTGAGCTGTGTTTGGGACTTATAGGTAATTTTTGACATCTACACTATAGTTTGATGATCTCCTTACCAGAGCACTGATTAGATAGTTTTTATTTTCTTCAGCAACAAGCTCGTTTATGTTTCAATCGCCATGTAGGTGATTTTAGGGTTCTTTACAAGTTTTGCTTTGGATATGTCATATCTAATGCTCTTAACTTTAATTTATAGAGTTGAAAATACATTGATAGCGCAAATGAGGTTTACAAATGAACGTGTATATGAATATCAACTGCATCATTTTCTTTTTGTGGTATTAATGTACAATAATAGCAGAAGCAGACAAGTTGGAAGATATTCAAAAGAAAACTGAAAAATTCACATGATTATTTTTTTTTATTTTATTATTATTATTTTTTTTTTTTTTTGGGGGGGGGGGGGGGGGAATTAGGGAGTTGAACTTAGAAATCAGACAGGATCCGAGAGATAAGGAAATGAGAAGTACTCAATTCATAATAAGGCACTTTTACGAACATCAGATAAAACTTTGACACAGTTGGAGAAGACCCCCGTATCCTTTCTTATTTATTGAGCTCACAGAAAAGAGATTTCATTCCTCATTTATTCAAAACCATGCATGCAAATACTGTCAATCTTCTAGTTGCAACCAACCAATCAAACTGCAGAAGGCTTGACATAAGCTTTCATGGCTTCTTTTCGAGGTTGGAAGAAAGCCAAAAGTTTTTCTCTCTGTGGCAAGCATTTCTTGCAAACATCATAATTTACAAAATCTTGAGACCATTTCCATAATATTGGGTGGTTTTTCTTATCGAAGAGATCGACTTCTGCTACCTCTTGGAAAACTCCAGCCCAATGAGCAATGTAGGCTGCAGCAATATCTAGATATCCAATAGAATTCCCTCCGAAGAATTTCTTACCTTTAAGCTCTTTTTCTAGAATGCTCAGGTACTCCTTTGATTTCTCCAGACATGACTTTTGCAGGTCGCCTTCACTCCAGAATGAATTCCGAAATGTAGGAATGCACTGAATACAAGACTTTCAACTTTATCATTTCAGAAAACATAATTTATTTTTGCTAGGACAAAATTAGTTTTTTTTTTTTGAAGGGCATGCCTTTTGAATTAATGTATGAGGAATAAAAATTGAGCCATCAGTTTTATTCTGGCGTATGTTTACTTCTAGTTCTGAATTTAAAACTCAACCAATTCTAAGACTTGCCTCCATGTAATTAAGTACATCAAGAGGAAACCCTTTCAATAATGAAAGAGTTTCTTATGTTTTTAGTAGCAGTGACCCTTGTGCCCTAGCAGTTTGTATGTGAATATGCAGCGTACTTGAACTTAGCTTGTTTGATTACATATGGATTTCTATATTTGATGACCCCAACTATGGCTTTTATGTTGCAAATTGTTTCAACTTTTTTTCCTTATTTATTTGAATAATTAAGATAGATAATTAACATTTTCTCCCTTTATATAATAGGAGAGAGAAAAAAATCTTCTTAATATGGTAGAGGCCCCTTCTTGCGATCTTTTATTTTGACTTGAGTGGAACTATTTGAAGGTTTTTAAACTTACAGGGTAGGAAAAGATGTAATATGAAATTATAAAGGGATAGTTAGAAATTTAGAATTAACAGATGCAAGCATGTTATCAGACCTTTTCATCAATGAACTTGGCGAAAAATCGAGCTTGAGCTCTCTCATATGGATCCTTGGGAAGTATGGGATGTCCACCCCATGCATCATCAATGTATTCGATGATGGTCATCGATCCTATAATGGGATTTCCCTTGTGAAGGAGAACAGGGACCTCCTTGTAAACTGGACTGGATTCAAGAAGCAGTGTGCTCTTATTTGGAAGATCTTCATCAAAGATATCATAGGGAACTCCTTTGAGCTCCAAAGCAAGCTCCACTCTTCCGCAGAAAGGGCTTGTCCAAAATCTCAGAAGCTTTACTTCCTTAGCCATTTTTACTTGGTTCTGATCCTCAACAGTGTGCTTTATGTAGCCCGTTTGCGTGCTAATTTTGGGTGGTTGTCCTCTTTCTTGAAGTTGCATTGTGAAAAAGATATCAACTGGGGAAAAGAAGGAATTGCGGGTACCTTGATAAATTTAATAAGCAGGAAAAGGATAATTTTCCCCATTGATAACAAGTATGAGGTGATGGGATCTATCCTAAAACAACTACGAGTTATTTCTTGATAAAAAATCATCTTAACAACTACAGAATGATGTCACAATGACTTTGGATTATATTCTGGCAAACTTAATGCAAACTGTTGAGGTTTAGCTTTGCTTAGAAATTTTCGGAACTAAGTGCAAGTTTACTCTTTTTTATCTTTATTGTCGTGGTGCATCAGTTTAGCTTATTTGTTTGTCATGGATCTCCTTGGACCACCAAACATGGATATGATTGTTTCCTATTGGTAAATGCAATATTTGATTGTTCATTTCGAGCTTTATTCACGGGAAAACCAGACGGTACTTCTTGTGACTTCAAAATTTACTTAAACTTCAAGCAATCCTTATCCATAAATTAGTTTCCACTTCGCATTGAGTTACTAAATTGTTCTGCGAAGCATGTTTCTTATCCGTTGACCATAGGTTCAAGCATCCTGGGCCGGTGAATGAAAATTTTGCGGCTAAGCTTCAAGAGTCCATTCCCCTGCTATGAGCTTCCAGGTCAAAGGGAACCATAATTTGATCAAAGTGTTGAACTGCAATAATCAATTACACTTTCAGGAGGTAATCTAAACAGCGAAAGGTCCATTACCCTTTGTTCTCTGAACCGAGCTGAAAGCTAATCTTCTTCGACCAAGGCTAGTTTCCTGGTTGAATAATCCATGCTGATGCCTGACCAATCTTTAACTTCATCGCGCAGCCTCACCTTCCGCTAATCTTTTCATTCAAACAGTTCCTGCGAATTAGCCTTTTTGTTTCACACTTTGCAGTCTGCCATTAAACCGCGAAGTTAAAGAAAAAAATACTTCTCAATTGCTTGGAGGCTGTTTCTGAAGGACTGAATCAGGAATCGTGCAAATTATATAGCTATCCTCCCCAACATTGGCTCTGTTTTCACCAAACAGGCTAGAATAATGTTTTCCCTTCAGCTCAGCTCATGTATTAGAAAAGTCTTCTACCTTGAGGTCAAGTTCACTTGTTCAAATCCTGGGAGTGTTGAGGGAGGAGATATAAAGAAAAAAAAATTCGCCATCAAATATTTGAGGATAGCAGGCAAAGTACACAAAGAGTAGCCAAAACTGCAGAGATCATGAACCATATACTTAGCTATTTAAGTGTGCCTGTCTTGTTTGACCGGCAATCATAGAAGTATGTTGGAATTATCAACTTAGATTATTTTTCAACAAACAAATCAATAAGCATGTGTTCCTGTTGATTCAGAGTGTTAAACAGTTAACTGAACTGTCTTATTCTCATTTATATGAAGTAAACACTTATACTTCCCCAAGTATAGGCATGCAAGGGTCCATGTATTTAGCCAATATAAGACTAAACGCATGGGAATACAGCAATTTATTCTTCTAGCATAAGGCAGCGTAAACTAATCTCCTTATTAATCAAGTTGATACTCTCAACACATAAATATGCGAATATTTATCATTCATACTTATATACTGCTGCGGGTTGATATATTGTCACCGAAAGCACGATTGAACTAACGTGCACGAGGAGCTTTCTCGTATTTATATCTTCATATTTTCAGAATAAAAGGGACTAAGGTGACTTGTTCATCTTAGCACCTTTCTGAGCTTGGAACATGGCAAGTAGATTTTGCCTATCAGGGGTGCATTTTCCTACAGCATCACATTTAAGGAACTCTTGGGACCAATTCCATAAGATGGGGTGTTTTTCTTCACTTGTTACACAAATCCCAGCAATTTCTTGGAGGACATCAGTCCAAATTGTCAAGAAATTTGCCGCGAGATCAGGTAATCCAATGGATTCTCCTCCAAAGAATTTCTTCCCTTTGAGCTCATCCTCAAGAATTCTCAGGTTCTTCTTTGATTCCTCCATGAAATTCTTCTGAGCTTCTCCTTGGCTCCAGCATGACCTCCATACTGCAGGGAGGCACTGAAGATATGAACAAGTGATTAGAATTGTATTATCTTGAGAAAATACATCGTGTTCGGATTAATTTAGCTATAACTGTACTTTTCTTTCAAAAAATAGTTTAGCTCTAACCGTAACCAATATTTTAACGGGTGAAACGAGGGAATAAATTATAAATCAGAGTTGGTAGTTAACATGGAAAGAGATTTGATTTAGCCATGATACTGCTGCTTGAAAAGCCACAAGCATCTACTACGCCTAGGTCCAGTCCCCTAAACAAAACTAAAACTAAGAGAATTGTGACAAAATCTTGAAGCCTAATATATAAGAAATTAAGATAGCATGTATCATAACAAGTTCCGACTTGCAGTAACTTAAATGAATTTCTCATAGACTCATAATGTACGTACTTGACAAATTTTAGTACTGCAAATAACTAAGTTGACTTATTTATCAGACATAATTGTTTTAGACAAACAGATCATTGGCAACAAATGCTATTAATCGTGAAGAACTATTTATATATCACCTTTTCATCGATGAACTTTGTTAAAAATCGCGCTTGTGCTCTCTCTATTGGATCCTTGCGCAGCAGAGAATATGCAGTACTCCATGTATCTTCGATGTATTCGATTATGATCAGAGACTCGACTACTGTCTTTTCTCCGTGGATGAGCACAGGAACCTGCTTGCACACTGGATTAGACTCAAGAAGCAAACTGCTCTTGTTCAAAAGATCCTCTTCGATATAATCATAAGGAACTCCCTTTAGTCTCAAGGCAAGCTCGACTCTTCGGCTGAAAGGGCTCCCCCATACACCCAAAAGCTTCACCTCCTCAGACATTTTGTTTGCTGGTTTTTGCTCTGTGTTCAGAGTTCTATATAGTTTTCTCAGTTTGAAATACGCGTCATAGTTTGTTCTATTAGCAGCTAGTTTGATGTAGGTTTGTTTGGTGGAGTATTAGTCCATGTTCTGTCCAGATGGTAGTTTACTGAGTTAATTAAGGACAGACTCCCTGCAGTACTGCTATTTTGAACTTATCTCTAGCTTTATTGTTGCAGATGGACTCCTGAGTGAATTTGTTTTGACTATTTCACCCTCGAAGGGGAAAAAAACTGTGTTTTATAAAT
>NC_033800.1:23562307-23576607 GCF_001876935.1 Asparagus officinalis
AATACTAAAGGGGTTCTATCCGCAATTAACCCTACTTTATTTGCTAGGTATACATCATGGAGAAGACAACAATGAAGTCCTGAGCTCGGGGCTGAAGATGGCAACTTATCCCTTCTATTATTAAATTGATGAATGCATTATTGTGTTATATCGTGTACATATGGGTGTATACTTCGATACCTCCAAGGCTCTAGCATATAATTAAGGTACCAAATATGTGAAGGAAGATGACAATTATACACTTCTATGCAGGACAAATTTTCAAAACCAACCCATTTGATAAACTATTCCCAAAAAAAGACCCATTTCAGTTTTATTTGTAAAAACCGACCTGGTTTCAGCCTCAGCGCTGAAACCAGGTCGAACTTTACGAAACTTCACGGGAGTTCAACTCCCGTGAAGTTTTGTTATGTGAAAAAACTTCACGGGAGTTGAACTCCCGTGAAGTTTCGTAAAGTTTTTTAGAAAAACCGACCTGGTTTCAGCGACAGTGCTGAAACCAGGTCGGTTTCTCTAAATAAATCCCAAATGGGTCGTTTTTTGCAATTAGTTTATCAAATGGGTTGCTTTTGAAAATTTGTCCCTTCTATGCATGCTAGAAAATTAATTAATGGATAGGTTTGCACAAAAACATGGAAGTTATCTCATGGATTTTCAGTAATTAACCAGGATGCTGGTATATTATGTTGGATTTAATCTAATAAATCTATTTGTGGGCACATATGATTAATCAATGTGTATTGCTATCTTTCAGGATAACCCACTAAAGTGATCAATTAAGTTGGGTTAATTTGGTATTTAAATGATCATGGGGTCATATGTGCAGATACCAGGTTGTAATTGTAATTTATTGAGGGGCTAAATTACAAAAGTACAACATCTATAAATAAGGGGTTATGGTCCCTAACCTATGGTTACATTCTCTAATTCTCTTCACCCCCATCTAAGAGAGAAATTCGGATTTTAGAGGAACCCTAAGGTTAGAAGATCATCAAAAACCCAAATCAAGATTTCATCCATGGATTCAGGTATAAGCTTCCGCTCTTTTGATTATTGTTAATCTCTTTGAATTAATCATGGCTATATGGTTTTAGATCTCAAGTTTTGATGTAGATCTAACAAGTGGTATCAGAGCCACCTTGATTAATTCTTAGGGATTTAAGTTTTATTGGGTTTTTGATCTTAAATCTCTGGTTAAAGATTCAATTTTTGGGTTCGGATGAACAGTAACGAAATTTTTTTTTCGGATGAAAAGTAAAGTATTTTTTCCGGATGAACAGTAACTGAAAAATCGCCGGTGAACAGTACCTTTTGGGAATTTTTTGGATTTTTCTTTGATTTTTCCTTCAATTTTATCCAATTCTGGATCTGTTTTGAAAAGAAAAATCAAAGGTTTTTTGGGTTTGTCGGCGGCGGTTTCAATTTGAAACCCTAAGGGTTCATGGCGAAAATTAAGGAGGTGGTTACCTCAAACGAACCTCGCGTTCGTTCAATTTTAACCGAGCTTCGCTTTTAACGAACCTCGCGTTCGTTCTAAGGTGAACCTCGCGTTCAACTCAGGTGAGCGTCAAGCTCAATTTTAACGAACCTCGCGTTCGTTCCCAAGGTGAACCTCGCGTTCAACTCAGGTGAGCGTCAAGCTCAATTTTAACGAACCTCGCGTTCGTTCTAAGGTGAACCTCGCGTTCAACTCAGGTGAGCGTTAAGCTCAATTTTAACGAACCTCGCGTTCGTTCTAAGGTGAACCTCGCGTTCAACTCAGGTGAGCGTCAAGCTCAATTTTTAACGAACCTCGCGTTCGTTCTAAGGTGAACCTCGCGTTCAACTCAGGTGAGCGTCAAGCTCAATTTTTTAACGAACCTCGCGTTCGTTCTTCAGACGAACCTCGCGTTCGTACTTCAGACGAACCTCGCGTTCGTACTTCAGACGAACCTCGCGTTCGTACTTCAGACGAACCTCGCGTTCGTACTTCAGACGAACCTCGCGTTCGTACTTCAGACGAACCTCGCGTTCGTACTTCAGACGAACCTCGCGTTCGTACTTCAGACGAACCTCGCGTTCGTACTTCAGACGAACCTCGCGTTCGTACTTCAGACGAACCTCGCGTTCGTACTTCAGACGAACCTCGCGTTCGTACTTCAGACGAACCTCGCGTTCGTACTTCAGACGAACCTCGCGTTCGTACTTCAGACGAACCTCGCGTTCGTACTTCAGACGAACCTCGCGTTCGTACTTCAGACGAACCTCGCGTTCGTACTTCAGACGAACCTCGCGTTCGTACTTCAGACGAACCTCGCGTTCGTACTTCAGACGAACCTCGCGTTCGTACTTCAGACGAACCTCGCGTTCGTACTTCAGACGAACCTCGCGTTCGTACTTCAGACGAACCTCGCGTTCGTACTTCAGACGAACCTCGCGTTCGTACTTCAGACGAACCTCGCGTTCGTACTTCAGACGAACCTCGCGTTCGTACTTCAGACGAACCTCGCGTTCGTACTTCAGACGAACCTCGCGTTCGTACTTCAGACGAACCTCGCGTTCGAACTTCAGACGAACCTCGCGTTCGTACTTCAGACGAACCTCGCGTTCGTACTTCAGACGAACCTCGCGTTCGTACTTCAGACGAACCTCGCGTTCGTACTTCAGTCGAGCCTCGCGTTCGTACTTCAGTCGAGCCTCGCGTTCGTGCTTCAGACGAACCTCGCGTTCGTGCTTCAGTCGAGCCTCGTGTTCGAACTTCAGACGAACCTCGCGTTCGTACTTCAGACGAACCTCGCGTTCGTACTTCAGTCGAACCTCGCGTTCATTTTTTAAACGAACCTCGCGTTCGTTCCCAAGTTGAACCTCGCGTTCTTTTATCAAACGAACCTCGCGTTCGTTCATTTTCAGACGAACCTCGCGTTCGTGCTTAAGTGAGTCTCGTACTCAATACAGTCGAACCTCGCGTTCGAAGTTAAGGGAACTTCGTGTTCATTATGGTTAAGCCTCGGCTTTTCATGGGTCCACTTTGGTATACTTAATTTATTCAATTAAGTTATGGGCCCTAATTAAGCTGTGAGACCCCAATTAAGTTTTTGGAAATTCAGTTGATTTAAATTAAAACTTTTTAATTTAAATCTAATTTGGTTTTTAATCAATTATTTAATTCAAATATTATGACACTAAGGTATTAAGGTTGTCTCTCACTCCAATTGATTAATTGAAACAAGAAGTTGCCAAAGTAACCTCTCTTGTGTAGATTGTTCATGAGGAATGTGAGATGTTTGTGTGTATGCTTTCGTGTAAATATTTAATCGGCCCAAAGGAAGGTTAATATTTATTTAGACTGTATACACATCTGCGATGATAAGCGTGTGACAATTATAAGGTTTACATGTGAATAATGAATCGATCCAAAGATAGTTTCATTATTTGACATGAGTTATTGTCAATGTTTGATCATTGCAACAAGGTATCACTTACAAGTTAATATTACTGTCCAAAGACTTGATATTAATGTTGTGCCGGTATCTTGGATGGGGATTGTCATTATTTGAATTTTATTGATTATGGTTATTGATGTGAGCATTTTTGTTTTATTTCAGCTAATGCATCTGCTGCAACAATTTCTGCTAACATCAACTCAATTCCCATGCTAAATGGGACAAACTTCAAGGTTTGGAAAGAGAACATATTAATTGTTCTTGGCTGCATGGATCTTGACTATGCATTAAGAACTGAACAACCCCAACCTCTCAATGCGGATAGCACTCCTGATGCAAAGAAGGAGCATGAGAAGTGGGAGCGTTCAAATCGCATGAGTCTTATGATCATTAAGCGCGGCGTTCCGGAAGCCTTCAGGGGCATAGAATCCGAAGGGATTACTAAGGCTAAAGATTTCCTTGCCGAAATTGAGAAGCGTTTTGCGAAAAACGATAAGGTAGAAACAAGCACGCTTTTAGCTCGCTTGATTTCAATGAAGTATAAGGGCAAAGGAAATATCAGGGAGTACATTATGGAAATGTCTCATATTGCTTCAAAGCTTAAGGCACTTAAACTCGATCTTTGTGACGAGTTATTAGTGCATCTGGTTTTGTTGTCTCTTCCTGCACAGTTTAACCAATTTAAGGTCAGTTATAACTGTCAAAAGGAGAAATGGACTCTAAATGAGCTCATTTCATACTGTGTGCAAGAAGAAGACAGGTTGAAGCAAGATAAGACAGAAAGTGCTCATTTGGCCTATGCCTCTAAGGATAAGGGCAAGAAAAGGAAGAATGATAAGGAAGCTGCTAAGGGTCCAGTTGAGAAGAAACAACATAAGGATAATCAGGGTTGTTTCTTCTGTAAGAAGCCTGGACATGTAAAGAAGGACTGTACAAAATATCACGCCTGGCGTGATAATAAGGGTACGTTCCTTGCTTTGGTCTGTTCTGAGGTTAATTTAGCTTCAGTACCTAGAAACACTTGGTGGTTAGACTCTGGTGCTACTACTCACATAAGTGTTTCTATGCAGGGTTGCCTGAGCTACCGAAAGCCAAGTGATGTTGAAAGACACATCTTTGTGGGCGACGGACAATCGGTAGATGTGGAAGCAATTGGGCACTTTAGGTTGTTGTTAGGAACTGGTTATTATTTGGATTTAAAAGATACTTTTGTAGTACCGTCTTTTAGACGGAATTTGGTTTCTGTTTCTGTATTGGACAAATCAGGTTATTCTTGTTCATTTGGAAACAGTCAATTCAGTTTATCTTTTAATTCAAATGTTGTGGGAACCGGTTACTTGAGTATTTATGACAACCTATATTTGCTTGATACAATTGCTTCTTACAATGAATCCTTGCATGTGGAATCACGTGGTACTAAGCGTAAATTAAATAAGGAAAATTCGGCGACATTATGGCATAAGCGCTTAGGTCATATCTCAAAAGGTAGAGTTGAGCGTCTTGTGTCTGATGGCATTTTGGATTCCCTTGATTTTTCGGACTTCGACGTATGTGTTGAATGTATCAAGGGAAAACAGACCAAAGTGAAGAGATTAGGTGCCAACAGATCTTCGGATGTCTTAGAATTGATACATACGGATATTTGTGGGCCATTCCCTACGGAATCCTGGAATGGTCAACAATATTTTATATCATTCATAGACGATTACTCACGTTATGGGCACCTATATCTTATTCATGAAAAATCTGAGTCTCTGGACATGTTCAAAGCCTATAAAGCTGAAGTTGAGAATCAACTCAACAGAAGAATTAAAACCGTCAGATCTGATCGTGGTGGTGAGTACTACGGTAGATATGATGGTTCAGGTGAACAACGTCCAGGACCATTTGCTAGATACCTAGAGGAATGCGGTATCGTCCCACAGTACACTATGCCGGGTTCACCTAGCATGAATGGTGTAGCTGAAAGACGAAACAGGACTCTTAAGGATATGGTAAGAAGTATGATTGCTCATTCTTCTTTACCAGAGTCACTCTGGGGAGAAGCACTTAAGACAGCAGCTTACATTCTGAATAGAGTACCAAGTAAAGCAGTTGCTAAAACACCTTATGAGCTTTGGACTGGTCGAAAGCCCAGTTTAAAGCATTTACATATTTGGGGATGTCCAGCTGAGGCAAGGCCTTATAGGCCAAATGAAAAGAAATTGGACTCCAAAACAGTTAGCAGCTACTTTATTGGGTACCCTGATCGCTCTAGGGGCTATAAGTTTTATGATCCCACTATAAGGAATATTTTTGAGACGGGAACAGCAACATTCTTTGAGGATGTTGAGTTTGGGGGGAGAAATAAGGTTAGAGACATTAGTTTTGAGGAGGAATTGGCTTCAGATCCAATCCATACAGTTACTTTTGACAATATTCAGGTTCCTATACCTGTTGTTGCTCAAGAAGTAAATCCGGAACCTCAAGATGATAATGTTGAACAACTCCCTGTTCCAGAAGAACAAACTCAACAACCTCAAGAACCAGTGCCATTAAGGAGATCCACGAGAGAAAGGAGAAATGCTATTCCGGATGATTATATTGTATTTCTCCAAGAACATGAGGAAAGTAGTGGAATGTTAGAAGATGATCCAATCAACTTCTCTCAGGCCATGAAAAGTTCTAACTCTCAACAGTGGATTGATGCCATGAATGAAGAGTATAAGTCTATGCAAGACAATAAGGTTTGGGAACTTGTCCCATTGCCAGAAGGTGCAAAACCAATTGGTTGTAAATGGATTTTTAAAACCAAGCGGGATGCAAACGGTAATGTGGAGAGGTATAAGGCGCGTCTTGTGGCTAAAGGCTATACTCAAAAGGAAGGCATTGATTATACAGAGACTTTCTCTCCGGTTTCATCGAAAGACTCTTTCAGAATAATCATGGCACTTGTTGCTCATTATGATCTTGAGTTACATCAGATGGATGTTAAGACTGCATTTCTCAATGGAGACATTGATGAGATGATTTATATGGTGCAACCAGAAAACTTTGTGTCAGGAGACCCAAAGAATATGGTTTGCAAATTAAGGAAATCCATCTATGGACTCAAGCAAGCTCCTCGTCAATGGTATCATAAGTTTCAACAAATAGTTATCTCGTTCGGTTTTGAGATGAACATTGTTGATGACTGTGTATATCACAAGTTCAGTGGGAGTAAGTATATTTTTCTGGTTCTGTATGTGGATGACATCTTGCTTGCCACTAATGATATAGGCATGTTGCACGAAACCAAGAGATTTCTATCAAAGAATTTTGAGATGAAAGATCTTGGGGACGCCTCTTTTATATTAGGGATCCAGATACATCGAGATCGCTCTCGGGGTATTCTTGGATTATCACAAAAGAGCTATATCGATAAGGTACTTAAAAGGTTTGGCATGCAAGATTGCAGACCAGGTGACACCCCTGTTGCTAAAGGAGACAAGTTTAGTCTCAATCAGTGCCCTAAAGGTAACCTTGAAATTCAGGAAATGCAGAAGATTCCTTATGCTTCGGCTGTAGGAAGTCTAATGTATGCTCAGGTATGTACGCGTCCGGATATTGCGTACATTGTTGGGATGTTAGGCAGATACTTAAGCAACCCTGGTATGGATCATTGGATAGCAGTCAAAAGGGTTATGAGGTATCTTCAGAAAACAAAAGATTACATGCTCACATACAGAAAATCAGAGAAATTAGAGGTCATTGGGTATTCGGACTCTGATTTTGCTGGATGCCAAGATAGCAGGAAGTCTACATCAGGCTACATTTATATGTTAGCAGGAGGAGCTATATCATGGAAAAGTGTCAAACAAACACTAGTAGCTTCCTCCACTATGGCAGCAGAATTTGTAGCTTGCTATGAGGCATCCAATCAGGGAATATGGCTGCGAAATTTTGTCACGGGACTGCGCATTTTGGAAAATGTTGAAAGACCACTAAGGTTATATTGTGACAATAAATCTGCAGTAATGTATTCCAATAACAACAGGAGCTCAACTAAGTCAAAACATATTGACATTAAGTTCCTGGTTGTGAAAGAAAGGGTACAGAGTGGACAGATATCCATAGAGCACATTGGGACAAACTCCATGATAGCTGATCCTCTTACTAAGGGATTGCCACCTAAGGTCTTTCATGAGCATACTGCTCATATGGGTGTGGTATTATTTGAGGATATTATGTTTTAGTGGGAGTTTGTATTTGTGGTGCTTTATGTTTGGTTGTATTGTCTGATCAGAATAAAGTATTCAGTTAAGACACTCTGTTACATTATGTTTGGTTTTGACCTCACTAAGGAGGACCAGTTGAAAATAGACATGTACTGATCACATTGCATGTAATTTTCATGCTGCACATCCATGATTGATCTATGTCGTTTGATTGTATTGGTATATGTGACCATTGATGGGTCGAGTCACGATAAATGTGACGAAGGCCGCTTTGATCCTATATTGATATAGTCAATGGACGAGATTGTTCGGAAATACCATTTCAGTGATAGCAATTTTTGAGCTCATAAGGTTATACACAATTTAAGGAATCATATGGTGCCCAAGTGGGAGATTGTTGGATTTAATCTAATAAATCTATTTGTGGGCACATATGATTAATCAATGTGTATTGCTATCTTTCAGGATAACCCACTAAAGTGATCAATTAAGTTGGGTTAATTTGGTATTTAAATGATCATGGGGTCATATGTGCAGATACCAGGTTGTAATTGTAATTTATTGAGGGGCTAAATTACAAAAGTACAACATCTATAAATAAGGGGTTATGGTCCCTAACCTATGGTTACATTCTCTAATTCTCTTCACCCCCATCTAAGAGAGAAATTCGGATTTTAGAGGAACCCTAAGGTTAGAAGATCATCAAAAACCCAAATCAAGATTTCATCCATGGATTCAGGTATAAGCTTCCGCTCTTTTGATTATTGTTAATCTCTTTGAATTAATCATGGCTATATGGTTTTAGATCTCAAGTTTTGATGTAGATCTAACATATTATCTTCAGCAGAGGTAGAATACATCGCAAAAAGACTCTTGATAAAGTTATCAACTGTGATGTATCAGGTAATTTGCAATTACCAAGAAACAAGTCTTTCACTATATGACAAATTAAGCATACAGAGATTCATCACCATTTCATTGAGGGTTAGGTGAACAAATGTGCAACTCAGTTTGCATTAATTTATTCACATTAATATATGCTTGCTAAGATAGCATTTGGAGGGGGGGGGTTATCTTCAGTATAGTATACATCACAAAGGAATTCTCTTAGAGCATCTCCAACCATACCCTCCAAATTTGGCCCTCCAAATTGGAATATTCTAGGAATATTCCAATTTGGAGGGTGAAATTTGGAGGGTTGCTCCAACCCACACTCTCCAAATGTTTTTCTTTTTATTTTTTTTGTCAAAAAAGCCATATAAATTAAAGAATGTTGAATATAGTTTACGTTAATAATTTCATTGTTGATAATTTATTTGGGAAAAAAATTTATAACATTATAAAGGTGTCGATGAGAGCTTTAAAATGAACCCAATATTAATACTGCAATATAACATATCATAAAAGAAGAAATTCTGAAATAATAGTGAAAGCATACATGTAATTTAAATATTGTAATTTATGCTTGTACTTTTTTATGGAGCGAGTTAAATAGATCCCCGTATTTAAAATTTCATGTTTGATACTTATTTATTTAATTTAAAAATTAATAATTTTATAATAATACTAAAATAAATTAATCTTAGTTTCATTTTAAAGATCTCAACGAGCCCTTTCCAAATATATAATGATTTCAAATATTAGATTAATAAATTTTTAACTATATTTATTTAAAATTAAACATTTAATTTAAATTACTAAGAAGGATGGCAAAGTGGTAAATTTTAAGAAATCAAATAGTTAAAAATGGCAAAATTGTAAATAAAAAATCATGAATAGGGTTATGGAGAGACCCTCCAAAATTTCTCCCCACCCTCCAAATTTGGAGGGTCAAATTTGGAGATCTTCAAATTTGGAGAGTGGTTGGAGAGGTTCCACTCTCCAAATTTGGAGATTTTGGAGATTTGGAGGGTGGTTGGAGATGGTTTTAGTATATAGCAGGTATTGCTCTATATATGTTGGTTTTGAGAGACAGTGAAGGGAAAATAAAAGGAAAAGAAAGATGAATATATTTTATTTTATTTTTGGCTGGAAAAAATTTCGTAAAAAAGAGGTTGAAAATACCTTTAACTTTTATTGTATAATAATGTACATTAGTTCATTGTGTTGGAAATTATTTTCATAATTTTTAAATTGGACAAATTTTCAAAAGAGCCCTATTTGCAAACTTATTCCTCAAAAAAGACCACTTTCAAGTTTATTTGTCAAAACCGACCTGGTTTCAGCCCCAGAGATGAAACCAGGTCGGTTTTGGCGGAAAAAGTTCTCAAACTTCACGGAACTTCAAGTCCCATGAAGTTTTGTTTTAGTCCTGAAACTTCACGGGACTTGAAGTTCCATGAAGTTTTAGGCTTTTCCAGAGAATCGTGGCTCTGGAAAATAAGAACTGCAACTCCACAGGACTTGAAGTCCCGTGGAGTTTTCGCTCTGCCTATATAAGGCAGAAGCAATATCGCCCTAGCCCCTCTCCTCCTCTTGAACCCGACCCCCTCACCTCCCCTTGAACCCGACGCACCGCCACCGACCCCGTCGCCGCTCCTCCTGCTGGCCCCCACCGCCGGCCCTCACCGCCTGAATTCACCGGAATTAGGGCATCGTTAATATTAAGGTAAAATCTTTAAAATATATATAATTCAAATTTTTGTATATTCTCATAATTTCTTGGTGATTACTTGTAAAAAATAGATTTTTAAATAAATTTGTAATTATTTATGAAATTTGTGGAAAAAATAAATAATATTGTGTATGAAGTTAGAGGGGAAATTATCGAAATTTGTAATCGTGAAGTTAACAAAATGTCAAGTTTATGGGCTTCTAATATCGATCTAAGAGATTTAATGGTTAAAATTATGGGTTTCTAATATTGATATTGAATTTTTTACTCTTCAGAGGTAACGATGAACGATCGAATCGTAATCTTTGTTCATATGATGGAAAGATTAGCTATCTCAAAAATAATATGCACGTTTATGAAGGAGGTGTCACGAAGCCGTTGTTTATATCAAATTCGTTTACTTTCGATGAATTGGTTAATGACTTACACAAACTTACATTAACCAACTCACATGAGTATCACCTCAATATTATTTGCAATTATCTTGTTGGGGGAACAAAACAAGCGGTATTCAAATCTCAAGTGACTATGATATGGGTCTCATTGGAGTGTTACACGACGAGAAACATTCGGTGGAATTATTTATTGAAAAACACCAGAGAAATTTGGCCAAATCAGTAAATTTCGACGGAATATACTCTTGCATGTTGGAGGACCTTGAAGTTGACTCTGTTAGCTTTTTATCTTCGTAACAAGATGAAGGTTGGACACAGTCAGAATACGTGAGTGATCCTTCATTCGTGGGCAATTCTAATATCAATACTAACACAGCCCATCTAGATGATAATGCAAGTGTCGAATCCGAGGATGGTGATGAAGAGGATGACTTACAAATTAATAGCATGACATGTTTGATTGATCGTGATGAAGGGGACAACCAACACATTGACGGATGTTATACTAATAATGAGTATGCCGTGTTGGATGATCGGCCGCCCGATGAACTTCATGGAGAAGAATGGATTGATAATTCCACGATGGAAAGTAATCCTATCGGCACTAACTTTGTTGATGATACACAAGACGAGGACTTCTCATTCAAGAAGGGGGATCTATTTGAAAGTAAGGAGAAATTGATCCATGTGCTTCGTTTGTGGGCCATTAAAAAATGTTAAGTTTAGGCCAACAAAAAATAACACAACAAGCTATAATGTGGTTTGTTTTTATCGTAAAGATGGCGAAGACGAAGATAATGGTAGACACCATGACGGCAATGCGAAATGTCCTTAGAAGCTTAATTCACGTTGGGTGTAAAAGTAGGCGGGCAATTTAAAATCACGGCTTACAACGGACTCAACACATGTAGCAATCCTCGATTAGAGATGAATAATAAGCATGCGTCCGCATCTTTTATATATCGATTGATTTTACCTAATCTAAGGGAGGATCTTGATCTAAGGCCAAAAGATATTCGTCTTTTAGTGCATAAAGCGACCAAATTAGATGTATCACACAACAAGTGTTGGAATGCTAGGAGGAAGGTGATGATAAAAATATTCTAGAATTGGGACAAATCTTATGAGATCTTACCACATTATCTTGAAGCACTCAAAAGTGAAAATCTGAGAACTGTCTATGAAGTATCATCAGACCCTGTTGATGGCGGAGAATGACAATTCACAAGTGTATTTTGGGCATTTGGCTCTTGTATTGAGGGTTTTAGATATTGTCATCATCTTCTTAGCATTGATGGAACCCATGTGTACGATAAGTACAAAAGCGTTTTACTTATTGCAACCAGAGTTGACGTAGATGGTGGATTATTTCCTTTGGTGTTTGTATTGGTTAATGTTAAAAACACAGAGAATTGGACGTGGTTTTTTGCATGCATTAGATATCATATTCTTAGTGTGGGGGCGTGATCGATTACATTCATATCTAATAGGATGAAAGGAATTCCAAGAACACTCCAACAACATTTCCCGTCGCCACATGAACATTGTTATTGCTTGCGACATATTAGGGACAACTTTATTGTTTGTACAGCGTGGTTTTAATGTTAATGTTTTTTCACATGTGACATTCATATTTGTAATATGTAGCGTATTGTACTATGTTTGAGATATAATTTTATTGTTTGATTTCTAATTAATCATGGTTCACATTGCACATTTGTTTGTTGTAATATGTTAATCTCAGCTATATCCATTATGGATCTGGGACCGAGACATGGCGACGTTTTGTACCTCTAGACAAGTCATTGTTCAGATCTTATTGGCTCGGGACAGGTAAAACGTTTTTTGTATATATAAAAATATTTCTTATTTTCGACACTAAATTTAATTTTTCTCAATATACTCAATCAATTTTGTTTAATGTACAACTCATACTAGATATTACCATAGTCGATCATTCACAGAGTCATTCATCTTGGGTCATTGAGGATTAGAGAGTACTAGAGTTTATAGCTCAAGCTGGATTCCGGGAGTGTTCGGCAGTGCGATATATTAGGCTTGATTGGCCGCTTATCAGTGCACTTATTGAGAGGTGAAGGCCAGAGACCAACATCTTTTACATGCAAATTGGGGAGTGTACTATCACATTATAGGACGTAGCCGTCATACTTGGGCTCCGCATCGATGGCCCGGCCGTTATCGGCACCGATGACCATAATTGGGTTGAAGTATGTGCTAAGCTTCTTGATCAGGTTCCCGACTTGAGGAGTGGTGCGATGAAGCTATC
Organism: Asparagus officinalis; assembly: GCF_001876935.1. Classification (NCBI taxonomy): domain Eukaryota; kingdom Viridiplantae; phylum Streptophyta; class Magnoliopsida; order Asparagales; family Asparagaceae; genus Asparagus; species Asparagus officinalis. The sequence continues at coordinate 23,575,222 of NC_033800.1, forward strand.
GTGGCTTCGTACGACATTTCAGGGAGATATATCAGCTGATGCTCCCAATGAGACGCTTCAGTATCATGCACGTGCATATATATTGCACATAATAGGGTGCATGTTATTTCCTGATGCGAGCAAGACTCTTGTACATGCACGATGACTATCACTGCTAGAGGATTTTGGTGTATGCGGCGCACTATTATAGGGCAGTACGGTGTTAGCATACTTATATAGAGAATTGGGTAGAGAATCATTGATGCAGAACAAAAAATTCAATGGATGTTTTACATTGATACAGATTTGATCATGGGAGTGCATTCATATTGGATGACCTATTTTGCTTGTGCACCGTGACCTACTCGGCCAGTTTCCTTTGGCATACAGGTATAATTGTCCACACAATTTTATTCATATTGAATTTGTAGTCATATATTCTTTATACCAAATATGTATAACGTGCGGTACGCTAAGTACAAATCAGCGATGCGACATCATGAGTTTTACCAAAATGAGCTTGATGGCCTCCAACACAAACAGGTAAATGTAAATTTCAAGTCATTATGAATATTATAGTTTTGTTATTGATACTGATAAATATTTTATCTTATTTTAGTTCAAGTGGAGACCATATTCACCGTTGGAGCTCGATATGCATACTCTTACACCTATCTGTCGAGATGGTCCCGACTTATGGAGAGTCAGAGTTCCATTGATCTGTTGGAAGATTGTGGAGATGCATGTCCCCAACCATGTGCTACGATAATTTCTGCTCTCTCAGCATGTGCCGGATCCCATCGAGCATATCGATCGTAGGCGACGACCTATATCGCATCATACGGACTGGGTCGTACTCCGTGCAGCCTACATAGACAGGTGGATTCACGGGTGGGATTTTATATAGGATACGAGAGACATAACTGTTGACTATACCACATATATACGTTAGTATTGGGATGTCACACGTAGATGGATCATGTGTGACCCACAACCATCACCTGGACACCTGTCACACCCACCGACAGATAGTTACATCCATAGTGGGATGATCGAGAGAGATTATGTAAGTTTCTAAGCTAAATTAAAATAGTAATTTTTTTATTAAGATGTTATTTGCTAAATTGTGTATATATTGATGATATTGAAGCTGAGATTGATGAGCACATGCATGAGATTCAAGATTCGGTGACGTTAGGGGTCTTCAATAGGATCAAGCAGATAATAGCACAGGTGTTTCATAAGACTCACGTCGACAAGTTTGCAGGCCGTGAGGACATGTCTCAATCTTTTGGGCAAATGTAAACGCGACGACGTAGGCCACGTGACGATGACGATGGAGTCGGCACTTCGCATGCTGATGGATCCGGTACTTCTCAGCCTCATACACAACCAGATACTCAAATA
>NC_033800.1:23576617-23577650 GCF_001876935.1 Asparagus officinalis
CGCAAGGGGCGGGGAAGAGCGAGGGGAAGGGGGAAGAGAGGGAGAAGAATTTTGGGTTGTATGTGATTATTTGTTGAAATTTGTAACTTTTATGATTTTTCAAATACTATACTTTTGTGGACCAATTATAGTTTAAATATGTGATCTTTGTGAGTATTGTTTGATTCGTGTTTAATTCATGGCTGAATTTTAAGAATATTGTTGTAATTCAGTGTATCTGAGATCGATTATTGTTCACAGGTGTATTTTCGTGATTATTGTTTGATTCAATATATATTATTTGATTCATGTAAATCGATTGATTCATGACGAAAATTTCATGCATATTTTGGATTGTATGCGTACCTATCGTGATTACGTTGCGTATATAAAAAACATGCACAGGCTGCTGTGCATGTTTTTTAAAACACGCAGCTTCACGAGACTTTAAGTCCCAGAAGTTACAGTTCTCATTTTCCGGAGCCGCGATTCTCTAGAAAATGAACCTGAAACTTCACGGGACTTCAAGTCCCGTGAAGTTTGGGAACTTTTTTCGTTAAAACCGACTTGGTTTCAGCCCCAGCCATGAAGTTTGAGAACTTTTTTCGCCAAATAAACTTGAAATGGGTCTTTTTTGGGGAATAAGTTTGCAAATAGGGCTCTTTTAAAAATTTATCATTCTAAATTTTTTTGTGAGAAAAAGATATATGTCCGGTATAAATGGTGTTGGTCTTAATGCAGAAAAACATAATCAATAGCTTCTCAAGGATTATGGCAAAGAATAGGAAAGCAAGAATGTTAAAACTTTTTTCTTTTACTCTCTCTCTCTCTCTCTCTCTCTCTCTCTCTCTCTATATATATATATCATTCTAAATTTTTTTGTGAGAAAAAGATATATGTCCGGTATAAATGGTGTTGGTCTTAATGCAGAAAAACATAATCAATAGCTTCTCAAGGATTATGGCAAAGAATAGGAAAGCAAGAATGTTAAAACTTTTTTCTTTTACTCTCTCTCTCTCTCTCTCTCTCTCTCTCTCTCTCTATATATATATAT
>NC_033800.1:23579796-23597894 GCF_001876935.1 Asparagus officinalis
TATATATATATATAATTTATTTATTTTTATTATTTTGCCCCATGTCATTTTCCTTCTAGAGAAACACTAGAATTTTATTTTCTCATTTTTTCTTTTCCTCCATTCCCACTCTCAATTGAAACACAGCCGAAAGATATATATATATATATATATATAATTTATTTATTTTTATTATTTTGCCCCATGTCATTTTCCTTCTAGAGAAACACTAGAATTTTATTTTCTCATTTTTTCTTTTCCTCCATTCCCACTCTCAATTGAAACACAGCCGAAAGAATCAAAGAAAGGAAGAGAAAAAATGTGGTCAGTAGTTAGCAGCAGTAACAAGGAAACGTACACGTACAGCATAGTGAACGACATTAGGCTGTCCACTCCAGAAAATAATCATAACATAGGTACAAAGAATACATTAACGACCATCCGTTCCCGTATCCACATATCCCATAATTTAATTTCAAGTCTTCCCCTCTTTGAACTCCATCAAATCAAACCAAAAAAAGGATGTTAGAGAAGCCAGGCATCTGCTCCCATACTTCATTCATTGTGTAGTCACACTCTTTGCGAGATTTCTTGGCTGATCGACATCAAATCCTCGTAAAACTGTCAAATGGTAGGCGAGCAACTGCAAGTCATAATAAAGGGATGAGCATAAGCACGAGATATTGTGTAATTAATAGCAATCATAATCGCAGCATTTTCTAACAGTGGATTTTAGAAATTGGCACCATACTCTTAGCCAACTACATTATTGACCAAAGCTGTCCATCGAGTAACCAAAGTTGTCCTAGACTAAGGAGCAGTTCTTGAAGAAGATAGAAAATTATAAATTCGCTATAGGATAATATTCAAAATCCTAAGGTAACAACAAAGCATGTCCTCAACATAAATCAGTAAAAGGAAATAATCTGAAACTACCTTAACAAGCAATTCACGTGTCCAAATGCAGTGAGCAGAAAACTGCACGTAACAACCAGGTCTACAGAATGTTGTGTATATCAGTGAACCTCAAAAGATTGAGAATAGTGTTCTGTAAATAGGACATGTTCATAAATGTTAACCTTTTTTTTCCAATAACCCAGCCCAGAATCGAAAAACCCAGTACCATGGGAGCCATATTGGAAGCTCCCAACCATCCGAGTCACCCGTGGTTCGGATAAATGTTTAACTTCAAATCAAACTCCAGAGCAGTAAGTTTACTATCTACCTACCTCTATATATATATAGTCTGCCACTGTTCTATTTCTTATTAATTTAATATACCAACATAAATATATTTTTTTAAATATCATGCTGATCTTGCATCAAAGGAACTCAAAATAATTAATGTCACTCATCAATGACATGAAACATGCTTAGCATTGAATGTGAAGGAACTCTATATAATTGAAATCCCTATTGTATCACAATCAGTAGATCAAGACAAGTCAGCCTGAACATGTATCCTTGTGGATGAGTGTGCATGCAGCATGTCCACACAAATGATTGGGTGCGCAAGTGAACCTGTATCAGCGGCTCGTCAGCATAGAAAATGCTTCGAGAAGAGTGATGCTTTTAATATTAGTTTGTTTCCCATTAGCAAAACCTGCACCTTATTAGTGACACGACCTATGTTAATGCTAACTATTTCATGATGTACTTTCAAGTCGTATCACATAGTCAAATACCGTAAGACATACAACAGGGCGACTTCAACTTCTTTATGTGGTACTATGATCTCCAATAAGGGAAAATCCTAGAAGAATGGAGGCTGTTGTTTAACAGAAACCAGAAGAAAGATTCTCTGAGTTAAATCAGTTGAACAATATTATCATAACACATGCATTAGCGGATGAATTTCAAGGTATATACAAAGTTCAACAAATTATCAGAACACTAGCAAAGGACAATGTAAATTAGAAAATACCTGCAATGGGATTATATTGACAACAGGTTGAAGGCAATCAATAACTTGAGGGACTTCAATTGCTCTGCAGAATTCGCTAGGACAAACAGATGATGAAGCTCCCTTGGAGCACATCACTATCAAACGACCTTTGCGTGCATGAAGTTGCTGAATTACTGATTGTTGTTTACTGTAGGTACATTGAAAACATCAATCTCTAAAAGAAACCTCCTACTATTATAGGTGGAGAAAGCCCGAAATCAACTTAAAGCAAGACTGACCTAAAGCAAGCATCATGGGTGGCAATTACTATAATGGGAAGTGTCTCATCCACCAAGGCCAATGGGCCATGTTTCATTTCACCTGCAAGCATCCCTTCACTGTGCATGAGTGCTACCTCTTTCACCTTCAAAGCACCCTCGAGAGCAGTGGCATAGTTATAGCCTCTACCAAATACAAGGAGAGATTGTGCATCTATCAATGATTCAGCAAGAGCTTTCATCTCGCTGTCAAGTTTCAGTACTTCTCTAACTTTATCTGCCATAAAATACAAAAGATTAATCCATCTCCTAGGTCATGCTCTTTTGCAAATTTGTTCTTTGGTAGCTACATTGAATATGTACTACTCATGGAATGAAGTATCAATATCAAGATGACATACTTGGCAGGTCAGAAAGACCATATATGATTGATTCTCTTCTAGCTTTGGTAGATATTCTGTCATCTCCAATAGCCAATGCCATCATAGCCATTGCTACTATCTGACTAGTGTATGCCTGCAAATCAGGAGAAAAGCAACATTAGGGAAGCAAATTACAGAATAGTCAAAACAGGTAAAGGCAGAATATATGTTCACCTTAGTACTAGCGACACCTATCTCACACCCAGCATTTACATGAACACCGCAGTGAGTTTTTCTAGCTAAGGTACTGCCAACAGTGTTTGTTATGCCAACACACATTGCCCCATTTTCTAAGGCATAGTCAAGTGCAAGTAGAGTATCTGCAGTTTCCCCAGATTGACTAACAAAAACTGCTGTATCTTCTCTGTATATCGGACCTTGTCTGTCCAGCAAGTCACTAGCAAGTTCCATGGTGACAGGGATACCTTATCCCAAAGTCAGATAAAAATCAGTATCCAAATGTTATTATAGTTTCTTAAGATGAAATATAGAAATGCTTACACTATTGTACTTACTGGAGAGCTCTTCAAGAAATGGTCTTACTGCTAACGCTGCATTGTAGCTTGTACCACAACCAATTAATACAATCCTTCTGCTATGCCTAATTGTTTTCATGTGCTCCTTCAGCCCACCCAAAAGCACACCATGGTCCTTGAGTCTTCCTCTCATTGTTGTAGTTAAAGAATGTGGTTGTTCATGAATTTCTTTCTGCATAAAATGATCATAATGTCCCTTCTTTATTTGCTCTACTTCCATCTCAAGAACAGACAATGCACGTTGCACTGATGCTGGCTTTTCTTTGCCATAGTCAAACTTGAGGATTGATACACATCCATCCTGGTACAATTACAAACAAGAGCTATAATGATTTTCCAAACAACAAATGAAGTATCTATAAAATAAAGGAAAAGGGGGGAAAAGGCCAAAATTATAATCTACCAGTATAAAGAAAAAAGAGTAATTATAAAATAGGATATTATGTAGATGGTTAAGCTACAACTAGTTGCACTGATCATAAAAATTAAACCCACTTCTACTCGTTTGCTTACATACATCCCTAAACTGGTGAAAAACTTGCTTTCAACTTTTCACAAAATTGTTTTCAAGCAGACAGATCAGATTAATAATGATGTATACGCATGGACAGATCCAGAAACTTTGGTCACTGGTGGCAAAGACTATGATGAGTCTAAAGTATATGTAGTATATATTTTCACTTAAATATTAATAAAACCAAAATTAAATATGCATACATATGTACAAATAAAATAGAGTCAACAGAAGTCCTTATTACAAAATATTATAATTGCTCCATACATGTTTTCATATTTTGGTTACATTGCACAGCTTTCTCATCGTCTATGCTATCAAAGATATCTTTTTCAATATAAATGACCAAACAATGAGATCAAATATAACAGGGTAAATTGCAAAATGGGTGCACAGCTTGAAACTTGTGAGTAGACTCCTCTCACAGTTACAGAGTCAGAGCAGAGAGGTTCGCAGAATTTGGGAACCAATTAGAAATAGGGACTGGGCAAATGGGTCAGATTTTGGCCTGTTTTAGATGATTCTTGGGGCTGAGAGGTAATGAAATCTAATACATAGGGCACAAATAAGAAATTGGACTTATTATTAATTATAAATCTTAGGGGTCATTGGGGCAATTGCCTCTACTGTCCCCACCCTAAATCCAATTGCCCCACTGACCCCACCCTCAATCCGCCCGTGTATACCGTCCTTTGCCAATCACTTCAAACCACATACAAAGTCACACGAGGTCTGCCACTTGCAACCTAAACTTTGTCAACATGACAATAGGACATTAAGGCATTAATTAACCTCTATCCAACAATGAACAACCAAATGTCACTTGTGATCTTCCATTGTTTGCTTTACTCTCACCAACTCCTAACAAGTTAAGCATCATGGCATATTTATACCTACTAAACGATTCAACGATGAGGGAGAACCGCTAGTAATAAAATTGAATATCAATGGAATCAAGTGTTCAAAAAAACATACATGGAACATGATACGGGTGTATCTTCTTCCTTGCTTCGGGAACTTACTGATTCTCATGGGAACTTGAGGATAGATGATTCTCATGATATCTTAAGAATAGAGATGTGGACGAAGTCGTTGAAGGCGACAAAGGCGAAGATTACGGAAGAAACTGCAGGAAACGTTTTGAGCTTCCAGCGATCGACAGCACCGCACGTGACGCCGCGGTCGACCGCGAACGTGCAAAAATCCTGGGAGGCTTGCGGTCGACCGTGACGGTTTCCTGAGCTTTCCTGGTTCGTTTGGGACTCTGTTTTCCTGTTTGATTTTGGTTTGTTTAATTACAAGTTTGTCATCCACATTGTAAACTCTATAAAGAGGATTGTTTTAGGGTTCTAAATAATCAGAGAAATCAGAGAGGTGAGATCCTAACCAAGAGATTAGGGTTTAGAGAGAATTGAGAGATTGTTCTTGATTCTAGAGAGATTGTGAGAGAGGGATTTGTAACCTATTATTCTCATAATCTAGAAAATGTATTTTTCTTCGTCAAAACTAAATTGTTCTTGTGTTTTCTATCGTTTTATTCTCAACTCACTCTTGATAATTCCGCGATCAAGGGCGCTCGTCCGACAACTCGTATCAAGTTGATATCAGAGCGATTAGATCCTGTGAAGGGGAGATCATGTGTATGATCCTTACTCGATCGTAATACAAGAAACTAGGCGAGATCCTTAATTCTTTGGAAGGAGTTCATAGATTAAGGAAGAAGAAGATGATTGAAAGGGATAGTTCAGCGAGACTTGATGCATTGGAGAAACAAATGGAGACAATGGGTTTAACTCTTACACAGCTCATCAATCTTTTCTAAGGAAATGACAAAAAAGAGGAATCTTCTTCGAAAGACAAGAAGAAACTTATAGAGTTCGATGGAGAGGGCGAGGAATCTAATTCTGATAAAGAGGCCAAGATTGTTAAGACTGTTCCGCATCAAGGGGGTAAGGGTTCTTACCAAAATTTAAAAATAGACTTCAAGATGGAGATTCTTATTTATGATGGGAGTGTCAATGTCGAGAGGCTTGATGATTAGATCGAGCGGATGGAGACATATTTTACTCTTTACGGATATTCATCCAAGGAGAAGGTATTTTCCTTCGCCAAAACTGAATTGTTCATGTGTTTTCTATCGTTTTCTTCTCAACCCACTCTTGATAATTCCGCGATCAAGGGTGTTCGTCCGGCAACTCGTATCAGAACCAAGGCATTAGGTGCATTAACAGGATGATCGACAGGATCATAAGAAGACTAGAGATAGAGCTAATTAAATATGGGTTGTGGCAGTTAAATAACTATAAGTAGATTTTAATGTAACAGGGGGAAGGCCTAAATAGAAAAGAGGAGGAAAATGCATTTCATACTGTGGTCCCCACAATATGGTATAAAGACTGATGGAAATCATAATATGGACAGGCAAGCCAGCCTAGTGACACATCATCCTACCATATGGTTAAAGCCAGTATTATTAATACTATGATTTTGTCTGTTAAATAACTGCAAAGGCCATTTCTGCAAGAAATATTATAGCTACTTGTTTACATCTGAGAGATTAGATTCATATAAAGCTGACATAGTGGGCCAACAGAACCAGTGACGGACCCCATACGGCCATATCGTCCAGTCATATCACAAGACACCACTAGATTGCCTACTTTATAGATATTTTATTTACTTTTACTTGTATTTACTACTTATGACACCACTAGATTAGGATAGGGCACTAATAAGGAGGATAGAATTGTCAACGTAGAATTAGTGTAGGATCCCAATAAGAAGGATAAAGTTGTATAATTGTCAATGTAAACTGAAGGATAGGATACAACAGGGGGGCAATCCTGAATCTGCGGCTGGACCAACCAGACAATGGCAAGCAGCAGTTTTAAGGTGGCTCCAATAAATTCAGCCTTTAAAAACCTGCTCAAATAGGATGCAAAGAAGCAGGTAAAGTTTTTATCTTCTGTCCCCCGAACTCTTCATCTGAAGAAGGCTTGTCATGTTGGAGTGCATGGAAAACCTTCTGCTTCCTTTGCAATTGACTTTAAAAATAATACTTTTTCTGTCCTTGGCTGCATTTTAATATTGTCTGAAACAAGGACTCTACCTCCTAACTTTGGGAGTATGTTCCCTCCATATGTCCAGAAAAAAAAAATCTATTAGATGCATTTTTTCAACGGTATAAAGTATGTGGCTCAAGACTTATATACCAACGATGACTTTTGATACTTATTTTTCCCGCTGTATGTCAGTGGTCTCTCTATCAGATAGACATGGAGATCTTTCATGTTGATTCTTGTAAGGTTTATGTAACACTTACTGATATCTAATATCACTGTCAACGCTGAAAAAGTCAGGAACAAGACATAAAGCCGTTCAATGCAAATACCAGATTATTAGTATATTTGATTAATGGTTTTCGTGAAAAGTTCAATGCAAATGCTCTAACAAGAGAAAGCAGGTGAAGAACTGGGCATACTTTCCACTAAAATAAGTAACAAACACCTTGGAACTATTCAGGAAAAAAATCCATAGGATATAAGACACAAAAAACTAGGGAATAACTTCTTGCTCGAATTCCAGTGAGATGTCTGCCAAGCAAACAAAGCATTACATGCTAAAAGAATTTGAAGCTAAAAAATTTATGGATTATGAGGACATGAGAAGCAAAAAAAAGATCACCAAGGAACAAATAATAGGAACATCAGAGTAAATGAAACATATGAAAACAGTTAATTGACCTGATATTCCCATTTAGCAATGATAAATCAAACTAAAGGTTACCTTGATATGTACCACTTCATTATCCTCGAGAGCCAAATAGTTTTTCGTATGCTCCACAATAGCACATAAATCACTTGAAAAGAACAATTCTTTGGGCTGACCATTCTTTGTGAGAGATTTAACATCATGGAATAATGCTCTGCGGTTTTTATTATCAGTTAGCTCCTGAAAAAACAAGTTTCTCGTTAAGTTTTGGTTCAATATAATAGAAAATATTGTCAGGTTGAAGAAAAACATGCTGCAAGATTTTTAATAATCCTAAATTCAATACAAATAGAATGGATCAACTACATCAGAAGTTTTCTGCAACAATAAACAGTACATCCTCTTAAAAGTATCAACGCCAAGAGAAAAGCATCTATATCTCAGGTAAAGATGACAACAGTTAATGAAGACTTCTAAAAATACTAATATGAAGGGAAAACATACGTTCTAAATTTCCTAGCAGATAGTGAAATGATCCTGATCCAATAAGTTTTGAGTCATCCATAATTGATAAAAGAGATAACATAAGGCCTTATCTTCTGTTGTCATAAAAACTGAACTTTTGGGAGATACCCAGGAACTCTATTTATCAAAACTACCATGGTTATTTTTTTGGCATATCAGAGAGGTTGAGAATATCAAACGAACAGTGATGGTGATAACATCATGAACTATCAAGCTATAGTATTTTAAAAACAGATAATGATGATAGGAGCACATGTCCATTATATTGTATTTAATAGCTATAAAAAGTCTTAAGTCCAACTTTCAAGTTTGTGCATGGGAATTGAACACAGAGAAGATCTCCAACAGGTATGGTGTGACAATTAACGTGATAACATTGGGCAACAGTAGATACACAAGTTTTAGATACCTGCACCAGATAATATAATGGAAGAATAGGAGAATGGTATCTTACACTTATCATGGGTATATATATTTTGGACAAAGCAATTTTTGCTTTTATCCAAATAAAGATGAGCAAGCATTGCTAACACTTACTTTGACACCCAAGATGAGCGTACTGCCACGTTTGCATGCAACTAGCTCATTAGGATAATGTGAACTTTTAAAGATAAGTGCATATGCTCCTTCAAGCTGCCTCATGACTTCTGTAACAACTTGCGCAAAAGTTACAGTCTGATCACCTGTGACAGAAACGAGAAAAAAAGCTAAGTATTAGCTCCATGAAGGTAAAATTCCAAAGACGTTGGATGTCAAAACAACAACAGAATAATATATAATGCTTAATGAGACAACTTATTATCCGTAAAAATATTTATTTAGATCTATGTTCTAAAATGTGGACCAGGTGGCCGCCTAGGTGATGGATGTGTCCACATCACTTTTTTGGCTTAAGTGCCACAGTTTAGGCACTGGGAGCAGCCTGCTTAAGCAGACTGAAGCGCCACTGCATCCATCAAACCTTCATGTTGACTCTCTATGAGTTGATCCTATATATGTTGATGAAGCCAAACAAACTTGAGTGCTAGAGATGTCCCTGAATAAAATCCTTATTAGCAAAATCTTGATGAACACCAGGAAGGTGAACGTTCCTTTTTTTTTTGGCCATACAGCTTAAGCTCACGGAGCAAAACCACAGACAAATTGGTCATTTAGTTGCAACCTGCTATTTTGGTACAAAAATAAATCTAGCAGTGCATTCCTTAAACAGGGTCATCAAGTTTTTCAGTAACTATCTTGACAGTACCACAATCCTGGAAAGATACTTAAACAGAAATATAATACTACTTATAATTATTCTCTATGATCCAACTTCCAAGTAATAACAGTTTGTAACAAGTGATACAACAACAGATTAAAAGGTTACTGGCCAATGATAACAACATCTGCTGAAGGTAATCTAAACTAAAGTGGAAAATTTATATAATCTTTTGCTATTTAATAACTACATAAGAGTAAAGATATCTGTTTGCTAAAAAAACCTCATCTATAAATTCCAGCATTAAAACAATACCTTCACGGGCCTTGTCGTATACAAACTTTGCAAGCTTCGGAATAACTTCTGTATCAGTTTCTGATTCAAAGGTGAAGCCATGTCTAGTTAACGTCTCCTTTAGGACCTGAAGGATAACCAAGAAAGCTTCACTAATCATCCAATTGTAGCTACTGATAATTTGAATAAGTTGATAAAAACAAGATTATGTTTTCTTCAATAGAAATATATATAGATATATAGATTAATGGGTGTCCTATGTCAAAGGAGGGGATTTCCTCCTTGAAAATGATGTGGCACAATCCCCACCATGTGAATAAAGTAGGAGAGAGAATATCACATGGTGGGGATTGTGCCACATCATTTTCAAGGAGGAAATCCCCTCCTATGACAAGGATATCCATTATTCTTATTATGATATTACAAATATATTTTATTAAAGTATCTCTCAGGCAACAAAACATTACAAATTCAACACTACCTAATGTAGCATATTAAGAGAAACATGTGCAATTAAACATACCTCATAGTTGGTTATAATGCCATTATGGACAACCAAAAATTCGTTCCATTCACCAGAGGATTGTGGATGGCTATTTCTTGGAGCAGGTACACCATGAGTAGCCCATCGTGTGTGTGCAATGCCAGCATGCACATTAAATGATTCCTCTAAATTTAAGTCCATCTCATCCACCTCTAGGAAGACCAAAAGAACATTCAAATTATTAATTGCATAAAGCAAACTAGCAACATACAACTAAAGCTTTTCTCGACTATTAGCAAGAAATACAGGAAATATGAGGCCTTACTAACTAAACTACATATGGTAGGAGGAAGAAGTTACTCTAAACTAAAGAGGGTTAATTCTAATAAGCATTTCAGTCGTTACCAATAAAGTGATTCCTTTAATTCATGATAATCTACCAAGCAGTGAAAAGACAGCACCTCACTACATGAACCAAAATTAAAATTCTATTCTTCCATAACTAACCCATCTCCATAGAAAAACTTATAAAAAGCTGAAATTTTTCTAGAATTGGTTGCATTAAGTCAACCTTTTTGTAGTCAAGTACCAATTTTTCCTTCATTTTCTAATATGTAGCACTCCGTATAATGCACTGAAATTGAATTTAAGAGCTCTAAAACATAAGGTTTCACTTCAATTATGTCCTAATCGTCCAGCTCGAGAAATAAAATAGAATTAAAATAAAAACAGAAATAGAAAACGTCAAGAAATTGCACAAACCTGTGTACACTGAGCTCACAAGGGATTCAATCTTTCCCTCTTGTCTAAAAACAAGAGGCGGAGCAGAGCCCGAGGGCGAAGGCCACGACGAATCCTCGCCGCGTGCAGCTCCTCCACCGCCATTGATCTGCTTCTTGAAAAAGGCGAGATCTGAATCAATGGCGATCCCGGAGGAGTCGTAACCTCGATACTCGAGGCGCCTCAGCCCATTGAATAGGACCTCGAGTATGTATCTCCTCTCTCGCCCCACATTGTAGTTCAGATACGCGAAGATCCCGCACATCTCGATCTAAAGATTTCTGATCTCGAAGAAGAAGAAGAAGAAGAAGAAGAAGAAACCCTAATTTAGGGGGGAAATTGGGGATTGATTTATTTGAAGAGGATTGAAATTGGAAGGAGGAGAGGAGAAAAAGCGGTTATTGTTATTGATGAGGGTCAAACTTTATATTTGGAAATTTCCAACACGTTTTCCTCCGTCTCCTGTATGATTCTACAGTAACTGGCAAATGACCGAATTGTCCTCAAACTGGTCCGAATCCGACGAAAGTCGGTTGGGGCGCTTCTTTGTATCGTTAGTGGGAGTCCGGTGTATTTATTACGTGGCAATAGACGATTAGTTGAGCCACGTAGCTTTACGTGTTATTTGCAGTTTGGTACAGTAAAGTTTACATATTTTTTAATTTTGATATGCCAAAATTTTTATTTTGAAACTTTGATATTCTAAATAAAAATTATTTGTCGCTTTGGTATTTGAAAGGTATATTGTTTTTTATTTTAATATCCTAAAGTTTACACATTTTTTACTTTAACGTTACAAACTTTGGAGTATCAATGTGTGTAAGAAAAAAAATTTTGGAATATCAAATTTTAAAAAGGTGTAAACTTTGGGGTAGCAAAGTATCAAAAAAAATCTTTGATGCCATAAGAAAACTAAGCCAAATAAGAAAAGATCATTATGTGAATATAAGTAATATCTGACTCTCATAATTTTGAAATTGTAGAATTTAGTTAGGATAAAGAAGAACAGGATTAAAAAAAGATATGTTTTGTTTTGAACGCTTCGTCAATGCTAAAGAGAAAAATAATTACTTCTGAAAATTGACTCGTGAATATAAGAAATATTTGACTCTCACAATTTTGAACACTTGTGATTAAGAAAACCGTAGAACTTTAGTTAGGATGCAGAAAAACTGGAGCTAAACAATAAAATTATGTTTTTTTTGGAAAAATGTCTCTAGGCCCCCCAAAAAAGCTGTTGTGACCCAACCCCTCAATGTTTTTCCATGTGCTTTAACCCCAAAACCCCAAAAAAATATGGTATCGCCCCTTTTCACACTCTCCTAGGAATTCATCGCAAAAGATTTCGAAAATACCCCCTTCCTCTTTTCTTCTTCTTCTTCTTCTTCTCTATGTCTTTCTCCTCCTCCCCCCTAACTGCTCAATTCTCCTCTTCTTCTCTCCTCCTCCTCTCCTCTAACCATACCTTCCCCCAAAAACTATACCCCTTAACCCTTCCCCTAAAAACAGACGCGCCTCTCTCTCCCATCTCTCTTCTCTCGCTTAGACTCATGTAAGCTCAAGAGAACCCAAAAAACTCTAGATTTGAACTCAACCCTCCACAAGATCCCTCAAAAGTTGTTCATCGTCGACGTCCCTCGAATCCGACGACAAAGGAGGCTCTTTGAGAATCATCTGCCTCCTCATTTGCATCGTTATACCCCCGCCGTTGGTTCTTCTTCTCTAACATCCTCCTCATATGAGGATGAGGATAGTAACGAGGCAATGGTGGCCCTATTGTGCATGAAAAGCTGACCCACTTTTTTGAATGTGATGGGTTGTGTCTCGAAGGCTAGAGAGGTCGATGAATTGAGGGAAATGGTGAGAAGGGAGAGGCTTGATGAGGATGTTTGTATTAAGAATGTGATGATAGGGATGTATTCCAGGTGTGGGAGGGTAGGGTTTGCGAGGATGGTCTTTGATGGGATGGTGGAGAAGGATTTGGTGTTGTGGAGTTTGATGATTGAGGGGTATGGGAGAGTCGATTTGTATTTTAAAGCGTTAGAGGTTTTTAAGGAGATGAGGGTTAGCGGGATCGTTATCGACTATGTGGCTTCACTTGGTATGATCGGGGGCTTGTGAAAATTCGACTCTGGGGGCACTTAGGCAGGCTCAGTTCATTCATGGGGTTGTGGTTAGGAGCTTTCATGAGAAGAACATTATGGTGGGGTACGACTCTTGTTGATCTCTATGTGAAGAGAGAGAGGCTGAGGACTGCTTGAAGATTGTTTGATAGGATGAAGGATAGGAACTTGATTTCATGGAGCACAATGATCTCAGGTTACGAAATGCATGGATTTGTAAAGGATGCTCTTGAGCTCTTTGATAAAATGAAAAGTCTAATAAAACCCGATTACATTGTATTTGTTGTTGTTCTTTCAACCTGTAGCCATTCGGGCTTGACCAATGAAGGGTGGGAATGCTTTAATTCTATGGAGAAAGAGTTTGGAATCGTTCCTAGAGCAGAGCATTATGCTTGTATGGTCGATCTCTTGGGGAGAGCAGGAAAGCTTATAGAAGCTCGTAATTTCATAGAAAGAATGTCGATACAGCCAGACTCGAGTGTTTGGAGTGCATTGCTTGGAGCTTGTAGAATGTATCCAGATGTAAAGATTGCAGAATTAGCAGCAAGATCTCTTTTTGAGCTTGATGCCAAGAACTTGGGACACTACATTCTCTTGTCGAATGTTTACACATCTTTGGGCAAGATTGAAGAGGCCAATAGAATTCGATCATTGATGAAAAGGAAATGAGTAAAGAAAACTATTGGTTACAGTGTTGTAGAGGTGAAAAACAAGGTCTACAAGTTCTTAGTTGGGGCCATAATAATTAATAAAAGTGGATATTAAACTTATACTTTAAAACCCAGTTTAATCGGATCTCGCAAGTTTGTTTGTGTTTCATCAAAGTTGTAATTTGTGAATCTGTAAGAATAATCATATTTTGTACTCAAGCAATATTGCATGTAAGAATGTAAGAAGTTTTATAATTAATTTCAGCTGGATAACTTTCTGCTAAACATGTTACCTTTCATTTGGCTATGTTAACTTTAATCTGAAGAAGTTAACTTTCATCCTAATATATTAACTTTCATAATAATATGTTAACTTTCTTCATAACATGTTAATTATCAACTGAACATATTAACTTTCATCATAATATGTTAACATTAACTATTACATGTTAACTTTCACCATAATATGTTAACGTTCTTCATAACATGTTAACTTTCAACTGAACATGTTAACGTTCACCATAATAAAATTCTTACATTCTTATCGTTCCTAGAGCAGAGCATTATGCTTGTATGGTCGATCTCTTGGGGAGAGCAGGAAAGCTTATAGAAGCTCGTAATTTCATAGAAAGAATGTCGATACAGCCAGACTCGAGTGTTTGGAGTGCATTGCTTGGAGCTTGTAGAATGTATCCAGATGTAAAGATTGCAGAATTAGCAGCAAGATCTCTTTTTGAGCTTGATGCCAAGAACTTGGGACACTACATTCTCTTGTCGAATGTTTACACATCTTTGGGCAAGATTGAAGAGGCCAATAGAATTCGATCATTGATGAAAAGGAAATGAGTAAAGAAAACTATTGGTTACAGTGTTGTAGAGGTGAAAAACAAGGTCTACAAGTTCTTAGTTGGGGCCATAATAATTAATAAAAGTGGATATTAAACTTATACTTTAAAACCCAGTTTAATCGGATCTCGCAAGTTTGTTTGTGTTTCATCAAAGTTGTAATTTGTGAATCTGTAAGAATAATCATATTTTGTACTCAAGCAATATTGCATGTAAGAATGTAAGAAGTTTTATAATTAATTTCAGCTGGATAACTTTCTGCTAAACATGTTACCTTTCATTTGGCTATGTTAACTTTAATCTGAAGAAGTTAACTTTCATCCTAATATATTAACTTTCATAATAATATGTTAACTTTCTTCATAACATGTTAATTATCAACTGAACATATTAACTTTCATCATAATATGTTAACATTAACTATTACATGTTAACTTTCACCATAATATGTTAACGTTCTTCATAACATGTTAACTTTCAACTGAACATGTTAACGTTCACCATAATAAAATTCTTACATTCTTACAGCTGATATTGCTTGAATACACGATATAATTAGACTTACAATCTTAGATTACAAAAACCTTCTACAATGTGCTATAAAAGTCTTGACAACCTGCATTGCTCTACCAAAAATATTGTCTAATAAGCAATCCACACCAATCACCAATTGCTTCGTTACAATTAGCTTGATTGTGACCTTCAGCTTTGCATCGAGAATATTTCAGTGGACGTTTGTAAATTTCTCTGTTGTTTATACGTTTAGTTCTATTTCTTCCCTTCCTTTTAGTAGTAATTGGTGGCAATATCTCGATTTTATCTCTTAACACACTTCGCTTCTCATAATCTAGGATAAGATAAAAGACTTGGTCATAGCTTTTTTTAAATGCTTCTACGAAAATAAAACAGTGAAAATTAACAGGTTTGGATGAAAGGTAACATAAAGCAGTGAAAGTTAACATTCAGTATGAAAAGTTAACAGACTAGGAGGAAAGTTAACACTTTCAGTTAAAAGTCAACATATAACTATTATAGTTAACATGCTCTGATAAAAGTTAACATATAGTTATGATATTTAACACACGATAGGAAGAGTTAACATGTAAACGTTAAAGTTAATATTTACGATTTGTCTATGATGTGGAATCTAAAATCACAAAACTAACATCACACAAAGCCAATTTTTAAAAAGGGTTTATTAATTACTTACATTTCAGTTAGAACTTTCTGATTTTTTTAAATAGAACCCTCTATATTTAACAACAGCTTGCATATAAATCTCCATACAAATACTATTTCGATTATGCTCTACCGTGCACTTCAAATCATCTTCACTATCAATAGAAATACTCAGATTCGGGTGCCTCTAAGATTTATATATCAGTGATAAATCATCTTGAGGGACTTTCAGTCTTTCAAACACATCGAATTTTAGTTCAAAAAACTTGTTATAGAACTTAGCATTGACAACATAGCCTTCTCGCCTAACGACACCATGCAAGTCAAGTCACAAATGTAAGAGTCTTGATGGATAAAATCTAGTTGGCTTTTCATGCTAAAACCCCATGCTAAAAGCCAAGGTGACCAGAAGAGAAGAACGTTGTGCTGTGCGTAGAGTTTCAAAACTTTTATTCAGTGCGGCACAAAGCGCAAAGCTCCCCCCCCCCTGGATCCACATACTCTAACGAGTCGAGAACGATACTCTTTTTAGTAACATTTCTTTAGCTTTTAATTCACATTAATTCACTGCACAATTAACCCCATTGGTGATTTTTCAAACATAGCATCATCATCATCATCACCGTCAACAACAGAAATTAAACATACACCAATAAAATGAAGCTACAACTAAGAAACACAAGAAAGAGATGATAACAAATCCCCAAAACCCAACCCAACTCGCTGACAATGAAATCAACCCTCCCTCAATTCTTCTCAATGGGTTTTCTGCGGAGAATCATGTGCATAGGGGTGAAAATCCCCTTATCCCCTCCGTTGGCGAGATGAATCGCGGTCTCATACAACATCTCATGGACCTCCACAACTCCTTTCGGCGCAATCCTCAGGAAGGTCATGACGTTGACAAGCACATGGTTCCTCTAGTAAGCGATCTTCCCCATCTTCAGCCTCGTCCACCACGGCCCAGCCGGGGGCTTCGCTAGGTCCTCCTCCTCCAAGACCTCAAACCCCACTTTCTTCTCAATGGCCGCAATCTCATTGTAAACACTGAGCCCGGGCATGGCGTCTCCTCTCTGACTCTTACAAGAGAAGAGAGAGGGGAGAGAAGAAGAAGAGAAATGAGCAGTTTGGGGAGAGGAGGAGGAGAAAGTCACAGAGGAGGAGGAGAAGAAGAAGAAAAGGGAAGGGGTATTTTCAGAATCTTTTGGAATTAATTCCTGGGAGAGTGTGAAAATGAGTCGGACCATATTTTTTGGGGTTTTTTGAGTTAAAGCGCATGAAAAAAACATTGAGAGGCTGGGTCACAACAGCTTTTTTTTAGGCCTAGACACATTTCCCCCTTTTTTTTTAATACTTCTCGTTCCATGCCACAGGAAGCAAATTCGCATTCATGAGGGTCCACTTGCATGCTGACAGTTTTAATGAGATTTAGACTCTTTTTTTATTGGTCCTCATCATCGTTTGATCACAGTTCTAATCGCCTCTTAAAAGCTATGGGGAAATTTTCGAGCAAATTAAACCTTGGGGTATCAGAATCTAAAATATATGGAAGTCTAGGCGTTAAAATTGAAAATGCCCAATATAACAAAAGAAAAACAAACAAAAGCTGTGTGAATCTCGCAGGAATCGATAATTGGTGGAACATGTCAACGGCGATTGGCGGTCTCAGAATGCATATGACCAGGATCAGCCCTCAGGATTGCAACACCAAACATGCTTCTGAACCAAGAACAGAGGATAGGAAGGTCAATAATCAAATATACGGCTGCTCCCAGCTTTGGATCTTACTAGCGGATGGATGGGCTCCACATCCATGTGAAATCCAGCAAGATTTTTCTGTCACGAGTGCATTATACAGTTTGCACATTAAACGAGTGAACGATTAAGTCCAATACAGGTGTCCTATTCCTGCAGAACAACCTATCATTATTTTTAAAATTACAAATCAAATAGCCTCAAGTTGATGCTAGCTAATTGCCTAATTGCACAAAATATTTTGTGATCCATATAAATGTGGATAATAGGATATTTCCAAGTGACATCTTACATATGAGGAAGCCTGAAATTAATAACGTTAGTGAACAAATATGTTAAGATTTGGGTTCACAATGACGAGGAAGATTATCGAGAATGAAGGGACCCAGTTTTCCAATCCTAAATAGAGTCAGTAACTTCTTTGAGACCTTCAGACGAGCTTCATCAGATTCCGATGCCCTGTGTGGTATCCTAAATGATTTTCTTAGCATGTCGAGCTGTGTGTCGATAAGAGTTTCCAGCTCGTTCTCCTCTTCAAGATCGCCGTGGAATTCTGAGAAAGAACTGTATAATGTCCGTTGAACTTCCTTTACAAGATCCTGTCACCAAATGGAAAAAGAAACACTCGAGATAATTGCAAGTAGAATAACAAGTATGTTTATCAATTAATAAGAGTGTTAACGGTTCAACGTCAGCTAAAAAGTTATTAAACAAATTCTTACGTGTAGACCTTAGGTTTTCATGTTTGTTCATGTTCATGTCTCACTTACAAGCATAAAATTTTTAAAAAAAATCAAATCAAATCAAATGTTCAACACTAAATCAAATCAAATGTCCAAGAATGGTGTCGCAACCTATCGAAGTACCGTGCTTTACTATGTATTGTAAGAAAAACAATGATAATTTACTTCAGATAATCAAAATCAATCCCCTTTGCAG
>NC_033800.1:23597908-23632307 GCF_001876935.1 Asparagus officinalis
TTCTAGTACTAAGATACCAAATTAAATGCGCTATAAGTGTTGCACATAACAAAAAACGTTTACAACACTCCTATAGGGGATCCAATGAGATGGTTCACACCCAAGTAATTGACTATCTTCAGTTAAGACGTATTAATAAGCAAACTGCAGTCAATAATATATCAAGAGAGTAGCATCACACTACCACAAGAGAAGTTCTATGGGTGTTCTATGTGGCTATATGGATGGTATATTCTGAATTCACTGTAAAATGCACGAATCACGTCAACATGTTACTGGAAGTGATAATCACACAATACCTCGATATAGAAAACATCAGAACTATTTACTCGTCTCCTTCTTCTGGGTATTGATTCTTTAAGCGAAGTTCCGCTGCTTATCTTGGAATCAGATGAAGATTCTTCAGTTTGCACTTTGTTCAATCGCTCCCAGTGTAACGGTGTTTTACGAGTATTCAATATAGCCAGTAAATATTTTGCCAGACGTTCTTCACCTACTATAGAATCTTTCACCGCTCCTGCATGAATAAAATGTTATTAATTTAATGATATATCCAATAGTGTTTGTATGTGGTTGAAAGCTCGGCCTTAAAGCTCAAGTAACTGAGTGCAAGAAAAGGTTCTCTCTCTCTCTCTCTCTCTCTCTCTCTCTCTCTCTCTCTCTCTCTCTCTCCCTTGACTATCTTCAGTTAAGACGTATTAATAAGCAAACTGCAGTCAATAATATATCAAGAGAGTAGCATCACACTACCACAAGAGAAGTTCTATGGGTGTTCTATGTGGCTATATGGATGGTATATTCTGAATTCACTGTAAAATGCACGAATCACGTCAACATGTTACTGGAAGTGATAATCACACAATACCTCGATATAGAAAACATCAGAACTATTTACTCGTCTCCTTCTTCTGGGTATTGATTCTTTAAGCGAAGTTCCGCTGCTTATCTTGGAATCAGATGAAGATTCTTCAGTTTGCACTTTGTTCAATCGCTCCCAGTGTAACGGTGTTTTACGAGTATTCAATATAGCCAGTAAATATTTTGCCAGACGTTCTTCACCTACTATAGAATCTTTCACCGCTCCTGCATGAATAAAATGTTATTAATTTAATGATATATCCAATAGTGTTTGTATGTGGTTGAAAGCTCGGCCTTAAAGCTCAAGTAACTGAGTGCAAGAAAAGGTTCTCTCTCTCTCTCTCTCTCTCTCTCTCTCTCTCTCTCTCTCTCTCTCTCTCTCTCTCTCTCTCTGCCAGACGTTCTTCACCTACTATAGAATCTTTCACCGCTCCTGCATGAATAAAATGTTATTAATTTAATGATATATCCAATAGTGTTTGTATGTGGTTGAAAGCTCGGCCTTAAAGCTCAAGTAACTGAGTGCAAGAAAAGGTTCTCTCTCTCTCTCTCTCTCTCTCTCTCTCTCTCTCTCTCTCTCTCTCTCTCTCTCTCTCTCTCTCTCTCTCCCCCTCTCTCTCGTGGTGGGACACGTTTCTCTACAAATTGACATTAGAGTGCAAGAAAAGGTTATCTCTCTCTGTCTCTCATGGTGGGACACGTTTCTCTACAAATTGACATTACAATCATAAACAGAACTCCAAGAAATGAACAGATCTAAATGAGAGGTATTAAAAAGTACATACCATTAGCTCCTATAAAAAAAAAATTAGACCTCAACTAGATTATACACTTAAAGAGCATCCGTCTCCATCTATTATTTGGAAAAGTAAATACGAAATAAAATATTACCACCTAAATGCAGAGTTTGGATACTCTCTCCGTGGTTCGCACTCGGAAGGTTACCAATTAGCAATCATATCTGTAAATCATAAATACATATATTACCATGATTCTCACAATTTAACTTTAATACTTCAATGCAGAAAATGTTTGACGTAGTCTCATCCCATGTTATCTCCCTGTCCACTTCAACCTACACTGCATGGTATTGCTCAACCAACTTTTCTATGCCTTGTGTATCTCCAACCGTATTTCCAGCTTTTCCATAACTCAACTTTTGGATCTAGCAGCCACATAATCTTCACAGTATACTACCAATGAATGGTATCAACTATTCATGAGTCTTGACTCCGTGTCATTGCTAGCATTCTGCAAACTAGTGGTAACACTAATTTTCTCTTACAAGATTGTAGGTATTTAATGATATCATCATTACTCATAGTACCTCCAATAGGGCATGTATACCTGACTTCAGTGGTTCTGTTAAGTTTCAATGCCTAAGAATTAAGATTGCTCTTAGCTTTATTAGAGCACCCACATAATCATCTATGTACAGTATACAAACTGTTAAATGAGCTACCGTAAGTATGAAGGCTTGTTGTTGCACATGAATTACATACTTCTAATACTCTTCTATGGTTAATTAGATACCACGATAATTATCTAATTTCAAATAACATTTTAGTTGTGCATGATTCAGATGCAGCTTGAAGATAAGATAGAGGTGGTCGGCTGAGGGTGGATCCAAAAAGTCCCGAGAGATCAGGTGGTTACATCAAAAAAAATTATGTTTAATTGTAAGGGAATAACAAGGCAGTTTTTTTTTTTTTTTGGTTCTTTTAATGTTGTGATGCTGATCAAAGAAATGTAATACATTAAAAAACAATTTTGTTGCTGATAATTACAAACAGAGCTGCAAACATACCTGTCAAAGCAAGCTTCAAACCAGTTTCCATGTCAGGAATGCTTGGCACCAGCACACCTGGTGTATCAAGTACATATATGCTTGGCTGGTTTGCGATCTGTGGACAACCTTCCAGTGTAGTTACACATGTACATATTATACTAGATAAACAGGATAATGTCAACATGTTAACATTGATCACAGCACTCAACAAACATTTTAAACTAGTAAGTTCTCTTTAATTGTCAATCAAGAAAGAAAAGAAAGGACCACTGTCTATAACATTAACATGATAGCAAATATCTTATTTGCAACTATCTCATCTACTTGCACGTATCTGCTATCATACTAATGCTATATACAGTGGTTCACATAAAATCATCCACTGAAAGAATTAGCATATAAACCGTCCAAATATTGCCATATTAGTAGCATGTGCACACATGGACAGCAAGCAACGCATTGTTTCTTTAATAACTTGTCTTCTGTTTTGTCAAAACAATGTCAAGTGCCACTGCATTATCGGTCATTCTTCATTAGTTATAGAAATCATGAAACTTCTGTGCAGAAGGTTTCTTTAAACATAAAAGTGGGCCGTGTTCAGCAAAATATACGTAGTACAGATGGTTTGATGATGAATTTCAGTCATATATGACATTGAACTTTTTTGGAAACCCAAAGCTTGTAACATGCTGGACATTTCTCAATTTTGTCCTAAATGATAAAATAAATTTGAAAATTGGTGTGGACTGCTTAAGCCACATATTAAACCCTTTTCGGTTTTCAGTCACTTACTTTGATATGAATTAAATTTATATTATAAATTCAGAGATTTATACTGATAAGTGATAACACTGGTTTCTTAAACATCAATAGTATATTTCTCAGCATAAGAGGCTTTACACATTAATCTACTTTAAGTAAGATAAAAGATCAGGACCTTCGCTAAATATCACCACTGAGATTGCTGCCTTTTCTCCTTGCATTTGGTTTCCCAATCGGGAAAAGACTCCATGGAAAGATTGCCCTAAATCTACAAGACTACAATCACTAACCTAACACCACACTTGAACAGGAAAATATTAATAAGTGTGGGGCTTTTCTTGACATAAATCGAGATCCGTAGAAGATTGGGAAGCCGTCTTACTAGCTTTGCAGATTAAGCTCATGGAACCAGCTGGCATTAAGCAAGAAGATAGAAGATGGAAAGAATGTGATATAATTGCTATAGGGATTGCGTCATTAGCACTCAACTCTAGGGCACAAGGTAAAAGCCAAAGATAAAACACACTTGTCAAAACTTACCAAGGGACAACAGCAGAGTATTATTCATCATTTGATAAAATATATCTAGCCTATTATCAAAAACCAATATACTTTTATTCAAGATGAAACACACATGAGGAGATGGAGGACGATCTTTATCTGCACGAATAGCATGCAGCGTGTCCTAGCTAGAAAGAATTTACTATTACAATATGACCATGTAGTATACAACAATCATGCATTGTAGAATCAAAATTAAATTCAGTTACTGAATTAAACCTGCATATGTTGTACTAGGAATGAAAAGCAAACACAATCTGTACTTGCATATATGCAGAGCATAACCGCAACAGATAAAGCTACAAAATAGCTGAAATAATAACCTGCATATCAGATTGCTGACCTATACAAAGCATACATGTCAGGAAATGATGCTTACAGGACAGACAAATGATAAAGAGCTCAAATAGAATTTCCAACTAAGGTCAATCTTGTTTATATTAGACGTTTTTTTACCAATCTCTTTGTTTTTCTCAGGATTTAAAGTATTTGTTTATGCTTGAGAACATTTCAAGCTACACTCCTCCAGTGGCAAATAATCAAATCATGAGATGCCACAAAAGACAGAATCAATCAATATCTCATGCATAAATTTCCACAATTAAAATCTACTAAACACAATAATACAGCTTATAGGAAAAATGATTATAGAAAGGAAAAAATATATGGAAAATTATTCAGTTGGGTTAAAATATAAACATAAGGGAATAAGATTGTAAATGACCTTAAATCCAGCAATATCTTGTGTGACACCCGGCAATGGTCCAACAGTAGCTCGTTTTATCTTCTGCACTAAGAGAACAGCAAAATGCTGCTAACTCATCTCATAAACTAAGTACAACATAATCACTTTAATGCTTTCTAAAAATTAGTGGATTGCATATCTTATAAGTGTATTTTACCAGGAAAGCGAGAAGTCGCAATCTGATGGATGGAATTAATAAGAGCTGACTTGCCAACATTAGGAACCCCAACAACTATAACAAGAAGCGTAGGCTCCCTAGTGATCGCTTCCTTCAGTTTCAATTCCACGAGTGAGAGGAGCTATCCAATATAAACACAGATCACACTGATATAGTCAGGATGTAGAACGACATAGAAAAATGGATTATCTAGAATCATCACGAACAAACAAAGTGAACAAAGAAAAAAACAGTTCATGTAGCAAAGAAGCATGATAGTCGAAACATCTTTTAGGATATTAGGATTTTGATTATAGTACAAGATAGTGTTTGTCCCCTTGCCTACAAAAGACAACTCATTAAGTAAGGATTTAGTTTATGTAGAACTTTATTTGATTTGGATTATTTTTTTACAGCCTAATTCTTACATAAATCTTTCGTTTTAATAAAATTAGGATCCTTCCCTATTAACTAGGACTTTAGTGATCATGTAAGTCTATGAAGTCCTAGACCTTTCTTCAGTTAAGAAAAAGGATTATCTTTACAAAAAAATTATGAGGCCTTTGAAAAATGGTGCAATCTTCTTCCCATTTTTTTCTATGCGATGAGTTCTTGGGTGTAAAACTGTATACTTTTATAAATTGTTAAATTTAAAAAAGAAACGTGTGGAGCTTCTACATTTCATCCTTTTTCCGCATACTCATGAATTCCTCTCTCCATCATTTCCTAAACAAATTATCATAATTCACATCCTTAGATATTAATTTATGCATACAAACATTTCAACGGCACTAATATACCTAATTTATAAAAGTTAATTTATGACAAGGAGTTTGGTGAAATCAAAATGTAAAAAGAATGTCTAAGTGGCTGACAGACTCTGTCAATCTGGTAATGTTGCTCCTTCCAGAATTGAATTAATCAATTTGAGCCAACCAAAACTATTTAGGAACAAAGTCTCTGTTGATGTGGATGCTGGTTCCTAGCAAATGGTTCCATGATCTAAATCTGACAAGCTTGTTATCTATTTTATTAACAAAATTATACGTCTTTGCATAAATGATAAACTTTATCCTAGTATTTAATTATGTCGCTGAAGTTGGGTTCATATGATTTATATCCATACTGATAGAGGTTAGATTGAATTAGATGATTATCATGGTAATCTTCTAGACGAATACAAGATGACTTCTTTCAAAATTCTCCCTAAATCATCCTTAACTAGATAGGTAGTTGCTAAGACAAGAGAAGATAAACTGAGAGAGGAAGAAGCTGATGTACATGAGATGTACTAGACAAGAAGCACTACTTGGAGAAGAGTGGCCAAAGGAGACAAGAGAGAGGGCAAGAGAGGAGAGGGCCAGTGTTGAAGAAGGTGTCGGTTCCTCCTCTTCATGGCTGATTATAACCATTAAGCAATAACCGTTTAAAGAATGATATCTTTAAAAGCATGAAAAGTGAAAAAAGGAATATGATCTTGACATGGAAGTTCAAAGAAATATTCTTCGGAACAAATGCTCAAACTAGCAAAAGTTACTTGTAAAACAACTTAAATAAGATGAGACTTTGCAGATAGCAGGATCTTGTTTTCACTTTTTTTATGTTCTTGGGTGTTGTTTTGCGAGGAAGGGGCTCTTCTCAAATTAAGATGTGAGAGGGGAGATATCGAAAACTTAAGCAATATAAGCAAACATCATTGATTATCTAACTACTGGCAAAGAGCAAGCGAATACCAAACAGAGAAGTCACATTCCGCCGTAACTCCATCTAGATTTGTCATATGAAACAAATTTACTTCGGCTGCTACCACTCTTAAGGGTGCGTTTGGCTACACGCTGGGCATTCTTTTAAATATCCCAGATATATCAGATATATTGGTCAATATATCCTTTTAGAAGGCTCACCGTAAAATGATACGGTCTAAATATCCTTTGTCGCTTTTTGGCTTGAGCAATATATCATGAATTTTCCCATATTTCATGTGAGATTTCGTCCTAAAAATAGATTGAAATGCTATAATGCTGATTTGAACTTATGATTCAACTAAGATCTAATCCCGAACAATATATGCTTATGTAAATAATTGAGAAGAAGAATTAGAGCTCAATTTAGCCTAATTCTTTTGCAAAAGTTTTCCAAAAGATATCACCTACCCCACAGCTTGACCCGTTAGTGCACCAAGTATGAACATCTATTGTTACGACCCAAAAATCACCAAGTATTAATCTCCATTAAGCAGTGTTTTAAATGTCGGCCGTCATGTTGGACATGTTGGACGACATGTCAGATTTAGGGGCCAACCGACACGACATGGAGCTTTTCAATGTGTATTGCGTTTTTAGGATTCATGTCGGATATATCAGGGGACATGTCGGATATGTCGGACGGATATATCGGGGGACATGTCGGCTATGTCGGGCGATTTTTCAGTCTAAGAAATTCGCTGATTTTTTTGTTATGCTTATCTAATCGGGTTTGTGTTTAAATTCCTGATTGTCTTAATGTTACTTCCAATGATAAAACCCGATCAATTTGGGGAAATGAAAAAAAAAGATCAAAATTATTTATGTCGCTTCTCTTCTCTCTCTCGTTCGACATCTCATCAGTCTCTTCTCCGAGTTGTTCCTTCCACATCTATATTGGGTGATCTTCTCTCTCCCTAACTATCAACATCGGGCTCCTCTTTTCTTACTTCTTTCAACATCAACCTTAAGCATCATAAGTTATTTTTTTTTTTTATATGCTTAGACAATAGAATTTATTAAGTATGTTTAGATTCCATTTATGATATTTATATTACACATATGCACACCATCCAATATGACAATCCGATATTTTTTGTCTCTCGATATTCCCGATTTTCGCTGACATGAATTTTAGCCGTCCGACATAAACCCAACATCTAACATTTAAAACCTTAGTATATATACATTATCCGATATGAGACCCCAATATTTATTAAGTATCTCCAACACATCCCCAATTCTGCCATTTACTGTGGAAGTTTTTCGTTCAACATATCCCCAACATATGATATTTAGAACAATGCTTGTTGGTTAAACAATGCATGTACAACTACATGTCTCTGTAAGTACAAATACCGAAGATGCAATCCACTGTTTGGACAGCTTTACTCTTTGTTAGAATACAAAAATATAACCATCAATCCTCACAACTTCGAAGTTTCAGTGTGTCGAGAATCTAGGAGATTAGTATTAGGTTTGTTATTTTTTAAAATATTTGGTATGATAGCAGATAAGTATTGATTATATTTGATTTAGTTATTGATTATATTTGATTTAGTTTGTTAGTGAAAGGCTTTATCTTTTCTTTTAAATTAATAAGTGGTTGAGATTCTGTAAAATAATCTCAACCCTCTTAGGCTATTTATTCAGCTATGTACGTTTGCTTGAGGGATAATAAAAACATTCTGAGTTTCTCCCTTCTCAAAGCCTACATGGTATCATAGACTCTGGTCTGACCGAAGCTATGGTGCAGTACCAATTTGGCCAATTTGGAACTGCTTTCACCGGAGCCAACAGCAGCTCAGTTTCCTCGGGAGAGCAGGTTGTCAGTACGACGACCATGCCTATAATCTCAGGAGTGGATCCTTCGGCTACATCATCAGGCAATACGTGGCAATTGACCACCCACAAGTTGAACAGTAAAAACTACCTAGAATGGGCCCAAATCGTCAAGCTTGTAATTGATGGAAAAGGGAAACTTGGACACCTGATTGGTGAGGTGAAGAAACCAACAGATGATGATCCGAATCTCAAGATTTGGAGATCGGAAAATTCCATGGTTACTGTCTGGCTTATTAACTCAATGGAACCGGCGATCGAAAAACCATTTCTTTTTATTCCTACCGTAAAAGAAGTATGAGAGGTTGTCCGAGATACGTACTCTGATTTGGAAAATCCCTCACAAATTTTTGCCCTCAAAACGCGACTATGGAAAGTGAAACAGGGAGATCGTGAGGTTACTGTATACTACAACGAAAAGGTTACATTATGACAGGAGCTAGATCAGTGTTATGAGGAGGAATGGGAAAGCTCCAAGGATAGCGTTCAACACTTAAAGAGAGAAGAGGATGAATGAGTTTACATGTTTCTGACAAGCCTAAACCGGGAATTAGACGAAGTCAGTGGTAGGATTTTAAGCAGGAAACCTCTCCCGAATATCAGGAAAGTCTTTTCTGAGGTTCGAAGAGAAGAAGCTCGACGACATGTGATGATGACCGGGGCAGAAGCTACTTCAGAAACGGAGTCTTCGGCCTTGTTCTCTAGAGGTCCGGAACCTAGAGGTGAAAAGAGGAGTTCCAGACGTGTTGATAAGCCTTGGTGTGATCATTGTAAAAGGTCTTGGCACACCCGTGATACCTGCTGGAAGCTGAATGGAAAACCTCCAAATTGGAAGAGGAAAGGAGTTAATCGGGCATTCCAAGCCTCAGATGATCAGAATCGTCACTCTTCTACAGAACAACTCCCGTTCACAAAGGAACAATTGGAGAATGTATGCAAACTGCTTCAATCCACCAATCTACCTGTAAAATCTTCTTCTCCTTCCTGTTCCCTAGCCCAGAAAGGTACTCTTTTTTTCTACTGCCTTGATAAGTGCCCAACCGGATACTAATCACACTGGATTATAGATTCCGGGGCAACTGACCACATGATCGATTTTCAAATTTGTTTCTCTTATAATCCATCTGTAGGGAGTCAAAAAATAAAAATAGCAGATGGGTCTCTTTCAGCTATACATAGAAAATGTTCAATTGTTATTTCACCGCATATCACCCTCCATGATGTCCTTCATGTCCCAAATCTTTCTTGTAATCTTGTGTCTATCAGTAAACTAACACATGATTTGAAATGTCAAGCTCACTTTTTCCCTACTCATTGTGAATTTCAGGAACCGACTCGGGGAAGACGATTGGCAATGCTAAACAAAAGGGTGGACTTTATTTCCTTGAAGATGGATCGACCTTGACAGGACAAGCCCTAGCCACTTGTTTCAATTCTAGTTCTGTTACTAGTGAAAATAAAATTATGTTATGGCATCTAAGGTTAGGACATCCTAGTTTTCATTATCTAAAGTATTTGTTTCCAAATTTGTTTATCAATAAAAATCCATCTTTTTTTCACTGTGGTATTTGTGAACTAGCCAAACATCAACGCACTTTTTTCCTGCACGTCCATATAGACCATCAGAACCATTTTCTGTCATTCACAGTGACATTTGGGGGCATCTAGGATTGCCACATTATCTAGTAAGAGATGGTTTATAACTTTTATTGATGATCACACGAGGGTAACTTGGGTGTACTTATTGAAAGATAAATCTGATGCAGAACAAACTTTCAAAGATTTTCATAACATGATAAAAACCCAATTTCAGGCTAAGATAAAAGTGTTTCGAAGTGATAATGGTACAGAATATTTCAAAAAAAATTGGGAGAATATTTTGTAGAAAATGGGATTGTTCATCAAAGCACTTGTGTTGATACCCCTCAGCAAAATGGAATTGCAGAGAGAAAATAAGCATCTGCTTGAAATTGTAAGAGCTCTACTTTTTACAACAAAGGTTCCAAAATATTTGTGGGGAGAGGCTGTTCTTACAACCACTTTTTTAATCAATCGAATGCCATCAAGAGTTTTGCAATTTCAAACACCAATGCATATTTTTACAAATTGTTTCACTACATCTAGACTTATATATAGCATTCCTTTGAAAAATTTTGGATGCAAAGCCTTTGTTCATAATCATAGTCATAATCGTGGAAAACTTGATCCAATGACGAAAAAGTGTGTTTTTGTTGGTTACTCACCAACTCAAAAAGGTTACAAATGCTTTGATCTCATTAATCGAAATTTTTTGCATCTATGGATGTTACCTTTTTTGAAACACAAAAATATTTTGTGGATGCTCATCTTCAGGGGTTGAATGAAAGTGAAGATGAGTTGTTTTCATAAATCATTGGTAGTAAGCACACAACATTAGATTCTAAGAATGAAAGTGAAGATGAGTTGTTTTCAGAAATCTTTGGTAGTGAGCACACAACATTAGATTTTATCTCCACATTGAACATCCCAAACACTAAAAAAACCGAACATACATAAGACCGTGTAGGCTCAACCATTGCAGGAAAAGATGCTGATTCTGTTACAGAAGGGTCACAACCAGCTGATTTTGAACTGGCAGATTCGGCTAGATCACTAGGAATACACTTAGCACTGAAGGACCAGGACTTAATTCAGTTAATACTGATGTTGTTTTAATCCCTGGTCCTCTTACTCAGAGTGAAAACAATGTAGTACCTGACCTAGATACAAGGGTGTTAGAGCATGAAAACTCTAGGACAAACCTTCCAATGCCATCACAAGTTTTGCAGGATCCAGAATTGTGTGTGAAACCAAGTGGTACAGAGATAGGACTTCGTGTCTACTCAAGGTGGAAAATTTTTCAAGGAAAAAAGGGTCCACCACCAGCAAAGTCATGACTCCAAACCGAAGGAGGTTTCCTCTTCAAAGTCGTCAGCTATACCTAACTCTTGTGATAGTGATCATTTAGATATTCACATTGCTCATAGAAAAGGTGTTCGTTCATGTACCAAACACCCCTTGTCTAAATTTGTTTCCTATGACAAACTATCCCCTTCTTTTCTTACGTTTACCTCACAACTTTCCAGTATAGAAATTCCAAGGAATGTGCAGGATGCTTTAATTGTTCCGGAGTGGAAGGAAGCTATTCTTGAAGAAATGAAGGCTCTGGTTACTGGTTAGAAACGGAACGTGGGAAGTAGTGGACCTGCCTGAAGGGAAAAAGACTATGGACTGTAAATGGGTATTTACAGTCAAGTACAATGCAGATGGATCGTTAGACAAGTACAAAGCGAGACTTGTAGCAAAGGGGTTTACTCAGACCTATGGGATTGACTACTCTGAGATATTTGCGCCGGTTGCCAAGCTTAACACAGTGAGAGTGCTTCTTTCAATTGCAGTAAATCTTGACTGGCCCCTTCAACAACTTGATGTATAGAACGCCTTCTTAAATGGTGATTTAGAAGAAGTCTACAGAGAACCTCTACCTGGGTTTGATAGGAAATTTGGCTCTAAAGTTTGCAAGTTAAAAAAATCCTTGTATGGTCTCAAGCAGTCACCCAAGTCATGGTTTGAAAAATTCACACAATTTATTAAGAAGCAAGGGTATATGCAAAGTCAAACTGATCATACTCTATTTATCAAGTTCACAAGAAGAAGGGTTGATGTCTTAATTGTGTGTGGATGATATAATACTCACTAGGGATGACATAATGGAGATGGACAGACTCAAGAAGAACTTGGCATCTGAATTTGAAATAAAAAATTTAGGGTCGTTGAAGTATTTTCTTGGCATAGAGGTAGCTCAATCAAAGCAAGGAATTGTAGTCTCCCAATGAAAATACATACTTGATCTCTTACAAGAAACGGGTATGAGTGGATGCCGACCATCTGAGACACCTGTAGAGGCAAATGTAAAACTTGGGGATAGTGAAAAAAGGATTCGAATTGATACCGCAAGTTACCAAAGATTGGTTGGTAAGCTAATCTACTTGTCGCACACAAGACCGGACATAAGACCGGACATAGCCTTCGCAGTAAGTGCAGTGAGCCAATTCATGCATTCTCCATACGAGGAACATCTAGATACAGTTTATCGGATCCTCAGATATCTGAAGAGTACTCCTGGTAAAGGATTGTTTTTCAAAAAGAATGAACAGCGAGGAGTTGAAGTCTACACCGATGCAGATTGGGTCGGATCGATAGTTGATCGACGCTCTACCTCTGGACATTGCACGTTTGTCTAGGGCAACCTCGTCACTTGGAGCAGTAAGAAGCAGAATGTTGTTGCTAGAAGCAGAAGCTGAATTTCGAGCTATGTCACATGGAGTATGTGAAATGTTGTGGCTCAAGCGTGTCCTAGAAGAATTAAGGAGACCAGTTAACTTACCCATGAAGTTGTATTGTGACAACAAAGCTGCCATTAGCATTGCACACAATCCGGTACAACATGACAGAACGAAACATGTGGAGATTGATAGACATTTCATAAAGGAAAAACTTGATACAAAGATCATATGTCTTCCTTTTGTCCAAACAACTCAACAAGTTGCAGATGTACTTACTAAAGGGCTTTTAAGACCAAATTTTGAACTCATGATAGGCAAGTTAGGCATGATAAATATCTATGCTCCAACTTGAGGGGAAGTGTCAAGAATCTAGGAGATTAGTATTAGGTTTGTTATTTTTTAAAATATCTGGTATGATAGCAGATAAGTATTGATTATATTTGATTTAGTTTGTTAGTGATAGGCTTTATCTTTTCTTTTGAATTAATAGCAGATAAGTATTGATTATATTTGATTTAGTTTGTTAGTGATAGGCTTTATCTTTTCTTTTGAATTAATAAGTGGTTGAGATTTTATATTTGATTTAGTTTGTTAGTGATAGGCTTTATCTTTTCTTTTGAATTAATAAGTGGTTGAGATTCTGTAAAATAATCTCAACCCTCTTAGGCTATTTATTCAGCTATGTACGTTTTCTTGAGGGATAATAAAAACATTCTGAGTTTCTCCCTTCTCAAAACCTACACAGTGTAATGGTTAGGACCTTTGACATGGTATCAAAGTACCTCAAGTTCAAATCTCAGCGGTCACGAAATTAAAAGAATTTTCTAAATATTAACACCACTGCGTGAATCCAAGTTTCGGCCATAAAGAGGACCCTCAACCTGGGGAGCATGTTAGAATATAAAAATATAACCCACAATCATTACCACAGCTTCGGAGTTTTGGTGTAATGGCTAGGGACTTTTACACTCTCCAAGGAAATAACTAAATTATAATCGATTTTAACTAATAACAATTCTTCATCCTATTTTTTAGAAGTTCTGTAGCAAAAATATGATAAAGAAGCCACTGCTACCATCTTCTGATGTGACTACAATCAAGCACACATTCCAATGTTTACTTGATGCAGCATTCAAGTTTAGTGCAGCTCCAACTACAGAAAAAAAACGCAACAAAACACTAACTTCGAGTTTTGGATGTAATTTGAACAACATGTTACTCCAGCTAACCCGAACCAAATATACCCAAAGTGGCAAACATCATGTCCTAAATTTACACTGGAAAAATATAAGATCATTTTTATTCATATCTATGAATGTGATAGAGAATGAAGTAATTATAATACAACACAATGACAAACATCGTTTTATCCCACCATATTGCAGTATGATCATCACCATCATTCAAAACCCTTTTCTTTTGTCCAATCAAAAGTCAATGTGGAGCACTAGTTGAAGCAGGGAACTCCACAGTATGCGTGATTAAGGTTTTATCCTGATAACTGACAACTCGCGTCAATTTATAAAAAGTTTAGACAAATTCATGGAATAGAAAATTATGGAAATAAAGCCTGATGATAGAAGCAGAAAAACGAATTGCAGTAAATTCCTTCGTGTGTACAGTCATACGTTTACGCAATGTCGTAGCTACATGCTGAAATTCACTAGACTAGGCAAGAGTCAAGAAAAGTAGCAAGAATAATAACTGTTTTCACAAAAAGAAGTACTGAATATGCAAAAGATATCAAAAAAGAGGAAAATAGAACTAATATTGCAGTAGATGCTTATGAGAAGAAAAAAGATGTGATATCTGTGACAGATAAACATATGTGTTAGCATTTTGGATTGACAAAACAAAGCATAAGCCAAAATAACTAATAGTATTACATAATTATTAATTGATACTATCAACTCATCAGTAAGATTTGAAATAACTACAAGCAGTACCTGGTTGACAGAACTTTTGCTGTGCGCATTAATTGAAAGGCAATCCTGGTTACACGACTCAAAATGTTGTATCCAGCGCTGCAAGATTTTAGGAATAAAATGTCTAATAGACAAGATGCTGTGATGTAGAATATTGGTAAAACTGAACGAAACAAGGATTGAACTGAAAATAGCAAACCCTGGTGAGAAAATAAAGTCAAGCAGTAACCAAGTGGCAGAGTAATAATATACCATAACGTTAGTTATTAAGATTAAACCAAGACGTCTCCCATAAAATGATTCGAAATCCTATAGTTTAGTGATGAG
This sequence comes from Asparagus officinalis, assembly GCF_001876935.1. Lineage (NCBI taxonomy): Eukaryota > Viridiplantae > Streptophyta > Magnoliopsida > Asparagales > Asparagaceae > Asparagus > Asparagus officinalis. The sequence goes on from NC_033800.1 coordinate 23,612,921, forward strand.
TCAGTGTCAAATTCTTTATCAAGCAAACTTAGGAGAAACCCCCTAAAGCCTAAGGATGAGAAAGGAAGGGGGGTAAATAAAGGGAAAGAACTTACAAGCATTATGTTGGGATTGGCAAGATCCTTCTTGTTTAGAGCAATTATGCGCCTCTTGTGTGAAAGCACTTGTTGAAGATCCTCATTTGCAGAAGATATCGGTATCTGTCCGAATTAGTTTCAAAATTTTAAAAACAATCCCTAACAACATAAAAGAAACACGCATTTGAAAATAAACAAAGCATCCACATAGTAAGCTTACCAAGGATATATGTTCAGTTAATAAATGGAGATATCGTAAAATTTCACCAAATCCTCTTTAACCCAAAAAAACCTTTTTAGTTAAAATTTCAGCTACAGTAACTGGAGCAACTTAGATAGAAAACTTAAGTACTCTAACTCGCCTCCTAAATTATCAATTTGAATGTTTTCCCTTTAAATTGTAATATGGGCCCAATGTGGTCATTTTGTGAGCTGACAGACGTATCAAAAAATGTTCCGACTACATTTGGCCTAATTTTTTTATTTTAATCCTTTATACGTTTTTGGAACTGGAAAAATCTTTCTTCAAGTTGCAGGTTGTCAACTTATTGATCTGTTAAATTTGATAGGCTAAGGGAGAAAATAGGTAAACTGATACTTTGAGGGGAAGTTGAGAGTTCACCAATACTTTAAAGGGGATTTGCCTGTTTTAAAGATTTAAACTTTATTAGTTGAAAAATCTCGTTTAATCCTTTTCATTAGACCCAAGTAAAAAAGAAAGGTAGGTATTAGTACCAGTAACCTATTTATTGTTGAACCTAACATAAAATTATTCTTACTTGTTAAGAGTTTGCCGGGAGTTAGTTATTTTGTCCTTCTCTAATTTGCAAGCCTGGGTTCTTTACTTCAATTTCACTCATTCATCTACAATTTTCATGGAATTTAAGTAAAATGAACCCACCCCACCCCCCCAAAAAAAAACTCCCACTTTTAGCAACGACAATAAACTCACTCGGCCGTCGCGGACTTCGACGACGAGGTCGGCGAGCTTGAGGCGGTCACGGATGGCGCGAGTGGCGGCGGCCATGTGACCGGGGAACCAGTTGATGACGCCGCCGCCGCGTTGAATCCCATCTCGGCCACCCTCTTCCCTATCCACGACGAGTAAACCCGCCATCGTAGTGGGTTTAGTTAGGGTTCAAGGGATTTAGCAGCGGGTTTGGGTTTGTGACTGACTGGTGAAGGATCGGACGCGGATCTCTTCGTATTTAAACCCGTGGGCTTCTAGGATACGTATACTCGATCCAGTTGATAAACGATAGTTACGATACCGTATATAAATCCACTTATTATTATAATATTATTGAATTGCGCACTTAAATGCTCTAAAAGTTCCCCTATTTTCAACTCGAGCATAAAAGTACCCTAAAGTATTTGAGCTTTGCAGATAAATGATCTGTAGTTAAATGTTCTTTATCCAAAAATATCATTTAACAGAGGGTAGTAAAAAAAACTTTAATGAACTTAGGGATATTTAAGCAGGTCGTTTTCGGGTATTTGTATGCAATATTAGGTAGACAAGAAGACGTCAACATGCAATATTGATTTAAACACGAGGGCACGAACGTGCAATAATTTTAAACTTTAGGGTATTTATTTGCAACGCTTAAATACTTCGAGACATTTTAGTTCACGATCTAAAATAGAGGACTGTAGAGTGCAATGTTGTTAACACAATAGGTTATTTAAGTGCAATTTAGCCTTTATTATTTGATGACTTTTAGCGATGCTTGAATGTTTGCGAATAAGCAAACCAGAACCAAATATAATTTATTAATTAAAATTAACACTAAGGGCAAAAAAAATCCAGTTCAATCATGAAGAAGATAATCTAAAGAGGCCCGAAACTTTATCATGCTCTTCTTAGTGAAGGTAAACGGACTTCTCACAAGAGGAAGATAAAACTACCCTTATAATTTTACAATTCGCCCCCTATAATTTAAACATTTGCTCTCTAATTGAATTTTAGCCCATTTAAATTGAGAATTTAGCTAATTCGTTAGGAATAATATTTTGTAATACTATATTTAATTTATTGTCAAAATAATATTATATTTTGATTTTAAGGTAAATAGATATTTGTCCTCCCCTCTCTCCCCAAGAAAGTTTTTCTGAACCCGTCATTGCTAAGAAGAGAAGGGAAATTTTGTAAGTTTAGGGGGAGTTACGTGAGACACCCAATGTTCAGAAAAAAGGTATTTGTGGGAAAATTAGAGAGGTTTCATGTGAAGGCCGCAAAGTTTTTGGGGGCTCTTGTGAAGTTTACCCAAAAGAATACCTCACACTGTCACATATCCTGAAAACCCAACTCCAAAATTCAAAACGGATCCGGGTCTAGATCATCGACTACAAGATCCGACCCAAACCCGACCCATTTACTGCCTTATATTCTCATCATCTCGACGACCTTCTCGGTAGGGGATCCATCGCCTCTCCTCTCTGTAGCGATATCGACCCTTTTTTCTGAAACCCAAAATTTTTATTTAATTTTATATAAAACCTAATTTTTCAGAGTGTAAGAGAGATCGGCCATGGAGGATCAAAGCTCTCGCCCTACTACGTGCCCTCACTGCGCTGGCCCTCTTTCAAAAGACATGGTATCTTTCTATCTTTTTTAATCCTCTCTCTCTCTCTCTCTCTTTCTCTCTCTATCTTTCTCTCTCTGTTTTTTTTTTTATTTTCCATCATGATTCCCTGAAACCCATTTGAATTCATGGAAGGAGACGAGCAGGTGGACTGTTGCCCCCTTGATCCGAGATAGTTTCTCTATGGTACGAGATCTTGTATTGTTGGGTTTCGTTTATGGAATTAGTAATTTGATTTACTTATTTATTTAACTTTTGCCTTATTTGCGATGTTTGTGTCATGGGTTTAGATTGGTTCTGCCGTTGGTGCAACAGCTAGCGCATTCTATGGATTTAATCATGGTATGCTTTGTTCTCCTTAAATTGACTGGAACTGGAAGAAAATTAAATAGGCTTAATCGCACTTATATACACCAACTTGATTTTGGCAGCAATTGTGTAAGTTTTTAAAACTTGCACCTAAATGCCCTCAAGTTATGCAAACTTGAAGGTATTTAAATGCAATCTCTAGAAATTTTAGGGTATTTAAGTAAAAGTTTTAAAAACTTTTGGGTATATAAGTGTTAAGTTTTAAAAACTTGAGGGTATTTTAAGTGCAAGTTAAAAAGCTTTTAAGGTATGTGGGTGTGTGTTTTAAAAACTTTAGGTATATGAGTGCTGCCAAAAACAAGTGAGGGTATATACGTGCAAAGTAAGGGAAACTATAGGGTGTTTAAGTTCAGTTAAGCCTATTAACTATTGTAAGTTCAGGTTGTTAAGGGTCTGTGTTTCTCTTTGTGTATTGAAGTTGTTTTTATTGATGAACAATAGCCTGTTAATTTTCTTAGCGAGACATGCGTAGTTTTCTTCTTTGAACACTAACATTTGGATCTGCTCTAATGTCAGGGGAGTTGGATAAATTGTTTATAGCGTGGAATTTTATGTGACTATTGAGTCTATTGTATATGTTGTTAAAACTGTTTAGAGTAAATTTTGATATGTTCTTTAAAAGACGTTCTGTAATTGACATCAATGACATGTAAATAGATAAATAAAGCTATAGAAAAACAATGTAACAGAAAGTATCATGGATTGTTAGTTTAATACCATAAGTAATAATATTTGTCTTCTAGTATTCATCTTTTGATTTTGGAAACAAAAATTAGAATACTGGAATTAGAGCTTGTTGTGAGGATGTTGGTCTCTTTTGGAAATTCTAGCTACTTCTGACTTGAGGAGCAGAGTGTTTAGGTGGGCTGAAAATTATGTACTTAGGAGTATATGGGCTGAAATTTATGTATCTTGGGGTAAATACCATAACTAGTAATAAAAATCATAGAACGAACTGTAGAGGAGAACATTTTCAAAGAAATTACAAGGGGATCAGTTCATAGATCACATTCTAGACTTTTTGATTGAGTTCCAGAAGATTAAATACAATATGAGGTCAGATACTTTATGTGGGAGTAGAAAAAGTAAACCTGGTTTTGCTTCTAAATGTTTACAATATGAAATTAGATGTCCTGTGGTCCTGTTTTTTCCTCTTATTTGCCTGTGTAATTATTTTTTCTGCATGACAATTTGTCCGTTTTGTATCACATGGTGCATTATTCTTGATTTGAAATGTTTTGTTCTATTTTGAAAGTTGTGAGAATAAAATGTAATTCTAAAATTGAGCTAGAAAATACGAACTGTAGTTCCTTCTTTTTTTGTCTAAAAATACTCAACAACTGTTATGGTTCTTCTATGTAAACATTTTGTTAATATTTGTGAAATAACTGACATAAAGATTACATGAACTTTTTAATTCTGTTGCAGCTATGCCTATTGTGAGGAGATATGTTAAAGGGCCGATGTGGGTGCATTTCTTTATTGGTGTAAGCATATTAATTTTTTACCCTCCCTTTTATGGGTATATTTTAGTTTTGTACAACCTTCTGTTCTAGTATGTTTAAAGATCCATCTTATCCATCAGGTTGCTTCTCGGTCTTCAGTAGATCACCATTCAGTTCCTTTTCTGTTGCTTGTCCTCTCGTATACAAGCACATCATATAGATCAACTGTTATCACCTTTTAATCTATCTTCTTCCCTTTTTGTGGTGGTGGTGGTGGGGGGAGGGGGGTGAGGGGGCGAGGCAAACATCTTTTGAGCATCTTTATGGCTTAAAATTATACCAAGCAAGAAGAAAAACACACTTAAGAACCTGTTTTTACTGAAAGTCACTCCATATCACTTTCTTTGCTTAAACATCATGGAGTCGCTGAATGCATTTTGAGATAAAGAGGGCGACTAATGAAGGAGCAGCTACCTGTTACACTGCCTTGTGTAATGCATTACAGAAGAGGGAGGTTGCTAATGTATTCATGAAGCAAAATCAGGGCCTTTTGATGAAGGCTTGTCAATGAACGGTAATGTACTGATAGTTCAAATTTGAGTTGAACGTGCCGTAATTTTTTGCCTAGTGGGTCAAATTTTGAGTTAGCAGTAGCTGTTTCCATATAGTCAAGTGCAGTCTGGAAAGTTACTTGTAACTGATATGTACAGAATATTTAGATTGGATTTTGACCTATCCAATTGAAAACTAACCTCCCTGTTAATTTCATATTGATTTTGATCAGATATTCATCTACAGAGATGTCACATGATAAGAGAGGGAATGAAATAGAGGACGTACTGGAGAAATCACGATTAGTATCCGGAAGCGATCATGCTTTACTTGTCCTTGCGACCTTTAATCTCTCGAATACTTCCTTGCGCACCCGTTAAGGGCTGGTGGGATGAATGAGATTGATGGCTATGGATATACTTGACCTTTTCTAGTTAAAAATTGAATGTTAAAAGGTCCACGATAGAAATGGATTTTAGTTAGCCATTAGGTTTACATTGGGGAAGTAGGTTTGAGATAGTAAAAGTAGTTGGTATCCAAGCCTAGACTTGGTTTGAGTTTTATAACAGTTCCCTGCAACTTGTAACTTAGTTGTAGGTTGAAGCTTTGACATGAGCAGCTGTGGAAGTGATAGCATGGCATTTTTCCCAATCTAGAATTCTGAGTATGCAATGTTGTAATGTTCGGTTATATATGTGGCTTTGCAAAGTTTTTTTTTTACATGTGTTTCAACTTCTCTACTTATTCATGTTAGTAATTGATTCAAGAATCATATCCATTTGATTATTAGTGTTGCATCAGCTGTTATATTACTATAAAATTTCAAGAATCATATCCATTTGATTATTAGTGTTGCATCAACTGTTATATTACTATAAGATTTCATCAGTTTTTGATGTAAGCTTCATCAAATTTTGATTACTAGTATTGCACAAGTTACTTATATTTCTATGTAAAATCTGGATTTCTTTTGCATTGGCAAAAACAAGGGCTAATTGGCCTTTGATGTATATTCTTTGAATCTGAATGTCAATTGGAGAATGGTTGTAGTTGGTCAGAACATTACTTCCACTTTTACTTTTGTATCACTTAACACGTTTATTTGGCGGTAGACATAGCAAAGAAATAACCACATTTCTCTTGTTTATTGACTTTTGTAGGCTCCTCCTGTCATCGTCTTCTCTTCTGCATGTGCTGGATTGGCAGGTAACATATCTTTTTTTCTTTTTTCTTTTTTCTTTCCTTCATAGATTTTACACCTTCTGCTTCTAGCAAATAAAATATATCCACATATTTATACTATATATATTACATTGACATCCACATATACATATTATATGCATTAGATTTCCATTATTATAAAAGAATGATCCTTTCAATGCTACTTATCATTCAACCTCATAAGATAGTATTCTTTAGAATGATGGCTCGTGGTCCTTGGGCTATATAGTGCATCCAGAGTGCAGTTAGAGACTGAAATGTACTTATCGAACATCAACTTTATCCTCTTGATAAGCTTTGCTTCTTGAGGATAACCTTTTAACCTTAAAAAGGAAAATCTCCTACTGGGATAACTTCTGTTCTGCAACTCGATATAAAAGGATAAAAAGTGTAGGAAGCCTTTTTGCCAAATTTGATCAGCATCATAGTTAAGCCCTTATATGTTGAATCACCTATGATAGCGATCGATATTTTCCATCAGTATTTCCACTGCAATCAGAGCCCAAGTTCTCAATCATTTTATAGCAGCATCTCAGAGGGTGTTTATTGTTTAGCATCGATATTTTCCATCTTTCCTAATTTCAACTCAAACTATGTATGAGCTTTTGAGCGCATGCAGACTAATCTAGTACCTGTTGATGCTGTGTAGGTGGTGCTGTTCCTGCTCTAGCGCAATTGGTGTCCTCATCATACCATGCAGCCACTTCATCCCCTTCACTTGCTCGCTCTGGTGCCCAAGACGACAGCATGCACAAAACAAGAAACTCTTCTCCTCTGTAGCTTATTTCTTCTTTTTGCCTGTCTGATGCTTATCAATCTTTTATAAAGGAATGGATGAAATCCTGAAGTTATCATCTTCGAGCTTTTCACAACAATGTTTATATTTTGTCTTCCGGCTATACGTGCAGCTTTGCTGTCTATAATTCTGAGAACATCTTTGTAAATGGATCTTATATTTGCCCTCGTGGTTAAATTGACCCTTTATTTTCTTTAGATATGAAAATACAACCATGTATTTTAAATCCCAATAATAGCTGAAATGTGATGGGTTTGCTAAATCTTGAAGTCCTAAATTTTCTGAGTAGTAAATAAGTTGGTTTATCTGCCAACACAGAGACAGGGGTACCCATCAAATGCTGGCAGAGGAGCTAATGCTAGATCAGCTCATTTCTTGCCAATTTGGAGACGAAATCAGATCAGAACATGAAATGATGAGAACAAGTCCGCTGACACTACGCCTGAAGGATTATATTCTTGCCAGCAAAGGATCATAGCCAAAGTAATCACAGTTAACAATTGCACAACTACAATGATCATGCAGGCATTGCACAACTACAATGATCATGCAGGCTCCACAAAAAGCTACAAAAGACACAGTAGCAACAATTCCAGTTTATATAAAGTCATTAAAAAAAGGTAAAAGCTGTGTTGTCTTCACCTCAATTTCGGGGAAAAGAAACTGCTACGAAATGATTAGTGCTTAACTACTAGCACATCAGTATTGCAACTTTCAAATGTTTGCTACACCAATAACATAACAGAGATATCTATGTATAGTATCAGAGATGTAAGTGGAACAACAAGAGTTTATCTCATACGCCACCATCCCCAACAAATCTGAAATATTATTCATAACACTAGCTTAAACTTTTTATCAGGGAAGGGTCCAATCTTCAAGAGGTCTTCGCCTTGGGTGCCGCAGGAAGTAACTGCACATAAAATAACAACAATGGTGATCAATATTTGCTGCCTTTCCCCTTGACGAGTATAAGGTAGGATGAAGTATAATCTTTAATATATATAAAGCTCATTTATATATATAAAAAGACTCCTCATATCATGCAAGGATCTCTAGGCAACATAAGATTAAAGATCAAAGGCTTGGTGTCCACTTAAGTTGACATAAGATCATATCTCTCTCTCTCTCTCTCTCTCTATATATATATATATATATATATATATATATATATATATACACATCAAAGATTATACTTCGGAGGTTTGCATGGCTAACAAGAAAAGCCCCTAAGGCTTTACCCCTCGTTTTCAATTTCAACTCAAATGATTATCAACTTTTGGATGTAATGCCACTATATGGGAGTGCATACGATTGTCACATTCTATGGTAATAGCTTTTGCATCCAAGTTATTTTTGTAGAAATGAGGAGATAAAATGTCAATTTTAAAATTTGAGGAGAATTCCCCTTAAAAAATCTACCTGATAGCAAGATATAAGTGAAGTTATGAAACCAAGCCCTCCTGTGACACGAGGAGTGATTTTGTTTGGTGACAAGCGAAGAAGCCCAGCTGCAACCACTATATCCAGAGATGACTTGATCAAAGATAGAAGCCTTTCATTGGATTTTTGAAGCTTGCTGAGGTACAGCTCATCCTGCAACAACCCAACAAATGATACATTAGGCTAATTGCGACAACTTACACAGAATGATTTGATCAGAGATAGAAGCCTTTTTCATTGGACTTTTTAAGCTTTGCTGAGGTACAGCTCAGACTGCAACAACCGAACAAATACTATGTTCGATGTTGTCTATGAAGAGACGTACAAAATAAACAGTGCCCAGAATGGAGTAGAACTTACTTTATGCTTATCTGCTTGCTTCAGCTCCTTCTGTAACTTCTTTATTGATGCATTTAATCTTGCAATTTCAGCAACCTATAAGCAAAAATACAACAGATTCAGGTCATTTTATGCCCAAAGTTGAATTAACATTAATAGTAAATTCAATGCATCTCGAAGTTTTCCATATAGCTTATGAAATGAGGAAGAGAAACAGACCTCAATTACACTGGTGCAAGCAGAGGAGCCCATCCAACAGAAAAGGGATATCCTGCCGATTAGCTCTGCACGTTCTTTGTTCTAAACAAGGGGAAAAAAGATGAAGAAATTACATTAATTTTTTTTTTCAACCAAGAAGATTAGAAAGGTAGAAATCTCACAACAATTTGGACCTTGTATATGCCAGATCTGCCAGCCCACACAATTTGATCTAGGAACAGAAAAGTCGATAGCAGAGCATTCTTGGACTGCAAAGAAAATATCACACACATTAAAAAATGAGGTTCTGGCTCAAATCAAAGTTTATCAAAATTTGGTTTTCACAAAAGAGACCATTTACCTTTCCCAGTAAAATGAGAGGAAGAGGAGTTCCCTGAGGAGCTGGACTTATCAGGGTGTGCAAATCATTCACAAACTAAAAGATCAAAGAAACAGGGTGGCATAAGTAATTGCCAGAGCAGAAATAACTAAAAGATCTTGTTAGGGTTAAATGTAAACAGTGACCTTGAAAAGTCGAAAAACTTTTCTAGCCAAACTTGTTGATTTGTCAACATCTTGTGCAGTGCCAGGCTCACCATTGCTCAAGAATTTGGAACCATACTGAATAGCCCTGCAAATCTTATCCCTGGCTTCAGCTTTGTTTAGATATAGAACTACAAGAGCAAGCTCAGCCCTAGTTGCATCTAATGTACTCATCTTCTATCCTGTCGATAAAAACCGGGAGGAGTAAACGAATTTAGCACAAGGAGCTTTGAAGCATGAAAAATAACTTCAAATTTCAACAGTTTCTCAATGAAACTTGTCACATAAGTATCCAAAAGTTTTACAAAGGAAAAGACTGAAAACGTTTTGAGAATTGTTAGAAGATCAGCAAAATGTATTTTTAAGAGTTAGAACAAGAAAAGAACACAGTAACAACGCTTCCATCCAGGTCAGTGACTTCATTCTTCCCTTAACAACTATTTAAGTATTCAAATTTACTTCAGGCAGGATATGCAGGTCAGATGTTGTAATAGTCAATTTTTTTATGCAAGACCTTATATAAGAGGCCCACATGATTTGGAATTGAAAAAAAAGGCCCATTAGTAAAACCCATGTATGCAACTCCACTTCTGCAGTGGTCAAATCTTTGTGAATTGATCCTCCCACATCCAATCATGAATCCCTGCAGTTTTTGGTTACAACTACTCTTTTCCAAAAATTAAACTTCCCTTAGTTTTAGGGATTCTAAAAAAAATCTTAACCTTCCCTTATATATAGATCTTCTCTCCTCTTCTTCCCTCAACCCCACAGAGAAAAAAAAAACGAAAAAAAGAAGGAAAACCCAACCGAGAACAAGAGAAGGAGAGGACGAGTTTTGGATTTTCTTTTGGGATTTGGGGTTCAGTCTTTTCTTCGACAAATTGGCAAGCATTCTTTTCCTCAAATATTATTGTTTTCATTATTATTATTATTATTATTATTGATTTTCCTTCATGCAAGCATTCTTTTTTCACTCGTTATTTTTTTCATGATTTTATTATTTTGTAAGTTATCATTTGATTGGTACACTGTACACTGTATATTAATTCACTGTGCATATGATATTAACTTGATTAGTTCACTGTACATATGTTATTAATTTGATTAATTTATTGTATATATTTTTAAACTAGCATTGTTGTACTTATTTGTGATAGTTTTATCTATGTTTTAGCTGTTTTAGTAGTTAGGTTGAAGTTTGTGTCACTCAAAGAAAAAAATGGCATGAGTTGTAAATAGTTTGATAGCATGAGCTGTAAATAGTTTGATGGCATGAGCTGTAAATAAATGAAACTCTATGACCAAATTGTTTCTATCGTTGGTTTCTTGTTCCCTTCAGTTTACAATTAGTTATGGTCATGTATGTAGAGATTTTACTCATTGGTGTGATTATTACACATTAGATAGTAGCATGTACACCAGAAAGCTTTGGGGCAAAGTGGTTAGATTGGTTGTGTTCTGTGCAGTGGTTTGTGGTTCGATCCTTGGACCATTCATTTTTCCCCATATAGTTTCTAGGTTCCCTAAAACTCAGTTTTGTTGCCCTAAAAATTCTTTCAAATTGGTCGTCTTTTTTTTCATTCAAAATATTAGTTCCCTTATCAGTTTTAAATCTTATATTATTTTAGTGAACTTGTTAGCTCATTTTGAGTACTTTATTATACTCTGAAATAGATTGTGTGGTTGTAATCCGCGCTGATCAATAATGTCATCAAATAGGCTAGATTGTGCATGAAGACGACTTCCGTCAAAAATATAATTTATAAGCGTGTCTTTCATCGCATGGCTAATGCCCTCGACATCGATATCCCGATATAAGGTTTTTCCTTGGCTATTACTATTATAGCATCGATTAGACGATGCACCCCTCTTGATTGGACATGTTCTGGATCACGGTTATCTTTCATAATTTTACGAAAGTCGTTCCACGGTAACTCTGTGGTTAGTGCACAACATTTCATGCACAGTCACTTAGATTAAACAGAAAACATGGGGTTTATAAAGGGGAATTGGACGGAGAATATAACATATATATAAACGGGCACATGCGCATTACTGATATCCTGAGTTATATATATACAAGGGCCAAAGGGCCAATAATTAACTTGAAGCCGTGTTCCCGGGACGGTTTACGGGGAACCGATTTATATACATGAAAATATTCTTCTCCAATTCAAATAACGTCTAAAATAATAATAATACGCTTGTGTGATCGGTGATGGACATTATCTTGATCTCCATGATTAGCATTTTTCTTTTATCCCTGTTAATTTAGAATTCATCTTTTCTTTATATCTGCCACATACACTTACACGCGTATAATTTTTTCATTTTACATGCTTGTTAGGAGTTTTCTGACTCCCCTGGGGTTTGCTTGCCCTAGATTCTGGGAGTGTTCTTTCTTCACAGGACCGAAAGTATTTTGAGGAGTAGGCCCAGCGACGATCACCGTTCATTCTATCAGTTCTCCAGTTCAGTTATTTTAGGTAGTTATTTGGTTTAGGCTTTATCTTGAGTCACATGTGACTTTCCTAGACTATGATGTAAAAAATTTCTTGACTATTTTCCATGGTGGATAGTTGTGAACTCGTATTCAGACTTTGTTCTTTTGGAGATTTTTTCATCTATATATTTCTTTTATTATCTTGGTTACATGCTCTATGGTGTAGTTTTGGCTTTATATTGATATACAGGATGATCCAGAGACGTGAATGTGACTGTATGATTACATTACCGACCGAGTCACATTCCAAAATATTACGTTTTGGAACTGGGACGTGACAAGGTTTGAGATACCATTTGTCATGACCCGGACCCATGGGCCCGTTAGCGCGTGCAAGCCGTGGGTTCACGGAGAGCAACTCGTGGGTTGACTAAATCTATCGCCAAAATGCTGGCACTAGTTGTTCTTGGGCTTTGGGCTTCTCTATTTAAGCCACTAATATTTCTTCACACTAGTCCATGTGGGACTAAAGTGTGGGTGTCACAGATGTTAATGACAGGGAGATCTTATTATGCTTTCACCCACACTTATGCTTTATAAGCTTTAATAGAAACAACAATAGTTAAGTGACATCGAAATGTTTACTTGAACATTAGACAGGATATGTTAAAGGTATTTATTTACTCATTACATCTTCATGAGATGTTGCATGACAGAAATACACACTCAACAGTTAGTGCCAAAATTTTCCAAAAACAAAATGAAGGAGGGAGGAACTTGCCACAAACCTGGAACAGCAACTGATAATAAGGTAATAGTTCCCATAATACTTCTAGGCATAATCTAGAGGAAGGAGGAAACTGATCAGATTAAAAGGTAACCATCAAAGAATATAAGACTCCCCATGGCATCCAGCAAGCAGTGACCAGCCTCAGAGCCAAATACTTTGGCCTGGTCCTCCAACCTCTATGGAAAATAAATAACTTCTCACAAAAAAAAAGTTAGCTATGCCTTCAATAGTTCTCTGATGACCTATTCGCAGTTTACAAGGCAAATCAAAAGTTCATTTTTTTCCTTTCATGAACAAAACAAACTTCAGCAAGTGAACGTGCACAAAGTAGTTTAATGTGTTGTGTTGTCTTCCATTTCTTTCTAAGCTATCAGCCTGCCATGCCAGGGTAACTCACTGAAAATTTCATTAATATTCTAACTCTCGTTGATAAGCATTCATGAATATAGTCGTGTTTTAAAGTTCATAAAATTATGATCCTCATATGAGCTACAGACTGGTTATGTATTCGGCTTTAAGAAGATACAAGACTATATTAGCTTTCCATTATGCCACCCTTTTCTTCCAATGTTTGAAAGAACACAATTTGCTTGCTCATATCATCCCACTCACACTCAGTAGTACTGTTATAAAGGTCTGTGTCTCAAAAATGAGTTCCCCACTTGAGTGACACAGGTAACAGAAGTCCCCACCTTCAGCATGAAATCTCTTTTACCAGATCCCTCCCACGTTTTCAGGAAAATAGTACTCTATTTCTGATATGGGTTCAGTTCCATGCTATAATGAAGAGAAACTAAAAATTCAATAACAGTAAGAAATCATTCAACTGTGGTACAAATATGATTAAAAAGTATCTAGATATTATTAAGTTGCTGGCTTTAATCATGCACCCATCCATCTGGTTTAAAAGTAAAATTTCCACAGTTGTGGGTTATAACCAACATAATTTTTCGAACTTCTAGCAGGAAACCATGACACCAAGGATCCTATCAAAACCAGCACCAGTTTGAACCCCCAGAAGAGATGAAATTCCCATTACTAACACCCCAATCGCCCATGAGTGTCATAGATTACCCCTCTCTGTGGGGCTGTTCTAATAGAATCTGCACTCAAACCGCAACATTCCTACAATTTCTTCTTGGCTAAATTTGCGAGACATGTCTCTAGTCTTACAAAATTAGAAATTGGTTTCAGCCCGTATTTGTTCTCAAACTACTGAATTTGTCCCTTACGCCAAACTAAATTTTGTCTCAATCCTCACCCCCCAACCCCCCACCCCTACCCCCATCCCCACCACCCTTTAAAAAAAACACACGCACATGCGCGCACTCACCCCCCAACCCCCCACCCCTACCCCCATCCCCACCACCCTTTAAAAAAAACACACGCACATGCGCGCACGCACATACAAAATAAGAGGGGGAAAAGGTACTAATTTGGTTATTGCTTACCCTTTGAACAATATTAGTCCCACATTACCCCCTAAACTATCAAATTCAGTACCTAGTTATGACCTGTGGTTTATTATTTTGTGGATACTTCTAATATAATTATGCGAAGGGAGTGATAGTTCAGGGGGCAATGTGGCACCGAAATAGTTCATGTGATAAGCAGGTGACTAAGTCAATAGTTTAGGGGGGCATCTAGGCACTAAAAAAGTTCGGGATAAGAAGGGACAAATAGTCTGGGAAGTAGCCCAGTAGGGACTGGTGCCTTAAATTTTTATTAATATTTCTGCATGTTTTTAAGCCAGTTCTTTGAAATTTAAAAAAAAAATCATCTTCATCTTTATTAGCATAAGAGCATCTCTAACCCTACTCTCCAAATTCCACTCTCCAAATTGGAATATTCTTAGAATATTCTAATTTGGAGAGTGGAATTTGGAGATTTGCTCCAAGCCACGCTCTTTAAATATTTTTATTATTATTTTTTTTGTCAAAAAAACCATATAAATTAATAATGTTGGATATAATTTACATTAATAATTTTATTTTTAATAATTTATTTGGAAAAAATCATGACGTCGGAAAGGTGTCGACGAGAGCTTTAAAATGAACCAAATATTAGTAATGCAATACAACATATTAAAAAAATCTAAAATAATAGTGACAAAGCATACATCGATAGAACAAGGAAGCAAACATAAACCTCTAATACAACATACCATAGGTCGCAAAAATAAACCTCAAATATAAAATATGATAACAGACAATTAAAATTCCGACAGGTCATTATCGTTATCACTATCGGTTCCATCCCGATCTCTCGATGAACCCCATATTCATTTCTTCCTACAGAACCAGCTTCTCTCGCAAACTGAGAAAATCCTCCTTGATCTCCAGAGAGAAATCCATATTCGTTTTCTCCTCCTACAGCTCCTCTAAGAAGCTAAGAAAATTCTCTTGGCCCTCTGGAGAAAAATCCATAGTCGAATGATGGAGCTCTATATTCCTTTCTATTAATAATTTATTGTTTTTTTTTTGTTGATAGTAAGCACATTCACTTTGATCGACGATCTTACTTAGATCAATCAACATAATTTGTCTATCCTCGCTTTCACGCTGAAGAGTTGTTGGTCACGTTGTTCTACTTCTCTAGCTCGCAATTCTAATTTTACTTTTTCATTTTAAGTTTTATTATCATCAACCGCTCAATTTTTTCATGCTCATTTCACGTTTAGCATCCATCTCTTGCATACTCTTAATAATTTCCTCCTTAGAACTAAATTCCGCTGACTTTTTTCTCTTTGTCTTCTCCTTTCTTCTAATAGGCCGACTTGCTGGCTGTCTGTTGTCTATCACCTACCTTTGTATGGAATATTGTTGTGATCCTTTCCCAGATCTTATCTTTCTTTTGACATGTGGCTGAGACCAGATCTTGAGAAATTTCAAGCCATGCCAAGCACATGAACTGATCTTCTTGTTTACTGAATGATTTTCCTCGAACAGATGTCATAGTGGATGAAGAAAGATTGGTGGACAAAAGTAGTTGTTTAAATAAATCAGAAAGAAATGATGAAAGTGTGACCATATGGGATAAAAGCTACCATTATTTATAATTCAAGTCTCCCAACAAGAGGTGATGGTGGGAATCTAGTAATTGTAAGAAGACAAACACGGGACTCGATATTGACACGACTGGACAGGGATCTTGGAAACATCACCCGACAAGAGGTGATGGTTGGAATCTGGTGATTGCAAGAAGATAAACATGGGACTCGATATTGACACGATCGAACAGGGATCTTGAAAACATCACCCGATAATATCTTTCACAACTCTTTATTAATATGAACTCTAAATGCAAAACTCAATATTTCACAATTTTTTTCTCTCTATACAATAAAATATGAGCTTTGGAGAAGGGTCATCTTAGAACCACTCTTCTTCTTCCTCCGATGGAGAGACCCTCGATCTTTGCTTTCAATATTGGGAGAAGCTGAGCAGGAGGAGTGAGATGAAGTCTTGAAGAAAATATTGACTCGTCGTCTTCAAGAGAGCAGAGAACGAAAACGTAAGGAATCGATTATCGGCCATGTGGTGATCAATCGTGGAAGAGAAGAATGTAACTCTCGACTTTGGCACGATTATTTTTCTGAGAAACTCACATATGGGGATGCTCTTTTTTGCAGGAAGGTTTCGATGTCGACGAGATTTATTCCTTCACATTGTCAACGGAGTAAAAGAGCATGACAACTACTTTGTGCAGAAGAGAGATGGTCTTCGTGTATTAGGATTATCGACTTTACAAAAAGTAATAGCAGCGCACCGCATGTAGACGTACGGAACTTCGACGGATAGTACCGACTAATATATTAGGATTGGTGAGTCAACCGTAATCCAATGCTTGAAGAGGTTTTGTCGAGCAATTATAGAGGTGTTCGGAAATGAATATTTGAGGTATCTCACTACAGGTGACATTGCACGGTTGCTAAGGAAAGACGAAGAGTGCGGATTTTCGAGAATGTTGAGTAATTTAGACTGCATGCACTGGAAATAAAAAAATTGTCCAACGGCTTGGGCGGGACAGTACTCGAAACGTCACGAAGGCCCAACAACGATTCTCGAGGGAATAGCCACATATGACTTACGGATATGGCATGTTTTTTTGGATTACCATGATCTAACAATGATATTAACGTACTGTAATCTTCAAATTTGTTTGACCAACTAGCACAAGGTATTTTCCCTTCCTGCTAATTATAGTATTTTAGGAAAGAATTATGATATAGGTTATTTTTTGACCGATGGGATACACCCTAAATGATCTATTCTTGTACAAACAATATCCCAACCACAATGGCCTAAGAGGAAGCTCTTTGCTGCTATGCAATAAGGATATCGAAAAGATGTAGAACGAATTTTTGGTGTTCTTCAGTCACGATTTGCCATTATCAAGGGACCATTACGTTCTTGAGACAAGCGGGAACTACCTGACATAATGGCTACTTGTATTATACTACATAACATAACTGTGGAGGATGAACGCGATGCGGAACCAGAGATTATTGTTCACGACGAATCTTCAAGACCTCAAGACATGGAGATTGATGATGCCGAACGATTCCAACGATTCCTTGATCGACATAGGAAGATTCAAAATAAGGAAGCTCATTTTATGCTTCGGAATGCGCTAATTGAACATTTATGGCAGAGGCACGACAATGAAGAAATGTAACCTAAATATTGAAATTTGTGCTTGTATTTTCTAATGGGGCAAGTTAAATAGATCCCCGTATTTAAATTTTCATGTATGATACTTATTTATTTAATTTAAAAAATAATAATTTTATCATAATACTAAAATAAATTAATCTTAGTTTCATTTTGAAGTTCTCAACAAGACCTTTCCAAATATATAATTATTTCAAAAATTAGATTAATAATTTTATAACTATATTTATTTGACATTAAACATCTAATTTAAATTACTAAGATGACAAAGTGGTAATTTTTAAGAAATTAAATAGTTAAAATTGGCAAAGTTGTAAATAATGAAACTTTGAATAATGATTTGGAGAGCCTCTCCAAATTCTAGCTTCACTCTCCAAATTTGGAGATCTCTGAATTTGGAGGGTGATTGGAGAGGATTCACTCCCCAAATTTTGGAGGGATTGAGATTTTGCCGAGTGATTGGAGATGCTCTAAAAGCCAATATCTACCCCCAAAAAGAGTTAAAATTCTACAAAACCTGCTGGCCATAAGCAAGATCTAGGTTAATAAGTTAATCTATCTGATTGCCAACTGATTAGAACAAAACTGGAACAACTTCAAAAAAAAAGTAAACTTAGAAAAATATGAAATGGTTCAGGTTAAAGTTGGCATAAAACAGATTACAAATCAATAAAAATTCATCATCGACAACGATTCAACCCACAATCAAACATCAATTCAAAAAAAAGGGGGGGGATAGATTTTTACGGATAAACTTGAAATCGATAGGAAAGGAACAAGAAATCGAACCTTGAGCTGTTCAAATTATTGATTCCGTCGATCCGAGAGAGAAGAAAACGGAGGCAAACCTTGGTGGAAGTTTTTTTAAGGACTCGTGTTGGGCTGAAATTGGACTTTGTAGGTCACAGGATGATGTAAAGCAAAATTATTGTGAGGCCCTCTGTTTCGAGTCCAATTAATTTCAGCACATAATTCCGTAACTAAAATGGGACCCACAATTGTCTGGATTCTGAACTTATCTGGTAGCGTTGGGTGGCGTAGGATGGGATCAGGATGCGGTGATTCATGTAATGATGGGTAGTCATATTTTGCGCTCAAGTCTGTAAGAAATATTTTTTGCACATTCAACCTGGTCATTTAGAATTACATTTTATAATAATATGATAAAGTGATAGAGAAAATCCCCTTGTATCACTAATATTCGTCAGAAATTTCTTATTTTACTAATTATGCAGAAAACCCTCACGCTACCCCGTGGGAAGGGGAAAAAAATCCTATATGGCTCTTTCTAGATAATATCGTACAGAAAAGGGTATAACTACCCCCCTTAATTCGCTCCTAAGTGGGTGAGAATCCCCTAGATTGTGGGAAACGGTTTTGGAACCGTTCGACTCACGTTGAATGAGTCAAAAACGTCCAGATTGGCGTTCTGGGCCTCAATTCCGCGTCTCAGAACTGAGACACAGAGTTCGGCTTCTGCCGAAAATTGAGAACGAACGCAGGGGTCGCCTGTGTTCTGAAATCATGAACGCAAGAATGAACTCCGCGTTTCCTAGAAATAGTTGTTGATTTGTAACTTCTTCTATTGAAGCATTTGCAAGGACCGTTGTTCCGTAATCTTTGCCTTAATCATTTGGGGTGTGATGTTGTGCGCAGCGGAAATTTCGGCAGAGTTTCTGGTGCACAATAAGAGAGAAAGATCGATAAGAATTCTTGTTTCTCAAAGGGAACAAGAATCTGAAGCCTAATATCCCATCAAAGTGGAATATTAGCTCTTCCTCTCGTCAGCTCTAGGACTGCGCGTCGAGGGATCCTAAAAACTATTACAATGGCCACAAACTCAAACAATCAATTTTACGTGGTTCGGCAAACTGCCTACGTCCACGGGGCAAGGAGAGGGAGATCTACTATTA
>NC_033800.1:23633171-23669489 GCF_001876935.1 Asparagus officinalis
ACAGAGAGTCTGTCGGTCGACCGGTCCGGTCGACCGAAAAACTCCATCGGTCGACCACACCGGTCGACCGACGATGATCCAGAAAGTTTTCTTCGTGGTTTTGCTCTCATCGGTCGACCGACGGGATTTTCGGTCGACCGACAATATAGCCGTTGCTTTTTAACGGCTCTTTCTCTGAGCTGTTTGCTGGGGTTTTTGGTCATTTCGTTTTGGGGTTTTTGGCTGAGCTTTGAGTGGGTATATATACCCCATTGCTGATGTCTTTTCAAGTTAACTAAGAGAGTTTTTAATCAAGTTTAATAAAGTTTTTAACAAGGGTTTTAGTTTGGTTTAAGTGTGTTTAAAAAGCTTTTAAGCAAATTGAGAGTTTGTTTTTGTGATTCAATTCTACAAGAGCTTGAGGAGATCATCTATTGGTGTTTGGGCATTCAACTATTCTCCCTCCAACTCTTGATATATTGAGAAGTTTTCTAAACTCTATTTCTAGCTTTTTTATATATTTGATTATCATTGTTATTAAGCTAGAACTACATTGAGTTTAGTTTTGATTTATATCTCTTTGTTCACACACAACCTTTTGAGCTTATTGTATTTACATTCATAGTATAATTTTGGGTTGTGAGATTAGTGACTAAGAGTTGTGCTTAATTGAGTTCTCACCTTGTTTAGAGAACAATCAATTGATTTATCTTGTGCTTAATTGTGAGGATACACTTTGTAATACACTTGTACACCAAGAGAGAAGTGTGTGGCGAGAGTCGGGGATTCCGAGTGTGAGGTGTAAACGTTATTCGGGTGAACGTAGAAAACCCGGTTGTGATAGTGGAGATCTCCTCGAGGTGAGGAGCGGGGACGTAGGTCGTGGGGACCGAACCTCGTAAACATATCGTTTTGTTTGTGATTGCATTGGCGTTCTTATTCTTGTTTTCATATCTTATATCGCCTTTGTGTATTGCTCATCATATTACCCTATCACTTGTGTAGATTGTTTATTTTACCCTTGTGTTAGTTCATATATCCTTGCTCATATTTTTGTAATATCTCATTCATATATCCTTGCTCATATATTTGTAATATCTCATTGATAGGATATATTCATTTGTTCATATTGCTTATCCTAGCTTACATATCTTATTGTATTTTATACTTGCTAGGATAACTTATTAATTAGTTTTAATTGGCATTTAATCGGATTAGATTAGCATAAGACCCTAATCACCCCCCCTCTAGGGTCTAACAGAAGAGAGAGCCGATTTTTCTTCTCTGCACTTCTGCCGCCGCCACCCCTTCAAAATGCACCAAAACCTAGGCTAAAAAACAATGTTCCTATTTATAGCCTATTGGTTAATCGGGTGGGCCTTGCTTTTGTCCGCTAAACAATCTTTGTGAACTTCCATCTCCTCACGCGGTTGTTTTCCCCAGCCAATCTAATCACGTGGTCCCCCCCACGTGCTCACAATTCTCCACCTCGGCGAAGTTTTCTCAAAACTGAGCCGACACCAACCAAAACAAATACCTCACTTGTTGTGTCCAGTACAAAGTGAAACAATTCACGATAACGGACTCAATCCATAACAAGTCGAGAACCCAAATGAGAGTGCAAATACTCTCCAAATATCGGTATCAACTCACCAAATCGATCTCACCCCCATCAAAATCTAACCCGGCTGCATCATAAAGACTGTCTACGTATCCTCTTGTCCAATGTATCAAGCCGAACGTAGTTCACCCAAATGGCTGCGAACGACCTCAAACAAATAGAAGAGTTCACAACCCTTCTCCAATATCATCAACTCTGCGGCTGATAGCACCTCCAATGGCCTCAAACACCTCCACCTGAGGCGAACCAATGGCCATATCCAAACTATGTCTGCCAGCTGCACTCAATTCAAAACCCAACTCATCATCTGCATCCGAATCCAAATGACTTCCACGATGTTTCATCTCAGCTGGAATCCCAACCAATGCAGAATGACCTGGAGTATGTGCGAAAATCCCCACCCAATGTGGAGTAGCATCAATCTCCACCCGCTGCGATACCTCTAAGGTCTGTCCAAAACTCTCCACCTGCTGAGAGTCAATTAGCTTCCTCATCGAAGCCTCAACCAAAGTGACACTACCAGACCTATCTTCCAATAGAGTTTTACCTCCAATCACAGCAGTTAACAACTCTTTAATAGGATGACCCAAATTTGTCGAAGCCTCTGTCCAGAAAATCTTCTGCAGACCATTGCTTGACAACAAACATCGATCCTCCTCCAGCAAGGTACGATTCTCCAAATTTGTCACCCTATCTAGTTGCCCCAAGATTTCCTTTCCAACGAAGTGTCTCGAAATGTCGTGAGCTCGGCTCCAATACAGAAACAGGTCCATCTTGTACCTCCCACCAGAATGGAGTACATTCACCTTTCTGTCTATTACACACTTCTTCAATCTGTTAGAGACTACTAGGACTTTATCCATCGGGGATTTGGTTGCAACCCAAACACGCCTAGAACAGCCACCAACCTATTACCTCCCAATGATGTCCCCTTGGAAGGCCCCCAAACATCCACGTGAACTCCTTTAGAACGACCCTTAGCACGGTGAATAGAGGTGCCACACTTCACCTCGGTCTTCTTGCTCACATCAACATGTTCACTGGACTTCAAACTGCAGGTCTTTGCACCCTCTTTCAATCTATGCGAGGAATCAATACTGGAATGGCCAAGCCCCAAATGCCGCAGTCTAGTCGAATCAACAGAAGTCGCCAGTTCCCCCCCTGCCACTATACCTCCAGTCAAGTAATACAGGTTATTTCTCCTGACGCCCTTCATCAAAATACGAGAGTCTCTCGCAATCTCGAGAACCATGTCCTCAACACGAACCTTCAGACCCTCTCCAACCAAAGCTCCAATTGAGATCAAGTTCTTCCTCAAAAAAGGAACACATCTCACATCATTTAACTCTCTAACAGTCCCGTCAAACATCTTTATGCGAATTCTTCCTATCCCAAGGATCTGGCATGCACGGTTATCAGCCATGTACACCACGCCACTATCCACTAGCTTCTCAAAACTAGAGAACCATTCCCTTTTAGGACACACATGATAGGTCGCACCACTATCCAACATCCATTCAGATTCCTCCGAATAGCTATCTGTAGGACTGATAGAAAGCGAATAAATAGAAGAGTCAGAATTATTACCATCCGATACGATGTTTGCTTCTGATGATGGCTGCTTCCCTTTTCCCTTATGCTTATTCTTCATCTGTTTCGAGTCCAATTAATTTCAGCACATAATTCCGTAACTAAAATGGGACCCACAATTGTCTGGATTCTGAACTTATCTGGTAGCGTTGGGTGGCGTAGGATGGGATCAGGATGCGGTGATTCATGTAATGATGGGTAGTCATATTTTGCGCTCAAGTCTGTAAGAAATATTTTTTGCACATTCAACCTGGTCATTTAGAATTACATTTTATAATAATATGATAAAGTGATAGAGAAAATCCCCTTGTATCACTAATATTCGTCAGAAATTTCTTATTTTACTAATTATGCAGAAAACCCTCACGCTACCCCGTGGGAAGGGGAAAAAAATCCTATATGGCTCTTTCTAGATAATATCGTACAGAAAAGGGTATAACTACCCCCCTTAATTCGCTCCTAAGTGGGTGAGAATCCCCTAGATTGTGGGAAACGGTTTTGGAACCGTTCGACTCACGTTGAATGAGTCAAAAACGTCCAGATTGGCGTTCTGGGCCTCAATTCCGCGTCTCAGAACTGAGACACAGAGTTCGGCTTCTGCCGAAAATTGAGAACGAACGCAGGGGTCGCCTGTGTTCTGAAATCATGAACGCAAGAATGAACTCCGCGTTTCCTAGAAATAGTTGTTGATTTGTAACTTCTTCTATTGAAGCATTTGCAAGGACCGTTGTTCCGTAATCTTTGCCTTAATCATTTGGGGTGTGATGTTGTGCGCAGCGGAAATTTCGGCAGAGTTTCTGGTGCACAATAAGAGAGAAAGATCGATAAGAATTCTTGTTTCTCAAAGGGAACAAGAATCTGAAGCCTAATATCCCATCAAAGTGGAATATTAGCTCTTCCTCTCGTCAGCTCTAGGACTGCGCGTCGAGGGATCCTAAAAACTATTACAATGGCCACAAACTCAAACAATCAATTTTACGTTGTTCGGCAAACTGCCTACGTCCACGGGGCAAGGAGGGTGATCTACTAATAGAGAGAAAGAGAATATAAATAGGGTTTACAATCTCTCAAATTTAAACCCTCAAACAATCTCTCAATCTCTCACAAAATTATCTCTCTCAAAAAGGGGATGTACAGAACCCTAGAACAACTGCACAAAAAACCCCACAAATCCCTAGAAGAGAGAGCCGATTTTTCTTCTCTGCAATTCTGCCGCAGCCACCCCCTCAAAATGCACCAAAACCTAGGCTAAAAAACAATGTTCCTATTTATAGCCTATTGGTTAATCGAGTGGGCCTTGCTTTTGTCCGCTAAACAATTTCTGTGAACTTCCATCTCCTCACGCGGTTGTTTTCCCCAGCCAATCTAATCACGTGGTCCCCCCACGTGCTCACATGTGAGAGCCGTCAGATTGTAACTCACACGGTTGATTGTGAAGGCTATTGAATCAGAGTTTTCAAAGGAGGAGTTTGACATATGCACATCATATGTTTCATGATATGTTAGAAAGAAATGTTTGGATATTCCTCTTAGGGTATTAGTCGTATAATGCTACAAGAACTGTTCTCTCCTGACTGGTGTTGTATGATATGTCAGTAAGAAATGTTTGGATATTCCTTTTCTGATATCAATTCTATAACGCGACAAGTATAATTCCCCCTACCTTCTTGCATGATATTCTTCTTAGGGCTCCGTATAGAGTTTTCCCCCACATTAAATTTGATGAACAAAAAAACTATATGAGCTTAAAATTGACACAAGAAATTATGCATTTTATCATAAATTCTACGCAATGCTTTTAAGTATATAAGAGTTTTTGTTCTAGATTTAAGATGGTAAATGTAGATTGAGGCTCTTCAACAGCTTTTCTCAAACATGTAGACATGGTACTTACTGTTGCTTTCTATTCTTCCAATCCTTGAGTGCAATTGGAACGTGGATCTACAACACGATTGCAGGGGAGGGAATTCTTGCACAGATAGGTTGGCTAATGATGGGATTCTACATGCTCAATTTATTTCCTATGATAATGCTCCGACGCCTTTAAGTTCTAGATTCATGGGTGATCTCATTGTTGTTTCTATTCCACGATCACGTGTGATCTCATTATAGCCCCCTCTGTGAATTTGGATCCTCTCCACTACAAAAAAATAGTGAAGAGACCACTACTTTAATCTCAGTCGTTAATTACTTAGTAAGTGGTTATGATATAATCTAAATCTAACACTTACCATAGCCCCGTGTATTGCACTCATTCCTAATTTGCACTCAAATAAAAAATCACAAACATCAACTAGATAATTAATAGTTATGATTATGTAGTGGTCCATCCACTATTTTTTAGATAGTGGAGAAGATCAGAATCCCCTCTCTGTTACATTAAAAAAAATACCATGCGAAAGGGATGCACGTGAATCTAAAATCAGGATCAAAGTTCAGGTAATAGACATTAGCATGTTTGCAATCGTCACAACTAAGATTTGATTTTTTTTTTTTTTTGAGAAAATGATAACTGTACTATATTAATTGTTTTATTTTTGTACTGCTAGGCCTAAATAATTGGGGTTTATGCAACTCATCATTTTCTTTTGCAATTTATAAAAGCATGTTCTATATTTTTGTGTCCAGGAGTACAAGAGGAGGATAACTTTTATGTATAATTATCACTACTCAAACATTATGAGAAAGAAAGAAATATTTGTTTCACCTCCAATCATGTGCTGCTGATGCAAAAACAAGAAACTCCACTTTACTTGTAATTTATCTTGCCTCGCTTATTCAGAAAGTGTTATAGGCATTTTAGTGATAAAAAAATATTTTCTAGTTAATAGCAGACAAGTGTTTCACATTATGCATAATCAAGTCAGCATTTCAAGATAACCATAGGCCAATTCGGTCAACTCGACAAGCTGACATCTTGGGAGGACGACTCGAAACGCGTCACATGTCGATGACCCAAAAAGCATTGGGCGTCGACCCCTGGCTAAGTCGACTGCTTAAACACTCCACTCGGTCAACTAATTGGTAAACACCTTGTGAGAGCAACTCAAAGAGCGGTACTTCTCGATCACCGGATGAGTCGAAAGGCAACGAAATGCCTCGAGCCTCGATCCCCTCTTGTGCACTAGTGAACAATCACCTCATAATAAATGCCATTAAATGCATTATAGGCGCCATCATTCCTCTGCCCACAATAGTCTTTATGATACATCGGACCACGTCGGCACCGCACACCTGTAAAGCAAAAGCTGACGTGGTCATCATCCCATACTCGGCCGAAGTTACCATTCTACCCTTCTACTACTACTATAAATAGAGATGTTGTTTTTAATAACAGGGTACGATCTTTCTCACTACTGACTGTAGATAAGAACTATTGTAGTTCATTTTTACTTCTCTACTCAAGCAAAGTACTGACTTGGTCGTCGGAGGAACAATTGGGGAAACTAACCTCGCCCTCTTACGATTTGCTACTTATGCAAGGAAGAACAACTTATTCAAGAACCAAACATTCAAAGAGTTAGAGGACCTTTGTCAACTTAATCAATCCTTCCACTTGACTGTTTGATATCTGACATCAACAGAAAGAAACACTCTCATTAGTTTTGGTACAACAACCATAGATAAGGTAATAAAGATAAAAATAAAATTGTTAACACGGTTACAAAACGAGCTTTGTTATCATTGAGATAAATCAAACGGTGCTACAAAATAAAAAAAATTACAGTCGTTAAGGGAACAAAAATCATCAACCTTTATTTCGCGGAGTATTTGAAATGGTTTATCCATCTATTCTGCAGAGCAAAATAGTTAATATCACTTGGAGGTATCTTCAATTTTTTTATAGCTTTTATGATATAAACTGTATAAAATTAACATGGACGGATAAAAATGTTTTGCTTAGTCAAATCTAGCTTATCTAGAGGAGCTTATAAACTAATTTTTCAAAAGTTGAGAAATCCTAATATTTTTAAATGCGGCATAAAAGCTAGTTTATTTAAGCTATTGCCAAATATGTTAATATGGATAAGCCAGGTTAAAATATACTTTCAAAGAAGAAGAAGAAGAAGCTCCCCAAACACCCTATTTTCATCAGAAGAGTATAATTTGTTAATATCATATCATACCCCCTTTAAAAGTACGAGTTTGAAAAAATCTTTCCTTGCTCAATATTACCCTTTACTTTCTTCAATATTTTATTTAAATCTTAATTTATCATAATCATAATTATATCCTACCTTAATTCCACGTGAATTACCTACAACTCAATAATTTAAAAAAAATAAGATTAATAAGTTACATGAAATATTACAACAATAACAAAAAAACCAAAAAAAAATTAAAAATTACAAAATACTCTCAAATATTCAAAATTACACAATCACATATCAAAATTTAAAATAACAAACATAAAATTTGGAAATTAACATTATCCTTTAAATAATTTGAAATTTGTAATTAAGACCCTCAATATTTCAAAAATTATAGAAACATCCTTAAAAGTTTAAATTATAAAAAAACACCCTCAAAACTTGTAAGCAACATAGATGAATTCTAGAGATTACCATTAGACTTGAACATAGATCCCCCTGTCCCCACCATAAAAAGCACTTTATCGCATCGATTAAGCCTCAGGGATGATAGAGAAAGATAATATCATGTAAACACCAATGAGTTTAAATGATAATGAAAAGGTAAAGAAATAATAAGTAGCTAACATACTATAATACATGAATTATTGTCAAAAAACTAAAAAGTTTCAAAAATTATACAAAACACCCTCAATAGGTCAAAATTACACAAAACATACTGACTTTTCAAAACTTAAAACAATAAACATAAAATCTAAAAATTATCAGTAGCCCCCTAAAGTTTAAAATTTACAATTAATACCCTCAAAATTTCAAAAAATGTAGAAACACCCTCAAAAGTTCATAATTACAGAAAACCATGTGTAGGCTGTCTAAAAATCACAATAGATAGCTGATCCCGATCAAACACCGATGATGGAAGTTACAATCTGACGACTTCCAGAAGGCTACAATTTGAAGACTTTCACGTAGATCGCTGAAGGTTACAATCTGACGACCTTCACGACAACCGATGAAAGCTCTAATCAACAACCTTCACAATCAACATCGAGAGTTACAATCTGACGACTCTTGCATATCAAAGAGCTAAAGTAAAGATTACAAAATGACGATCTTTGCAAAACTTCGATAGAAAGAGACTACAAATCGACGGTCTCTTCAAATCAAGATGTGGAAGTCTTCCCCGCGTACCAGCATCAAGATGCGCAGCGTTCATAGCCACGAACGCAGCTCAAATACAGCTCCAAAAGTTACAAACGCAGCTCCAAAAGCTGCAAACGCAGCTCAGATTCGGCCGCCAACGCAGCTTCCAAATCGCCGCCAGACGCAGCTCTAATCGCCGCCAGACGCAGCTCAAATCGCTACCAAACGCAGCTCAAATCGCCGCCAAACGCAGCTCAGATCCGCTGCCAAACGCAGCTCTTAAATCGTACAAACGCAGCTTCCAAATTGCTGTAAACGCAGCTCAGATCCGCTGCCAAACGCAGCTCTTAAATCATACAAACGTTCAACGTAGTTTCCAGCCGCTGCGGCCGAGCTTTCAGACACTGCGTTTAAGCTTCCAAACACTGCGTTTGAACGCAGAATTCGCATCAGAACATGGATTTTGCGTTTGACTCGTTCAAACACGAGCTGAACGGTTTCAAAACCGTTTCCCATGATCTAAGGGGATCACAACTCCACTCAGGAGTGATTTAAGGGGCGGTTACATCTCATTAGCCCCACTTAGGAGCAAATTAAGGAGGTGGTTACACCCCTTAATCCCCTATAAATAACTAAAAATCAATTCAGTTCAGGGGCGGTCGGTTGGAACTTCTTGGCAGCAATGGGAGAGATCGACATTCATCCTTTGGAGCATTCCTTGAAGCCTTCGGCCTTGGCTTGAGAACCGATTCTCGGTTCAAATCAACTCTTTTTCAAGAGTTCTAAACTCGATCAGAGTTATCAACTCATCAAGAGTTTTAAACTTGCCACGCAAGTTCTCCACAACGTCAAATCGTGAGGAGAAGACATCGTTCCAGTGAATCAAGATATTCGGATCGTCAACGGAGAGCAAATTCAACGCAAGCATTCGAAGGAGGCACTCCATCGCTACCGTGAAGAACCCAGTTTTAAACAAAGGAGAGAATCCAGATCATTCTATTCTCTTTTGTAATCAGGAAATCCAATTGTAATCGATTTTAAGAGAATACAAGTCAATTTTCTTTCATTTCTTTTACTGCAAATTTTCCCACAAACAAAAGATGGCGACTCCGCTGGGGATTAGCTTCTCTGACGAAGAAGTGGTGGCGCAATTCGATGTTCATCTCACTGGAACAACCGTCAAAACTCTCGTGGTAGAGTTTGATCAAGCCAAGTTTGAGGAGGCCCTCTCCTCCGGATCCCTTAGCCCCAAGGCTATACGCAAGATCCACAAAGTCTCCAAAGAGACTAAAGCTCCAACTGTTGCTCCTATGCCGAAGGAAGACCTCTCCTTTGGGCCAGATTGCTTGGACAGCCCCTCCTCCGATGGAGTGGGCTCAGCTTCAGCCAAACCCGCGCCAAGACGACGGGTATCGGGTCGAAAGATGCCCATGGAGGCGACAAAGGCCTTGAAGCAGGCTAAGAAGAACGTCGCTCGACGGAGGAGGAGATCCTTACGACGAGCACATCTCCGAGAATGCCGATCCTCAAGTCAACATGAGCTTCATGTTTGTGAGCCTAAACGCGACCCTATGCCCTGCGTTTCTATTTCAGAATGCAAGTATCGCGTCTATGAGCCCAAACATAGGCTCTGTGTGAAGAAGACTGAGCGCAACCCCTCAGGGGCGCGTTCCACAAAATGAACGCAACCCTCATGGGCGTGTTCCACAAAATAAACGCAACTCTCAAATATGCGTTTCATCAGCAAAACCTGAAGCTCAGACATGCGTTCAGTTGACGAAATCCAATACAGAGCCTGGTATATATCGTGGAGCTTCGGGGCGCTGCCCCGAACCCCACCGGGGGGTATTCCATCCCCCCACCAAGAGCCAGTCCTGTCCAATCGTGGACTGGGGGTTCCAATTCAAACCTCACGATCAGTGAGTAATTCTCTAGTCCTTACAACAGACTTGAGAGAGTTCATATTAAGAGAAAGACCGATGCAACAAGTCATTCGTTCATTCCAATGTGAACGACTGATTCCTACGGTCCTCTCGGGATGTCAATGTTGTTCATTTGCGGCCAAACAATTAGTGTTCGACAAATTAATGCATGTTGCCTTGCCCAACCAACAACAACGTTCTCACAGGAAGAAGTCTCCAGAGACCGAATATCCCGAGGTCACTATCAATGTGATCGGCAGAGGAAAAACCTCAGGTCCTAGTTCCAATGACTCTGAGACAAAGCGTTCACTGACCGTCAGAGAAATCACAGACGAGTTTGAAGGAGTTTATCAACATACTCGGACTCGAACGGGAGTGTCAACTATCGGAGTTTAGCCAGGGGAACCAATTCCAATGATGAACACTCAGCCATTGCAGAGTCCCAATCATCAAGCTCTTTTGTTGAACATGAGAGCTCCGCCTATATGACAGAAAGCCATGAAGATCTCGCGAAGAGACTTGATGAGCAGGAGGCCATGCTCAAATCTCAGCAAGAGGCCATCAATGAACTCATGGCCCTGTTGACTCAAATAGTCGCAAACAAGGCCAAATCTCAAAAGACATATTTGCCACCTAGGCAAGAACCCTCCCGGAGAGGAAAAACGTCTTCATCCCGACCTCACACAAGCAGAGGGAAGGAAAAAGTGGTTGATGGTGCTGCTTCTGACCAAGAAGCCCATAACATGGAATCTTCCTCTGATGAAGGAAGAGAGACGGAGAACGAGCATAATCTCCAGTCTGCCAAAATGGAAGAATTGGAAGCCCGCCTCAATGCCATTGCCAACAGAAGCGAGCTCTAAGACGAGGGAGTGGTCAGACACTATCCTGCCGAATGGGATGCAGCCCCTTATCCTCCAAAATTCGAAGTCCCGACGCTACAAACTTTTGACGGCACGGGATCACCGAACCAACATATCTATCATTTCAAGTCACAGACTGGGAATGTGATATCAAACGATGCTGGCTCGATTGTTCATTGGCACCCTCAAGAGAGTTGCCTTTGAATGGTTCAGGAAACTACCTGCCGGATGTATCCAAAGGTGGGCAGATTTAGAGACTCTTCCTGTTAAGATTCTTTGAAGAGGATACAGAAGTCTCCATCCATACCCTCCTCGCCACTAAGCAAAAGAGGAGGGAGTCCGTCAAAGCCTTCGTCAAAAGGTTCCGAACCATGGCTCTCCGGTGTTCGTCAGGTATGACACAGTCTACTTTAGTAGAGACCTGTCGACACAACTTGCAGACCAACCTCCTAGCCCGAATCGGAGTTGCAGAATGTCGTTCTTGGAGACAACTGATCTCTCAAGGCGAACAGGCTCAAAAGATTATTGCCAGGATCAAAGCTGAAGAATAAAGTAGGCACGACCAACCTGAGCAATCGGACCAAGCCCAACCTTCACCTGAGCAATCGGACCAAGCTCACTCTTCCCAGTCAGAACCGGAAGATACTACGGCCACTAAAGCTAATCCTCCTCTTCAGTAGGATGACAGGTCCAACAACTATCATGTTAACAATTACCTCTGATAGTCAACCTAATTAGATAGTGGCCCGTTAAGCGATGTGCCATGTCTACTCCTTTTTCCCCTGCACTTGTTCAAGACTGGGGGTTGGTTTATTTAGATTATGAATAATAAATTTTCTGAGTTGTCATGTTCAACAGAATACCTCTGCGTACCACGAAGTCTACCAACAACTATCACGTTAATGATCACCTCTGATAGTCTATTTTCTCCAAATCCCCCCACCAATCCTCCTCAATAGGATGGCGGGTCCACCAAAACTATCACGTTAACCGTCACCTCTGATAGTCCTTTTCCTCCAAATTCCCCCACCAATCCTCTTCAAGTAGGATGGCGGGTCCATCAAAACTATCATGTTAACCGTCACCTCTGATAGTCCTTTTCCTCCAAATTCCCCCACCAATCCTCTTCAAGTAGGATGGCGGGTCCACCAAAACTATCACGTTAACCGTCACCTCTGATAGTCCTTTTCCTCCAAATTCCCCCACCAATCCTCTTCAAGTAGGATGGCGGGTCCACCAAAACTATCACGTTAACCGTCACCTCTGATAGTCCTTTTCCTCCAAATTCCCCCACCAATTCTCTTCAAGTAGGATGGCGGGTTCTTTTTATTCCCCTGCTAAGTTTTAATCAAGACTGGGGGTTGGTTACTTGGAATCCATTGGATTAAGAGTAACGAATCTTTCACATCGTCGAGTTAACATTACACTTCTGACGATCATCATCCCCACAGAGTATGCATTCAACTTGCATCACTCCCAATTTGTCACGTTAACAATACACCTCTGACAATCAACTTATCAATCCTCTTCAATAGGATGATAAGTCCACAAAGTTGCTCCAATCGCAACACAAATCTTGTCACGTTAACACTAAACCTCTGACAAAATTAACTTATCGACTCTCGTCAATAGAGCGATAGGTCCTCAACGTTGCTCCGATCGCAACACTTCTAACTTATCGACTCACGTCAATAGAGCGATAGGTCCTCAAAGTTGCTCTGAATGCAATACTTCCAACTTATCGACTCACGTCAATAGAGCGATAGGTCCTCAAAGTTGCTCTGAATGCAACACTTCCAACTTATCGACTCTCCTCAATAGAGCGATAGGTCCTCAAAGTTGCCCTGATCGCAACATCTTCCTGTCACGTTAATATCACACCTCTGATAAAATTCACTTATCAATCTTCTTCAATAGGATGATAAGTCCATAAAGTTGCTCCGATCGCAACAAATTCCCGTCACCTCTGACACCCCACTTATCAATCCTCGTCAATAGGATGATAAGTCCACAAAGTTGCTCCAATCGCAACACAAATCCTGTCACGTTAACACTAAACCTCTGACAAAACCCACTTATCAATCCTCTTCAATAGGATGATAAGTCCACAAAGTTGCTCCCATCGCAACACATTCCTGTCACGTTAACAATATACCTCTGACAAAAATCGACTTATCAATCCTCGTCAATAGGATGATAAGTCCATAAAGTTGCTCCGACCACAACATTCTCTTGTCACGTTAATATCAAACACCTCTGACAAAATCAACTTATCGACTCTCGTCAATAGAGCGATAGGTCCTCAAAGTTGCTCCGATCGTAACACTTTCCACTTATCGACTCTCGTCAATGGAGCGATAGGTCCATAAAAATACTGTTAGATTAACATCACACCTCTAACAGTAAAACCCCCCAATAAACTTGTTAATCCTTTTTCAACAAGAATAGCAAGTTTTCATTATAAAATCCCCAGTGGATTAGAGATTTTCTGAAATTATCCCAGTGATAATAAAGAAAGTTTCTGAATTTCACTCTAAGTGAAAATTCATGCCAAGTTAATATTACACCTCTGGCGCTTCCAACTTTCTTTCAGTGTTTCAAGTAACACAGGAAGAAACAGTGGCAAAGTCTACGTATTCAACATCGTAGCACCAAAAATCCATATCTTACACGCATGGGGGATTTTATCTCGATCCCTAATTAGAGATAAGCCTACGCCTAACACGCGTTGCCGGTTAGTCTTTTTCCGTAAAAATGATAAAGTCTATGTATTCAAAATTATAGCATCAAGTCTAAGAGGGTTCATTTCATTAGCATAACGTTACATGTGAAACAGACTTAGACAATCCACATGCTAGCCCGACTCAAACGGTAGTCGGTAAAGGCTTATCAAATCCGTTGATGGCTGAGGGTTTGCCAAAAATCCTATGCACGTTTGCAGGTCCATCAACTTAATGGATGTGAGCCGAGACTTAAAACAGATGAGCCAAAGACAAGTCTCAAAGACTTAGTCAAAAATGCACGGAAGCCACTTCCATGTCTCAAGAGGTCATACCCGTGTTCCAAATTCAACATGTAAGGGTGAGACCCGCATCTCAAGTTCAAAATGCAGGGTCCACCCCCACATTCCAGAAGCAGGATTATGGCGCATACCTTCACACAGGTCCTACGTGGCAAATCCCTTCAACCATGATGCCTTCGAAGCAAGTGCAGAGAACAAATCCTTTACCACAAGGAATCAACAGCTCCAAGATCAGAGTTGAGATCCAAAGTATTCCGAAAATTCGTCCCAGTCAACCGCGAACTTTCGAAAACTTTGGAGGGGGTTCTGTAGGCTGTCTAAAAATCACAATAGATAGCTGATCCCCATCAAACATCGATGATGGAAGTTACAATCTGACGACTTCCAGAAGGCTACAATTTGAAGACTTTCACGTAGATCGCTGAAGGTTACAATCTGACGACCTTCACGACAACCGATGAAAGCTCTAATCAACAACCTTCACAATTAACATCGAGAGTTACAATCTGACGACTCTTGCATATCAAAGAGCTAAAGTAAAGATTATAAAATGACGATCTTTGCAAAACTTCAATAGAAAGAGACTACAAATCGACGGTCTCTTCAAATCAAGACGTGAAAGTCTTCCCCGCGTACCAGCATCAAGATGTGCCGCGTTCATAGCCACGAACGTAGCTCAAATGCAGCTCCAAAAGTTGCAAACGCAGCTCCAAAAGCTGCAAACGCAGCTCAGATTCGGCCGCCAACGCAGCTTCCAAATCGCCGCCAGACGCAGCTCTAATCGCTGCCAGACGCAGCTCACTGTAAACGCAGCTCAGATCCGCTGCCAAACGCAGCTCTTAAATCGTACAAACGCAGCTTCCAAATTGCTGTAAACGCAGCTCAGATCCGCTGCCAAACGCAGCTCTTAAATCGCTGCAAATGAGCTTCCAAACGCTGCGTCCGAGTTTCCAGATGCTGCGTTCAAGCTTTTAGGCATTGCGTTTGGACACAGAATTCATGCCAGAATGCGGGCCTGCGTTTGACTCGTTCAAACACGAGCTGAACGGTTTCAAAACCGTTTCCCACGATCTAAGGGGATCACAACTCCACTCAGGAGTGATTTAAGGGACAGTTACATCCCATTAGCCCCACTTAGGAGCAAATTAAGGAGGTGGTTACACCCCTTAATCCCCTATAAATAACTGAAAATCAATTCAGTTCAGGGGCGGTCGGTTGGAACTTCTTGGCAGTAAAGGGAGAGATCGACATTCATCCTTTGGAGCATTCCTTGAAGCCTTCGGCCTTGGCTTGAGAACCGATTCTCGGTTCAAATCAACTCTTTTTCAAGAGTTCTAAACTCGATCAGAGTTATCAACTCATCAAGAGTTTTAAACTTGCCACGCAAGTTCTCCACAACGTCAAATCGTAAGGAGAAGACATCGTTCCAGTGAATCAAGATATTCGGATCGTCAACGGAGAGCAAATTCGACGCAAGCATTCGAAGGAGGCACTCCATCGCTACCGTGAAGAACCCAGTTTTAAACAAAGGAGAGAATCCAGATCATTCTCTTCTCTTTTGTAATCAGGAAATCCAATTGTAATCGATTTTGAGAGAATACAAGTCAATTTTCTTTCATTTCTTTTACTGCAAATTTTCCCACAAACACCATGAAATTTGAAAAATATATTGATAGATTAAAATTTAATATCATCGTCTAAATAAAATTAATTACATATAATTTTACTCATAAGTTGAAGTATCAAAAATATAGAGGTAGCATTCATTGATAGAAGACTAAATAACTTAAAATTGATAAAAGACTATAATATAATAGCTTAGCATTAATTGATTATATTTTATAAATATTATTCTCCGATGTTGGTAATATTCACAGGGTAGAAAACAATATTCTTTGATGTTAATAATATTCACAGGGTAAAAAAAGATATAATGAGTTATGTATGGAGAAACTATTAAAAAGTTTAGAGATGTTCTTCATAATGTTTTAGTTGTTTTTATTTTAAATAAAAAAGTGAAGGAAATTAATCCAAAATTCATAAACTTACATGAATCACTTGAATTGTTATTAATAAGAGACATATCTATCAAAGAAGTACCAACTTATTTTCTCATTGGAGAACATATTACAAAACTTTTTCCAATCAAAGAAGCATTTGTCATAGAAGATACACAAAATATTAATTAGTAAATCTAATAAAATTTCATATTTTATTCTACAAATACTAAAGGAGTCATAAACTTATTATATAATTAGATACAGATGACCTTGTAATAGCAACTAACGTGAAGCTATTGATCAACTATATTACGAGACATAACCTTACAAGAGGAGAAAAATCACTATAACTGACAAAAGGTATTCACATAGTACTTATTTAATAAGCTAGACAAAAGGTGGGAAATAACTATAGTGGATAAAATATATATACATGATACTTACTTATCATAGCTTAAGAAAAAAAATTAAAATTGATATTTATTTCTTTTTACTATACAGTGGCATGGCTCTACATGTAATTTTATTTGGGAATATGGCTATGAAAAAAGGATCAATTCTTTACGACATGATCAAAGATAAGCCCCATAATAGCATTATTGGATTTCATGATCTCTAAATATGAAGGTAATATATTTCATTACAATAATCTTTATTAAAGGCCAGTAAACATAAAGTTCACTTTATATCCATCTTAAATTTGTTGGGAGAGATATGCACGTTATCGCAAATTTGCATTATCCAAAAAAAAAAGATTCAACTAACTAAATAAATAAGAGAATGATAAGTAAACCAAGCAAATATCCATATAACACAACAAACAATAAATATTATATTTTAAAATTAATATGCAGGACTCATTTAGAACAAGCTATCAAGACAAAAGCATTTCCATCAAGGATCTT
The DNA here is from genome assembly GCF_001876935.1 of Asparagus officinalis. NCBI lineage: Eukaryota > Viridiplantae > Streptophyta > Magnoliopsida > Asparagales > Asparagaceae > Asparagus > Asparagus officinalis. The sequence goes on from NC_033800.1 coordinate 23,650,305, forward strand.
TACAAATGCAATAAAAGTTTAACTTCGCGATATTATGCATGCATCACAACATTTGAAAGAGGTATGATCTTAAAAAACTTACTCTATAATTTACACAATTAAATCTAATTGAAATTTACTAATATAAAGATCGCTATTACACCTTTAAGGCAAAGATAACTACCCGTTATCGTAGACTTGAGCTGTGGCTTTATGCTTGCAAAGGCCGCAACAAGAAGGTGAATATAAATGTTAATAATGAGTGTCCAAATGATAAATATTACAGAATCTCTGATAACTTAGAAAATTGCAAATGTAACATTGTTTAACGCAATAGAAACTTTTATTAGGTGCACGACACTAGAATTCATTGCAAAGAAAAAAAAATAGGTTAATCCTAACTTAAGTAATAAATTAGAAACACAGAAAATTTATTATATATATGAAAGTAACATTTGTTCTCATTAAAAAAACTTGTAAAGTTAGATGAGAAGATAAACGACGAATGAGCCCAGGGAAAGATAATAGCACAAGAAACTCAGGTCCAGCCTGATGTCACAGACGACGTAGATGATGAAGATGCTACTCAAGAATTACCCTAGAAAAATATAAATTAAAAGTGAAGAAGGCTTGATCTCGGCTCAATCAAGAATGAAACAAATAGAATAAAAGATAATGTTTTCTTAATATTTTATAAAATAGCCTAATTTTTTGAGTAAGATTAGGAATATTTGGAAAAGATTTTCATGAATTTTTAAATATTTTTATATACTTATTTTGTGGATGCTTTTATCATATAAAATTATACTAGAGTTAGCATTAATATTTAGTTTATGGTTTTTAGTGAAATATATTAATGATAAGGAATAAAATTCATATTCTCTTTTGTGTCATTTTAGCCACTTCTAATCAATTGTCTAGGCTTATTGGCTTTAATTATTCCTTTTGCTATTATAATGCTACTTTTCAAGACTTTTATAACACTATACTTTCTTCGATAAAGCTTTCTTTCATGTTGATCCAAATAACATGAATATTTAAATTGACTTTACGTTGTTTTCGTGTCAATTCAATTATCAATATGAAACTTAAACTTGTGTGTAACCCATTCAAACAAACATTAAAGAAGATAAGTAATCACAATATTAAATTTTAGAAACATAAGCGAACCAAAATTATCAAATTGAAATTGAAGAATAATTTTTAGTAAAAAAATAAACTAAAATAAATAATTATAATATTTAACTACGTATAATGGGCGTGCATTAAAAACTAGTACTAGTAAAACAATTTTTTTCCGAATATATATAAGCCAGCCCCAGAGGTTTACCATAGCTTTGCAAGGCAAGATAGGGCTGATACAGTACATGAGGCCGGGGCCGAAAGGGACGGCCCATTTTAGAGTGCTTTATAGCCCAGCTTCTATATTATTTTCAATATTACACTTTGACCCCAAATTTAGGCCAGATAAGCCCAAAAATTTCCATCCTGTTTAAAGCCCAACATGATCAAACCCAACACCAGTCCTCAAACAGCAAACAGTTACTCTCCTTCCCTCAATCAGAGTTCAGAGAAGCTGAGATCATCATCATCGATCCTCAGGGATCATCAAACCCCCCCAAGATCTCACGATCTCTGTAAAATTAATGGAGAAGAAAACCCATCTCCAATTGACTCTCTCGATCTCTTGCCTCTGCCTTCTTTGGATCTCTGGATTGGCCTCAGTTTCTTCCAAGTACTCATTGGGCATTGATCCTATAGGTAACTCACTCACTTAGCTACAAAATCCTCTTTCAGTTCTGTATAAAGTTTTGTTTATTGAATCTCTTGTTGTTCATTAGATGAGAGCTACTACCAATCCAATGTAATTAAATGTAAGGATGGGTCGAAGAAATTCACGAGAGAGGAACTCAATGATGATTTTTGTGATTGCCCAGATGGAACTGATGAGCCAGGTGCGATCTTTTTTGTGATTTATTTAATGGGTTTTGTTCAAAATTGGATTTTTTTTCTATGGGTTTTTAATTTTGTTGTTGATTTTTTCGTAGGGACATCTGCATGCCCGGAAGGGAAATTCTATTGCAAGAATGCAGGTCATATTCCTGTCACGATTTTCTCGTCGCGAGTGAATGACGGGATTTGCGGTGAGAATTTTGTTATTTTTGCATTATGATTTACTTTGATTGTCTTTGAATTGTGTTACGTAGTTCGTATTGTTTCGTAAAGTTTATTATTTTATACATCGAAACGATTTCATGTTACCTTTTCTTGAGTTTTATGTGCTGTATTGTAGCTTAAGAAGAAATAAAGTCTAACTTTCACTTAGAAAAACGACTAACATTGCTACTCTTTTAGCCCTATAGTTGCATTGTACTTGTGGCAGTTACTTTCTTCATTACTACCGAACTTCTGAAAAATCATCTCCTAGTATTTATTTCTATGGGCTTGGAACAATTATATCGGTCAAGTTCTGACTAATTAACACCGAAAAGTCTCAAAAATCTATCTATCCAACCAGGGATGAGTCTAAGACCTTTTTTTTTTTTTTTTGGGGGGGGGGGGGGGGGGGCAAAATTAAGTTAAATTTTTGTTATCAATTAAATCATCACTTACAATTTTGTTGATTGAAGATGGTCCTCCATAAATTTAACGATATAGAGATTCTGCTATAACTTAATTCAAATATCGCAACAAGTTTAAAAAAACCTCAATTCAAAGGCTTTCTCAAATACACCTTCATCCTTGTGCTTCACATTTAGAACAGCACAGTGCTTATCTATATTTCCCACAATCACAAATATAATTGTACTACATGCATAATAATCATTTACATGCTCATATATATTCCCTCAAATAACTAATGTAAGTTTAAATTATTACAAAATAGTATTTTTTTGTATATTAGTCCCTTAAACATGTTTAATATTTTGAATTAGTCTCTCAAATAATAGAAATTGCTAATAGGTCCCTCAACTATTTTAAGTAGTTAAAAATTAATCCATTAAATTATTAACATTACAATTAGGCCCCTCAATTCTGATAAGTTGCTTTAAGTTAATCCCCCCAACCAAGAGTAGCACCACAAGTTATAAAATTTGGGGGTCTAGTATCAATTTCAATAATTTGAGGGGTTATTTTCTAAATGTTAAACATTTAAGGGACTAATATCAAAAGGTCATACATAATATAAATAATTTGAGGTGGATCTCACATTTTGGTGGAGATGTGTGCTTGCGTTCAGCGTTTGGAGAAGCTAGATTAAATTTCCATTATACCCTAAATTGAATGAATAAACATCCAAGCTACTTCAATTTGTTCACTAGCCTATGTTCCTTTGGTATACATAAAATTAAGAATCCTTTTTTTTCTCTTTCTCTGGTGGGGTGGGGTTGGGGGGAGGTGATGGCCCCTCAAAACTCGTCAATGTACCCAACCAACAATTGTAGACATCACTGTGATGCTAATCGTTTGCCTCACCCCTGTCCCTTTTACACCCTGATCTCCATTTTTCTTTCGATCAAACCTCTCAAAATACACCTTCCAATGTCCCTATAGATATTAGAAAAGTTATTTTGAAAAAAATTTCAAACTGCATACGTTCCAAAAGAAACAGTTTTCTTGCCATCCAACAAATAGTAGACACCTCCTAGATAATAATCATGGTTCTATGCTTATCATGCAACTTGAGCTTCATCCTTATCAATGATATTGTTACCTTAGCAATAACGAGTTTTCTTTTTCTTTTTGTTGCTAATTCGTCCTTGATGAACTTATAAATCATAAGACATGCTCTGCGACATCATGCCTTTGAATGTTTCCTCAGAATATTGTTGAAAGTTCTTCGCTACCATAGTGAATTTCCCTCTTTATCCTTTTATTCACATCTGAAGCATTACTTAAAATTCTCAAATTACTATCCTCTCTTCTGTAATAGGTCAATCATATAGCTAAATGCTTAGTTAAACAAGAAACATGCTCCTTGAATGTAGTGTTTGTAAAGGAGACTATTATACGTATGCTTTACAAATCATATTCGGGCAGGATTCATCATGTATGAACTATTTCTTCTTTTTTACCTAATATGATCCTTGATATGAAAGCGTATGATGGACATTTTACCCAACTTGATTTTTTTATGAATTGGTGCTAACTTTTGGAGCAATATTACATTCAAAATTTTGAACTCTACTTTTTTTTTCCTTTTAAACAGACTGCTGTGACGGGAGTGACGAGTATCATGGATTAGTGAATTGTCCAAATACATGTTGGGAAGCTGGAAAAGAAGCTAGAGAAAAATTGAACAAGAGGATTAAAACATATCAAGAAGGAGTCATCATACGGAAGAAAGAAGTAGAAAAGGCAAAACAAGATATTGCTAGAGATAAAGATGACTTATCAAAGCTGAAGAGTGAGGAGAAGATACTCAAAGATCTTGTTGATAAACTTAAAGGTGCAACCTCATTCTTTCTTGTTCAACAACCTCAGTTAAGCTTGGAAAATGTATTTGTGTATTTTTTTTCTCCTTCTAATGCTCTTTATATCAATTATTGATGCTCGGTAGATAACTTAGTGTGATGAATTTTATTAGTTATGGGTGGGTTATTTATATTACCTTGATTAGAGTTGGATAAATATGCTTGGTTGAAAGTGATTGTCTTTTAAAATTTTGAATCCGGTAGATATCCTACCTGTATTCATAAAAGAACAAAAACTTTAAGTTAGAATTTTGTCTATAAATCCTTTCAATGCAGATTTTCATATTTACAAGAAACTTATGAAGTTATGATACATAAATCTGTCTGTCATGTGGTCTTTTTCCATATAGTTTCCTTTTTCATTAATTCTATTATATTTTTGCAAAGTACGCCTAAATTAAATCCTTAAATGTGTTTCAACCACAATGCTGGTAGGTCTGCATTAATTAGTTCTAATATATGAAAAAAGGAATAATGAAGGGCAATTAAAATATGTTTTGCTTTTGAATTTAAGTTTTAACATGAATCAAATGAAAACCCCGAAACTTCAAAATAAACACTGCTAATAGTGCTGAAGCCGAAATTCCAAACAATGATCTGCGAATGTTGATTAATATTGTCAATAAAGTTTTGTCACTAACCCCATAAGATTTGAACTTCAGAAGGAGTGGCTTTTCTCATACTTAAGCGTGTGTCAATGACTCAGTTTCACTTTCATGCCTCCTTTTGCTTGCTTGGAGGCACTTCTGCCTTAGCTCCTCTTTTTAATCCCTTGGTTCTGTGTCTTCTGTTGAAATAATAATGCCATTAGGTTAAGAGGGAGGAGGACACATCAGAGTATATACTGAATAAGCCAGGTCCAGGGCCATTATCGGCTCAAATATATGCTTATCTTTTCCAAAGAGAAGATGTGTATGACAGCAGTAGTCTAAAAATGATGGTAGAATCCTAGTTTAATTCTCGGAACAAGTTGAAGCACCTCAACTGAGCTTGATTAGGTACAAAGGGTGTTTGGGGGAGCTTTTTTTTTAAAGTGGCGCTTAAGCTAGCTTTTCTACATCTGCCTATTTGGTAACATACCAAATAAGCTAGCTTTAAAGCCCATTTAAAAAAAGTTGGGATTCCCCAATTTTTAAAAAACTAGCGTATATGCTTGTTTAAGAAGTACCACGCAAAGGACTTTTTTATCCTTTCAACTTTTTGTAATAGTTTTATCATAAAGCCAAAAGCTACCAAAAGCCAACACAGATTATAATCTTCTAGAAGTAAGCCCTGCCAAACACCCTCATAATGTCAGGTAGAGTTGCCTCTGTTTTTGCGGTGATGGTGGCTATGTGGGTGGATAAGGCCTGACCGCTCTTTCTTAACAGGGTTCTGAGGGATTTGGTTTTGGACCAATTAAACTCTTTCCACTAAAGAAATCTTAGGTTTTCATGACATTTGCTCATGAGCGTGCCATTGGCAAAGATGTACTAAAGGAGTGATAGGACTTTATTCATGATGGCAGAGGGCCATAGTGGAAGTGCTTAACCTTGTATGACCATTACCATCAGTACAGTAAATGCTCAAGAATCTTGCATTCAGGTTGAGCATTGGGTGCCTTTAATTGAAATCTATTTTTTTAAATTTTTGAAACAGGTTGAAGAAGGAAAGACAGCAAAATGAGTGGAATAGTTCGGATACCAAGCTCATCTAACACTTTGATTGCAAAACTACAAGGATAAGGGTGCTTTTTATGCTGGATAAATTTGAGTTTAAAGATGATTACTAGTTTTTTCTAATCTTAACAAATAAGAATACTAGACAAGGGAAGAAGAATATGTGAGCAGAGTGGCTAATAAGAAGACTAGACAAGGGAAGAAGAATATGTGAGCAGAGTGGCTAATAAGAAGACCTTATTCTTCAACACAATCACAATTTTTTTATCATCGTTCACTAGTTTCTCCAGTGCCAACTATGTAGCATGACTAACATGGTGCTTGGAGTACCATATAACTAACTCCTAGTAAGGACATTGATAAAAGGATGACTCTTGGAATATTGTTATTGAACTAATTGCCCTATAACCTATTCAGTATTAGTGCAAGTAACACTTTATAGAGACTGAAAGTTATTAGTAGAAAATTTCTATTCAGAATAAACACGCATCAGGAAATAAGGAATTTATTGGCCAACTTGAATGTAGGACGTTGTTTTATCTCCTGATACTCCAATACCATGTTTTTTTAACCACTTTATTGGAAAAGCCTAAATTGAGTCCAGATATCATTTATAACTAGAAATGCTAGCAATTATCATCAAATTTTTTACTTCAAATAATGTTAAGGCGTTTTTCAAGCTTTATTAGGAACAACTATCCAGGTATAAGCTTGAGAAATTAACGGATACTTCCCCCTATATTTTTTTAAATGAATGAGTCTTTTCTCGTCCTTTGAGTTGACCATAAAGAAGGGAACTTTTACGGGTAATGAAAGTCTTGCCAAATACACTACTTGTGTACTTTTTCATGAAGAGAAAATGTTATACTTTAGTCAAAGAAGAATATATATCATATGAAATATAACAACGGGTGCTTGTTTAATTTTTTTTTTAAAATCTTAAGTCTTGACCTTCCATGCAGAGCATAAAGAACGAATAGAGAAGGCAGAGGAGGAAGAACGTTTGAAGAAAGAGAAGGAAGAAGAAAGACTGAAAGAAGCTGAGAGGCAAGCAAAGGAGCAAGAGAAGTCTGATAAAGTTCAACATGACCTAGCAGATGGGGTTCATGAAGCATTACCGAAGCAGGTTTGGATGGTTATATTTTATCGCCCTGTCAATGTAACAGAAGTTTTGAAACAATGACATCTGCAACTGCATCCTAAGAAATTTAGAGTTTTGTAACCTTTCAAAGAATTTTAAATTTGTTTTTTGGGCAAAGAGGGGTTTCAAGAACTTTAGAAAATAGTAGGTACAATCTACAACATTGAACATCAATTTTATTCGCAATTTATATAGGAACTGTTTAGGGCAATTTTATGAATACTAGTATTACTAAGAGCTGGGCAGCAATAGTGTCCTGTTTGCTATATTATTTATAGAAACATCTACATGTTGTGCAATTTCAAAAACAATGCTCTAGCGCAGATATAGTTCTTGCTAGACTTGGAAAATGTTACGTGTCATACTTTGCCTTGAATACACTTCACTAGTTGTTTTTGTGTCATCTTTAGTGAAAGTATTTCTACAAAGTGTATAAGAGATAGACAACCAAATGCTGAGGAGAATTATAGAGGTTTTGCTGCGATTTTGCATAATGCCATGGATGGTGTGGTGAATGCAGTCATCATGACGGCCTGAATCAAAGGCTGGTGTCTGCATAGATCCTGACTTGATGATAGGTGATAGGTGACTCTCTCTTTCTTTTGATTATCAGACCCTAACTTAATATTTATTTACTGAGATAAATGCATGAGTTGTACTTTGAAACTACGGGCGAAGTAAGACATAATGATGCTAGATTGATTAATATAATTTTACATCAGGAGAAACCTTTTTCATTTGAGGGATGATGTCTCAATGATGTCTCATTACGATCCTTTCCTTACTGCAAACACCCATTGAAGTGTCACCCTAAAGTCTAATATGTAAAAGCATCTATACCTCCCTCAGATGAAGGTGACTCATAAAAGGTGTTGGTATTTTCATCTAATGCCTTCCTTGCTCTTGAAGATCCTTTGAGGATCAACAATTGAGATAAACGTCAACTTCTGATTACATCCTTAGGTCTAATCCAATCTTTTCCTGGATAATGGTTATTTTTGTCACAGCAGCCATTCTGCTGTCTCATGCGTCATATATAGATAGCATACAAGTTGATGGAGTTTGTACTTGTTTTGGACTTCAGGTATTGTCTACTTTTCTGTGGGCCATATGAGAATGTCTTCTACAGATATCATGCAATCCTTTAATGTGAAGAGTCATGATTGAAGTTTAGAGGTAAAAAGACCCGTAGAAGGCAGTAGCAGGTCTTGGATCAGGATAGATTCGGTTGGTACGGTTAGCAATGAAAATTTTCAAATCAATCCTGATTTCCTTGCAACAAAAAAAAAGTGAGGAAGTTTGGATACTAACTATATAAGTATATCAAATAGTAAATCAGAAAAATGTGACCTTCGTGTATCTTAAACTAAAAAGAATATAAAATTATGTTATTGTAGTATGAAAAAGTAAATTAAATGTAAAATATAATTTGTTGGTGGTGTTAATAGAGGTGTTAATAAACTATTGTTGGATTTTCTATTAGATAAATACGTGTGCTTATTAATGCCTGCAATATCAATCCAAAAATGCCAATGCTGTGAGAGAACACCAGGAAGATATACAGAAAGAGATGAGAGTGTCAAATCCTGTTCCTCATCTTCTGTTCTCTCTTTTTGTTTCATTTTGTCTTCATTCCTTGCTGTTTTTCTTGTTTAGTTATATTTAATCTTTGAGACAGATATCATGTTTGGATATATCACTGTTAAGGTAAATTGAGGCTAGTTGATAAAGTATTCAACAATCTATTTCAGTTAGAGGTATCCCATATTATTTTATCAACAAATCATGTTTGATCATCATAACGGAACAATTTGACTGCAAACATCTTAAGTAATTTAAAAATAAATGACCAATGCTTTATCCACTTCATTTGATATCTTGGATTCTCATAATAGGATGTGCCAAAAGAGGATCATGATCCTCAAGGTGAAGCTACTAGAGATCATAGCGTTGAAACTGAGTTGTCTGCCAATCATTTTGTGGAACAGGTATCAAATATTTTCAGTGGTCTAACACTTCTTTTCCCCTGTTCTTTTGTATAATTCTTTGGTTATGTTTTATTGAAGCATGTGGAAAAGGGTCATGAGGCGCAACACAAATCAGAAATTACTGAACATTCTACAAGTGACGGGGAATCTCCTAGTGATACAGCAAATCAGGTACTAGAATCTTGTTAAGAACCATCTACATTTTGTTATTAGTTTCATCATTACATTTTATAAATTGTTAGAAAATCATCCATCTTTTACATCAGAATTTAGCTGAAGACCAAGGCAACCTCATTGAGGATCGTGGCAATAATGGTGGCACTGGAAATGTTGAGGCAGATTCAACTTCTGTCAAAGAACAGGTACTAGGAATAATTGTATGACTGATTAATAATTTTATCCACCCTCTTGCTTAATTTAGGTGATGATGAAGTGAACAGATTTTAGGAAAGCAGTGCTGATTTAACTTGCAATTTATCGGACATATCAGTCCCTTGATCTATAGAAAGCTACAACAAGTAGGAAGAAAATGACAAATAAATAGATAACTATAAGATTGCTGACCATAATTAGTCATGAGCTTCAAAAATCATTTATGCATGCAAGCTTTTGAAATGTTAAGGGGTATCAATTGATACTCTTGGATACCTGGCCCTTCGCTACTCTTTAGTTTGTATACATTTGGTGACGATGATACTTATGCTTGTGGTGCATAGTTCAAGAAGGGTCAATTTAAATTAATTATATGTATAAAGGAATTGGTTTTCACTTCAATATGTTAGTTTCTACCTTATATGCTTTTCCTTTATTGCATCTGTTCGCAACCGCATACTTGAAACTTTACTTAACGCATGCATTTTTCTAGGAGCATGGAGGTTCTGATGATACTTCAGGGTTATCAAAAGAAGAGCTGGGTCGTCTTGTGGCTTCTCGTTGGACCGGGGAAAATGCTGGTGGTAAGTCAGAGGAAGCAGGTAGTAGTACTGTGGATGACTTAAACCAAGATTCTACCAAAGATGATGGGGAGGATGACGATAACGCATATACTTCAGAAACAGATGAAGATAGGCACAAGTATGACGAGGACACTTATGAAGATGAACTAGATGAGACATATGAAGATGATCATGTAGATGATCATGTAGAGTCTGAGGAATCATACTCTGATGATGAAATCCGTGAAGAAGATGACAACAATGACTTATATAATAGCCATTACTCAGGTAGTTATTCTAGCCTTTTCATAAAATCAGTTATTGATATTCCATGTACTATTTAATTTGATTATCTTCCTCGTTCGACCCTTTCCCATCAAATGGGGTCATATGCAACTCAAAATTCTGACGATCCATGTTGTGTTATGCATTAATTTTTGAGACACGGATATAAGACGAAGAACCAAATGGAAACATGCCCCTACTTTTGCCCGTTCAATTTGCTGTTTACCTTGAAAATTCACGCAAGTTGGATTCAAGCGATTATTGAATTTGGTGTTTTTATCAACGGTTCAATTTCCCTTATACAGATTCGACTGACTCAACTAGCTCATCATGGTTGGATAAGATTAAACACACCGTCAACAATGTTCTATCATCTTTCAATTTTTTCAGGACTCCTGTGGATCTATCAGGTAATAGTCTGTAATTACTAAACCCTGTCATAGTTGAAGCTAGCATTGAAATATTCTATCTTTTTCTTCTTCAGAGGCTGATCGTGTTAGGAAGGAATATGCCGACTCTAAGTCAAAGCTGTCCAAAGTACAATCAAGAATATCCAGTCTTACTGATAAGCTAAAGCATGATTATGGTGAGTACAAATGTTTATCTGTAGCCATGAATATTTGTGCTTTGTAAGAATTTTCTTCAGAGCTATTAGCATATTTTATCATACTGTAGTTAGTCGGTTATTAATTGGCAATTAAAAAGAAAAACTGTTTAATGTCCCTCTTCTGGGTTAGGTTCTGTGTTCCTTTCATATATATGTTTCAGGAGATAGTCTAGCTTAAGAATGCATTCTGTATCAGTATTTAGGGGATTGCTTGTGGTTGTAGATATAGTAGTAGTACTAAGATATAGTAGTAGTACTAACTTACCTAAAACCCTTTTTCTATATGGGCCAAGGATACTCTGAATGGTCAATTTCATAGATGAAGAATAGTACAACGTGAAACGATACTTGAAATATATTAGTTTTTCTTGTACTTGTTGTATCTTGTCCTCGTTTTCAATATCACATGTCACCAAGCTTATATTATTATCATATATATCACTGCACTGCTCCATGCTAATTTGTTCATTACATGATTTCCATGACAATCTTCTTATAGATCATCATATATGATAGTTTCCACACCTGAAGTGAACAAAAGGAACTTCCTTTTAATATTTAATAATCCAGTAGGAATTCTGGATCCCTCACAATATGACCCCAACAAGATTAAAAAAAAGAAGAAGGGGAAAGGTGAAGAAAGTTGATATGACAATGGTATGATCTGAAATATTATGGCTAAAGTTGTTCCCACACTTCCCGTGACTTCAGTTGACGAAATTACCTACATAACTCTGGCATGTTGATGTATAGAAGACTGTCGATGAAAACCCAATACGCTGTTGCTAATGCTTACCTATTGGCAAAGAAACATCCTGCCCACTGTAACTGTATGCTGTAAGTGAACCGGCCAGCAGACTCAACATTGGTACTAACTACTAACTACTTAGAATGCTTGCATTGTTTAACATATTACTAATAAGACTAAATAGTCAGAGATACTTTATTCGACATGTGATCTATTAATATGGAAATAAGTTTTACTGTGTGTTGTGTTATATATCTTTGTGATTACTGCATTCAGTGTGTTTGATTGGCTTAAATTATTTTTGAATACTGTTTGGTACCAGGCATGGAGAAGGAATTTTATTCATTCCATGGTCGTTGTTTTGAGAACAAGCAGGGCAAGTGTGTGCAAACATCATCTTTATTCACTTAAAATTCTTGTCAGTTTGCTTCTTCTTTATGCACTGAATTCTTCCTCAATTCTTTTTTTCCAGGTATCTTTACAAAGTCTGTCCATTTAAACAGGCTTCTCAAGTTGAAGGACATAGTACTACTCGATTAGGGTAGGTTCTCTTGCAATTGGTTAGTTCTCTTGCAATTCTTTTATCAATTATTTGATCTATCTTATAGTTATAGCAGTGTAAAATTACATACTCTCTTTCTTTCTGCTCAACAATTTCCGTGCTAAAATCTATGTTAAACCATGGTTTTATTTTATGATTTAAAAAAAAGATAAGTACAACAAAATAGGAAAAATCTATTACCAACTGCTTTTAGGGAGGCGAGTAAATGGTGTAGAAATGAAGCTAGGATTTCTCTTTCTTCGTTGAAATTCAACCCGTTTGAGAAAAGGGTTGTTACCTACAATATAATATAGGTTTAACTGGTTAAAAAACCCTCGTGCTATGAGGGTATAATAGCCAATTATACACCCTAAACTATTTTATTAGCACTTGCATTCCTGTGCTCTATGCAATATTATTTCTCCCATTGGGTTGAGATGTCACGTGAGAATCACATAATGGTAAATTTGCCTTCAGGTTAACGGAAAAAAGATTAAACTGGCCTCTACATTGAGAAAAAGTATAACATCGTCTAAGTTTTACGGGTTGTGAGTGTGAATAAAATAGCTTAAGGGATATAATTTGATGTATCTCCATATTACAGCGAGTATATTATCTGCAATTAACCTCTTAAATATAGATATGTTATTACATAAATAAATAGTGAAAATCAAAGATAAAGTTCAAGAATAAAAAAGGATTGACAGTCATGAAAAGGTGAAGAAAAACTTCATGTATGAACTAATTCTGTGTAAAAGAAATTCAGTCCTGAATACAAGCAGCTGTCTGTGGCTTGTACTATATTGCTAATAATTATTTTTATTTCTGCAACCAGGAACTGGGAAAAATTTGATGAATCTTACAGAATTATGCAATTCACCAGTGGAGATAAATGCTGGAATGGCCCCGATAGGAGTTTAAAGGTAACATTGCACAGTATTATTTCAGCTAAATTCCCCCGCCCCTAAAATGCGTCTCACTGTTAACTTTTATGTTACAGGTTAGACTTCGATGCGGATTAAAAAATGAACTAACTGATGTTGATGAACCAAGCCGATGCGAGTAAGACTACTCCCTTATCTCTCAAGCCAAGCCATTATTGTACATGTTGTATCTGATATGTACAAATACGTTGTGTGTTTCAGATATGTAGCGTTGCTGTCAACTCCTGCCCTTTGTGTAGAAGATAAGTTAAAGGTACGTATTTTCCTTCCTAAGTTTTAGTATGCTGTTTTTCGCCTAGGATCAGAACCGTAGAGTTTTGTGGATTACGTATTGCAGGAACTGCAGCAGAAACTAGAGCAAATGAATTCAAGGCAACCTGAGAGCCACGACGAACTTTAAATTCTTCTGCTCAAATTATCATATGGCTGAGAGAAAGAATGCCCAAATTCAACTAAGAAATTATATTTATCATCTATATTATCAAAGAGATATCAATTGGCATTTGGTGATTGGAGTTTTGAGCGATCTCCCAGTTCCCGATATTTAATAGGTTGTAAACTCTAATGTTATTTCTTTTCCCCCTTTTTTTGCCACTGTAGAATACAGAATGTTGATTGAGAATAGGGAAGAACTAGGAGCATATGGACAGTGTAATAATTAATTTAGCAAAAATGATCAGTCTTTTTAACTCATTATTTCGTGTTTTTCAGCTTGTATCCCTTTTGATATTTTCTGGGGGTTATTTATCTTTAGGGCTAATTGCAGATAGACCTTATGTAGTATTGCCCAATTGCGGATGAACCCCTTGTACTCCTATTAGTGCGGATAGGCCCCCTATAACATTTGTTTAAAGTATGGATACGCCCTCTTGATGAATTTTTATGACTTTTTAAGAGTAAGAAAATAAGTAATTGGGCATCTATCCACACTAGCAGTAACTGTACAGGCTTATCCATTATAAAAAAAAATTTCTGCATGTTTATGATTGAAAAAACTCAGAAGGGCTATCCGCATAATTAGTACTGCAGAGGGTCTATCTGCAATTAGACGATACTCTAGGTGCTCTATCTGCAATTAACTCTTATCCTTATAGTTTTGGCTGGAAAATTTTGTTATTGTTAATTCACAGTTGCTGCATATCCAAATGTGTTTCCAAAATTAGAAATGTATTTTTTTAAGTGGATCGGGTTTGAAAATTTTGAAGTTTCGATCCGGGTCATAACTTTTGCACTTTGGAAGAACTTTATAAAATTGTTGTAGTACATGCGAGCTCTATTAGAAAGTAAAAAATATACTCAGAATAATCCATATAAGGAGCTCTACATAACAAAAAAGAAGAAAAAGAAAATATTCTAAAGTTGTTGTTTTCTAAGTGAAGGGGTGATTATTCCTCAGAATGATTCTTCTGCTCAAATTATCAGATGACTTAGATCTAACGCAAGTTTCTCTGCTCCACCAATTGTGCTTTCCAAAAAAAGTACTATGATATCTTTTAAGAATTCTAACTCGTGAACATGCAGACTCATCAGGAGAAAGACCCGGGGGGGGGGGGGGGGAGAAAAAGAGTAGTATCTTGCCAAGTAGGGTGCAATTCGGTCGCGATACGGCTCGATAACGTTTATCATATCCATATATACTTACCCATCTCGAATACGGATACAAATATACCTCAGCAAGAAAATTTCATATTCATATCTGCTAAAAACGGATACTGTTATGGATATACATGCAGATATATAAGCGGATATGCATGTGGATACAAAACACATATGAGAAAACTAGATAGTATTGAGAAAAACATAGTTCATGTGATACAAAAGAGTTTATTAATATGTTCATTATAACTAAAAAGTTAACATTAGACATCTTGATCATCAAAATTAATCACAATTCCATAATCTAAGAATCGAAACTATCGTCAGAGTATGACTAATATGTATTCGAACATTTCGGATAGGGATACAGATATTTTCACTACAAAACCATGTCTGTAACTATATCTTATCGGTCATAGATTTGAGTAACCATATCCGTATCCTAATGGATACGATTACGAATATTTCCTCAGATACGATTACAGTTTAGCACCCCTACTTGTTGGTATAAGGTTGTATTTGATAACCTAGCTCAAATTGCATTAGGACCAATCTTGATTTAGTTCTATCCTAAACCAGCTCTAGTTTGGATTAGTAGAGGAGTGATCCAAACTATAACTTGTTTAGAGGCTAAAATTTAGCCTACTACAACTAAGTCAATTCTAATTCAATATTTTGTTAAAGAAAATAAAATACTCAAAACTAAGCAACAGTATTTAAAGAGTTGACAAACACACCTTAACTTAAAACTTTAAAATAATACTCAAGTTTATTTTGGCAATATTTCTTGGTTAATTTTGAAAAAAAATTATAACTTTCAACAAAAGTATATCATTGACAGTTGTCAATATTGTCAATTTGTCATCCAATATTATTATTATTTGTTATGTCTATTTATACTAATATAGAAAGAATCAATTAGGGGTAGGAACAAAATGGATGAGTGGTGGACAAACCATCATTTTCAATTGTTTTAAAAAGGGTAAGATTGAAAGTTTATAAGGAAGGATTTTCCCCCTCTTTTCTATTTTATTTCTTCTACAAGATTCTATGTAATTTTACTAGGAATGATTTGTTTTTTCCCTATTCCATTTTTTCTAGAACATTCTACGCCATTCAAATACTATGAAAAAAGATGGAGCCTACATAATTGAATATCTTTTCAATATTTTATGTTATAAAAAATACAAAGAGAATAAATAGCTATAAATAAAACGACAAGGTTTTGAGCATATACCTACGCTACTATTTATTTACACTAACATACAAAAATAATGAGGACAAAATAATTAGATGAGGATTTTAAGTCTAAATAAAGAAGGTAAGATCTCCTTAAAAGTCAAGTGTCCCTCGCCATCTCTTCCTACTATTAAACGTACAATCTAAAGAAAATTATTATTATTTCATAATCTTTCTAAATACAAAGAATAATAAGTTTTCATATCACAAGCATTTACACGTGTCCATTTCCACTTCTCTTGTAATGGAGCAGGTCTTCGTTGAAATATTCAACTATATAAATTCATACAGCAGAAAATATGCGACGAAAACCTAGTTGAAAGTCAACTTACGTACATCAAGTCAACTCAAATGATCATGGCAACATCAGTCAAATTAAACAGCTATTAGATTATTGTGAGGCATGGTCTTTTTGATAAGAGCTTTGCTACAGGGACCCAAAATATGGGACCAATAAAAGGGACAAGTGAGGTGTCCCCCTCCTATTGGATAATGAGTTGGTCATCATTAATGATGGCCAACTCATTATCCAATAGGAGGGGGACACCTCACTTGTCCTTCCTATTGGTGCCATATTTTGGGTCCTTAAAGAATTTTTCTTTTGATAAAGGAGGGGGTTAAGATTTGAAAGGTTGCATGCTTAGAATGAAACTTCGATTTTGCCGGAAGAAATTAAACGGCCTTTGGGACCATCAAACCGTTGAAAATTTATGATGCAATTTAACTACAGTGGAAATATTTTAATTATGTGGAGACATATTCATCATAAAAAAACACATTATGTGGTAATTAGATTAGGAAAGGAAAATGAATAGATATTGTAACTAAAAGTTGACAAAAGATATAAAAAGAGTACTTACTAGGAATTGAGGACATTTTAAATAATGTGGACTGATCTTCTGTTGTCGTTAGCGAAATATTTTTCTTCTTAAATTTACGAATAGACTACTCGGGACTAAAATAGTCAAAAAAAAATTTACTCTACCTCATACTAGCTCGATACAACTTTATACATGCTATAAGTTTTTCTTATGTTTAAGTCTAGTGTATCATGAATCTTGTTATTGATTTTCTTTTTTCTCCTAATCTTGTTATTTATTTGGAATCTAGGATTCTACACGTTCTATCATGCATGACACCAATTATTATATAAAATCCAAATGTTTGAACCTTTTAATAGAAACAAATATCCGTTTTGGGAGGTTTCGATAAATTTCTTCATAATATTTACTGCGGTCTCCTAGAGTCCCGCACACAAGGTACAGAATTATCTTAAGTACCATCACGTGAGCCTCTTTTTACTGAGGGCATCTTCAACAATGCCTTATTTTTCGCACCATTTTGGTAAAAAGGAATAGTGGGACGTCAAATATAGTGTCGTACTGTTCATCATGCTATTACTGTTTATCATGTCATTTTTTTACCATATTTTATTTTCTGTTGTGTTCTTAAATTTAATATTTTAACAATATCAATAATAAAAATAATAAAATAATATTTTATAATTTTACCCCAATAATCGTAATTAATAAAATAATATTTATTATAATATTTTATAATATTTTACCAATCAAGTTATTTTAATTAATAAAATAATATTTTATTGTTTTATTAGTTTAATTTTTTAAATAATAAATCATTATGTTTGAAAAATATGTGAAAAATAAAATTTGATATGTGGGGTTAATTATTGAAATAGTTAAAAATATATGGAATAAAAAATAATAATGTAAAAGTAGATAAAAAAAGAATATACTGAGAATATCATTTTTTGATGCAAAAAATGGTGTAGTAGATTAGAGATGAATTACTGTTTGATGTGACTTTTGCACCATTTTGGTGTAAAATTTATACCATTTTGATGCGATGGGTTGGAGATGACTTAAGAGGCTGCCTTTGATAGCCATTTACATTAAAATTTTCGCATAATAGTAGAATAATATCACGTGCTTTGAGACTCTTTTTACAGTGTTTAAATTGAGCATCTTAATATTTTTTATGACACTTTGATATGATAAACTTTATACCTTTTAACTTTCATACCCTAAAATTTCGTTGACACTTTAATAAGTAATAACCCAAAGTTTTGATTTCAAACTTGAAAAATGAATAAACTTTGTGATAACAAATTTTAAAATACGGAAACATTAGGATATGAAAAGCTTATGTGTAAAACGTAGGTTATCAAAATTTCAAAAAAAAAAAATTTGGCTGTCAAAATTAAAAAAGTTATCAACATTAGGGTATATAATTGTAAATAATCCTTAATAAACAATTGAGACACCAAAATTGCAATATCTCTTAGGATTTGAGGGGCTTATGAGCAATTTCAAAGATATGAAGGACTAATATAGAATTACAAAAGATTTGAGGGTACAAATATCTAAATGACCCTTTTAGAATATTACTTTTCCCCTACGATTGCAACGGATACATGAAACCAAGGGCTGGACAACTTCATGTTAGAGGCTGTTTGGTTGTTTTGCCTAAAATTAGGTATTTATGAAACTATATGGAAAGTGGTTGTTCACCTCATCATTTTATATTTAAACTTTTAGATTATTTGTTTTGAATTCCATTAAGAATCTTTAAAAAATAAAAATACATTGTTTGATTACATAAGAGATTGTAAGAAAATGGTTATTATATGGACACAACTATAAGGATAATTTTACCATGTGTGAGTTCACCCCCATCAAAAAATAGTTAGGTTATTTTTGCATTTATTACCCTAAAATTTACATCTTCTTTAACATTGATATCCCAAAGTCTTTATTTAAAAAGTTAATACCTCAAAAGTCATCTTTTTTGACTTTGATACTCCAAAGTTTTTTTCCAACATTTCCATATCCTTAAATTTACGCATTTTCAACTTTGATGTCAAAATTTACTCACTTTTTAATTTTGATTTAAAAAAGTTTGCACACTTTTTTACTTTGATACCCTAGACTTTGGTCATCAAAGCGTCAAAAACAATACGCAAGGTATTCACTAGCATGTAAATATCGGGGTATCCTTTTTTTTTGGGTGGGTGGGGGGTGGTGGGGGG
>NC_033800.1:23669512-23689327 GCF_001876935.1 Asparagus officinalis
ACGAACTTTGGGGCACCAAGTGCAAATAGACCAAAATAAAATTCTAACAACTCAATTGTTGGAAATTTATCAAATAATTAAAATTATAGCATGAAATAAATCCGAATAAAATAAACAATTAACTCTGGCCTGACGGGAACAGTCGTGTATTCACTGCCCTAGAAGATTGAGAACCCGTCTATCGCCCTGGCGCAGATGATTCCCTCCCTCCTAGCGGTAAAAGCCCCCGAAAACGACCGGCCTCTGCACTCGGGCGAGAGTGCAGAGCTTCAGCTCAGATGAAGGAAGTTGCCCATAAAATAAAACTAATATGTAGATGGAAATAATATGTAGGGAAGAAGAAAAACAAGAGAAACTTGTTGTATATTTTTCCTTATTATTTTGAGCTCAACATACGGATATATATATAAGGTTGGAAAAGACGTTATAAAACCCGTTATTAATTCCGTAACGTTTTTCATAATTATATAGCCATTATGCACGTATTAATTGCCGAGGAAAATAAAATATGTAAAACATGTGAATTTGTCTTTTTCTTAAATAAAATATCCAACAGTCCCCCCCCCCCAGGCAATATTAACTGAAAACTCAGTAATCAATAAATCAATAAATCACAAAAAGAAAATAGGTTGTATTTATAGGGTTGAGGGAGAGATTATTCTTTTCAATTTTCCGATGTGGGACTAAAACACAAAGGCAAAATTACCTTTTCTTAATAAATATCCAACATAACGCAATAAAAGAGATGAATTTTACATTTGAAGATTTGAAATATAATCCACCATATAAAATATAATTTTAAAAGATGCACCTCTTTGATTTGGTTCGCTCATATATTGATCATTTATCATTAAGTAATATATGATGCAAGAAGCGTAATTAAATAAATGCATATGAATTTTTCTCATAATTCTGGTTCCTCTTATTCCTAACCAAAAACTCCTTAAGTGAAAAGATTAAAGTTTTACCCGGGTAGTTAGCCAGGTAAGGATAGTACTAGAGGTTAATCAAAGATCAATTAAGTACCTTGTTCCTTGCAAAGTGCGTTACGCAATCCCTAAACCTTGCCTTAGATACCAACTAATCCAAGAAAACTTGAATCGGTTCACTCAATGAATTTTTGTTCCTTAGCAGAATATAGAAACTTTAAAATATTTCCTGCAAGTATTTAATTTGCCAAGCAATTATACTGCAAACATATGTTGGATAAGGTCGATGAGGGGTTTACGGTAAACAAATTTGCATAAGGTGGTAAAAGTGAATGCAAATTTGTTCAGTAACTTATGTGATAGTTGTCTGCAGCAGATGAGTTTTTGCTCTCAAGACATGAAAATCATGAGGTTCGAACATCAATAGGTAAACCGTTTACCTATTGATGTTCGAACCTCATGATTTTCATGTCTTGAGAGCAAAAACTCATCTGCTCCAGACAACTATCACATAAGTTACTGAACAAATTTGCATTCACTTTTACCACCTTCTGTACTAAATAAATTTGCATTCACTTTTACCACCTTCTGTACTAAGCTTATTAGATGCATAAACACTCCAAAGTATGAAATTATTAATAGAAGGCACCATATTGATAGCTTAAAGAAATAAAGGCATTAAACCATGAAAAAATTTAAATACTTCAAAGCATATATATATCCAGATTTTGTTCACTTGTCAAAACCATGTATATGAGGCTTTCAAGAAAAAATAATAAGTACACTGATACAAATTTCATAGACATGTTTCATTAAACATTACAAAAGCGTACATATTCACTGGCACAAGGGGAGAAGGGTAAGTTTTAGAGGATTCTTACATATATAAAATAGGTTTTAGAAACCAAATTTTTCATAGAACAGTAATTGTATTTTTATGAACAAAGAAGAATAATAATCTGATGAACCGTGCTCTATGTAAGCATTAAGCAGATTTTTTTTAAATGAACATTAAAAAAACTGTTTTTAAATGAACAGTAACACTTTTTTTTATAAAATTGAACAGTACCGTTCTTAAAACAAATGAACAGAATAGTTTTTATTTTTAATTAACAGCAATTAAATAAATACAATAAATGTAGTATTTATCAATAATTAAAACCGTTAATTACATATTTAAAATTATTTCGGATTAACTTCAAATTAAATTTGAACAGAAATAATTAACAGCAATTAAAAGCAATTAATTGCATCAATAAATTAGATTAATTACTAGTTAATAACAATTAATAGTAATTAATCTATTATAGTAACTATTTGACTATAATAATTAAATTGAATGAACAGTAACGGTCTCAGATGAACAATAACGGTCTCGGATGAACAGTAACATAACTGAATTTTTTCCTTTTTTTAACAATTAATAGATAATCAAGCAATTAGCAGTAATTTTTTTCTGAACAGTAACTTTTTAAATGAACAGTAAATACACAATTACCATGATTTTTACGAACAATATTTTTGGGTGAACAGTAACCGAAAACAATATTTTTTTAAGCAATGTTAACAGCAGATATATGAATAGATCTAAATCAACAGTAACAGAAAAGATGAATTTTTTCGGATGAACACTAGACTATTCCAATGAACAGTAACTTTAAAAATAATTTTTTCGGATTTAAATCAAAAGCTATAAACTTTTCAATCTTCTAGATTGTTGAAAATTTATCAAATAATTAAAATTATAGCATGAAATAAATCCGAATAAAATAAATAATTAAATCTGGCCTGACGGGAGCAGTCGTGTATTCACTGCCCTAGAAGATTGAGAACCCGCCTATCACCCTGGCGCAGATGGTTCCCTCCCCCCTAGCGGTAAATGCCTTCGAAAATGACCGGCCTCTGCACTCGGGCGAGAGTGCAGAGCTTCAGCTCAGATGAAGGAAGTTGCCCATAAAATAAAACTAAGATGTAGATGAAAATAATATGTAGGGAAGAAGAAAAACAAGAGAAACTTGTTGTATATTTTTCCTTATTATTTTGAGCTCAACATACGGATATATATATATATATATATATATATATGGTTGGAAAAGCCGTTACAAAACCCGTAATTAATTCCGTAACGTTTGTCATAATTATATAGCCATTATGCACGTATTAATTGCCGAGAAAAATAAAATATGTAAAACATGTTAAATTGCCTTTTTCTTAAATAAAATATCCAACATCAATCCCCTTTTAAATCTCACAAACCTTGTCGATTGCCCTACCACAACCTGAAGGAAGTGGAGCTCAAGATTGTCGGCATCAAATAAAGAGCGGATGAAAAAGAAAAAGAGATGGATGAGAGATTGGAAGAGGAGGTAACTATTAGAGGGGTTAGGTGATTAATCACATTGTTAATCAATTATTCTGACAAGAGTCTCAGCTTTCTAGCCAAATCAACTAGTTTTTGGAGGAACTTGTTTTACCTTGACATATCATCACAACCCCTACGACGTCAGCGATTTACACTATATTTGAAATAGCAACCAAACAATGTAAACGCGGTAAAGCTGAGTACATGCCCCACATTTTAATGCCTTCCACCTATTTAGCTTGTCAAATCGTGCAAACAAACAGCCCCTTAGCATAAGAAAGGAAAAGCAAAAAAAGAAATAAAAAGCAGAGTTAACTTCTCTTCAGGTTTATTCAGTGGATATGTAGATCCGGGGGGTTAAGGGTGTAATTACAACGTACCTCAGGATACCTCACTGTAAGGGCCTGTTTGTTTCGTTTCCCCCACATTCCAAAACCCACTTTCCTTCATTTTTTCACTTTCCCCCACTTTCCAAAACCCACTTTTCTTCACTTTCTTCACTTTCCTCCAATAATATTGTGACAACTCATCCCACCACATCTCATCTCATACTTTTAAAAATAAACAAAACACAAGAAATGAGTCACATCAATCAACTCATCTAACTCACTTTCCCCCACTTTTCTTTATTTTCTATCATCTTTAAAAATTACTCACATCATCCAATAATATGGTGACAACTCATCACATCTCATTAAAATTTCCTTCCATCACTTTCCTCCAAAAAAACAAGGATTGCAAAGGAAAACTCATCTCATCTCATCATCCAATAATATGGTGACAACTCATCTCATCTCATCTCATCTCATCATCTCATCATCCAATAATATGGTGACAACTCATCTCATCTCATCTCATCTCATCTTTTTTCCCCAACTTTTAAGAATGAACCAAACACAAGAAAAAAATCTAAACAAGGAAAGTGGAGGAAAACATCAAAAATTACTCACATCAACCAATAATATAGTGACAGCTCATACTTTCCCCCACTTTCTTTTATAGCTTTGACGAACCAAACCTCTGAAAGTGGAGGAAAACATCAAAAATTATTTTATTTTCCCCCATTTTCCCCCACTTTCTGCATTTTTTGGCGAAACAAACAGGCCCTAAAAGGAGCATTTTAGGAATTCCATATTATGCTAATTGGCATATCAGCAAAAGAAAAGAAAAAAGGACAAATGGTGTTGAGTGATGGCCAACTTTGCGGTGAATACAATTAGCAATCTTAGGATTATTTGTGTAAATACAATGACCCCGGAGTCACACATGTAACTAAATCATATCATAGGGTATTGAAATGTATACATTTGATAAGAAAAATAAGAACTAATTTCATATTGACGTACTTTATGAAAAGTTACTATATATAAATGGATTATAGAAACATTCATATAAGCTAATAAAAAAATAAAAAAAATATTTGGTAATCATATATGATCAAACAATTTGACTTTAATTTATAAGATGATTCAATTACCTCAATACTTCTAAATTCTAACAACTCAGATATTATAATCTTAATAATGCAATTTGATAAGTTTACAATAATACTCTTCTATTATAAATGATACTTTTCTATTATAAATGGAACCCAATTTTCAGATGATCCAAATCGAAAAGCCACAAATCATATTTTCAAACATATCTTCGTGCATGTATGACGTATATATTCATGATTCAAATCGAACGAGTATCAAACAATTTCACTTTAATTTATAAGATAAGATGATGCAATTACCTCAATACTTCTAAGTTCTAGACAACACAGATATTATAATTTTGATAATGTAATTTGAAAAAATTCATTATAATACACTTCTATTACAAACGGAAGCAAATTTTTCAGATGATCCAAATTTAAAAGCCAAATTGTTATTTTCATAAATATTTTCATACACTAGTTGAGATGCACGTGCAATGCACGTGGTTGAATATCATGATTATTTAAATTGATAAAACTAAAATAAAAATAAAAAAGAAAATAAAGTTTTTTGTGGGATTGATCATCAACTCAATAATCTCTCTCTCAAATGAAACATTGTCATTGTTTCCTTCAACCCAGACTGTGGTCACATGATCCACTATTTGTGAGTTATAAACACATTGATCTAATATAACATCTTTGTTTATTAGTATCTTGAAGTCTTCAAAAGATGAATGATCATTCAATTCGTAAAAGAATTTTGTATGTGAATTTACTAGCAATATGTCCATTAAATTTTTAGTTGTAGTTTGACTCATATTCACATTAACTTTTAGTTATGGTTTTACTCATATTTACATTATCTAATATTCTCATTCAATTTTATAGCTCATTTTCTAAACCATAGAAGTAAAACTAAAAGTATAAGGAATTATTTTCTTGCAAAATTAAAGCAAAGAGATTATGATATATTTCATCATGTACTCTAAATATAAAAATTTCTTTTTTCTTTGATGCAAGGTCCCTATCAAATATTGTTCCAAACGATGTGAACGAAAATTACTATTATAACTCACTTGCCTAGGACAATTGTATTGTATATAAGATATATAACTCATCTAGAATACATATGCTAACTAGATTTTACTGTTGTGAGAACAAAATCTTAGAGGCTCGTATTCAAATTTTTTGGCTCTATAGAAGACATAAGAGTTTGGAGTGTATAGCTTATATATCGTAAGAATATACTTGTTCATGAAGAATTTTTCCTAATAACGATATTATTACAACGATGCTACTATTCAGTATTAAATCAATTTTATTATATAAGATTATATGACCCTTTTAATAAATTACAAAAAAATATATAGAAACCTCGATGCTTATGACTAGTAGTTTGGTTCCACAAAATAGGTTAATTTTACATTTATAGTTTGCTATTGGTAGTATTATTGGCAATGTCATTACATTTTCTTTTTATCCTATTATTCACGCTTTTCTAATATAAGTCCTCGTTTGCTAATCACTCACTTGACTATATTTAGTTTTTATAATATCAGAGGTTAGAATAGTTTCTTCTGTTTAAAAAGTGTTGACATAGTTTTCTTAAAAAAATATATACACATGGTAACAAATAGTATATAATTCAGTTCGACTCAAATATTTGTTTGAAGCCATTTAGAGTGAGGTCCTTTCTCTTCTGGAATGATGATATAGTGATTATACAATCCAAAAGTTAAAGAAGAAATTTCTACAAAGAAAAAGTAATTTAATATGTAAAATTAATAACTAATTTATAAAATATACATGGGCAATGCGGATAACTATATATAGAAAGTAAGATATATATCTTCATGAAAATTTTATAGTGAGTGACCAACTACAATCATCATAATTTAAGCACGAATAATTATTATTTTAGTTACTAATTTGATACGCATAACTATAGAATAAATCTCAAACAAAACATAGGAATTGAGATTGTATTATCCTATAGATAAATAAATAAATAAATGTTATTAGAGATCCTCTTTATATTAAATTTAAAAATAATAATTTAAATTATTAAGCACCAAATATTAGTTCATGTGAGAAAGTAAAGTAATATATGGTCTATATACCTATATAGTCAATCAATCAAACGTATTAAATTTATGATAATCACAGACAAAATTATATGGTGGGTTCACATAAAATATAATTTATAAAAAATAATACATTAAAGTCAAAATCCTTTTAACCACTATATAGATTGTCTGAAAAATTCTGTATATATAAACTATATTGCTTAAGAATAGTGATGTGTGGCCGAATACATCTTAAGAACAACTTACTCTTCAATATCATTGTTAATTGACGTATCTATATATTACATTAAAAACATAATTAAAATTAGAAAACTACAAAAGAAACACACTCAACAGTTTTAAAAATTATAAAAAAATACCCTAAAATTTTCTAATTTATAAATACACAAAACTATTAAACATTACATTGAAATCAATGAATTACAAAAAATTATTAAAATTTTTTAAACTTTGGAGGGGTAATTTGCAATGTACTAAACTTTAAGGGTGTTTTTATTAATTTTAAATTTAATAGATTTTTAATTAGTTATATTCTCTCCAAAAAAGTTATGGGTAATATTGACCATGAAAAGTTTTTCCTAAACCAATATTTTTAAAGGAAGTATGATATTTTTTGTAAATTTTTAATTTTCTAGGGGTTGTTAGTAATTTTGCATATTTATTTTAATGTCTATACGTTAGAAATTCTCATGATGTTTTTTATAAATTATGAATTTTATGGGTTTTTTTGTAATTCTTTGAACTTATAGGCCTTTTGTATAGATTTTAAATTGTTTATAGACTATTTATAATTCTTATGTTTTTAATTTACTAATGAGTTTATAATTCTTAGGGTGTCGTCTGTAAAATTTGAATTATGAGTGTTTATTTATAATTTTTAAAATTTTAAGGGTGATTTCTATAAATTATAAATTATGTAGGGGATATTTGTAATTCTTATATTTTTAATGTACAGTTAGGTTGGAAATTATTAGGATTTTTGTAAATTTTATAATTTTGAGGGTTTTATTTTGCAATTTTGTAAGGACCGTGATTTTCGATTTTGATTTGAATAAAATTTTTTGGTATTTAAATATTAAATATTATTATTCTAAAAGAGTATTTGTATTTTCCCCAATTTCCTATGATTTAAAAATACAGTATTATAATATTTTAATAGTTTTGCTAATTATAAATTTAGCTGTTCGGTAAAATTTTTAAATTAATAGTTAATTATTCATTATTGTTACTATTATTTTGAACATAAATTTTAATATTTATTTTAAATAAATTTTATGATATTTTTTTTAATTATTTAAGGGGGTATTTTTCCTTGTGTTTTTCCTCTCATCGGTGTTCACTCTGTATACCCCTCCGCCTCGTGTTTCCCCCTAGCTCTCAACCCACGTCCTCCCAACCATCCTATCCCGCACAATCTCTCTCATTAAATTCTCCGCCGTTCTTTTCTCTCTCCAATCCCGCAATTCCCTCCTCGTGTTTTTCCCCCTTCTTTTTTTTAATCCCTCGTGCTCTCTCTCTCACTCACGAGCTCTTTTCCTCTCTCTTTAAAATAATCCCCTCTCTCTGCTCTCTCTCTCTCTCTCTCTCTCTCTCTTCAAATCAACCAGCTCATCCCCTTCTCCCTCTCCTCTTCCTTAAATCCGACGAGCTGCCGCCGACGCCGCCGCCCTCTGTGCTATCCATCGCCGGCCCAGCTCCGAGACCCCCTCCACGAGCTCCACCAGCGCCGCCTCCTCATCCCCTGCCTCCTCCTCCGCCAGCCGCCGGCGAGCTCGTCCTTCGCAACCCGAGCCATCGCCCCGTCGCTGCCTACACGCCGTGCACCACCTCGCGTGAGGCACGCCCCCAAGCGCCGATCCCCGACCTCAGACCGCCGACCCAGCAACCTCCTCGAACTCGCCTCCACCTGAGCTCCACGCCGCCACCCGCAAGCCACCGCTCCTCCTCCGACGGACGCCCTGCAGCCCCCGTCGAACTCACCCCTCGCCCGCCGCCTCGAACAGCGGCGCGCCCTCAGCCCTCTGAACCAACTCCAACGGCCTCCTCTTCCACCGTCGCCTCCCCTCTGAAACCCTCAGACCACCGCTCCTTCCCTTTGACCCGCGCGCGCCTCACCACGCTTGAAGCCGCCACCAAAGCTTCGCCGCTGAGCCACTACTCCGACGACGCAGCCTCCGCTCGAGCTCCAGCAACCGCGCCGAGCCTCTCTCCTCCTCCGCCTCCTTGCTCGTCGCCGACGGCCGGCAGCTGGCCGTGAGCCCACCCAGCGCCCCCGCCAACCACATGCGGCCCTTAGCCGCTCGCAAACATCAACCCCTTCGACTTGACGTCGACGACCACACTGAACATCCGTGCCTGAACCAGATCCAAACCGCTGTCAACGTCGCCTCAATCGCCACACGCCGCGTCCACATCAGCCCCGCCGCTCGTCATCAGGCCCCATTGGCCTCGCAGGCAAGATCCTACTTCTCTTGATTTGTCAATTTAATTTTAGATCTGCGAATTAATTATATGCATGTTTAGACTGTATTATGATCATGTTGTATGTTGTGATATATCTGCGTGAGATTGTTTGATGAACAATATTAATTATGAGGTGTTGTTTTGAAAAAGAAAAGAATATTTTTAAAGAATATTTTTAGAATAATTATTGTGAGAAATATTTTTAAAAGAAATTATTTTTAGGAGAATAATATTAAAAATAAACATTTAAAGATTGTTTTAGAATTAATTTATAATGAGAAAATATTTTAAGAAACTATTTTGTAAAAGGACTTTTAAATAAATAGATTTATGATTTTATGATTAGAAATAATTTAAAGGAAATTATTTTGTAAAGGATTATTTTGGAATTAATAAGCCAATTATTTTTAAAGGTTAGTTTAAAATTAAATGGTTTATTTTGAGTAATTATAATAATAGATATTTTAAAAGAATTTATTATACTATACATGCACGTTCGATTCATAGTTATCCCATACAGTCATGTTCATGTCATATTGAGACCCGTAATTATATTTCATGTGATTAGTCATTTGATTCGCGTTATTGTCTGATATCACATCTTTGTCGTGCTTCCTTATACTTCTGCTTGAATGTATTAGCCTAGAATTCCATACAGGTTTGCTTTGCAATTCGCTGCCGGGAAACGTATTATTGTTTGTAGCCTTGTATAATTAATTGCTGGCCTTGTATATTATTGATGGCCTTGTATTGTATTCGTTGACTCATTTATGGCTGTGTATCATTGCGGTGGATGGCCTTCGTGCCTATGTATTTGGTTTCATTTTTGTGTCGGCTATACGTCTTGATTTCCTCCAAATTGTGGAGATGAACCGACTTTATTCTTGTAGGTGATTTCGCCGTTCTCACTAAAATAGGGAGGGGAGATTAACGTCCTGATTTATTGACAATCCTGATTTGAGCCCCTCTTCACTTAGGATGATTTGTTTAGACTCTTTCATTCATTCTATTGCTCAATTATTCGAAATTGAATCCGAAGTCGCTTCTCGTTTCCTGTGCCGACCTATCTACAATGGAACTAGATCTTGAGATTCTCCCCGTTGACGTCGTAGGATTCCTTGTTATGTCGTCATTATACTTATGATTATTTTCTATATTTCCTTGGTTGGATCGCTTCCTTGTTTAGTGTGTATACTTCCTATTCGATAGTTAGTAGTTGTTTCTTTATTCTGCATTGATCTATCTATCTTCGGACTTGACTGTAGGATTTCTTCTTATCATTTCTAGTGCATTATAATATTACTATTTTCATATATATATGTATATATATATATACTATAACAAATCATTATTACATGATATGTCATGATATTATTGCACATGAATTGTTACATTACTATTGCCTTGCTGTGATTGAGAATCGTTAGCAGTCATGACCATAGTGGCCTTGTGTGACCTAGAGACAGGTGTTGTATTGACTTAGAAAAGCAAGAAGAGTTGGAGTGGGAAAGTCTTTGTTCATGTGATCGTATGTGTGTTGTATTTCCAGGCTCGCACCAGTGAAAAGTTTCGCACTGGGGTGGGTCTGAGAACAGTGATCAGATGTGTATTATTTATTTCCAGGATTGCACCAGTGAATCGTTTCGCACTGGGGTGGATCTGAGGAGCGGTGATATTGTAATTATTGATTATTTCCAGGCACGCACCAGTGAATCGTTTCGCACTGGGGCGGGTCTAAGGTACTAGTGAGATGTGGTCGTTAATCAGATATCCGATAACGTGAACTTTGACTCTGTGTGAGATGTGAACCAGTGACCTGTTATAAGATGGCTAGTTACATGGCCGTTACTTGGATGATTTCGAGTTGTTGTGAGATACAGACCAGTTATATTTCTTTTCATACATAGATCAGGATTAATATTTAATTATCTACAATTTAGGACATATGGTATATACATGAGGGTTTCCTTGTTTGGATTATTTCGCTCGACGTACTACGTCTCGAGTTGTAGATTTTTAAGTATTAATTCTATCTAGTGTATGACCCTATACTTGGATGGTTATTATGATCGCTGGCTGCATGATCGACTTGTTACTTGGTTGACTTTCTTGGATACTCCTGATTATTATATTCTAGTGGTAGATTGCATTTAAGTATTCCAGTAGCATGTTTCTTTTACTATTATTACTGTTTTTGCTTTGGTCGTTCGATCGTTCCTATTTCTTTCTGTGGGATCTTGCCGTGTGTCACACACACGCTGACGTACACCTGTTTTTCTCTGGTGTACGTCAGATTTAGGAGATGAGCAGCCTCAGTTCGGGATAGTACAGGAGCCAGATGATTTGTAGCAGTAAGGTCTTCCAGATGGATCAGAAGAATAATCTGAAGCTTAGACTTTTATTTCTGTAATAGTTGACGAGCGCTAGATCTCTTTTGCAGAACCTTACTTTATTTAGTCTGATGTTGGATTTAGTTGTTTTAGCAGTACTTTCCTTTTATTTCTATTGGACTATGTATTTTTATATTTTTAGTTGGACCGTTTTGTAATAAGGGTGTGTTTGACCTAACTCTGTGTCCTGGATGATATTCTATTTGTGATATGTATCTTTTCCATTCTGAGTTGTTCATTATACTCTTGCTATGTGTGATCGGGGACCTGTGACTTCGCATTGTATATTATATTTTTGACGCTTAGCGTATTAGATTGAGTAGAAAGAGTTTATTTATTTATTTCTACTCAACCTAATACGTCGCGGGCTTGCTTGCGTCCCGATTCCCTGGTGTTTTGGGAAGCGGGGCGTGACAAATTTATAAAAAGTTTAGTGTTAATTACAAATTCCATAAATTTTCGAGGGTTGTTTGTATTATTTGTAGGTTTTTAGTGTGATTATAAGTTTGAAAGTTTTAAGGTTTTTATATAAATTTTGAATTTTTAGGGGTGTTTTTGCAAAATTTTAAAACTTACAAGATACTTTCTTCAAAGTAAAAAAACTTTTAATTTCTAGCTTGTATATGTTTTTCAGATTTCTTATTGAATTACAATAAGTAAAAATTATAATTTTCAAGATGTTTTAATAAAATTTTGAATTTGTAGGGGTGTTTTTACAATTTAAAAAACTTGAAGGATATTTTATACAAAGTTGAAAAACTTTTAGGTGTTAGCTAGCATATGTTTTTTTAATTTTTTTGCAAACTGAAATAAGTAAAGGAATTACATTAAATGTATATCTTTATCAAATAACATGTTAAGTCTCATTATGAATAAGATAAATCATTTAATTACCAATTCAAAAAAGATGAGATAACTACTATAGATTAGGGTAACAATTTAATATTTTTTAAAAAAATTAAGGGTAATATTGACCATGAAAAGATTTTCCCGATTTCGTACTTTTAAAAGGAGTATGATGTATAATGTATCTATTTGTATTCCAAATACACTATTATAATAATATTTGTAGCCTTTAACATTAATTTTAACCACACCACAAACAGGTTTCTTGGTTTTGGGAATTAATATACTACTAGTTTGCGGTCCGTGCAAAGCATGATGATAAATTTTATTATGCTACAGCAATCGTGTTTCTTAAATGCTACAGTAAGTTTGAATTGCTATAGTATCTCGCATTTTGAAAATGCTACGGTATCCCGTGTGCTACAGTGATAATAGTGCTTTTCATAATAGCAACTGTAAGTTCCTCGGATTGGTACAGTATCTCATATTTTTCGGAATTGCTACAGTGTTCCAATGTGCTACAGTGGTACTGTTGCTGTTCATGCCACAGTGAATATTTTACTGTTGAATTTACTGTAGCATGAATAGGAATTCTCTGCTCCTCCTATTTGTATAAAGGAATAGATTTTAGAAGCAAAATTAACAACTTGCCATGATAACATTAAAAATTAATACTCTCTTTTCTTATTCTCTTTAACTAAGAATCCTTATAGAATTAAAACTATTCTAGTTTGAAAATTATATTAATCAAAGCCTTCATTTATATAAATTTTTTTGATGATTAGATGATTATAATATGTTCTTCAAAACCTAAAAATAAAAAAAAACCATAAAAATCTAAAAAACATAAACTACTTAAATTAGACTGATGAGTCTAAAATTTCAAATAGGCCTACACAAAATAATAAATTTATAAAAAATCCTTAAGTTTAAGAACATCATAAATAAATCCTTGCAAAAATTCTGAATATTACAGTACCATCATGAAATTCAAATAGTTATAAATTGCCCCTTTAAAATCCATAAATTACAATCATTCACTAGACAATTTAAAAATTACAAATAGTTTCTTAAAATTTATCAACAACTCCTTGAAAGATTTTACAACTAGCCCCTTGAAAGTTTTAAAATTTATAAATATCTCATTAAAATTTTTATAGACGGATCATTAAAATTTTTACAACTTGCCGAATGAAAGTTAAAAAAATAACAAGTCCTTTAAAAATTACAAATGATCCCTTGAAAGCTTCAAAAACTACAAACACCCAACCAAATCTAAAAAGTATAAACAGTCGCATGAAAGTTACAAACAACATCTTCAAATTCTAAAATTTTAAAATAAATCCTAAGAAATCTAAGAATTACGAATAACATCATAAAATTTAGAAAGCTATAAACTATTCCTTTAAAATCCATAAATAAAAACAATCTTAGAAAATCTAAAAAAAATTCAAACAATCCACTAAAAAGTTCAAAAATAAAAAATAGAACCCTAACATTTTACAAATAAACTCTTAAAATTTTTTACAACTAACCTCTTAAAATTTTCAAAAACTATAAATATAATTTTGAAAAATTTGAAGGCTGCCATTTAAAATTTTTTACGGCTAGCCCCATGAAAGTTGCTAAAGGAGCAAACACCATGCCAAATATTTTAAATATTAGTTATAAACTTCTTAAAAATTTTACAAACAACTCATTGAAAATTTTTACAATTATAAACACTCCTAAAGAATTTATAAAAAGGCACCTAAATGTTTTATAAATTACAAATAGCCCCATAATAAATTTGCAAAATAGCCAACTGAAAACTTTATAACCAACCTCTTGAATGTTTTAAAAATTACAAATAACCCTCAAAACTTTACAAACAATACCCCAAAAATTCTAAAATTATAAATGTCCCGTAATTTAACATATTATATTATAATACTGTTATATATTAGTGTGAAAATGCGCGAGGTAGGAGGGTGTAATGGCTATGAGAAATCCTATATCCTTAGTACTAGGTAGGGCCGTTAATCAGTTTGAATGGTGCGGTTAATAGGTGACACCGAACACCAAACCGATCTATTTTTTTGGTTCGGTTCGGTTTGGTTTTTCACTTATTTTTTCATAAACCAATTGTGTTCGGTTTAGTTCGGTTTGGTTTTTCTCTAGTTTATATCGGTTTTTTTCGGTTATTCTATAAAGAAAACAAGTCTAGAAAAGTAGAAAGTAGAAATGTCTCATATTACATAACCGTTTCCGAAAAGAAAAGAAAAAAAAATGAAAAAGGGCAGCCCACAATGCCACATAACAGTTTTCGAAAAGAAAAAAAAACGATGAAAAACTAGAAAAGCAGAAACATGTAGATGATAGATCAGCACTTCAAGTTCAGCAGCAAGCTCCTCCATGACCAACATTTGGGGAAAGGGAAAGCTACAGTACCACGTGACAGAAGGGATTTCTTCGCCGGTGACGAGAGAACCCAAGATTTGGGGCCGATGGACGGGAGAACCCTAGATTTCGGGGCGATGGACGAGAGGGGACGAGACGGAGCGCGAAGGACCAAAAGCTCGTTGGGTTTGGGACTTTGGGGGCAATGGACGGGAACTCAGATTCTCAGAAGCCCTAGAAATATAATTAAAGTCTAATGTAGACTATGTAGTAATGTTGGAACGCAGGCCAAGGCCATCCTTTTTTTTGGGCTTCATTTAAGCCCAAGTTTAAAGTTTCTACATAAAATTTTATGTATATTAATAATATATATCTATAAATAATATAATTTCCTTACAATATTTATAATCGGTTTTTCGGTTCGGTTTCGGTTTCCAGACATCCGAAACCAAAACCAAACCAAACCTTTCGGTTTTCGGTTATTTTTTTTGCGGTTTGGTGCGGTTTTTTTCTTTCCTCGATTTTTTCGGTTATGGTTCGGCTTTGGTGTGGTTATTTTTTCGGTTATCGGTTTTCAAGTTACAGCCCTAGTACTAGGGGGTGCTGTAACTTCCTGCTATCTATTTTAGGAAGTGGAGGAAGATCATAATCCTATTCGTGTTCCAATCTTTGTGAACAAAAAATGAGCATTGATTGAAATATCAGGATATTGAAATCCTAGATATTTTTTAGTTTTTATAAAGCATAAATTTTTATTTAGATTGATGGTTAAGCTATCTAATTTTTAATTATTAATTTAAGATTTTAATTTATCTAAAAAGGCTATCACTCAAACTATCTACTTTAATATATAAGAAAAAACTCTGTTCTCTTATACTCATAGCATACCAAAAAGAGGAGCTCATTATCTCTACCTTCATAAACATACAGGTAATAGATGACCTTTAAGTTATAGTCTATGAAGAAATATAAAAATCATCTCTTTTATTACAACGTGGAAGGTTAATTAGTGTATTCGAAAGACGTATAAACCAACATATATAAACAAAAGAAATCGAAATAATTCATATATGCCCGGGCTTAATACTTGTACTCTTCTATAACAAATTGAAACAAATTTTTAGATGATCCAAATTTAAAAGCCAAATTGTATTTTCATACATGCATGATGTATCTATTTGTAATCCAAATATAAAATATAATAATATTCATAGCCTTTAATATTAATTTTAACCACATCTCAAATAAGTTTCTTCGTTTTAGGATTAATATACTGTTCTTAAAAAATTAAAACTTGGATAGGATGATATACTATGTTATTTCAACTTCTCAATGACCTAGAAACACTTGGGTATGAATCATGATCGCATTTAAAAAAATAATTCACCAAAAGGATATCTAATTTCTTAGAAATAAAAAATTTGTATAAGGAGACCACAAAATATTCAAATGCTGAGTAAATTATATATTATGGTCACAACATCTCTCACTATTGTTTGGATATAAGTAATAAATCTATAAAAGTAAATGCTGCATTATATATAAGTTTTGATATGTAATATTGTAATTAGAAAATGTAAATTAACATATAATTTATATAAAAATTGTAACACTCAATTTTGCACAATTAAAAGTTGTGGCCTCTGGAAAAGGGAATAAGAAGGATTTTTTCCACAAGTACCGGCCCTCAAATCTTTTATACTGCACATCCTGCATATTAAAAAATATAAGCCCGCAATTTTCAATAAGTTTGGAACACTGTCCTGTGTAACTAAAAAGTTTTTAAGTGGTAGGGATACACAAAATCAATGAAAAAAAAATACCAAATTGGTATATTTTATTTACCCTTAGTGACAGTTTGGTATATATATTTTTCAGGCAACATATTGGTATATTATTTTTTTTCGGTGACAAATTGGCCTCCAATTTGGTCGGACCAAAATTTCCAGCGAAATCTCTCATGTGACGTCTCACGTGGTGTGAACGTGACTTCTAGCGTGACTTCTAGCGTCATAAATTAGCTCCAATCCCAAACCTTAACCCCTCAATCTCCTTCCTCCTCCTCCTCCTCTACCTTCCCTCTCCTCCCTCCCTCGCTCCTCTCGCCTCTTCGACGCCTCCCAAACCTTCTACCTTCTCAAATCCTCCCTCGACTCTCGACCCGCCCCCTCCCTCTACAACCTTCTCATCTCCGCCTTCGCCAAACACAACTAACACCAACAAGCTCTACAATGGTACCATACCATGATCCAAGATCGGGTCAAGCTCGATGTATACACTTTTAACATCCTCATCGGTAGCTCAAATCGTTTTCGGTGACGACTTGCGAGATTTTTATCAATGAGCTTTGAAGAGAAGGGAGAGCTTTAGAAATGTGCGAGATTTTGATGGGTTTCTTAGCGAAAGGAGCGGTGCCTGATGTGTTCGATTGCTTCGTGTTAGTCGGAACTTTATGCAACTACGGGAATGAGGATCGAGCTGTAGTGACTTGTGGCTCATTAATGGAGAGCTTGAGGAAACGTGGGAAGATAGATGAAGCTATTGGGTTTATGGAGAGAGTGATGGAGAAGGGGATGGTTTTGGATGGGATTAGTTGCAATTACTTAGCACTGGGAACCACGCTGGCAGCCACATTCGCATCATGTGAGATGTCAATAAAAAATTTTGCCAGAAATTCGGGTCCTACCAAATTTGAGGCTTATTTATCGCCGGAGAAAAAAAATATACCAATATATCACCAGAGAAAAAATAATATACGAATAAGTCGCCGGAAAAAAATATACTAAACTATCACTAAGGGTAAATAAAATATACCAATTTGGTATTTTTGCCCAAAATCAATATGAGAGATCTGGGGATAATTTAGCAAATGTTACGATTTGAAGGGTAAATTTGCAAATATGAAAAAATTTAGGAGCATATATGCAAACAACCCAAAAAAATTTATAACTTAATTTCACCTCATCAAATAAAACCTTCGCTACTCCAAATGCTAAAATTAATTGCATATTATGTCGTTTGTGCACAAAGAATTTCCAACCAATCACTGAGTTTGCGTGAAAAATATATTTCTCACAACAAAACCCTAGATATCCTAGCGACAAAGTTGAAATCTATTTTAACTACAACAAATACTAGATGCGACATCTAGTATAATTTATTTTGCCACTAAAAACAAGCCTGGTATTTTTCATAATCATCAATGAGAGATAACATAAAATTAACATTAAATTGTTGAATCTTATACCTAACTAAACTTGATGTCAATTTACTTCAACGTCCGAATGGACGACCATCTTGGAGAGCAAGTCTTCTAGAAACTCCTCTTTCTACGGCCTCAATTGGATGGAGGGTTCTCTGGAGACCAAGGTTTATTCCATATCGGTATCATGGTCCTCAGGAACAACACGGGAGCTAATGTATCCCTTCTCTCCCTTGACCCAATTAAATCACATCAACTCAATAAATAATAATTCAATTCATAATTAATTACTCGCCCAACTGAATGGACAGCTCAAGGTGCACAGTACTGCATGGTGCTTTCTTTAACACAGGAGGATTTTTTTTTCTTCTTCCGAGCTGCTAAAATACGAAAATTGAGAACATAACCTTTTACGATTAACTCACGAGTTCTCTTCTTATTTTTGAAAATTTCATGATTTTCTAAAAAAAAAAAAAATTTCTTTTTTTGCATTTTCATATTCAGATATATGAGTTCATATGTGACATATTTCTATAAATTATTTTGAATGCCTAACTTGTTATGTAATAATGTTTTTTAACTATAAGTGACACTAAACTTTTCTTAGGTTTATATCCTTTGCAGCCATAACAACTGTCAAAATTTCTCTTTAGCTAAAAACTAGAATTTTCTTTTTACTTGTATAACCCACCTCTTAATCCGAGACTTCTCGCAATTCAACTTCGAGGCCTATAATTTTATTATTACATCTCTTAAGTCATATTCACGCAAAATAAATAATTCTCAGGGTGGCATGAGCAAAGATTGGGACATCTTCATAATTATTATTATATAAGTAAAGTATTTTTTTTAAATTTACTTATTTGCTCAGCTTAAAACCCTAGAAAACCCGATGACTCCTCTGCAGGACCTCTGTACCCCTGTCTTATAAATAAATCTCGCCACGTGGGCCTCGCTTTGATCAAATCAATTTATTTTTAATCAACACCGGAGCCGTTTCCATTCTTTCTTTGGCCCCAACAACTTCCTCTTCCTATAAATTCTTTGCAGAGAAGGACATCTCGTAGGTCTGTTCATCTCTCCAAAAAGTTATTTTCCGCCCCCTCCCCTGCTTAACATTTTCTTTCAGGTACAGAAAAAATTTCAATGGCGGAAATCGTGCAGAAGAGGCCGAAGACGAAGATCGTCTGCACGCTGGGACCCTCTTCGAGGTCGGTGGAGATGGTAGAGAAGCTGCTGAGGGCCGGGATGAACGTTGCTAGGTTCAATTTCTCGCATGGCTCTCATGAGTATCATCAGGAAACCCTAGATAACCTGAGGAAGGCCATGGAGAATACTGGGATCCTTTGTGCTGTTATGCTCGATACCAAGGTTTGAAAGTTCTGATCTTGTTTGCTTTGTCTTCAGAGTTTTTCTAGCTTAAGATCTCTTGATGTGAGGATTTTTGGGGGGTTATGTGATTAATTAATTTTCTGGATCTGGGTTGTCTTTATTTTGTGCTCAAGAAATTAGGTTTTCTGATGTTTACTTTTATTTATGATTTTAAAATGTTATTTGTCTGTTTGCTGTCATCGCGTGTTGTGTTCTTCTTCTTTGTGATGCATGGTGTCTGGATTTTCTTAGTTGGCATTTTGTTGTCTTTTATGCAAAAAATTATTTTTTGTTCAATTTTTTTACAGGGGGAAATAATCTTCAATATTTAGTTTTGATTCTTTATTTCCCCCCCCCCCCCCC
>NC_033800.1:23689337-23693425 GCF_001876935.1 Asparagus officinalis
TTCATTACTGTTTTATTTTATTATGTGGTTTTACTAGCTTTGTTATGTTTTTTATTTACTTTTTTGCATTTGTATCTTTACTTGATGATGATGTATGTAGATACGTCCACAGCTAGCATCTAGTGCACAGTTTGCGGCTTCGCTTGTGTTTACTTGATTCTTAATAGCCATAGAGTTTTGTTGCTCATTCATTTGGTGTCTCTATTTGTTGCTATCATGAATTGTGGGAAAGATATTATTCTTTTTGGATCAGATGTTGTGACATTAATTTAAAAAAAACTACTATTTGCCATGTTAAAAGCAAGTAGAAACCCATGCAATTTTTGTGGCCTAGTTTTAACATTAAGGACTTGTACAAGTACAAATTATATTTTCTTTTTATAGTTATTTAATAATCAAATATGAAACTGATCTTCCTTCTAAGCATAAGAACAGACTGATTGTAATTTTCTCTGTTTCCCCTTTTTTCTTATAAATACTTGACTCGTCCTATATTCATGTTTACAGTTGGCAGTAGCATTTGTTATTCAGAAAATTGCCGTATTAATTTCAGAAAATATATTGAAAGTTGTGTGTTTATTCTAATGGCCGGTAATAGAATCATTATTCATTTTAAATAATTGAAAATTAAATTTATATTCATGTTTATACATTGGGATAGACTATGAGCTTCTCTACTTTGTCTTACAATTTGACCGATAATATATGGAGACAAGTTTTTTATATTTCAATGACAAGCATGGAATGGAGACAATAAGCTTTCATGATTGTGGTCACAATGACATCGGGACTAATCTTCATGTAAAATCGTATGAAGTAGGTTTAAACCCCTATCAACTACCATGTTTTCATAAGAGGTACTGCGCCTATCAATATTTCTATTTTTCACTCCACTTTCAAATTACAAAATCTATAATTAGTTCAGATAGGGGTTAACGTAAACTCCCTGATCTTGTGCATAAATAAATATGCATAACTATGAAAAAGGGCCAAACACATACTTACATTACCATGTATGCAATGCATACACGCATTTCTGTTAAATAAGATATAATATTTACAAAAACATTATCATGTATGTTTGACTTTGTATTGGGAATACATCATGGCTCTTCATCTCCCTGATCTTATGTATGATATTTACAAAAATATTAAAGCTCATTTCTATCAGTTACTGTCTTCACTTTCAACTTTAAATTTTCTAGATCTTGGGGTGCTTTGTTAATAGATTATATAACCTGACTGAATTTTGTGAGAGATTTTATATATACCATATATTTGTCTAGTACAGGAATTTACTGTTTGGGGGGGAGGAAGTAAGAGTCCGAGATGTCTTTTTAGTGTAGGAGATGTGGCTTTAGACGGGAACAAATGTAATTACAGTGATAAAGTCTATAGAAAGATGCTGCCTAAATGACATGATTTTGAGTGTGGGCTTGCTTGCTTTAAACTTGACTTGTGTACCTATTTGAATCAATTTGATTGAGCATTTTGGAAAGGAACATGATCTCCTGTTCAGTCTTCCAAAAACATGCACATGACGTACCAGTCCGTCCATACACATTCTTTTTTAATTTTATGTTTTGTGTTGGTTGGTTGGCTTCTAATTTTTTTATATAATTGTCATCTGTATTCTAACCTTATTCTTTTGCTGTTCACTGATTTTAGATCTTCTCTTTTTTGCATTTTGTTTCCCCAACAAAAAGGGAGTTCTTTTGTCCTTTTTCTTCTTCTTGATTTTCTCCATGTTTGCTTTCTGATTGATCCCAGCTCTGCTATCTTTTACTGTTTTACTTATTTTTCTTCTAAACTCATTTTGATGTCGTATGTGTGTACTATACGACCTTTTGGGTTTTACTGTTCATTGTTTTGCTATCCATTCAGTTATGCGGAGCTGTTCTTTGTTGTTTCTCGGTCCACTGTTTGTTGTCTATTTGCTTTTAGACGAGCGCATTTTTTCTATACCCCTTTCTCTCTATTGGTTTTCTTTTTTATCACTGTTTTTAGCAAGTCTATGCATCTCTGTTCTGATTACCAACTAGACATCCAATAGGTTGTCCACATTTTCTATTTTCAAAGAAATAATGATGCCTTGTTGAAATCCACAGCCAGGAATTCATAATAGTGTCACAATATATATAAAAAGACGATGTTGCTAATTCTTTTCTCATGTTCAATATAACCAGTACTCTAATGAGATACAAAAGATATATTTAACTAAGTACAATTACAATTGACCCCTATGTGCCTTTATGTTTTGAAATAGTTGCATTATAGCCTTATTTGAAATACCACTATACACATCCTTTTCAATATAATTGTTGCTTTACATACTTGTATCCTTTTTCAAAATGATGTTAACTCTTTAGCACATGGGTTGTTGGGATTGGGCCATTTAAGTCTAGGCCCATTAGGGTTAAATCATAAATGGGTCACTACTATAGTTGTGTCACTAATGGGTCATAAGCTAGTATACACTTGTGTTATAATATTCCTGCATCCGCCCTTTGCTAATGGGTGGTGTCACGTGACACCACCCTCTATTAGGTACATCCGCCCTTATTGGCATCTTAGATTTCCTTATATATCTCAATATACCTGTGGTGGTCGTGTTGTATCCTTATATATCTTCATTTACCTGCATTGAACAATTTGAATCTGTTATGGACGTTTTTCTTATTTTCAAATACATAATGATGCTTTGCTCACATCTTAGATTTCCTTATATCTGAATGTAATATGTATCTGAACGTACCTGCATCAGGTCATGCCATATCCTTAGTGTTCACCTAATATTTCCATATATACCTGAAATCTTGAATATACAGAGAGTAAGAATCCTATTAGAACACTCGAGAAAGTGATGATCAATACTATTCACGGGTGGTTAGAGGATTAGTTTGGGAATTACATTTTCTCTATTTATGGTGTAGATCACCCCACTTCTATACGGATGGTTCCGATAGGATCCCTACTGATATACATGCATTGAGTCGTGTAATTGCATCATGTAATATTTTGAGGAGCTCCAGTAAAATTTACCCCATTTGTATCAACAAGTTGGATGTGTTTAAAATTTACAGGGGCCCTGTAGAAGGAGAAGAGAAACATATAACTGATGTCCTTGTCCAAACAATGAGTCAACAATACGAACAAAAGATTTTTTCAGTATTGGTATATCCAAAAAAACATCTATGTACATTCATTCCCCTTGTTACAGTTTGGATAGTTCAGTGTATGACACACTGTATCTTTCTTAGGGTGTGTTTGGCAACTTCAAAATTGAACTAGGCTAGACTAGTTTCTTTTTAACTAGGCCAAAGTTGAACCATATAAGGGTTGGTTAATAAAAGAACTAGTTTATGGGCAAGATTTTAAACTAGAAAGAACTAGTTCAATTTGAGTCTGATTTTTGCCACTAAAAATAAGGTCTTTGGCAATGTTGTTCCACTTAAAACAAGTTTTTTGGAGTTACCAAACACACTCTAAACATTTTCATATCTCCGGAACTCTTTTTACGAATATTTTTCCATGTCTACAAGCTATGCTACCCGACACGACAATTTTGGCATTGTACCTGTGTCGGATGCAGTTTGGGTACGTTTCCTCACCCAAACGGAGGGGACACGTGAGCAACTCATTTCCCGCATGTGAGAGGCACTTTTGGAGCAGTTACGTTTGAGGAAAATAGGATTAGCTGAGATATGCAAGGAAGAAGAAAACTCTTTCTCTCTCTATATATACATCTTATTTCCTTAGTTTTAAATTTGTTAGTGGAACATGACATCACCATTCACATTGGTGCTTGACTATTTGCTTTTGTCTTTTCTTTAAAATTAATGGCAATGTTAAGAATAGGAGACACGTGTTCTCATATTTAAATAGGCATGTGTGTGTGTACATAGGTAGGTAGGTAGGTATGTATATATATTCTTTTTTGATGCTTATGTGGAATATTGTCAAAGTTTCAAATGAGTTTACTTTATAATTTTAAGGAATTAGCTTATTTTATTGAGAATTTGAAATTAAACATAGTAAAATTGCTATAGTCAATATAATTGTTAATTGCTAATATATATATATATATA
>NC_033800.1:23693505-23694621 GCF_001876935.1 Asparagus officinalis
CGTCGTGGTTTGACCCTTCATCCACTCGTATCAATTTTAATGGTTTCGAATGAATAGAATTTTTTATATGGCTCGACGGAGGGTCAAACCACGACGGGTTCACCCCAAATTTGGTGTGTTGGGGTTTTAGAATATGTAGATCTAGTTCAACGGAACGGATCATCCACAATGTAGCTCAATCAAGTAATCATCAATGGATAAGAAACTTAGTGGACGTCCACTTAA
Organism: Asparagus officinalis; assembly: GCF_001876935.1. Lineage (NCBI taxonomy): Eukaryota > Viridiplantae > Streptophyta > Magnoliopsida > Asparagales > Asparagaceae > Asparagus > Asparagus officinalis. The sequence goes on from NC_033800.1 coordinate 23,693,731, forward strand.
GTTGACATAAGTTTTTCTCTCTCTCTCTCTATATATATATATGAGCCGTGTCCCGTACCCGTGTCCATACCCGTATCCGTACCTATGCAACCTAATCTACAAGTCATTCCTCATCTGCTTTTAGCTAGCTAGGAAGCACCTACACTTCAATTTTGTAATAATGTTATCTCAGATACCACATCAAACATGACATTTTTGCCATGCCAATTATGTTTTGAGTGTTTTGTTTTCAGATTTTGTTGTGTGTCAGTGTATTTTGTCGTATCACATCCATATTTTTGTACCAGATCATCTACTTCATGATTGATTAGACAGAAATATTGTTATTTTAAATTTGCTTGTCATGTTAATAGTTAAAATTACAAGATGGCTTCAAGGATGGAAAAAAGAATAGGGTAGATCCATATAAATTGACATTAGCAATGAGGAAGATGTTAGGGAACCTTTTAAGTGAAGTGTGGTTTCAAATGGATCAAGTGGGAAGTGTCTCATTGAAAACACCAAGAGCAACTGTTGCAACGTCAAAAATGTGGAGTTCCTGGTAAATTTGAGTATCTATTTGATTAAATTTGAGCTAGAAAGCAGTCTTGATGTTGTTCAATGACAATCATATTATTGTCCAAAATCATCTCTCGTTTGCTTCTCCAGTAACTGAGAAGGGGACCTTAACTTGCTAAAACAGTTAAACAAATCAATTTTGAAGTAAAGAGGTGAATTATATCTGATGAAATTTGAGCTCATAAAACAAAGTAGCAACCTTCCTGAGTTCCTCAAAATGTTGCACAAATAAGACCGAAGATATACCTTTTTTTATTCAGTTTGCTGCCTTTCAGATGCTATATAAACTAAAGAAACTAAATGGAAACCAATGTGACATCTTAGTAAGTTGTT
>NC_033800.1:23694636-23740528 GCF_001876935.1 Asparagus officinalis
ATTCGAACTGGATTTTTGAAAGACGGAAAGCCCATTCGTCTAACTAAGGGCCAAGAGATCACCATCTCCACAGATTATAGCATCAAGGGTGATGAGAATACCATAGCCATGAGCTACAAAAAGTTAGCCGAGGATGTCAAGCCACAGAGCACCATACTATGTGCAGATGGAACAATCACGCTAACGGTTCTTTCTTGTGATAAAAAGAATGGAATAGTTCGCTGCCGCTGTGAGAACTCTGCTCTTCTTGGTGAGAGGAAGAATGTCAATCTTCCAGGAGTAGTTGTTGATCTTCCTACACTAACTGAGAAGGACAAAGAGGATATCTTAAAATGGGGTGTCCCTAATAGGATTGATATGATTGCTCTATCATTTGTGCGCAAAGGTTCTGATCTCGTGGAGGTCAGGAAAGTCCTTGGAGAACATGCAAAGACAATTATGCTGATGTCCAAGGTTTGCACACTTACCTTTGGTTATTTACAAAAAGGGTTAATTGCGGATAGACCCCCCGTGCCATTGCTACATTGAACTTGCTACACTACCCATGTTGCAGATGGAGCCTGAGTGAAAAAAAAATTCACACTTTTCAGGTTGTCCATCTGTGACAATAGAACTACATGGGTAGTAAGTTCAATTTGTCAATAGTGCAGGGGGTCCATCCACAATTAATTCCTATAGAAATAATCATTTGCGAATAATGTTTGGTTGGGTATATGATAGACATGAATATAGCACTTCCGTCTATTTTTAGCAGTGGATAACGAGAACATATTCAACTGCATTTTTTTTCCTGGTTTCCTTTTCAAAGACACAGTTTCTAGAAAAGCATGCATTCAGAAAATAAAATGAAAACAAAATTATCTTAAGTTCAAAGAAAAACTTATATTTTTACATGATGGAAGATGTACATACTACAAAATGGGGTTACAGGTTTCAGTATTAGCACTAAAGGTCTAGTTGCTTTGTTATTTTTGCTTGCAGGTTGAGAATCAAGAAGGGGTGGCAAATTTCGATGACATTCTTGCAAACTCTGATGCTTTCATGGTTGCTCGAGGAGACTTGGGCATGGAGATCCCCATCGAGAAGATCTTCTACGCCCAAAAAGTGATGATTTTCAAGTGCAATGTGCAAGGAAAACCTGTTGTAACCGCAACCCAAATGCTCGAATCTATGATCAAATCCCCTCGCCCAACTCGAGCTGAAGCCACCGATGTGGCCAATGCCGTCCTCGATGGCACCGACTGTGTCATGCTTAGTGGTGAAACCGCTGCTGGTGCTTATCCTGAGCTGGCGGTTCAAACAATGGCCAAGATTTGCGTAGAGGCAGAATCATACTTAGATTATGGAGCTGTGTTCAAAGGGATAATGGCTCAAGCACCAGTCCCTATGAGTCCTATAGAGAGTCTCGCATCATCAGCAGTTAGAACTGCAAACTCCGCTAGAGCTTCACTGATATTAGTCTTGACTAGAGGTGGTAGCACTGCAAAGCTCGTTGCCAAGTACAGGCCGGCAATTCCCATTTTGTCTGTGGTGGTTCCTGAGATTAAGCCTGATGAGTCCTTTAGCTGGTTGGTTAGTGACGAGGCTCCAGCACGGCACAGCCTCATATTCAGAGGTTTGATTCCAGTTTTGAGTGCTGGATCGGCTAAAGCCTCTCATACTGAGGCTACGGAGGAAGCGCTTGAGTTTTCAGTTCAGCACGCGAAGAATTTGGGGCTTTGTAAGCCTGGGGATTCTGTTGTTGCTTTGCATCGAGTTGGGGCTTCTTCCGTGATCAAGCTCGTGACTGTTAAGTAATTTTTGGGAGCTTTTTGGGGCTCCGTTTACTTGTTTTCTTCACAAGATAATCAAACAGTGATTACGGAGTAGTTAATTTTTTTTGGTGGGGAAGCGTTTTTGTTTGAAAGTACTTTATGTTTCCCTGCTGGTTTTGCCTTCTTGTTTTTGGTGTGGGGTATGCGATTTTGTTGAAGTATATGCTACTTTTGTCAGCAAGGACGGTGTTTCGTCTTTGGAAATATTATCCGATACTTTTGTTATTAAATTGGAATAATTTGGGATTTTTCTTTTTTGGTTTGATTAATATTTTTCTGGGTTTTATCTTTTGCTATCTACTGCTAGTTTGATTCTGTAGGTTCAAACAATTGAACAAGTTACAGTTTATTTCAAATATTATTGACTGGGATTGCTGAGGAGCCATTTGGATGGATGTTCATTTTTCTCATTTTAATTTGATGGTTATCTGATCCAGTTCTATGTGCTTATTATGTTACTAAGAAAGTTCATATCAACGTACAACTTTCGATAGTTTGTAATAGTTCGGTGAACTGATTAGCGTCTCATCAGATTTATACAAAGATTACTCTTGCTTTATGGATAGCAACGAAATCCCAACCAGTAGAATAAAAATGGCCAGCTCTTCTGGATGAGGGATTAGCTAACATTAACTGCTGTAAAAGATATGTTAGCCTTTAAACTAAATTAACGGCGCTAAAGATGGCCTAAATGACTCAAATAAACTTCTCATCTACTGTCCGCTAACATGATACGAGCCTAAATGATTCAAACAAACGTCTCAGGTACCGCCCATAATAGCATTTCCGCAAGCATCACCCTCTATCGGCTTACTGTCGCAAGACTCGGCATTGGTTTTACTGATTGCTCTGCTGACACAGATGAAGAACGAGCGCAGAAGGAGCACAATGAATTAGGCTCGGACAAGATCACGGTATTCAATTTTATTAAGCCACAATTCCAATTCACGAAACAGAAGACTATGTACAGCATCATACCACTGAACTCAACAAAGAACAAGATGATCAATGAACAAACTTCTTCAATGCTCATCAGGACCATCTTCTGACAGAGAATTCCCGTTCCCATCCCCTCCGTTTTGAGAAGGCGACGAAGACGAAGACGAAAACAATCCACTAAAAGGCCAAGGCACCGGCATCCACGACCTCCCCCCACTGCCATTATTACCATTGCCGTTACCTCCTCCTCTACTACCCCCACTTGCGCCTGTGCTACCATTGCCAGCGCCAATGGACTCGTTCTTCGGCCCCTCAACGGGCATCTGAAACCTACAGACGGGGCACGAACTATGAGCCTCAAGCCAGGGCAATATACACCCCTCATGAAATTTATGCTTGCAAGGCATCTCCCTCGCTTCCTCCCCTATCTCAAACTCCTCCAAACAGACATAGCAACTCCCAATTTTCTCCTCGATCTTAATTCTAGCCATCGCCTCGACCGCCTCTTTACTCGCCGGAGGAGTCCCTTGCCTATTAGGATCATTCTCAGCCAAATGTTGTAGCAGCTGATCGAGGCCAGGGCCGATGAAATAATCCCCTACCGAAGCTCTGATGTTGCGGTTTATGCTGGTGGGATCAATGGCTCCCCCCGGGATGATCACAGCTTGGTTGAAGGGATTGATTAGGATCATATGTTCTCCCTGTCTCTCTCCTTGTTCTTGGTCTCTGATGTGCAACCTTTGTTGGATGTCCGTGAGGACGTCGAGGATGGCCGAAGTTCGCCGGCGTCGACGTAAGAGGGACGCGAGCTCATTGTCTTGTTCAGAGGCTGCGTTTGATTCTTCCTCTTGTCCTTCATTCATCTGAGACCTCCGGCGACGGCGGAGGCCATCGTTGAGCATGCTGAGTAGGATGGGGGCCCACAAGGAGAGGTCCTGGTCAGAATCAGACGTTGAATTGGGATTATTAGCGGAGGAAGGCGCTGGGTTTTCTTGGGCTTCCATTTCCTCAATGAATCCACCATTGCAGAGAGGGCATTTGATCTCAACCTCCATTACTGGGTCCACAATTCTTGAGCACATATGGCACCAATATCTAGAAGCAGCCAATGATTCATCCATCGTTCTGATTACTTGGGCCCTCTTCAAAAACTCCCTCTATATACAGAACAATGAATTAATGACAGAATCAATGCCAAAAAATTAACAAACGCCAAGAATTTTTTAATCAATATAATGTATTTATCCTAAAATTACTTTAAATCATCTCAGCAGGCCATTCTACAAGAAACCCACCAACGGAACCCTCCTCTTCAGATCAAATCAATCAAAAAACAATAAATCCAGCCCAAAACAAGAATACCCAGATGAAGAAAATGAAGATATATCGGGTGGGTGAATCAAATTTAAAGGTTTCAAATATAACCCAGAAGTAATTACCAGCAAAAATTTGAGGATTCTCCTCCTCAAACGAACAGACTCCTGATCAAAATAGAAACTTTCTTCTAACCCCTTCACCAAAATGAGATTTTTATGAGTTTTCCAACAAACCCAATAAAGCTAGAGCTCGAATTTATATGGTAGCCATGAGAGCTCACAGTGGAAGAATCTAGAAACCTATAGAGAAATCTTTCTATCAACCGCGTTATTTGTACACGTAACCTTATTCTTCAATTTTCCACCAGAGCGAAATCATAATTAATTAATTAACTAAATAATTAAAACAGAGAGAACGTACTTTTTACCCTTGAGGAAGTCTTCTGGTGGTTGGAATGAGGAAACTGAGAAGCTTCAAAGAAAGAGGACGAAATTGATTCTTTTAACCCCTTTTGTTTTTTTACTATTGCAAGTTGTTTGCATTTGTAACCTTTGATTTATGTTGGGCTAAATTTAAGTTGGAAATAGTTGGGTAATTTACTAATTTTTAATGATTATTTCTACTTTTATAAAGAGGGTTTGGTTTTGGCAGGTTTCTATTTGAGAGAGAAAGATGAGGCCCACATGCTCCCTCTAAAAAATATTAATTTGTAAAAATAGATTTCAGTTTAGTTATTGGACTATTTAAATTTGTCTAAAATGTGAATTTCAATTGCATAAAAACAATGTTTATCTATCCAGCTAGGAATACTTGATACCCTCTATATTGATAGTAATTTTTGTATATTTTCATCTTTTCCAAAAAAAAAAATCTTCAGTGACAGTGGGCTAAAATTCTTTATCACCTGATATATTTTGAAAGTATAAATATTTAGCAATAAAAATTTTAAACTAAACTGGATGTGATTGTAATATCCCAAATTCTCAATTGATAATTGCTATGTCTACAAAGTATTTTAGCCTTGTAGTTATTAAACTTCAAGAGGAGTTTTAATAAATAGTGATTGTACTAGTACGTACAATCTTTAATCAATTGAGGAGGTTAGAGAAAATTATTAAATAATCTAATGGAAAATTGAACTAAGCTCATGTTTTGAGGACAAAACTTCGGTAGGATAACATGTAAGAATCCTAATTTTTCTAGTTGTTGTATTAGATTATAAATATTAATTTACAAAGGACCGTTATACAAAGTAATATTAACTAGAGTAACATATTTATATAAGTTAGTATTTCTCAAAAGAATATTTACCTAAGTTTGTTGAGGGATTTATTGCAAATGGAAATTGTTAAGGGGTTTACTAGACATCGAGGGCTAATAAAGGGAAAACCCTAGCGTCTCGTTTGGTACGCGGGAATGAGGTGGAATGGAATGATCATTCTCACTTTTCATTCCCTGATACCAAGCATATCTATTTTTTAGAAGTTGGAATGACCATTCGCAGGGAATGATCATTCCTACTTTTTGTGGGAATAAGCATTCCAAGTGAATTGATAAGGAATGATCATTCCCATTCAAGTGAGAATCAAATTAGTTACATAATTTTTAACTATACCCCTATTGATAATGATAATAAAAATAAAAATAAATCTAAAAATCTCATCTCATTGACTACGTATATCATTTTTCTATTTCGAAGCTTATTATTTTAGTCGGTATTGTTTTATGGATTTTTTTTAATTATGATATGGGCGATTTTGATACTTTATCAAATGAGTTAATTTATATATCTAGAACTGTGGATATCATTCTTTATATTATTTTTGAACCTATGAAAGATACGATACTCCTTTATTTAATTTTCTTTAATTTTTTAAGACTAAGAAATTGTGAGTATTGTTTAAAAAAATATAAACTGAACATACACATGAGAGATAACATGTGCATTAGTATAACACATAGCTAGATTAATATAACCTATGCATAAATAAAATTATTTAGTTATTATCATTAATGTTTATTTTTATCTTATTAAAAATCTACGTTGTTGTAAGGACATTATTAGAAAATAAGATTTCATTCTCACTTGTGAACTAGTAATACCAAACATGGGAATGAGAGTGAGATTTTCATTCTAGCTTTATTCTACAAACGCACTCAAACAAGAGAATGAGAATGACCATTCCATTCCCATATACATTCCATTTCATTCATTCTTCTATTCTATTCTTATTTGAGTTTATTCTCGCATACCAAACGAGTGGTAGATGTTTCCTGCTAAGATCCGCAGCCCAAAAATACCAAAAAAGAAGAAAAAGTAAAAGATAGTAAGTTGGCTGCGGATCTCAATAGGATACATCTAGTTTTTTCTTATTTATTATCTCTCAATGTCCAATAAACTCCTTAACAAATTTCTATTTGCAATAACTACCTCAGCAACTCATATAAATATATTTTTTTTAAAAATACAAACTTGTATAAATATGTTACTCTAGTTAAAAACCCAACAAGGGTTTTTTACATGCACACTTGCTAGTTCTTTCTTCTATATTAGTTCTAGCTTCTATTCCCCTGGTTCTAGCTTGTATACCCCCAGTTCTAGCTTCTATCTTGCTAGTTCTAAACCCAACAATGGTTTTTTACATGCACACTTGCTAGTTCTTTATTCTACGTTAGTTCTAGTTTCTATTCCCCTAGTTCTAGCTTGTATACCCCCAGTTCTAGCTTCTATATTGCTAGTTCTAAACCCAACAATGGTTTTTTACATACACACTTGCTAGTTCTTTATTCTACGTTAGTTCTAGTTTCTATTCCCCTAGTTCTAGCTTGTATACCCCCAATTCTAGCTTCTATCTTGCTAGTTCTAAACCCAACAAGGGTTTTTTACATGCACACTTGCTAGTTCTTTATTCTACGTTAGTTCTAGCTTCTATTCCTCTAATTCTAGCTTGTATACCCCCAGTTCTAGCTTCTATCTTGCTAGTTCTAAACCCAACAAGGGGTTTTTACATGCACACTTCCTAGTTCTTTATTCTATGTTAGTTTTAGCTTCTATTCCCCTAGTTCTAGCTTGTATACCCCCAGTTATAGCTTCTATCTTGCTAGTTCTAAACCCAACAAGGGTTTTTTATATACACACTTGCTAGTTTTTTCTTCTACGTTAGTTCTAGCTTCTATTCCCCTAGTTCTAGCTTGTATACCCCCAGTTATAGCTTCTATCTTGCTAGTTCTAAACCCAACAAGGGTTTTTTACATACACACTTGCTAGTTTTTTCTTCTACGTTAGTTCTAGCTTCTATTCCCCTAGTTCTAGCTTGTATACCCTCAGTTAGAGCTTCTATCTTGCTAGTTCTAAACCCAACAAGGGGTTTTTACATGCACACTTGCTAGTTCTTTCTTCTACGTTAGTTCTATCTTCTATTCCCATAGTTCTAGTTTGTATACCCCCAGTTCTAGCTTCTATCTTGCTTGTTTTAAACCAAACAAGGGTTTTTACATGCACACTTGTTAGTTCTTTATTCTACGTTAGTTCTATCTTCTATTCCCCTAGTTCGAGCTTGTATACCCCCAGTTCTAGCTTCTATCTTGCTAGTTCTAAACCCAACAAGGGTTTTTTACATGCACACTTGCTAGTTCTTTATTCTACGTTAGTTCTAGCTTCTATTCCCCTAGTTCTAGCTTGTATACCCCCAGTTCTAGCTTCTCTCTTGCTAGTTCTAATCCCAACAAGGGTTTTTTACATGCACACTTGCTAGTTCTTTATTCTACATTAGTTCTAGCTTCTATTCCCCTTGCTAGTTCTTTATTCTACATTAGTTCTAGCTTCTATTCCCCTAGTTCTAGCTTGTATACCCCCAGTTATAGCTTCTATCTTGCTAGTTCTAAACCCAACAAGGGTTTTTTACATGCACACTTGCTAGTTCTTTCTTCTATGTTAGTTCTAGCTTCTATTCCCCTAGTTCTAGCTTGTATACCCCCAGTTCTAGCTTCTATCTTGCTAGTTCTAAACCCAACAAGGGTTTTTTACATGCACACTTGCTAGTTCTTTCTTCTACGTTAGTTCTAGCTTCTATTCCCCTAGTTCTAGCTTGTATACTCCCAGTTCTAGCTTCTATCTTACTAGTTCTAAACCCAACAAGGGTTTTTTACATGCACACTTGCTAGTTCTTTATTCTACGTTAGTTCTAGCTTCTATTCCCCTAGTTCTAGCTTGTATACCCCCAGTTCTAGCTTCTATCTTGTTAGTTCTAAACCCAACAAGGGTTTTTTACATGAACACTTGTTAGTTCTTTCATCTACGTTAGCTCTAGCTTCTATTCTTCTAGTTCTAGCTTGTATACCCCCAGTTCAATATTCTATCTTGGTAGTTCTAGCTATCTTGCTAGTTCTAGCTTGTTCTAGCTCTAATTCATCTTAGTTCTAGACTCTTGGGAACGGAGAAAAGCTCCTCCTACCTCCGACGGAGACCACCGAAACACCCCGACGACCCCGGCAACCTCCTCCTACCTCCGGTAAGCCCGGATAGCGGCGAAAATCTCCGAACAGCGAAGAATAAACCCGAACGGCGAGAAATTGCACTGTAGAAAACTATAGTTTTATGCCGACTTCGCACGCACTTTCTGATCGCCTCCAATCTTCGTTTCCGCCGATTTCTTTTTTGGTGAGTAGCCCTACATGTTGCCTATCACTTCCAATTTGTATCATGCTCTAACTCATTCTCTATCTCTCTCGGTAACTTCCGAAACATCGCTCGGCGGCAGCAGCTAGCAGAAAACAGCAGCGCCGTACCGACTTCGCGCATGTTTTACGGCCACCTCCGGTCTCCGTTTTCACTACCGTCTGCGCCGGTGTGTAGCCCTTTATATTATCTATTACACTATATCTTCCTTTCATTTGGGCTCATTTTCTACCTCTCGTTATATTGCTTTGAATATTGCTCGGCGGCACCATGGCAATTTCATTCATAGAGATACATTAATACACATTTTCGTTCTTTCTTAATTACGGCATTTCTCTTCATTCCCCTTCTACTCTACTTCTCCTTACCTTTATTTTTTTCTTTTTTTTTCTTTTCTTCTTCTAGCTAATAGATTAATGCTCTGTGCGTCTCGACGAGGACGACGAGCTTGAGAAAGCTTTTAGTTTTAAAGAGAGGTGAGAGAGAGAGAGGAGATGAGAGAGAGAGAGAGGATGAGAGGAGATGAGAGAGAGATGATGTGAGTACTGGGTCAGAGAGATTGATGAGAGAGGATAAGAGAGAGAGGAGATGAGAGAGAGAGAGAGAGAGGAGATGAGAGAGAGAAGATGATGTGAGTGCTGGGTCAGAGAGATTGAGGAGAGAGGATAAGGATAGTTTAAGAATTTTAGCTTAGCTGGCATGTGATAATTGATAAAAATGGGCTGCAGTACAAAGTGTCACACTTCAAGGGGCTGATCCACATAGGAAAAATTATGAGGGGTCTTGTCACATGAAGTTTCTGCTTTTGGGGCCTGGACACATTTTTCCCATGATTTTAAGACTTATGGTGTTTGTTTTATTGAAAGTAATTTTGAAAGTGAAATGTTAAAATGAGTCCACATCAGCTCTAATTCATGTTTAAGTTCCCCTAAAAAAGTACTGAAGTCAAGTGAAAGTGAGAAAAAAGTGGGGACCACTCCTAATTAATTAGTATATTTATCATTTATCTTACCTTATTTTCCCATGTTATTCGGTGGAAACAACCACCTCCCCCCAAAATTTTCTTACTTGCTAATTATATTATTTTTCTTTTATAGCATTTAATAGCTATGTACATTGTTATGTCATGTATATAGTATGAATTAGACAATTTATGAACATGACTACACATTTTAGCGTGATTGTTGTACAGTTGTAACATGACTAGGCATTTAATAAGCCATTACGTTATTAAAAAAAAAAATAAAGTACATAAGTAAAAAAAATACAGAATACAAAAAATCTATAAAAATTAGTACAAGTAATTGATGATATATATACCTGAGGCTTTCAATTCGTTCTTTAGTTGTTACCAGAATAATTACTAGAGTTTAGAGTGTAATATGAATTTAAATAACAAATAAATAAATAATTGCCACGTCATCTTTATTTTTCTAGTTCCAAGATTAATTCATTTTTACAAACAAACATTGCGTTTCACTTTCATGTTGACATGGATCCACTTTCACACTTACAAAAATAAGTGACGACAGAGATAAAGAGCGGAGATGTAAAGAAAGAGATTAGTACGGTTAGGAGAGTCAACTTGCTATTCATTTCGGATGGGCACCCGTTGGAAAAACCCATCCGACAATAACCCAACCGCCTGCGGTTTCGCCCCGATAACAACTCATCGATCCAAAACCACGTGAAACGTGTGGTCGACGACTGGACTTCGAATGATGGATGGAAATCGAAAATTAATGTTTTTTTTTTACCGACGGGGTAACATCCGTCAAGCGTGAAGCCGGCCGAATACGCAATTGAATTACTATGAGTCTATGAATATTCTTAAAGCTTGCATTATTGTGAGGACTCTCATTATCACCAACCACATCCTCATCATGCCCATGAACCCTGCAGTAAATCACGTAAGAAATCAGTGGAATTAATGTGGGATTAATAATTGGATCGATTTGACCAAATAACAATTAAATTCCCAAAAAGATCAAGTTTTTGAGGGTACATAGGTGGGCGCCGTTCGTCCGCGAAGCAGCAGCAGCTTCGAGAGCAAAATCAAGCATCAGACGGAGAGGAGGAAGACGGCAAGTTAACCGGGATTAACTGTTGCACGGCACCGTTTGGCAAATGGTTAAGGAAGAGGGGTTAAAAAGAACTATTAATGTATTTAGCTCATTCGATAATCCGAATGACTAAATTATTAACTCGTTAAATAAGTTTTATTTTAGTCATTGTGATCAGTTTTAGTGTTTGGGAATAACAATGATTTTGACTATTTTCTTTATAATCAGAAGTATTAACTCTTAATCCTTCTAAATAGGAGTATTAGTAAACCCCTCATTTTGATGGGTTGACACATTTTAATCTCTCTAGAGGGGTTAGCTTAACTCTTTTATATTTTTTATGTTTGGCAAATTATGCCGACAATAACCCAACCGCCTGCGGTTTCGCCCCGATAACAACTCATCGATCCAAAACCACGTGAAACGTGTGGTCGACGACTGGACTTCGAATGATGGATGGAAATCGAAAATTAATGTTTTTTTTTTACCGACGGGGTAACATCCGTCAAGCGTGAAGCCGGCCGAATACGCAATTGAATTACTATGAGTCTATGAATATTCTTAAAGCTTGCATTATTGTGAGGACTCTCATTATCACCAACCACATCCTCATCATGCCCATGAACCCTGCAGTAAATCACGTAAGAAATCAGTGGAATTAATGTGGGATTAATAATTGGATCGATTTGACCAAATAACAATTAAATTCCCAAAAAGATCAAGTTTTTGAGGGTACATAGGTGGGCGCCGTTCGTCCGCGAAGCAGCAGCAGCTTCGAGAGCAAAATCAAGCATCAGACGGAGAGGAGGAAGACGGCAAGTTAACCGGGATTAACTGTTGCACGGCACCGTTTGGCAAATGGTTAAGGAAGAGGGGTTAAAAAGAACTATTAATGTATTTAGCTCATTCGATAATCCGAATGACTAAATTATTAACTCGTTAAATAAGTTTTATTTTAGTCATTGTGATCAGTTTTAGTGTTTGGGAATAACAATGATTTTGACTATTTTCTTTATAATCAGAAGTATTAACTCTTAATCCTTCTAAATAGGAGTATTAGTAAACCCCTCATTTTGATGGGTTGACACATTTTAATCTCTCTAGAGGGGTTAGCTTAACTCTTTTATATTTTTTATGTTTGGCAAATTATGTATGGTTAACTCACTTTTAACTCTTGCTTAGATTTTGTGTTTGACGGGTTAAGAATGAGTTAAGTCTTCTTAACCCTTCACTTAACTTTTTACCAAACGGTACCTACTTATTTACTTCTTGTGCGATCGATGTTTTCCCGAACATTTATATCTTCTAAATTATTTAAAATTGACATGTCAATGATCTGATCTCTATGTAAATGTGAAGCCTTTCACCTAATCATGCCTAGGAGACATTCATGGGCTAAATTTAGATTTTTTTTTTAAGTTATTCCAAAATGTCATGCTAGTAACTTCGCAAACGTGAAAATTGACGTCACTCGCTAATTTTAGAATCTTTAATTATTAATTTTTGATAAGCTCACTGCTAAATCTATTCAAATTTTATTTTATACGTACCCTAGTTCTAGTTAAAAACAGAATTACTATTTACTACAGGTTAAACAGTAAATTCGACAGACATAATGATTAGAAATCGACGGCGGTGATGGGTACCACTGTACCAGCATACCTCTATTTTGACGCCGAAAGCGAAAGCGCGTTCATTTAATAAAAAATAATATTGGTGGAATAAATCAAGATTCATAACAATTATCTTATGAAAATGTGAGCCGGCAAGTGGACACGTTGGCTGACACATGAGGCGTTGGGCTAATGCCAGCACCTTTCCACATGCTCCCAGATGTATGAACGGAAGACCACAAACTACGTGTCCAAAAGATTATTTCCACATGCTCCCAGATGTATGAACGGAAGACCACAAACTACGTGTCCAAACACCACCATCTGCTATCTCCAAGGAAGCTGAAGATAAACCTGGAGGTGAAATCTATAAGATTCAGGTTGGACTTCCTATAAACGGAATCAACAGTTGACATCTGATAAAATACCAATAAACAACTAGATGAAAAGACGGCAGTGTGAAATAAAAATTATTTGAGGTTTAGCACAAGATAAGCAGACATTGTCAAACTTCCAAAAAATTTGAAACGCCATTACCGAAATGCACTATCACACTCAAAACTAGGGATGGAAACAAATATATAACAAACAGTTCAGGATTTATTTGCTTAAGCATTCGGTCACATTTGTTTTGATGGTTCATTTAACAATAAACAAATAGTTTTTAGTATTCGGTTCATAAACATATAGAATTTAATATCAGATATATTCGATTTGTTTATTTAATAAGCTATTAGTTTATATATTACACTTTAGACCTATAAATTTTAGTTATTATATTTTCTATGCATCCCAAAACTTTTTTTACACATATAGTCACATACAAGTAGATTTTGATTTGTGAATATTACATTTATCACTAGGTTGCATATACATTGGTTGTATCATGTTTGGCAGCATTTTAAGACTAGGATAGCATAACGTATATTTATCAAATGTTTATGGAATATCTATCAAATATGAACCGAATAATTCACAAAAAGACTACAGAAAAACTGTTAATGAATATTCGCGAATAGTTGACGAATATTCGAATACTAAATTCAATCAAATTCGAATACACATTTCCTATTTGTCTTGAATACGAATTAGAATATTCAATTCAAACTTTGTTCGTCAAACCTACTCAAAACTATGACAACAGTAACTGCAACACAAAGGTGTTTCCGTATAGAAAGAGATAGCAAAGAAATATCACTTAGTTGGAAAAAAAACCCAGAATAGTGACAGATTGCCGACAACCACCACCAGATTCAAAAATTTCCTAGGTATTTACACAAGCAAGAATTTGGTCATTTAAAAAAAAACCCCTTAACTGACACAAAGGCTAACTTCAAATTAAGGTGCTAAAGATTGTAACCAATACTTTTAAACTGTTCGTGCTAAGCTGTCAGATGGTCCTTACATTTCTCATGTACTTTCCTAGGCATAATGGTATGATTTACAACAATGGAACAGCCTGAGTGCGAAATACTGAACAGACAAAGAGAGTTGTAAAGGACATGGATTTGACATAACTGTAGCAACTTCCAGCACTCACAATTGATGGTAACATATTGCCTGTGGTATCACACATTGCCAAACTTTTTATTAATACGAAAAGAGCATCTTAATGCAGTATAATGCAAATTTCAAGCAGTATGCAACTGATTTCTTAAAGTACAAGATCAAACTATAAGAATATGAATCATCACCTCCATATTCGGAATCAGAGTACAAATGCCACCTTTTGAGCTCCTCCTTGGAATTGAAATTGAAAACAAATGTTTCACTTGGTGGCATCAGATCTTCTACATTCCAAGCAAGAGCTGCAAGTCATCATGAAAGAATAAGCATAAAAAACAGTTGCTCAGAGTGTACCATAGGAATTTAGTGCTTATTCATGCGCTGCTTAAGTAACTTTTTATGAAGCAGAACAATTCCAACATGGAGTAACCTAGACAAATAGGGAGAATGTGTAAGTAACAGCAAGAACATTTCATTACTAATTGGTAGCAGCCTCCATTTTCGTAGAATTCAATGTCAAAAATTCTAGATATCATGTGATTTCACAAGAGAAGAAACCAATCAGTAAATAAAGCAACAAATAGTTCTCGATGCTTGTATCATGTGGATTTTTACATTACAGTATAACATACAGCAATCTAATCTTTCCCACCTTCCCCAACGAGAAAAAAATTCCTCTCTCACATCAGCATTGTTATGCCAAGAACCGGACCTCTAAGAGAGGCCAATGATATAATGACATGTGAATCCTGTTTCATCTCTCAGTCAACGTAAATACTGACCAGAGACCGCGCTAACAAGCATGTGAGATCGGACACCAGGCACCAACCCAATCAGAACAGTAACTCCCTCAAACAATCTTGCTCGGCCCATGCGACCCAAGCTCGGCTCATCCTCTACCAGAGGAAACGAATAAAATCGAATAACCCTCATGTGACCTATGGATTGTTAACCAACTCACATCGAGAGGAGCGACTGCCCTTATAAGGCACATTCACTCCACGCCTCTACTAGTTGGCGCAACTACCTCGGCTAGTCAGAGGAAGACGCATGGAGAATTCACTTAGGAAGCTTCCCTTCCGGATTTACCCCTCCGGATCAGTAGAAATAGAGATATAGTTGGCAAGAAAAATCCTAATTTCTACTTTGCCTCCTCCCTCAATTTACTGACTTAAGCATCGGAGGGTCATCGGAGCAACCTGCCTTCTGAACATTTGTCGGCCTTGTAGGAGGAGGCTCAACCCACCGGGCTGCCAGTAGAGAAGCCGAGGGACCCTCAACACCAACCCCCATCACCAGAAGAATCTTGTCAACTAGTTTCTAGACGTAACAATCATGCATGCGAACAAATCGGGTAACACTAGACACTAGTTACAATCTCTCCAGGTTTTCATGTCATTTATTCCTCCTCTAAATTTATTTGTCCACTTATTTTCCCTCCCTCTTCTGGACCCAAACTTTCGTGTTACCCAACTAACAAATTCAGACCTAAATTCATTGCAATGTCATTAACAAAAGATACAGCTAGAAAATGTTGAATCATACGCTAGTATGAGAAATGGTCAAATTTCTATCAAACACTATTGAAACAAAAGAAGGGATTATTAATTGAAGGATTCAGTATCAAATCATGATAATTTCCAAAAAAAGAAAAAAGAAAAACCAAATACAGTATTTTTGTTAGGGTTTTTGATTACCTCTCTTGGTGGCGTTGAGAGAACCTTGCAGCAGAGATCGGAACCTCGACATTAATCCCCGTCAACTGATAAAACTGTGAAAATCTAATATCAATTTACTAATTTTTTTCAGTTTTTTTTTTTCAAAAAAATTAATCCCGACTACAGAGTGAGCGCGAGAAGAGAAGGGCAAAAGAGGCCGAGAGAGATGAGGGGGGAGCAAGCGAATCAACGACCAGTGTGTTTTGGATGCGGGTTCAGCTGAAGCCTCGGCCCAACAACCCGGATTGCACTATTACGACGTTATTCGACTGGGCTTGGGCTTCAAGCCCTTTTGTAAACCCGGTCTCATAATATTTTGTGGGTTACTGGTTTCTTTCATAGGAGATGCACCGGCATGGCATGAATGGTTAAATGTTAGAAAAAATTGATATATGTAGCAGATCGACGAAGTTTTAGAGAAGATATAAAGAGTAGAGAGAGAATAATAATTGATAATAACGAATACAAAAATACCTCAGGGACCCAAATAGGATATCCAACGAGTGACAGGTGAGGTGCCCTCCTGAATGCATGATGCACTGTTTATGAACAATGCATCATGCATTTAGGGGGACACCTCATCTGTCCCCCCTTGGGACCCCTGTTCCTATAGCACCCTAACGAATATGATAAAGCTACCTAGCTAGTTATCGGGTTTGCAGCCAATTGCAGCTACTTCATTTCTCTAGTACGGATATATATAGACATAGATGGACAGTTACGTTGATACCCTGGATATTTGAAAGACCGCGAGTCATAGAAAATAAGGGGGGTTATTGGTTGGGACAAATTGGGGCTAAGGGGGAAAAGTGTTCCAATGGAACAATTTTACCCCTTTGGGATATTTTGAGTGGGGTAAAGTGGGATAAAGTGGGATAATTGAATAATTTCAGCATTTGATTTGACAATTCATGTGGGATAATTGATGATGTGACACCTTATTAAAATATAATTTTATCTATTAATTACTTTTAAATTAACTTATCCAATTGGTTTAGTATATTATTTAGTAACGCCTTCTTAAATGCCACTTTTAATTTCTATTAACAGTTTGTTTCTGAAGTAACGCCTTCCTTAAATGCCACTTTTAATTTTTATTCAAAGAGACTCTTATTGTGCGCAAGAAAGGTTGCATAACAAGCGAGTGATAGATAACTTAACGTGATATTTCATTAATTTCAGGAGGAAATTCAGAAACCTTCAAAGTTTCAGCATTTTCTCCCAAAATAACTTCAACGCGATCACAATACCCCTCGCGTGAGTATATATGAACATATTTGTCACTTATGTTCACTTAACCTGTCACAATTTTTTCCTTGCCCCCCGTTGTCTGTTCGAAGATGTATTGCAGAGAACAAGAGAAGCACAAAATAGTTCTCCAAGAACATGCACTACTTCTATGAGTAACCAATACCAGCAAAAAATCGAAGTGAATACGGTAGGAGCACCCCTAAGTACTGCAAATTCCCTATCAGAACACCTATTATACCCAGAAAGCATCACAGAGCCACTGCCAAGGAGCAAGTATTCTGAATTCGATTTCTACGAGAACACCCTCCATGCTAGCCTGCATGGTGTTTGATACCCTCAGAGAACCAAAATGAAGGGCATCAGACGATGGTATAACTAATATCCTCCAATCATTATCATTTACATAGATGACAGGTAAGAAGGTTGTGGATCTCTTTTCTATTATAATTCCCTCGAAAATTGAGGGTTAAAAAAATTGCTGCAAAAATTGGGTTGCTGTACAAAGCCCAGATCTATACGCTAACTCTATGCCCAAATCAATATACGAAGAGAACAAAAAGAATTGGAGGCCAAATATTGTGACAAAAGTTTTGTGCACGTCTTCAATTTAGATTGGCAGCTTCTGGCGTTCTCTGAACATTATCAACCTGCAGATGCAATTGTAAATATCATTATTACAAAACAAATATATATCAAATGCCACAATGTTAACAATACTAGATTTTTTTTCCGACTAAAAAGAATGATGTAACCAGTATCTGATATTTGAGAAGAAATAGCCGCAAGATTTATGGTATATATATTATTGGTCAATTTACAAGCCATACAGGTTTCTTATCTTAATTTTACCTTCACAGAAAAATGAAAATTTTAAAATTCCATTCTTGAAATTTCATAATTGGCATCCCACTTTTTTCCAAACAAAATGAACTTCAGTGAAGCAGGAAACATAAAAAGAATCAATGCATATCGCAAAAAAAAAAAAAAGAGTTGGTCTAAAATCAATAGCGAAGTTAGCTATGAAAGATCTATTATAAATCTCGGAACACAAATTGACAGGTAGAATGGACTGCTGGCTTGATCGCTAACAACTCCATGCATGCGATCAAGGGATGACCTTCCTTATCCCTTTCTAGAAAAGAGTAAGATTTTGACATTTCTAAGCTGATCTACTTTTATCTTTAGGCATACTCTTACCTCAAAAGCCAACTGGAACCACACATCCCTAGAACTTTTAGGGAAAAATCTAAGGCCCAGCTGAAATGTCGAAGTGTACAGTTTGAACAACAGTATAGTCTCAAGGAGTTTGACATGCCAAATAAAAAAATACTCAACATTGACGCAATATTCGAGAAAGTAATTATGTCAGTCAGTTGAAAACCTTCACCCTAGTTGATGGACATAAATTCACATATCCCATTAGTCTATCATAGATAACTTGAAAGACACTTGACGACGACGATTAAAATTTAAAAAGTAGGCTAAACTTTTGTAGTACTATTTTGATAACAGTAAACTTCAGATATTTATCCTAAATGACGAAACTTGGTGCATCTTAATATAAAAGGTAGCAAGCCAAGATCCAAATCTTTGATCCAATTATGGGATGAACTCATCAAAGCTCTGTCGTCAACTGGGAGAGATTACCAGCGAACTATAAAGCTTGCAACCAGATGACGAAGTTCATTTTACTCGTGGTCCAGTCTGACCTTATCAAGGAAATAATCTAAAAGGTTGGACTTGGGAAATACTTCAATGGTCTAAACACAAACATAGTCAAAGACTTTGGCAAACAATAACATGTAAAAGGAAAATAATTGGCAGATTCACTTACATCAATAATCTGGAATGATCTACTAACACATGATTTGAGTTGGGGTGACTCAATCGTTGATGTTGACCCTCTGTCAAATCCAAAATTTCTTTTCTCATCCTGAGCAGCAAAGAAAAATATCAACTTAGCTCTGAACAGCATTGGATAAATTTGAAGAAAAAATATAGGTCAATATCTCCAGCAAGTGCTAAGGAGAGCAATGAGGCACAAGAGTAGATTTTATGATTGATATGGTCAAAAGAAGTCTTATAGTCTACATATACTTCACACAAGGATCATAGGCATGACCTATAATAGGAAGTAGAAAAATATACAAATAATCTGATCAGCCAGGTGCCTTTAAAATATGTATCCACATCGCCCAAAAGACGAAGCCTCCTAGGCCCATCTACAGAACTCTGTTTACAAAACATAGCTCAAACTTCAAAATCGACATAAACAACCAAGCTTGCAATTAAAATAGTGTCAGAACTCTAGTGAATACAGAATATCAGATTGCTCTATGCACTTTCATTATTTCCTTTTTCAAATGGTACTCCTTCCTTCCGTAGCAACACCACAAACCCTGAACCATAATATGCACACACACATGCACGCACATCTCGATGATGCCCTATGTATGAACACTATCACCAATGAGCAGCTACCTCACAAAATTCAAAATCTACATAAACAGTCGAGCTTATAAATATAAATAGCGGCAGAACTCTAGCAAGTTACAGTATATCAGCAAGCTTTAAAATTTTCTCACCCTTCCATCCCCACCAAAACGAATGCCCTGGGTACCAACAAGGCAACAACACCAGCATGAGCAGGTCCACGAAGTCCTAAATATCCCAACCTAAAGTGATCCTCAAATGCATGAAAATTTCATCCATGAAGCATGAGTACCTAACCCACAAATGACAAAATTACAACAATTATTGTTATGATGTCAATATGGAGGAGATTGCTAGTTTGCTGCCAAATTCGGCTTGCTAGTAGCCATGTCCGCTAACATTGTGAGACCTTCGATTGCCAATGACAGATTGAAAGTATAGATTAAAGAGTCATGATTAACGAGAACAGGAAACCAGCATGCTCTAAGATAGCCAACATGAGGACCAACACTCCCTCTCCGACCTTCAAATGTAGAGCTTTTATTATGATCATGTTAAGATGAGAGACTAGTGTAGGAAGAAGACTATTTGATATTTGCATGGTGATATAGCTCCTTTCTGAAGCTCCATAGGAGAAGATGAGAGAGGGAACAACAGGAAGAAAGTGGTTCAGCAAATTCAGAAATAGCAAACATTCTCTTTCTGTAGTTTGCCCCCCTCAAAAAAATAAAAATAAAATAAAATAAAATAAAAAGGGTGCAGGAGACCGTATACAACGTGATTCTAAAAATAGGCAAAATAGAACAACTCTTAGTTAAAATATACAAGTCTTTTGGTCTATTAACCCTGCATCATTTATTAATATTGAATTTCACCGTTCAGTCTTTCACCAAACAAGCTACTACCTTTTCAGAGCTTCAATTCAAGCCTACACCTCTCTTCTTTGCAAATCATTTGCTCAATGAAGAGCCTCTTTGCTCACTGGGCTTGATGACCTTCTGATAGATGCCTATGCCTAGCCAAGCCGAAGTTTCCTCTACCAATAGATCCCTTCTACCTATATAAATATGTCCATTAGTTTCCTCAAATGCATTACATTCAGTCTCTATCCTTCTCAACAGATCACTCTTTTAACCTTACCAAATTCTCATTGTTCTGGTACAGCTGCACAAAAACTTGTTTTGATTCCCTACATATATACAGCTGTTACCCACCCCTTCCATGCAGTTTAGACATAATGACCTAGGCAACATAATCAATTAGTTTAAGCAAATGTTTTTCACAATATACGCCCTCGTAAGAGCTGTCATGGCTGTTAAGTTCTTTGTTATTATTAGTTCTTTGTTATTATTGGACGGAGGAAACATCTATTTCCCTTTATTAAACTCTATATTTGAGTACTAAGTTTCAATAATGTAAAACTGTTCAGAGTTCAGTGTAACTACAGAGAAACTCGTGCAGCTTGGCCACACGCCAATCACATATATTACATACATAAAAAATAAAAACTGAATGCATAAAAAATCATGCCATTCCATTATTTTCCCTAGTATTCATGACTGTTCTATTACTGAGAATCTATTGCTTTTGCAACCACTTGACAAATGTTAAAAGTCTCAAACCTCAAGATTCATATGTATCTTAGGGCATGGAGATCATGATAAGATGCAGAGATTGAGCCCTAGGAAAAAACTGTGTCAGGATTCCAATTTACCCAAAATCTCTTATTAGATCGTAGGAAATTCCCACTGAAGAACAAAGAAAATATACTATCACGGAGCAGGAAGAAGAGAACAAAGTGATGAAAAAGCATTAATGAATATCATACTGCGGGAGACAAATGCAAAAACAAGAGGGGATTTCTAGCAAGACCAACATTAGTACATGGTTAACAACTGAATAAGGAGCTTCTTTTGCAGGTTGAAGTATGATGTCATCTCTTAAGGCTTTCAGTATTCATTAATATTCTGGATGATAAGTTGATCACCTTTTTCTATGAGTTGAACTTTTACATCTGAATGCACATACCACATATAATCAATAAACCAATGTCTCAATGAACTTCACAACCCGAAAAATGTCTTACTGCAGTCTGCAGTTGGAGTTAAACCGCTTACTAGGCCAGCTATGTCTCCAGCCATCCCATCAAAGGAAAAAAAGGTAATCAAAGAAAAAATAGTAATAGGTAAGATTGTAGAGTTGCTGAGTTACATGGACATGGGACACGGGATATGCGCCATGGGCACCAAGTGTTGACTGTCCTATGGTGTCCAACATGGCCGCTTTATAACACATAGGGACAGCGATCAAACTACATATTTTATTGATCTCATACTTAGAGAAGCAACAAGTTCTATGTACCACTATTCAGTCTCATGACATTGACATCTGACATAGTTAAAAAAACATTAAACAAGTTAAGATGATTGTGAAAGTAATATAAAATTTGTTAGCACGTCCTTCTTCTTTCCCTTCAAGATCCATTCTAAATATTTGTTCATAAGCCTTTCATATCTTTAAATACGACTATTTTCTATTTTTTGTTTTTTAATTCCATACTGAGTATCCGAGTAATAGGATACCAATGTTAACTGTCATGTCATATCCTAGTGGTCCTGTGCTCAACAAAGAGAAATCTTCTAAAATGGAGTTTCTAGGTAACACGGTATAAGGACATGTCGTATAGCATCTAAACACTTGAAATTTAAATTTCATTAATCCACACTCTCCCTACTGCACTGATATGTATGATAATAGACTTTAAACAATTTTTATCATTTCTACAGTAGAGTCACAACCACGGACAAGGATGTCACACGACAACTAAAATCAAAGAGAAAATGATTCAAAATCCTCATTGCTTAAGGCAATTATTTTGATATACTTAAAAATTTATGACTCAGGTACATTGACCAATTCAACATCAAAAAATAACCTGGCCCTTTTCCACTTCGATGGTGTTGTCTTCAAGTCAATGTAACATGCAAGTAATATTTTGATCCCTACTGCAAATACTGCTGCAATGCATTAGAAGAGGAACTTAGGTACCTTACGGAGATATCCATTATCTTGACTATCTTCAAAAAGGGAAGAGAAATAAGCCGGATCATAAATCGACCCTCCTATAAACTCTTCAGAATTGGAGTTCTCTCTGGCTATTTCATGAGTTGCAGGATTTAGAAAACTACTTCTCACATCAAAATCTACTTCATGGTAGGCTGTACTGTCAATGGACCCAGGTCCCAATCTGTACATCTGAATCCACAGGAATGATGACAAGAACCTAACTGAAAAGCCAATAATTTGCATCGACAAAGCAAGTCTGAGTGAGAAGACGATGAAAGTGCCATATTCTGCAGGAGCAAAATTCCTGTACACAAGCATGATGTAGAAAAAAAATATTAATTGTCTATGTTACGGAATAATGAAAAAGAAGAAATACTTTGCAGAAAAACAATGCAGAAGTCAGATGGCAGATAATAGTTATAAGAAAAACAACAAAATACAAATCAATAGCAGCCGATGTCACTTTGTATCACTGACTAAAAGAGAAAATGCATACCCATCCATGATGGGCTAGACTAACATCATGAATTTGGACCTAAAGTCAAGTCAAGTCAATAACTGCTGACAGTACCTAAGGTAGCCACTGAAGGTATCTAAAGTTTGCCAGCAGAAATATTGTAGATATAGCAATCCATCATTGGGATACTTTGAGGAGTAAATAAAGATTTAATTGTAAGAGAAACTTTGTACAGGCACAACACTCCAAAGAGAAAAATTAGAATAAGGACAGAAACAGTCAGTCACAAATGAGTGAGAGTTGAGTTACTGTCAAGTAAAAGCCAGCAACAAGAACCAGCTAGAAAAAGGTTTGACGACAGCTTAAAAAGCATGGACATGTATACGCTGCCGGTCCGCCACAAAGATGATGGGATACAACATTCGTCAGATTAGATTCGAAAACAGTACATCCAAAAAAAGAAATGACATAGCAATAAGTACTAGCTGCTAAGTCAAACAGATTGCCAAGCAATAAAGGTCCGTGCTACATAGACGAAGACCAAAGAAGATGTCTTTGTGCACAAATCCAAGCTAGCCACTGCACCAGAGTGTAACATCAGTTTCTGTCACTTGGAGGATGTAGGCATATCCACAAGAGGGGTATTCAGAGCACCATGTTGCAAGAAAAGGTAGATGGAAGAACTCATAGTCACATAATATGCAGTCAAAAGGATCGAAAATTGACAACCGTAATACAAAAAAAGGCAAGAAATGAGATGTAATATTCTACTCAATGAAATTCAAGGCCAATTATAAGCCTGATGTAACAAGAGTAGGATGATGAGCACTAATTAAGTCAATCTGCTTGCTAACATCTCTAATCCTAGTTAAAAACATTTTGATTTTAAACGCTCATGAACGTTGGTCAGAACATAGAAGTTGGGAACGTGGAACCCTATAGCAAGCCACGACCTGAATACAATCGTCCCAGATTCAGGTGGAGCACGACCCGATTCCCACCCCGTATAAGCGTATAAGTGCACCCCCCTCGCACTCAATTCTTAATAAGTGGCGTGCCACATTCCCGTACCCACCCCGTGAACCAGAACAAATCGGGTTCCATGCCACTACGGGACAGAGTTCAACTTAATGTGCATATTTAACGCATATTAGTGAGAAGAAAGTTGTCATTTATTGAGAAATTTGGTCCCAGAGCAATAGAACCATTATGTATAGGCAATAATACTTTAAATTTCATTTCTAAGTAATCGACAAATTTTACATATTCTCAAAAGAAGCTTGATTCTATGGCTACCCAATTTAACCTTATCCGCAATTAGGTTGCTCGAACAAATGACGTGCAAGTTCCTACTCGACAATGATGTTTACTGAAAAGCTTGGACCAAGAGCAACTCAAGATTATTCTACATAAAAAACCTTAATTGTAAAGGTAACGGTAAGCAAAGATCAATAATTAGCAATTTAGGTTCTAACTAATTCTATCAATACTTAGCATTTAGGTTCTAATTAATCCATAAACTTTGCATATTTGATCTCAAGATTCTCAAATCTCTCATGTAGATCTTAATTCCAAAATTCTTCCCTTGACTAGATCTATCATCTCTGAGGTCTTAATTATCTGCACATTCAATCTTTGTTATTATATTCTAGTAGCCATAAATCAGAAGAAAAACATTGTCAGAGATTACTATACCTGAATCAGGAACTCGTAACTTCAGAAAAGTAGATCCATTTTTACCTGCTTTTGTAGATAGTAACTAATAGTTATGAATCAGGTTCTCATAGCCTCAGAAAAGTACAACCATTTTTCACCTACTTTGTAGATAGCTAGGTTACTCGGACACTTCATTTTTGGTGCCGTATTCATGTCCGACACGCGTCTAAAACTATGTGATAGTCCTGTAGAAAGTCTCCTATAGGCTAATAAGAATCAGTGAATCGCACCTCCAGGACCAAAGAAAGAGCCCTCAAGCTGAAATAATTGTGAACAGATTGAAGTAAACATTATCAATCCTCTAAAACTACGATTTATGTGTACTGCAAGAGTTGTACTACTCTTGTACCCTTGGAAACAATGAAGGGGGGTCCATTGCAACTCACAATTTCCTTTTGCAATTTACGAAAAGAGATCCCACTTTTTTGTGTGTAGGAGTGCAAGAGTAGAGTAACTCTTGTGTACAGTTATCACTACTCTTTATATGTAGGATTCAGTAACAGAGAATCCTGGCAATTAGACCTCCCACATGCAAGATCATTTCACACAAACCCCAGGCACAAGAAAACCCTTGGGCTTGGCCGTATTATCTCTGTGACTCTAAACATCATTGATATGACATTAATTATATAAGATAATTGTGATTATCTCTTCCTCTTTCTTCAGGAACGTCACTATTTGAACAACAAAACATCTCATGGGTATCATCATTCTACCCCATTGCCCACAAAATCCTCATATTAGCAACTAAATACTTCTATTGTGACACTGTAATAGAACTTAAATATGGGTCAACCTAGGTAGTAATAAGCTACAAGTTCCCATACTCTTCGGGTGTTCTCTCATTGTTGATTCATGAATCCAATTGGCAACTAACTCCATTGACGGAACATAATTTACACAAAAATTGCCAGTGGGAAAAGGGTGGGTACCAAATCGAGCCCGAAAAGAGTATAAGCCAGCTGATATCGAGAATAATCGCACAGAAGAGAAGGACAGCGTAAGTTCTTCCGAGGCTCTGGCTACTACTCTCGATCGCAACGAGAGCAAAGAGAGCTATGACAAGATTAATCAGCAGCACGCCATTGAACAACGCCCCCAGAGATCCAACCAGAGCGCAGCCAATCTAAAATTCAAACGCAACAGAAGAAATGAAATCTCGAAACCTAAGCCCTACGCAAGAAATTGAAATTGAGAAACCGTAGGGGGGTTCGACTGACTTGGATGTAGATGAGGATGACGGCTACGTCTTGAATCCTGTCGTAATCTCGAAGCCACGATCGAATCCGCGATCCTAACGAAGAGTGATAACAGGGCATTATAATTGTGAGTTTCTAATGGCGACAATTTCGATTGCGATCGAAACTAAGGAGGTCGAGATTCCTAGACAGAGAAAGAGATCGAGGTTTTAGAGAGAGAGAGAGAGAGGAATCCTCTCCTCTCTACGTTGGAGAGCGTGTCGCAGCGAGGGACATGAGATTTACGGAGGGCGAAGAACCGCAGCAAAAATGAGAAAAAAAAATTACATTTTAGCTTTTTTTATTACTTTTGTCTTTTTTCTGTTTTCCTTTCTTTGTTTTTTTTTGGGGGGTGGGGTTTACATATTGGTCGCATAAATGTTAACATTTTTGAGTTAGTCGCGAAAATTTAAAAACGGGTATTTACATGAGATTGTTGCCATTTTTCAATTCATGTGTTATTAGAAATAAATTTTCTATCATAGTCTTAAGTTTTTTTTATTATGTTGATTATAATATAATTTGAAAAATGCTCATCTTTGAACTCGAATGCTAAATGATCCTTTAAAATTATAGTTTTAAACTTGAATATATGCTGAAATGAGCTCGACTGATGTCTAACAAGTTTCAAGAAATTGATTTAAAGTGTAGCATATGCGTGGAAGAAGTGTAAGACAATATTTTTTTTAAATTAAAACATACATCTTATAATTGAGTGCATGTTTAAATAATTTTTTTCTATGCATGTATGAGACTAATCTACGCTCGTGCTTCATGGCTGGCACTGGCCTGAGGGTTTTTGTTTCCTGTTGAGGGATTTGAATACGAAACTAGCCTGCTATGAATCGCTTCCCAGGAAGAGTGTAGTAGAGCCTTACGATGCGCCAACCACGCGGGTTTAAAAAAAAACAAGACTCTAGATGTATAATGTTGTGTTAAATAATGGACAAGTGTATGAATAAGACTCAATTATGTGTCTCGGTCAACCGTTGTCATATGCATGGGATAGCGATAGCTTAGGGAAAACAGTAACACATGGGCTTGATGAGAAAAAATATCATTAAAAATATTAATCTTTGACTGTTCTTTTGTTTTCCTTTATAACCCAAATATATTATCACATAACTATATCAAGTATCTGTTTGGATCCCTTCTTAATTGGGAAGATTCTAGAAAATTCTAAAACTTTCTAGAGAACTCTATAGAAATGTAGAATTCTCTAGAAACGTGTAGAATCCTCTAGAATATTCTAGAGATGTGTGGAGCCTTCTGGAACATTTTGGAAGAATATTGAATAGAATGGAGGAGTGTAGAGATTCTTTAGAAATCTCTAGAAAGTAAAGATATGTGTGGAGAATTCTAGAGAGCTAATCTCTATCATTGGATCAAATTAATCCCCACCACTCATTATGAAGGTGGAGTAGTATATATAGGGGTGGAAGCCTTCATTCATATCCATCCAATACAAGAAAATAATCCACTTCCTAGAGTGAGAGAAAACCTCTAATATAAAGAGTTAGAGAGCCTCTTTGAGAGAGAAGTGAGATAGTTTGAGAGTCCTAATCCTCAGGCTCGAGTGAGGCACCGAAGTGAGGCAGTTTTGTAAAATATAAATTATTGTAATCCTACTATTCTTTTGTATAGTGGAAGAACCTCAATATTGGAGGACCATAAACTCTTGTGCTCTCATTATTATCTTAATTTATAAGTGCCTATTTTAACTTCACGAGGCGGGAAAGACTGAGTTTTCCTAACAATGGTATCAGAGCCAGGTTCGTCCGAAATCATCATTAGCTCGTGAAGCTCAAGATGGAGGATAACGTCACTCACGATAGAGACATGTTCAAGCTCACGGCCAACAACTACTCATACTAGAAGCCGATGATGGAGGACCATCTATACTGTAAGGATTTACATGAGCTCATCATCCACAAAACCAAGGTAGAAGGAAAGAGCGATGCAGAGTGGGAGCTGGTAAATCGGAAGGTTGTTGCTATGATTCGTAAGTATATTGATAAAACTCTCTTTGAATATGTTTCTACTTATACAAATGCTTATGAATTATGGACAAAGCTTGAGTCCATGATTCAAAAGAAAACGCCTCGTAATAAAGCTCATTTAGTTCGACGGTTGGTGAAGTTGGAGTATAAGGATAGTAAAAGTATGATTGAGCACTTGAATAATTTCAAGGAGCTCTTAAATCAACTAACGAAAATTGACATGAAGATTGATGATGAGTTGCAAGCTCTTCTACTCCTTAGTTCCCTACCAGAAAGTTGTGACAATCTTGTGGTTACACCTAGTAACTCAGCTCCGGAAGGAAAGCTCACCATGGATACCGTCAGTGATAGCCTTCTCGGTGAAGAAGCAAGGAGAATGGAACTGTTTGCGTCAAAAGTTGATCTCGTTGTGGAATTCATTATATCTTCAGTCGATTACAACAAATTTGAAAGAAATAGTCTTTTTATAAGACTTCTTTTACACAACAAAATGAAAATTATAACTTTTTAAAAACAAACGCAGGATCGTTGTTTGGATCACTGCTTGTGTGAGATCTTTGCCTGTGCCGGGAGTGTTTTGACTCGTGGACCACCAAATCACAGATTCTGATTGAATCGTGAGGGGTTAAGTGATTCTTCCTTCGTTTATCGAAGTAGGAATTTGAAGTGAAGATCTTATCAAAGTAAGACGATCACTCTTCTTAAGATCAAGTCAAAGCTCGAATCTCAAGGAATTGCCAGATGCTCAAGAACTCTGCTCTATTTGCTCCAAAGTGCTCAAAAATGATCAGCCTCCTTTTAAAAATCGATCTCAGGGGGTATTTATAGCCTCCAGGATGAACAGTGCTTCCGAGACAGTGTTTACTGTCTCGGGTTCCGAGACAGTAAAGACTGTCTCGGCCCGTGAGACAGTAAATACTATCTCGGAAATAGTAACTGTCTGGCAGTTTTTGTTGTAACTGTCTTTCCACGTTTTAAAACTTTGTTATTTTGGCAGTTGTTAACGTGATTCTCGCCCACAACGTTTTCCATGTTCTTTGGCAGTTAATGGCCACGTGTCGACGGCTTATAAAACAGTTTCTGAGCCTTCGAGAACTGTCTCGCTCTGTGAGACAGTAAACACTGTCTCGCACGGCGAGACAGTAAGGACTGTCTCGCACGGCAAGACAGTAAAGACTGTCTCGCGTGAGACAGTATAGACTGTCTCACGGGCGAGACAGTAAAGACTGTCTCGCGTGCGAGACAGTAAAGACTGTCTTTTTCTTTGATTTTTTGATAATCTCCTTTTGAGCTGTGCTTGGATATCTTTCAGCATTTTTTGACGCCTACAGATACCCCCTCTAAAGTGTTCCAGACTTATTCTTTTATAGAGGAGTCTGAGACACTTTGGATAAGACAGGTCTTATTTGCAATCCTTTCAATACTTGATTGAGTAGATCGTGTAGAAGAATCTGTAAAATGGCTCCAGCTCTTGATCTCTTCATCCATTAGTCTATTCAGTTCTTTGTAGAACAGCTAATGCTTCTCCGGCACTGCGTTTATCGCTTGACCGTTGTTGAGATCTTGAATCGAGGCTGGTATTTCCAGATTGATGCTTGTATGTGTATTGAGAGTTCATCAGGTTATCCTTAAGAATATTCAGATTAATATTCTCCAGAAACTGCCTGTCGAGTGTAGGAAAACAGTTTAGACTCGTGTACCTATTGGAGTATTCTGGTCTCTTTTTGTTGGTAGAGGTGAACCCGATGATGGAGAGGAAGAATTTTATATTCTATCTCCTGGTCTCTTTTTTGTTGGTAGAGATAAACCTAAAAATCAGATAGGAAGAATTTTATATTCTATCTCCTGGTCTCTTTTTTGTTGGTAGAGATGAACCCGATGATGGAGAGAAAGAATTTTATATTCTATCTCCTGGTCCAAAGGAAACTCAAAGTGGGATCTCCACTTAGAGAATCTGGACGGGTTTGAATATTCCTAACTGTCATAAGGTTTGATTATTCAACTGAAAGTGGACCTCTCGTTCGTGGAATGAATAGAGAATAGATTTTGGTTGTGGTCCTAACTGTAGTAAGGTTTGACCAAGTGGGAGTTTAATACGATCCTCACTGTTTAAAGGTTTGATCGCTCAATTCGTGGGCCTCTCATTCATGGAAGGAATCGAGAGGGGATTTTGGCTTTGGTCCTTAACTGTTTAAAGGTTTGACCAGATGTGAGTTTGATACGATCCTAACTGTTTAAATGTTTGATCGTTCAATTTGTGGGCCTCTCGTTCATGGAAGGAATCGAGAGGGGATTTTGGCTTTGGTCCTAACTGTTTAAAGGTTTGACCAGATGTGAGTTTGATACGATCCTAACTGTTTAAAGGTTTGATCGTTCAATTTGTGGTCCTCTCGTTCATGGAAGGAATCGAGAGAGGATTTTGGCTTTGGTCCTAACTATTTAAAGGTTTGACCAGATGTGAGTTTGATACGATCATAACTGTTTAAATGTTTGATCGTTCAATTTGTGGACCTCTCGTTCATGGAAGGAATCGAGAGGGGATTATGGCTTTGGTCCTAACTGTTTAAAGGTTTGACCAAGTAAGGGTTTGGGACGATCCTAACTGTTTAAAGGTTTGATCGTTCGATTTGTGGACCTCTCGTTCATTAAAGGAATCGAGAGGGGATTTTGGCTTTGGTCCTAACTGTTTAAAGGTTTGACCAAGTGAAAGGTGGGAGTTTAAATGATTTTAATCCATGACGGATTTTGGTGTATTCTTCGTCGATCGATTTGATCGGTGAGGAGTTTTGTGAGGAAAGATTGATCTAAAGAGGTGATCGAATCTCACCTCAGCAAAAGAGTATTCGAAAGTCATAGTAGGAGTTTAGTGTTTATCACTTTGTTCATAATGATCGGGTTATCCCTAAGAATATTATATTTAACATTCTTCCGGGAACTTCCCGTTACATGAATTATCCACCCCCAGCTTTCTTTGCAAAACTGGGTGTAACGAGGAGTACGTTATCCTCAGTCGCATGTTCGGGTTATCCTTAAGAATATTAGATTCTCTAGGAACTTCCCGTTACATAAATCATCCACCCCCAGCTTCCTTTGCGAAACCAGGTTTAACATTGTACTTAGTTGGATGACCGAGAATCAGTTTATACTCATATACTCTTTGGAGTGTGGGGAAACAGTTTATACTCGTGCACCCACTGGAGTTAGAACCATCTTTACTTGGCTTGTTCCGTCGTTATGACACCGGAGTCAATTAAGGCTTGGATTTTGTTTTTGAGTCCAAAGCAAATCTCAATTGGGTGAAGAACCCTTTTGTGGTACGCACAGTAGTTTGGATCCGTAATCCTCTTAGCTCCCTCCTGATCTTTGATAGGTGGTAGCTCAATTTTGCCATTGACGATGAGGTATTTTAATATGGCTGGAGCTTCATCGTTTTCGAAAGAATACTCCTTTTGAAACTTCGGATCGAGAGTCGCGTTCCCAGCGATTGCAGATGTCGTCGGTCGGCTTCTCTCAGCTTTCTTTCTTTTAAGAAAGTGTTCAGCTTGTTCACCGTGCACTTTCAAATCTTTCCAAGTGATCGAAGGCACAACCCCCAGGGCTTCCAAGATATCGATGGAAAGATTGTTGTGGCATGTTTGCATGATGAACTCCTTTGTAATAGGTTCTCTGCAATTCATTGCTTTATTACGGAAGCGCTTGACAGAATTGTCGACTGACTCTCCGTCTTTTTGCTTCTCATCTAGAAGGGTTCCGATTGACACATCGGTGTCATCATCGAAGAAATTGCTGAGGAACAAACTTTCCATGTCATCCCAGCAATTGATGCTTCCTGGCTTGAGACGTCGATACCAATCGAAGACGGGCCCACGAAGGGTGCCAACGAATGACCGGACCATTAAAGCCTCATTTCCAGAGATTATGCCCAAATAAGACTTGAAATAAATCAAGTGCTGAGTAGACGAGCTTTTCCCGTCAAACGGTGTGAAGTTAATCAGATTGAATTTTGTCGGGTACGGTATTGAATCCCATTCTCTTGGATAGGGACATGGAATACCTGTCTTCTTCACTTCTTGAGCCGTCATCAAAGCGTTGATTTTGTTTTCAAGCTCTTTTATTTTCTCGTCATTGTCCATGTCTTCATTCGAAGGACGTTGAGGAGAATGAGTTAGGCCACCCCCTGTAAGAGGTGCCATTGAACCACCCCCAATATCGTTATTAGGAGGATCCGTTAAACCACCCCCAGCGTTATTGCTATTGGGAGGAGTATCAGCCATAATGACTTCATTCACTTCTGGATCACTATCATCTACAACATTCTGAGTGTGGTGTCTGGATTCAGCTCGCTGGCTGGATTCAGCTCGCTGACTGGACTCAGGAGGTTGAGGCTGTTGAGCTAGCAATTCTCTCATTTGTTGGATAGCTAACTCCATCTCTATCCTCATTTCAGCTCTAATTTCTTCACGTTGTTTGGCTAGAGCTTCTTGAAGTATTTGAGTGAACTGATCAGAGGTGATTGTGAGTACTTCTCTGGTTTGTCCTGTGCTAGATACCGTATCATCCGACGCGATCGCAAAACAAGTGTCCGAGAGCTCATCCTCTGATGACATTCCTTCATGTATTCTCTTGTAGTCCCTATGTCTGATGGCTCCTAACTGGAGTCGGAACATGCGTTTGGCAATTCTTGAATTGACTTTTCCTCTCGGGGAAAAGTCGGGATTGGATTCACTTGAATGCCGCTTAGATTTTCCTTTATCAGCCATGTTGATGGTGACTTCAGGGAATTCATCCTCTTGAATAGCAAGCTTCTTGTTGAAACGTCTCGGTTTGGGCTTTGACATTTCAGTAGAAAGTCGCTGGAACACAGAAACTTTCGACGAAATGGCTTTAAAGCAGCTGCATTCAGACAACACTGCTTTGATAAGTTTTTCACATACACAATGAGGGCTTGTTTCTCGAACGGTCCTTTTATGTGATTTGTTTCCACTTTTAGTTTGATAGTACAACTCGTCAGCATGGTGACCAGAGCAACCTATCTTTTGTTTTTGTGTTTGAACCTTGTTAACATACTCAGGATGACTTGTCGTCACCTCTGAGCGATCCAAGGTTATATCAAGAGTCACACGTTTAGAACCACCCCCTTGCGGGTGTGGAGTCTTAACGGGCTCCGAATGCTGATTTTGCACAACTCCAGACTTTGGAATCCAAACTTTGCAGAGTTTTGGTGGTTCTTTGGCCACTGTTTTCTTGTTTCTTTCTCGTCTTTGTTGTAAGAGAGAATGGGCATGAGCAGTGTTTGCACGACGCTTTTGTATTCGTTCTTTGAGGGTCGAACGAGCCCTTTTGACAAAAGTCCATTCATCCGTCGTTAGTTTAGCAGAGATATGAGTGATTGGTCGTTGAGACAACTGAACCACTCGATGCCTCCTCGATTCTAAGTCCGCATAGTAACGAACTCCATCGGTTTGTTCCAAGGCCTTAGCCAATTGACAAGCGTGACGTTGGCGTCGCCTCTGACGAGCCCTCTTCATCAGAGTTGACGAACTTCGATCGAACGACTCCTTAATTGGGGAGGAATGATCATGAGCAGGGCTTCCGGCTTTGAAGGTTGCCAGAATAATGTTGCGAGGCATGACTTCAATAACGATTGGGTAAGAGGCTTCACTTTTAGCCTTCTCTGGCGTATAAGCCTTCTTCAATGATGAGATCCTCTTGTACTCACGAGATAATGAAGATCTTGAAGAGGACGATGAGATATATTCCTCAAACTTGGTTTGGTCGAATTCATACTCGACCATGGATTCAACCGGTATCTTGATTGGCTGCGACACAACGGTCTCGGCAGCGAGACCATTGGCTCCCACTGTGGTCGCCAGTTTGTTTGCGTCAAAAGTTGATCTCGTTGTGGAATTCATTATATCTTCAGTCGATTACAACAAATTCGAAAGAAATAGCCTTTTTATAAGACTTCTTTTACACAACAAAATTATAATTATAATTTTTTAGAAACAAACGCAGGATCGTTGTTTGGATCACTGCTTGCATGGGATCTTTGCCTATGCCGGGAGTGTTTTGACTCGTGGACTACCAAATCACAGATTCTGATTGAATCGTGAGGGGTTAAGTGATTCTTCCTTCGTTTATCGAAGTAGGAATTTGAAGTGAAGATCTTATCAAAGTAAGACGATCACTCTTCTTAAGATCAAGTCAAAGCTCGAATCTCAAGCGAATTGCCAGTTATGGCCCTTCATACGAACTCTGCTCCATATCTGCCCTCCAACACGTGCTCAAAAAATGCATCAGCCTCCTTTCAAAAATTTTCGGATCTCGAGCGGATGGTATTTATACCTCCAAGAAATGAACTAGTGCTTTCCGAGACAGTGTTTACTGTCTCCGGTGGCCGAGACAGTAAAGACTGGTATCTCTGGGTTCCCGAGACAGTAAAGACTGTCTCGGCCCGCCCGAGACAGTAAATACTGTCTCGGAAACGAGTAACTGTCTGCGCAGTATTTTATTGCTAACTGTCTTCGCCACGTTTTAATAACTCCGTTATTTTGGCACGTTGTCAACGTTGATCATCGCTACCCACAACGTTCTCCATGTTCTTTTGGCAGTTATATGGCCACGTTGTCGACACGCGATTATAAACAGTTTCTGAGCCTCTCGAGAACTGTCTCGGCTCACGTGGGCGAGACAGTAAACACTGTCTCTCTCTTCCTCTGTGAGACAGTGAACACTGCTCTCGCACGGCAAGACAGTAAGGACTGTCCCGCGGGCGAGACAGTAAGGACTGGTCCCTAGCGGGTGAGGACAGTAAATGTCGTTCTCTGCGTGCGAGACAGTAAAGACTGTCTCGCGTGCGAGACAGTAAAGTCTGTCTTGCGTGCGAGACAGTAAAGACTGTCTTTTTCTTTGATTTTTCGATAATCTCCTTTTGAGCTGCGCTTGGATATCTTTCAGCATTTTTTGACGCCTACAGGAACGAGACGAGTATGTCCATCCCGAGGTAAATGTTGTTGAGAACCAGGGTAGGAATGAAGGTCGTGGACGCAACAAGAGTTGAGATCCACACCAATCTTGATGTTGGTCCAAGTCACGCTCAAAGATTGCATACTACTACTATTGAAGGATAGGTCACAAGAAAGTAGAGTGTCGATCATTCAAGAGAGATCAAAAGGCCGGTAATGTTAAGCCAGACCAAATCAACCCAATGAAGAAGCAAGAAGAGAAGAGAACTACTGCCATGGCTTTAAAAGAACTGCTTTATCTCGTTGGAGAAGGTAATATCCTAAACATTTCTTATGATGATAGTTGGTGGATTATCGATTCTGGTGCTTCCTTCAATGTCACTCCCCATGAAAGTTTCTTCTCATCCTACCAAAATGGTGACTTTGGTTCGGTGCAAATGGGAAATCAAGATAGGTTTGAAAGTTATGACATGTTTTTCGTAACAAGTTATGTCCTGAAGTCCGTCTACAAGACTGTACTTCGCCTGAACATTGGACTTAGCATGAAGCTCGTTAAGCTCGTCTGAGGCTCGCCTCTGCATTCTAGAGTCAAAACACAGAGTTTGTGGACTCAAAACGCAGAGTTCATCTCTGCGTTCTAACGATGCAGAGTTCGTGGACTCAAAATGCAGAGTTCATCTCTGCGTCTCAATAACAAAAACGCAGAGTTCGTGGCTGTGTTCCAAACTCAAAATGTAGAGTTCATCTCTGCGTCTCAATAACAAAAACGCAGAGTTCGTGGCTGTGTTCCAAACTCAAAATGCAGAGTTCATTGCTGCATGTTTAGGCTCAAATGCAGAGCCCAACGCTGCGTCCCAGGTCCAGAGCGTAGAATTCTTGCGTTTTCAGTCTCAAATGTAGAGCCCAACTCTGTGTCCCAGATCCAGAATGCAGAGTTTGTGCCCAAAATACAAATTCTGCATTTGACTCGTTAAACACGAGTTGAACGGTTCAAGAAATCGTTTTGTCCCCACGATTTGAGGGGATCACCATCCTATCATTGAGAGATTTATAGGGGCGGTTACACCCCATTAAACCCTTATTAAGAGAGATTTAAGGGGGTGGTTACACCCCTTAATCCCCTATAAATAGCGGGAAACTCAACTGAGTTCGGGATCCCGAATTCATCCTCTTTTCGGCAACAAAGAAGGGGAATCTTTTGGAGATTGAAAAATCTAAAAGGAGATCGGCATTCATCCTTAGAGAGTTTTCATCATCAGCAACAGAGATCTTGGAGCTTAGATCTTGGCTTACTAACCGAATTTTCGGTTTCAAATCAACTCTTTCACAGAGTTTAAAAAACCCGCACTGAGTTATAAAACTCGTTAAAAGTTCTTTTCATACTTGTCACGCAAGTTCTATCAACCGTTCTAGTAAAGTGAGACATTCAGATCGCCAACGAGAAGCAAACTCGATACGAACATCGAGGGAGGCATCTCATCGCTACCGTGAAGAACCTAATTTTAAATAAAGGGAAGGATCTCCGTCGATCCTCTTCTCTTTTGTAAATCGGGATTCTAATTGAGAATATTTGTAATTTCTTTTTCTAAGCTTGTTAGAGACAGATTACTTTGAAAGAATTGTAATCCATTCTTTATCTAAATCAGTTAGAGAGAATAAAATTAAATACATTTCTCACAATTATTCTTCTAATTTTCCCACAAACAGGAGCTCTTTCCCATCATTCATCCATCATACCTTTTATGCGTACTGATCGCGGACGTCCGTCTTGTCTCTTATATTTATGACGTAACACATGTGGTCCGTTATAGGGTGGCTAGTAATGACTATATACAATGGGATGAAAATACTGCATGTATGAATCTTGATTGTCACTACTCAGAAGCGTATGTGTAATACGAAGTATTTGCACCTCCAAAATTGCTTGGATGAAACTGCTATAACATGTGAACATGACAATTTTTGCAATTGTGGTATGTTACAAGTGCATGCGTATTGTGTCCCTCGTAAATTGATAGTGTAATTGTGACAATGTTTGTCTGTAGCCTGTCATTCATCTATAGCAAATCTAACAATCTTTGTTGATCTCGCCCGCATGACACGAGACCCTACAATCTCTTTATTTTTTGGTGTCAATAACGTCACCCACTTTGCTCCATCCTCTGGCTGCCTCACAAAATAGTGATTGAGTCTATAAAATTCCCTTGCAACTAATGCCTGTATGGGCATTACTCAAGCTTCCTTAAGTACACCGTTGAAGCTTTCAGAGCAATTAGTTGTCATCATGCAAAATCGATTCCCTTCATCTTTACTTAGTGCCCACTGGTCGACATATTCACTTCCCAAACTACTCTCAATTCAGACATGTGCAGCTTGAGATGTTGCCTTGATTTGATCCTGTATCCGATCATACACACATGTTTCGGGTGTACAACCTGTTTGCCAATGTAGGTTGTCTAAAAATCAAAGCAAATAGCTAATCCCCACAAAACACAAATGATGGAGGTCATGATCTGGTGATTTTCATATCAATCAATGAGAGTTACAATTTGATGATTCTCATAACAACTGATGATGAAAGTTACAATCTGACAACTTTCATAACAACAAACGAGAGTTACAAACTGATGACTCTCACATCTCAAAGAGCTAAAGACCAGGATTACAAGATGACAATCCTTGCAACACTTTAACAGAAGAGATTACAAGTTGATGATCTATTCAAAGCAACATGCGGAAGTCATCACCGTGTTCCAAGCTCAACACACAGAAGTCATCACCGCGTTCCAAGCTCAAAAAGTGGAAGTCACCACCACGTTCCAAGTTCAAAACGTGAAGCTCACTATCGCATTTCATAAGCTAAACGCGAGGCTCATTCCTAGAACGTGAATCTCGCGTTTGACTCTTTCAAACACATTTTAAACGCTTCTAAAACCATTTTGCACAATTAAGGGCATTAAATCCTTATTAAGGAGCGATTTAAGGGGTCAGTTAAACCCATTAAACCCCTATAAATAGTTGAATAATCAGCTAAAAATGGGGAAAAAGGAGGAAAGGAGGAAAAAGGGAAGAAAAGGGGATCTTTTGGATCAGATCTTTGAAGCATTCTCAAGAGCTTTTCTTGGTACTTGTGCCTTAGCTTATGAACCATTTTGGTTAAACTGAAAAGGATTAATTTCCTTTCTGAAATCAATTCTTTTACAGAGTTTTAAATTCATCCAGAGTTCTTAACTCGTTAAGAGTTTTAAACTTGCCTCGCAAGTTCTTCCCGACGTCAAGTCAAGAGGAATAGACCACGTTCCACAAAGTGAAGTGCTCAGATCGTCAACAGGATTCAAGATTCAAACTCCCATCGCTACCAAGAAGAACCCAGATTTAAACAAAGGGAAGGATCTCCGTCAATTCCTTCTCCCTTTTGTAAATCGAGAAACCGATAAGAGAAAGTTATAATTTCTTTTTCTAAGTCAGTTAGAGAGAAATTGCTGTGAGAAATTATATTCATTCTTTTCCTAAGTCAGTTAGGGAGATTAATACAAAATTTATTCTTAATTCTCACAAATTTTCCAACAAACAGCCAAAGAAGGTTTTGTAAATGTATCTAACCATAGCTCCTTTTAAAATTAGCTCTAACGTGTCTTAAACAATAGCGATGATGGTGATGAGAGCTAAATCTCTTATACAATACTTTAGAAATACCTTTCATCCTATCAGATATAAAAGTAAATTTCCTAAGAGGTAACACGTTAAAAATATATAATTAAATGTAGGAAAAAACCACTCCCACTTTTCACTGTTCTCGAGCTCTACAATTACGAAGGCCAAATGAAATAAGCCACCATCTATATCTACTCCTGTAGCAGCAAGTAATACACCCTTATATTTACAATATAAGTGTGTGTCGTGAATGCTAAGAACCGGCCAATAAAATTTAAATCACTCGATCTAAGGACCAAATGCCCAAAATACAGAGGTGAATTGATGAACTCTCAGATTGATCTCTTTGGTTATGAATTTGTATTCAGATCCAGTATTGCTTCTTTTGATCGCATCAAGATATTAAGGAAGTGTCATGTAAGACTTCTCCCAATCATCAAATATTTTTATCATTGCAATTCTCCTTACATTCCATGCTTTACTATATGATATTTTAATGAACTTCGTATCTAGTGCTCTCTCAATCACATTACAGGGAGTTAGTTCAAGCTTCTTCTTTAATTTTGGCATAATCAACCGCGTTATGTAAGAGGCAGATGCACCACTGTGATCTTGCCCTAATATCGGATTGCTACATGTGTGAACACTACTGTATTCTGTGATCCTAAAATACTCATTATGTTTATTTCCGACAAATACGTATAACTTCTAAGGACATGCATAATCAACTTTATTTCTCTCGGCCTAACCTTTCCTTTGTGTATTCATAAAACAAATTGCATCATAACTTGTGTGATTGCTTTTAATTTGCTTGAATTTAACATTCTTTTTGATTGAGTAATCACGAATAGCATCAACCAAATGGTTATAGACAATAAAAATTACCTGAGTGACAAACTCGTCAAACTGGCCCCGCCTGCCAAGAGCCTAGGCTCGCCTGCACTCAGAAGGCTAACCTAAGCTCGCCTACACACTCGACTTGCCCGCACGGGTCAAACTCGCCAGTTTGCTTGACTCACCAGCACGAGTCAAGCTCGCCCGATTGTCAAACTCGCCTGCGTTCAGGCTAGGCAAAAGCTCGCCTACACACTCGACTCGTCCGCATGGGTCGAGCTCGCCAGTTTGCTTAACTCGCCAGCATGAGTCAAGCTCGCCCGATTGTCAAGCTCGCCTGCATTCAGGCTAGGCAAAGCTCACCCACACACTCGACTCGCCCACACGGGTCGAGCTCGCCAGTTTACTTAACTCGCTTGCACGAGTCAAGCTCGCCTGATTGTTGATCTCACCAGCATGAGCTTAACCTTGCCTGAATGCTTTGCTCGCCAATACAAGCCAAGCCTGCCCGTGGAGAGTTCGCCCATACGAACTCGACTTGTTAACAAATGGCGGCTCACATGCTTGAGGGGCCCACCAGCCAACCCCGCCAGTTCGTCAAGTCCACCTGCAAGTTTACCTGAACATTCAGACAACTCTCAAGCTCGCCTGACCTCCTGTTAGCCTCACCTGAACAGCACAGACGGCTGCTTGTTTGTGGAAGTGAGCCTACTCATTCCCACGTTCTAGGTGATGATGAGGCATGGCTCTCATCACCCCTATAGTGGTCATTTTCCATAGCTAGGGGAGGGCATGGAGCTCCTTACCCATAGGTGGTCACATCCCACAAGTCAATGGATGACCCATGTCATTCCTTGCCTATTTATAAGCCTTCTTGGCCAACGTTCAAGAGGCTGGCAATATTTCCAAGGGCTTGATATATTTTTATTCCCAAGACTCTTCTACCAGAGGCTTTCACTTGACTTGCTTGGGAGAACATTCCTAGCTCTTTGCTTGGATTGTTGAAGTAGACTCATCTGAACTTTCAGATTTGAGGCTCTTAAGCTCTTCGCAAAGTCTTGCATCGTAGCTCATTCTAAGCATTCAGTCTTGATGAACTTCCAAATTCGGGTAGGCTCAAACTCGGTTACAGTTAAGGCTTCTACAGCGTACTGAAGCCTTAACCGTAATTTTGATCAGATCGTCCAAGGGAAGCAAACCCGGTACAAGCACCAAGGGAGACGTTCTACCGTTGCCAAAGAACCCACGTTAAAAAAGAAGGGCCATTCCCTTCTCTTCTGTTTGTAAACGTTTGATTCTTAGTTTGTAATAAGCCATTCTTATAAATACAAACGACCCCTTAAACGGGAGATCAAATTTTTACACATACAATGGTCCTTAGTCTCGAATAAATCTCTAACTTTGAAAGTGAAGTCATCATCTCTTTTATAAGTTAAACTTTAGCCAATGCGCATATCTTGTACCGTGGAAGAACGAATCCACTCATCCTCTTCAAACTCGTCGGGGGGTGGTTCTTCATACTCAACATATTCATTATTAACATAAGCCTTATAAGGCCAATCTAGATTCTCTTTAACATCTTCAGTCACAAATTGCATGTAATCAATTGGTGTGTTATTTTGCTCCTCACCTTCATAGTCGATGTTTCTTTCATCCTCTTCAATTGTTGTCCCTCTTAACGGCCTCATATTTTCATAAGGGACTTCATTGTTCATGACATTTGATGTTTCCCCAAATAAAATTGCATTTATATATTGAAATTGAGTCTGCTCTATTTCACTTAAAGAAGAAAAAAAACCGTCAGACTCAACTCCCAAATCTAACATGCTTGAGAATTCTCCTAGAGGTTTGAATATTTTGCACAAACTATATGGAAACTTTTCAATAAATAATTCTACCGTTGGATGCGACTTGCTCAAATTAAACATAATACTCATACGATGATCGTTTAAGATCTCAACCGCGGATGTTCTATCAAAAATTATGGGCCAATTGCATATTATTTTTAGTCGGTACTTTCGTGGGTCAATTTCTGTAACTATGTGTAATTCCTTAATCAAGTCACAATAACTATATGATTCCGAGATCATAAACGGCGTCGTTACCTGTTTGGTGGAAAATTTATAGTAAAAAGAATGAAAGAAATTTGATTTGTATTCCTTTAATCTTAATTACAATTGGATTTTCTGATTACAAAAGAGAGGATAATTGATCTGGATTCTCCCCTTTGTTTAATTCTGGGTTCTTCACGGTGGTGATGAGATGCTTCCCTCGAGTGTTCGTGTCGAGTTTGCTTCTCGTTGACGATCCGAACGTCTTGATTCACTGGAACGTGGTCTTCTTCTCACGATTTGATGTTGTGAAGAACTTGTGTGGTAAGTTTTAGAACTCTGAACGAGTTTGAAACTCTATAAAAGAGTTGATTTAACCGAAATCGGTCTATAAGCCAAGGATGAAGAAAGCTCCTGTTGCTGATCTCCAAAGCTCCAGCAATTCCCCCCCAAGATCTCTTCTTTGCTGCCAAAAAGAAGGATGAAAGATCCAGGATCCGAACTAAGCTGATTTCTTAGTTATTTATAAGGGATTAAGAGGTGTAACCGCTCCTTTAATTTGCTCCTAAGTGGGGCTAATGGGATATAACCTCTCCTTAAATCACTTCTAAGTGGAGTTGTGATCCCCTCAGATCGTGGGAAACAGTTTTAAAACCATTCAGCTCGTGTTTGAATGAGTCAAACGCAAAATCCGTGTTCTGATGTGAATTCTGTGTTCAAACGCGGTGTCTGGAAGCTTGAATGCAGTGTCTGAAAGCTCGACGCAGTGGCTGAAAGCTCATTTGGCTATTTGTTGGAAGCTGCATTTGGCAACGGATAAAAGCTGCGTTGGTAGCTTTCGGAGGCTGCGTTTACGGCCGAACATGAGCTGCGTTGGCAGCTGGATCTGAGCTGCGTTTGCAGTGTCTGGAACTGAATGTGAGCTGCGTTTGCAGCCAGGTTTGACCTGCGTCCACGGTCGAATTGGTGTTGCGTCTTGATGATGGTACGCGAGGAGGACTTCCACGTCTTGGCTTGAAGAGACCGTCGATTTGTAGTCTCTTTTTGTCAGAGCGTTGCAAAGATTATCGTTTTGTAATCTTTGCTTTAACTCTTTGATATGTGAGAGTCGTCAGATTGTAACTCCCGATGTTGATTATGAAGGTTGTTGATTAGAGCTTTCATCAGTTGTTGTGAAGGTCGTCAGATTGTCACCTTCATCGATATATGTGAAAGTCTTCAAATTGTAACCTTCTGAAAGTCGTCAGATTGTAACTTTCATCATCGATGTTTGATAGGGATAAGCTATCTGTAGTAATTTTTAGACAGCCTACATTACCCCTCCGACGTATATTGGCATATTATTCATTCCATAATTAATTTTTTCACCACAAGAGCAAGCAATAAAAATTATATTTGTTCAACCTATGCAAAAGAAGATTATATATTGTGAATGCTAAAAAAAAGTTTATCAGAGCATTGAATAAGAGAGGAAAACCCAAGATGCAAATAATCTCGTAAAATTTTGATTAAAAACCCTAAATCCCAAAATAAAAACCCTAAACCCTAGAAATGAGCATTCTATGCCCTAGAAGTTTAATTTCAATTATAACAATCAACACACAAAGCATTCGAACCACCAAAAAGATAGTGATTGATAATAAATTTTAAACCCTAGAAATTAGATTTTGATGGAAAACCTTATATTTGAATGTTGAAGATAACAGAAAAACTTTAGATTTTTACATGTTAAAAGAGGAGAGAATGAAGAGAAATTACCCCAGAGATCTTAAGCAAACTTTCACGATGAATTTCGGCCACAAAATGGGGTTGGGAGAAGCGGGCAGGCAACTGAACGAGAGAGACCGGAGTTGGAGAGAGAGAAAAATTAGGATTTTGGGAGAGGAAGGGGTTCAGTCCGTATATATAAGCGGGAGGGGTCACCACAAATAGTCGGAGTTGGAAACCACGACTATTTCATGACTTAGATGCTTCCTAATTTTCGGTTTTGAGAATCTCTGCTAAATAGTCGGCGTTGGCAACCCCGACTATTTCATGACTTAACCGCCTCCTAATTTTTAGGTTTTTTGAGTTAGGGATTCTCTACTAAATGGTCGGGGTTGGGAACCCCGACCATTTTGACTTGGGGTCCCTTGCGGTTGAGGAGTCTCTGCTAAATGGTCGGGGTTCCGGGTTGGGAACCCCGGCCATTTCGACTTATGCTTCAAAATGGT
The DNA here is from genome assembly GCF_001876935.1 of Asparagus officinalis. Lineage (NCBI taxonomy): Eukaryota > Viridiplantae > Streptophyta > Magnoliopsida > Asparagales > Asparagaceae > Asparagus > Asparagus officinalis. The sequence continues at coordinate 23,738,163 of NC_033800.1, forward strand.
CGGGGTCCCCAACCCCGACCATTTTGTGCGATGATGAAATTAGTCGAGGTTCGCAATCCCGACTTGTTTAGTCCCCTAACCACGCATCGTGCGCTGGGGTCGGCCTTATAGGCGTAAAAAATTGCCTATAAGTTCTCGCACGTAGTTTGAAATAGAAAGAATGTGATGAATGCTATTATTCGAATTAGAGAGGATTATCCAAGTCAAATAGGATCATTCGATACTGTAAAAATAAGCGAAGGAACGCACGTGAAACGTCAATGTGTGAAATGATGAAGCAAATACAATCAGGAGGATTCTAGAGTGACCCGCACGAAAAAGTAAAATTTTAATCATGATGAGATTTAAATCCAAAAAATCTCAAAGATAAAAGTTGTATCTCTCTTCGTCATATTTCCAACGCATCTTAAATCACTTCATTCTAAGGTCAGACGAGAGAATTAAACCCAAAATACCAAAGATAGTACAAACTGTCTCGGAAAATCCGAGTCACCTCAAAGTGACTCGGAAATTCCGAGTCATTTCGAAGTGACTCGCGCCTAGGTCAGCTCCCGACGTGTTTTCTGATAAGATTATCTTCTAAAACTCCTTGGGGTCATCCATAAATATGTGAGGTTATCCTTAAACGTATGGAAGCTGTTACACAACCGAAAACCCACCTAAACGGATAATAACGGTTGTTCTTCGATCCTATCCACAAACACGGCATTTAAAATCTATAAATACACCTCTAGCACCCTCATAAAGGTAGATCGGAAGGGAACCACAAATTTTAGAGGAGCTAGGGCGAGGTTCTGACGAATTTGAGAGAGGCTAGCGAGATCTTGGCGAATTCCTGTGCATAAAGAGTGGATTTCGAGAGATCTAAAGCCCGTTCTACCTTTCCTCCAGATCAAACTTGGTTTTGATCTCGAGAAGAGTAGTAATCTCTCTTGGTCGAGATTATTTACTTCTGCGAATACTTCCTTTGTGAAGTAAGAGCATTGAATTTTCATTTTGTCAACCGGATCTGATCCGCGGTAGTCCACGGACTAACGCGTCCCCGACACAGGCAAAGATCACACGCAAGCAGCGGGTGATAAACGTCCTCTGCGTGTGTTTAAAGAGAGTTGTAATTTTTATTTTATTTGTGTAAGCGTGTAGTCTTATAAAAAGACTAACTCTTTTGAATTTATTGTAATCGATAAACGTGTAATAGATTCGACAAATAAAACAACTTTCGACGCAAACAGTCCTAATTAATCGGGGTTGCCAACCTTGACTAATTAGGAAGTGGTTTTTTTTAAATCGACCTAGTTTCTAGCTACGATGCTGATGTAGCCAAATACTGGGTTGATTTTTGAAAATAAAATTAGAGTGAGTCGATTTTAAAAAAGAATTGTTTTGGGGCTAATAAAGAGGATCCACGCACCGGAGCCCAAGTCCAAAAGGGCATTTTCGGCAATCCAACTCCCAAGGTTACTGTTTTGGAAGTGGATATAGCAAACATGCCAACCTACGTTCGAAATAATGCTTAATGGCCAATACGGGCCTAATAAAGAGGATCCACGCACCGGAGCCCAGCCCAAGTCCCAACCAAGCTCACCTCAACTCCTTCGGGTTCGATTCGATCGGCGATCATCTTCATCATTCATCTCGTTGAGCTGCAACTTCGACGCCCGAATCATGTCGACGGAGGCTCCTCCTCCTCCTCCGCCCTCTACTGAATCATCAATCGACGGTTCAGACGCTCTGAGGTCCCCTCTCATATCTTCCCCCTTCTTGCCCCTCCAAAAGCTACAGGTTCTTATCTAACTTCTCATTAGGGTTTTTATCGTGTAAATTGATTCCTTCTAATGGTTTAATCTGGTTTTGTGTGATATTCTTTGGAGTTTGTGATTGATTTTACATTGGTAGCTTCGTGATTGAGCTCTTTAGGTTAAGAATCTAAGTCTTTTATATATGTGAATTAAGCACGGACGTTTAGTATGGTACGTTATTGTCGCATTTATATAATTGAACCATACAATGGTAATCGCTTGATTGAGTTGAGATGGTATGTTATGGATATTATTTTCTTAAATGAACATGCAAGAGTTCACTTGAAGTGAACTTGACAATATGTTGATGTAATTTTCTTAAATCAACTTTATCCAAATACTTAGCCATCGAGCTTAGTGGCTTTGTTTGAAAATTGAATGCGCCAATGGGTCAATGAGTGTAGCTTGTATGTATCGGTTGGCGAGTTTAGATCAGAAACGTCTATGGAAGTTGGCAATAATTTTACTTTTGTTGATAGAAGGGCTATGGGTGAGACGTGTGTTTTCTTTTGCTAGGAATTTGTGAGTTTCTACTTTGTCTTATGGAGATGAATATGTAAATCGGAT
>NC_033800.1:23740547-23757572 GCF_001876935.1 Asparagus officinalis
TAGCTAAAATAATAATTAGTAATAATTGTATGACACAGTTAGAAAAAACAATAGAAAAGAAAACCGACAAGTCTAGATGCTACTCTGTTGCACGCAATGCGTGCATAATATGATACACCCTTGTGCACAATAAATAAATTATTTAACACCTTAATGATTAATAATTAATGCATGTATTAAAAATAGTTCCACAAAATAATATAAGTGTATGGCATTTCAAGAATAGGATAGTTATGAAGTAGTGAATGGCTTGTTAGTTATGAGATAGTGGGGTTAGTTATGAAGAAGATTATTGGTTGCCTTTTTTCAAATTTGTCGTTTATGAAGTTGTAAATTATTGGAAATTGTGTATATAATTCTAGGATATGTTTGGAATTTTTTTAAAAGGTGACTTATATATGCGTAGAACACCAAAAAAAAGGCTTTTCTTAAACAATAGTATTAATTTTATCAAACATTAGCCATTGTTTTACCATTTGGGTTAATTGCAGATAGACTGCCTATAGTATCGCCCAGTTGCGGATAGACGGCTTGTAATTCTAATTATGTGGATAGGCCCCTGTACTATTTGCCCACATGTGGATAAACCCCCTTAGTGAACTTTTTTGTTTTGACTCTTTTAAGAGTCAATAAACATATGCAATTAGGGGTCTATCCGCACCAATCGAATTGCATGGGGTCTATTGCCTCTATAATTTTTTTTGACTTTTTAAAGGGCCTGTTTGGATAGAGGAGGATAGGGGAGAAGGGAAGATAGAGGAACCTATTCTCCCTGTTAGGAATTTTTTAGGAGGGGAAGTGTTCCCCCTCATTCCCCTATATTACCCTCTAGAAATTTGTTCCCCCCAAATTGGGGTGGAACTTAGGGGGTCTTTTCTCCCCTATTTCCCCTTAACTTCCCCTACCCACAATGAAATCCAAACACACCGTAAGAGTGAAAAAAAGTCACTCAGGGGGTCTTCCTCCCAATTAGATACTGTACAGGGGGTCTGTTCGCGCTTACCCCTTAACATTTTATTTGATCAAACTAGATATCTTTGAAAAAGGTCAACTAACCAATTATGAAATTACAACAAATACACCAAAGACTATAAAGGCTAAATTGAACAAGACACTGTAGCTTACCCAAAACCAAATTCCCACTTTAAAAAATTTAAACTAGATTTGGAAGTAATCCAAAACTGACACCTCATTCATTTAAGTCCCGGCTCGACTTCAAACAAAACTAAACCTGAATCAATTAATCATAAGAATATTTAAAAGTCTGTCAGTCTGAAACATACCATTTAAAAAGAATTATCAAAGCAATTATCCTAAAGGACAAACCAACCATCAAAATCTTATTTTCCATTAACAGTCCCACCAACAAAGTAATATATTCCATCCTTATTATAAGCACCGATTAGCAGTCCCACCAACAAAGTAATATCTTCCATCCTTATTCCTAATCCCTAAACCAAAACACCAAAACACCAAAAACCATCAACTTTAAAAAAGAATCCAGAATCTGAGATCCATAATCAATAACAGGCTCAAATGAAATAAGTATACACCTGTTAAAACTGGGAAATGAGGGGAAAATGTATCGGCTGCAAATTGAGGAATTCTGTTATATAAATAGTGGTCTAGTGGAGGTAAATCCTGAACCCGGTGACCCTTATAACTCAATGAGACCAAAAAAAGGAAATTATATTTTCAAACAATGAAACTGAGAAGTATAAAAGTTAATTATGTATTGTTTAACCTTTTAAATGTACTTTCTGTAATTTTTTTAATCACACCACTTGCTTACTGGCTGTCACTGCTGAGAACTTCTCAAACACTATAAGGTGGCTAACCAAGAATATTGGTCTTTTCCTTTGGTTTTTGGTTTGTCTGCAGGAGGTGATGCCGGGATTGACGTCACAATACAAAATTTATGAGGATGCCTTTGTGCAGAAAGTTAAAGGTGAAATCTGCTAGAAGAGAGTTACTTTAAACCAGTCCTGGATATGCCTACAAAGTCACAGTAATTTTTTAAAATAATGTCTGACGACTACGTTGTACTCAGATGGGCTTTTGATCGTTCGAGAGAACCCAGCTGCATCAGGTGGAATTGCTGTTGCTTCTGGACTGCTCCTCATGCGAGGTATTCTGGGACAACAGTAGTTACAGCTAGGTTGCCATCTTGGATAAACTAGAGTAATTGCTGGAAAGGGAACTGGCGATATCCTGTGTACATCATTGCCTAATATGTTTGGTACTACACGTCTGCTTTTTGAATTTAGAAGAGATTGGTCTCTCTGCAGGTCCTAGGAGATTTCTGTTTCGGAACACTTTAGGACGATTACAAAGTGAGGAGGTGAATTCTCTTATCATTAGTACAAGATATCTACTTTTTAATTTCTTTTACTTATTTTATATATTGACTATCTAATTGTTTATATATATTTCTCCATCGTGTAAATTTCATGGTTGAAAATCCATGGTTGTAGTTTCCGGCCTAGACCTATTGACAGGAAAGGTTTGTGGAGTTTGCTACTTGATAGGAGGGCATGTTTGAGCATCCTGTTAGAGAAGGTTGATTGATTTCTTTGTGGACAATTACTACTGGATAAATACACGGTCTATATTTCACTTTTAAATAGTACAAGGTCTAAAAGAATTGTGTCTTTCTCTACCTTTTCAATCTTCATCCTCATTCTTTCATCTTCTTTACCTGGGGCATTCAAAGATACCATCTTTTGTTCCTGAGGAATATTACACTACCTGTCTTGGGTCAAATGTTTTCGATCTTACGAGAAACCATGCTATACAAGGTGTGTGTTGTTTTCTAGACTAGCCTAAGTTCCTCAGCATGTTTGGTGTTTGGACTTCTAATGTTTATTGGTTCCAGGTAATGTAAGTTACCACTTTCCTATATCATTTTCTTTCGATTTTTGTGACATCATCATTTTCGTTACACTTTTTTTCACCTTTGGCTATGCACAATGGTTAGTTAGGTTCCTACCTACCATCATAAGAGTTATGGAGCTTGAGGAACATTGAGCACATAGCCTTTCTTTTGTTTTGTCACCTAGAAAATCTGAGCCGATGGTCCATGTTTCAACATTTAGTAATGGAATTGTAGCTGATAGAAGATTTGATAACTTTACTTTTTGACAATGTAGGTATTTTTCTCAATCAAAGATCTTGTTCATTGTTATGATGGACTGCAAAGTTGTGGTGATATTAAAAAACCAGGAATCATTGATCAAATGAATGAATCTAATTGTAATTTTAATATCACCTTATATTGACCTCTAGGATTTGAACAAATGCAGGCATTTCAATCTGAATCCAATGCTGAAATTTTCTTTTGGCATATGTATGGATATCTGATATTTGTCCTTTTTAATATGGATACAAATACTTTCTTTTATTTTCTTTTTTCAACAATATGGATAAGCATTCAATTACCCATATTGGAATAGACCAGAACATGTATATCATGTGGTTTGTTTATTATTGACAAAATAAATATGTTGAGATGCAACAGAAAACTAGTTTGATGTATATATTATTGTCATTTCAATGGAAATGTGGCTAATACTGAAAACCAAATTCGATTTTGTGCTCCAACTTTTTCAAACCTAATCAGAAATTTCTGGACATTATCCATATTTTTACAACATGAAAATCTGTATTATCAAACACAGTAATCAATTTCAATGCTCAAACAACACTTGTAGTCATAGTGACTAAAAGAAAATGATTGCAAAATATGGTAATATCTGTGTTCACCCTTATGCATCATTTATATTGCTATTGGCCTAATCTTAGAAGATTTGAGTTTCCCCCCTTTGCTCAAGGGATTATCGAAGCAGTTGATTGCGAATCAGTTCAAGTTAACATGGTTTGGGGTCAAATTGTCCCACATCACATGTAATATTTATCCATTAAACTGTATTTTTGACTTTCTTTCTTCCTACCAGACTAAGATTTTAAAAACTGAAGCCAGTTTGAAGGAACTCAGTCAGTCGGTCGAAAAACTGAAGAAAGAGAGCAAAAATATGATATTGAGGACTGGCTTTGGTGAAGAGGAACTTCTACGAGGACGCACTAAAATTAGGTTTGTGTTTGATCGATTTGACACTTATTTTTGTCACTGTAATTTTTTTCGTGTATAGATGCATTCATTCACACGCAGTTGACAGATTTGTCACATATCTGCACCCTATCTCGGATCAACCCTTATCTAAAATCTACAGCATAGGCTCTGTTTATTTACCTCTCCAAGCGCAAGAAATTCAATATGATACTGATGGAAAGTTATCAGGAAGAGGATGTACTATGAGGACCGAGGTCACACTAGAGTCGGGTCATTTTCTATGAGCAATCCACTTATAATTCATCACAAATTTTGATTTAGATATGTTTGATTGATTCATACCTAGTCATGTAATTTTATTGTGTATAGATGAATTCATTCACATGCAGTTGAGTAGACATATTTGACACATACCTACATCCTACCCACATGCAGTTGAGTAGACATATTTGACACATACCTACACCCTATCGCTATCACGAATCAATCTTTATCTAAAATCTACATCATGGCTGCATATTTACCTATCCAAGCACAATAAATTCAATATGAATATTGAAGGGGGAGTTATCAGGAAGAGGATGCACTATGAGGAAACACTGAAATAATTTTCTATGAGCAATCCACTTATAATTCATCACAAAGTTTGATTGTGTATATGTGCATTGTATTTGTGCAATTGAGTTGAATAGACAGATCTACCTAAACCTTAGTGAAAATCAGGTCTTCTTCTTTGATTGATCTACTTGTATTTCATCATAAGTGATGCGAAACGGGGGAGGGGTCTGTCGGAATCAGCGATTTAATTCGACATATTTGACACATACCTACATCCTACCCACATGCAGTTGAGTAGACATATTTGACACATACCTACATCCTACCCACATGCAGTTGAGTAGACATATTTGACACATACCTACACCCTATCGCTATCACGAATCAATCTTTATCTAAAATCTACATCATGGCTGCATATTTACCTATCCAAGCACAATAAATTCAATATGAATATTGAAGGGGGAGTTATCAGGAAGAGGATGCACTATGAGGAAACACTGAAATAATTTTCTATGAGCAATCCACTTATAATTCATCACAAAGTTTGATTGTGTATATGTGCATTGTATTTGTGCAATTGAGTTGAATAGACAGATCTACCTAAACCTTAGTGAAAATCAGGTCTTCTTCTTTGATTGATCTACTTGTATTTCATCATAAGTGATGCGAAACGGGGGAGGGGTCTGTCGGAATCAGCGATTTAATTCGAACAACGCATCGTTTCGCCAAAATTCATGATCTTCGGTAGGAAATTAATTAAAAACAGTTAAAGTGACAGATGGATTTTAACAAGATTTGCAACGATAATCATGAACAATTCCACTCTCAAATATTTTAATCATAATATTAATTATCATTTCGCAAGTTCTAAAATCAATATCAAAATTAACAGTCACATGTTCAGTTACTCTTAACTCACCAATTCAATCTAAGCATTGAATATATGATAAGAGTTTAGAGGTGATATATTCATGCAATTAACTAATTAAAATGAGATTACGAAAAATACTGAGTGAGAGAAACGAAACCTTCGTCGGGTTGAACTATGCGGGTTGAATCTGAACTGGGAATCAGGTTCAACTAAACCTGGCTCGGTCTGGACCAAAACAAAAGCAGGGAATCAGGTTCAACTAAACCTGGCTCGGTCTGGACCAAAACAAAAGCAGACCTAAATGAAATGGGGTCGGTTTTGGTCAAAGCACTCCAGATCCGAAGTGCCTTCTCTGTTCTTCGATCTGAGGGGAGCGGAGAGACGATGTGACGACAACGCGACTGCAGACGACGCGACTGCGGAAGGAATCGGCGAAGGGAGGACGCTGCAGCCGGCGGGACGAGGACGCGACGACGTACGACGCAGGCGACAGGCGATTTTACAACTGGCGACGACTAGGATGTGACATCAAATGGTCGTCGAAGTGGCGACATCATCGACTTGACGAGGATGGCGGAGTGACGCGATGGCGGGAGGGCGTAGGCAACGACGAGATGGGACGATCAGTCAGCGATTTGTCAGGGCATTCAAGGAGCAGAGGCGGTGACGTTGTTGAAGAATGAGGAAGCGGGGGTGTTTGGCTATTGTCGGAGGTGGAGGGGATGACTGAGTTGTTGTTCGGAGGTGAAGAGGGGGAGAAGAAGACGACGGCTAGGGTTTCACACCTCTAGGCCGTACGGTTTCACACCAAAATCAGGTAACGAAATATTTTCTTCATTTATTCATTCAATAAATCACTTTGATTACAAGAGCGTTTAAATAGAAGAGAAAAAATACAGAATTAGAAGATTTTCTAAATCCCACAAATATCTCATAATCACTTAAATCTCTCATAATCAATCACTACCAAATCTAAACCTAATTTGAAATTCAAATCTAAACTAAAATTCAAATTTTCGAAATTCGAAATTCGAAATTCGAAATTCGAAATTGACTACTAAAAACTGAAATAATTAAAATTCAAATACAAATATAGAAATGCCATTCTTGTCTTCATCAATAAGTTTTAATTGTATAGACATGCATGTTGCTTGTGCAATTGAGCCGAGTAGATAGATCTGATACGTACCTAAAGATCAACCCATATGACCATACCTAGAATCGAAAATGAGGGATGCTTATCTTCCCAACTTTAAGTCTTAAAACTCACAAATATGGCTCCATGGATACTTGATGCGTACATCTAGCCTAAATTTTTACCCAGTTAAATTAGCTAAAATTTTATTTTGGAACCCAGTATTAGTCTAGAAAATTTATGTATCACCAAAACTAACCTGAGAAGATTACCAACGGACCTGATAAAAAAAGTATATCTTGGAGTTTTGGCTCTAATTCGAGGACGAGATGTGATGACATGGATTGAATCCGACCAGTGGGTATAGAGGAATTTTTTCACCTGCGGCTGGAAAAAAACTACTATTTTCATATGATGCTTGTACAAGAAAGATTAGATTATATCTTTAGTTTTTTTAAATATGATCCTTATGCCTAAATTCTCTAAACTATAATTTGAAAGAATCGATAAGTTGTTATATACTTTGACGTGTAACCTTTGCTCATCGTCGGAATTAAATATTAATTTAAGTTGTTATTCATTTAGTCAATAATAATCTTTAAGTTGTTCATGTTTATTGTTAATTGTTGGAGTAGGAATTATCAGAACCCCGCACGGTATAGTATTCGTCATGCCAAACAGGGGGCAAATAAAATGCCCAGAACACCCTGCACCATGGGGGGCTGGTAGGATTCCTATTCAATTGTTCTACTGAAACTGGTCAAGAGTCACAAATAAACCTTTTAATTTGTTGTGTATTGGTAAGCCAAAAAGAGGAAGAAGAAGCATAGCCAAGACTTGAAAAGCAATGATCTCCTGCTCCAATACTCTATTCTTAAAACTTACCGCTGAGCTAGATTCTAAATGTTATTATTAGAAACGGACTGTTAAGGCAAATGGTTATTATGTAGAAACATTAATGTTTGCATTCAAATTTTGGTAAGAGCCAGTGTGGGTGTCTCCCACTGTCCTATCAAAATAGATGAACACCCGAATGGGACCACTTGCATCATTAGCAGTATATTATAATCACAGTATGCCCATGCTTTAGCTTTTTGATATAGGAGCATTCTTCGAGGTTTGTGCGTTGCTTGATTGTGCAAACATTTTTTACAGGGATGCAGGGCATGAGATTCAAAGGCTTTCAAAATCCGTTTATAAGATTGAATCTCAAGCGGCAGGTATGTATCATTAGCATTTACTTCTTTGGTTTATCTTAGTCTTCATTTGCACTTGAGAATCACTTGCAGTGTCCTTTGACTCATAGTTTTGGGTTATTATCAGATCTTTTGCTGTTCTTAAGAATAATAGTTTTTTAATTTCTTCACCAATTTCAGAAAGGATCTTTCTATCATTAATTTTATTTTAGGCTCTTTGGTTAATACTTAAAATGATCTGGATTTCATAGATTTGATGGATGGACTACGGGCAATGCCTGGGAGAAGTGCCCTCAAACTTCGAGCAGAGGCAAGCATTATGAATTTTCCCTTGAAACACGCTCTATAATTAGTTTTACATGATTTACTTATCTGAAGTTATATATATTTATAAGCATGAACTGATGTACATATTTCTTCGCAGGTGGCTTCTATGGCATCTGATCTCAAACAGCAGAGGCGTGATCTGAACAAAAAGATACTGAAGATAGCAGAACTAGGGATTCGAGTTTGATTCAATAACTCCTGTTTATCTTTTCTTATGGGCATCATTTAAAACCCCGACATAAATAAAATAACGAAGCTTACTCAATGCCTAAATGCAATTGCTTCTCTAGCTGATTGCATGAATTACTTCTACAATGGCAAATTTTGCAGCACCAATTTGTAATGCATTTTTTCCCGCTTGCAATGAGTTTTTTTCCTTATTGTAAAGCTTTGTTAGCAAGGCCATCAGTAGCAATTGTGTCCACCGAGACCGAAACTTTGAACTTTGAACTGTGAAGCTGCTGATTTAAATTTTATCTGAATGTAATTGTGGATTTATTGTAAGGATAAATGTCGAGATAAAGGATAAATTTTTGGAGCTTGAAGTAATTCTCGAGTTGGATTGAGACCTTTTTAGAACTTTATTATTGATGCTACTGATTTTTTAATGTTTTTTCTTTCTTTGGAATTTTACTTGTTGGTGCAAGACGTTTGGAGCTGACTGTTAAGTTCTAGCTTCTAATGCATATATACTGGAGCTTTTCCCCAGGAATCAGGTAATTTTGCAGGCGCGTTCATTGAATGTGAAGTCATAGACAAAGCATCTTTAAAGCAGCTTTGTGTTGTGTAATTAATCACCTTCCATTCGCATATTCACTAAAAAATAAAAATGACTTAAAAAATAAAACTCATGGCTAAGATGCATGACTTGCATCTTAACTAAAGCTAAACATTAACAAAATTAGGTATGCGTCTTGAATGAGAGTTTTTAAAGGTTATTTATGGATTTTAAGTGAAAATTTTGGCTGAGAGCTGGTTGATTACTATAAAAATCCGCTTTAAAAGTGTGTTGTACATAAATTGAAATTCAAAGGTGATTCGCGTAAAATTAACCTATTTTTAGGTTGTTTCTAATATTTCCTTACTGTTAAGGGCAAACTTGATGGTAACCTTCCAGCAAGAAATGGTGGTTTCATTAGGATTTAGGAAAGAGAGAAATCATTTGAACGTCTCGAATAAGAAATTTAAACAAAAGCAACCAAACTGGTACAATATTTATAATCAAGTAAATTATTATTTCTTTTTAAGAGTTTCCATGTGCCAAATACATATTTGTTATGAGGCCTAGCTGCTCAGAACCTTAATAAAAATCAAAACAGTGTCAATTTCAATAATTATAGCAAAAGCTCTACAGTAGGGTATGCTCTTAAAACTTGAACAGCTTCTTGTGAACTTTGGGCACCAAGCGACAAGTTAGTGAGGCTCGATTTGAAGTTCTGTGAAAGCTGCTACCAATTCCACCTGCACTGTCTGAACTACTTGCAACTATAGTGTCTTGTAGTTTCGGTATCTCAGAAACATTCGCAACCTGAAGAGAGAGGGGGAAAAAAAAGAATCAGTCCAAGAAATAGAAATGGATATGCAACTTATAAGATGCCCCCACTGAAACAGTGAAATAAATGGGTGCAAATACCTCACAGAGGATCAATATGCTTACTTCTTGCTATCATCTTTTAGCTCAGCACTATCATTCCAAAATTGAATTCAGAGTGGAAAAGGATAAAACGATGGCTCAAGGACCAATTACGAGAAATCACTTATTGATCCAAAGCAATAATCCTTGAGCTGTCTTTGATTTCTCCCTTTATTCCCAGTATCAAGTTTGTTTCTTTCACTATGATCAAGCTCCCATGATGTAATAGTGCAACTCTTGAAAAGTGCAAATTAAGTATATTACGCATAAACAATAGCAATACCAAAACAGCTCATCACATCTATTAGCCGTTAGTTCTCCTTTCATTTCTTGGGGTCCTCAATTTTGATGAGCAGGATCAAAGTGCACCATTAATTAGTATGCACGAATAAGACAGTCTTGCGAGCACGCTGGAGTAAATTAGGTAACAGTCTAAAACTTCTTAGAGTAAATTAGGTAACAGTCTAAAACTTCTTAGGCTAGTAAAAGTTAAAAAGAGGAAAAAAAAAGAAGACGAGTTGTAATAGGAGATGCCATCTGATGCTGAGACGATGTTTGATTACTTAATATGACAGTATGACGATCAAGTGATATTTTCAATGAATCACAATCCTTGGCAATAAGCAGGTTATTTTCTTTTTAAGTCTCACCTTATCTAATCTGTGTACCTCTGAGTCCTCTATACCATGCAAGTAATCTGTATATAACACAAACCATTAGTAACACTTAAAATTATTAAAAAAGGGTTAATTGCATTAAGGTACCGTGAGGTATGGTGTTGGCGTCTGCGTATCTATACGGGTAATCCTGAAAGTACTGACTGCATTGGGTACCCTGAGGAGAAAAAAATAATAATAAAAGAACTCCAAGGCCACCAGTGTAATAACAATCATTAATCTCAGGGCTATCAGTTTGGAACTTTGGGTACAGAGACTCTAGGTTCACCCGTGAAATCACAACATACCTCAGGGTACCTGAATGTAATCCTTAAAAAATGCTGTCTAAAGGAAATATCAGAACTCAAGCATCACAAAACAGATGTTTACCAGAATAAGCCTGATCTTTAAATATTAGCAAACTACGAGGCATCAATAAAAGGGATTGTGGTTGCCGGTCATATTCTTCTCTGGGTATCAGCTCATCTGATAAACCATTTTCCCCAACTTTGGATGATGAGTCAGTTATATCTTGATTTTCTGCAGTGACCTTATCTTTGTCTTTACATTCTTTTAATCTTGGGTGTGGAGTAAAATCAATGACAACAGGTGACTGGAGAGATAAAATTGCAACAACGGGAAAATATGCAGGACCGTCTTGATGGGGCTGAAAGAAGTATAAATCCATGGTTATATTTTGAGCATTCTAAGGAAGAGAGAGATGATTATGAGAGTATATAAAAAAGTAGAGCATCTCAGGTACATACCATGATGCCTTGCTCAGGTAGGTATTCATTGATAAGCACGTGATTGATAGCTGAGGGAAATAATCCTGTTTGCTCGCATATTCTTTCTGTCAACTTTTTGAGCCAAGGAGGCACTACAAAAGCCAGAAAGGAGTAAAAATTCCCACTGAAGCAATATATATCTAAAATATTAGCCATGCATGAAACTACAAGATTGTCTCGAGTTTACTAAGTATGCATAGCACATAGGACATGGTTATTTTTTAAGTGTGAATTTGCTTATTTTTGTGTTATGTTTAACCCCATAATAAGAGGGGAATTATAGGATAATAAGGCCCTCAAAAAGATTTGGCGATTAAACATGCATGAGAAAAGCACTATTTTAGTGAATATATAAGCGGCAGGAAAAGATTTTTTGCATCATCGTGATATGAGCTAGTATGACGTGATAAATTGAGTAGTCTTTTCTTTTTTTCCTTACCAGCTTTTGAGATTTTATGCAACACCCTCCTTTTTCATAATTCCCCTAACAAAAAATGAATTTCCACATAACCCTTCTCAATAAAATGACGCGATTTAGAGCCACTCTAATTTGTATGGGAGTTTGATAACATGGTCCAGGATGAAAGTTCGACAAAATGTTACCATCTCTAACATAATTGACATAATTTGTCAAGTTATTGACCAGAACGATTTAGTGAGAAAGTTAGTAGCTAGATAAGTTCATGTGGCAGTGTCCTGTGAGAACAATCCAGCCTTAATGTTTGTGGTGATATGCACATAGGAGTTGATGTAACAAAAAAGAACCTACATATACTTAAGAGCCCAAAACTAGAAACAAGATCATCGTGCACTCTCTCGCATATTCATGACAAACAGAAGACTAACAATGCAATAATCAATTCACAAATTCTACTAGTCAATTTCACAAACAGTTTAAATGCAGTGTCTCTGATAGCCAGCACGAAGATAAACGGAATAAAATCTACTCACAATCTTGTGGCAGAAGGCCCTTCTCATGCACCACTCCACCTAGTACAGGTAAAAAATCAAGTGGGTAACTAAAATTTCAATTTATATTTCATTAATTCAAGCAAAAACTAAAAAAAAAAAGGTTTTACCCCAGTTCTGCAATCTGCGATTCTTCAAAGATTTCCATCTGGATGCTGAGACAACGTATGTCTGCACAACCATAAGGGTTTACAGACCCAAATAAATTTGAAGAAAATAAAAACCAAAGCAAAAAAAAAAAAGGAAATTACTTGATGTAGGAGTTGGGCTTGCTCAGATTGGGTGATGAAGTTGGGGATGTAGAATGTTGTAGCTAGAGATCCCACAGCGTAGCTCTTCAGAGGGAGTAGCTCTTCATCTTCATCCATGCTCGACTTTTGATTCCTTTTTCCTTTCCCCGTTCTTTTGTTTCAAGGGATGTTTGATTCAACTCGCTAAAGCTCTTGACATAAAATAAAACACTAATAATTAACGAGGTTTTTTTATATTAGTACCGCAATCTTTGATATTTTGAAATGGTTCCCTCCAGTCATGGAAATTGATATAGGTCTAATTTTGAAATTCGTCCAAAAAATCATTGAAACTGCTATTGACAACCTCAAATCTTAATTTATTTTCAATGACTTTCAGTAATTAATTTCTCACTAACTCCTACTTCTACCCTTGGTTTGAGGAACTAATTTCAAAAGAATTTAAGATTCAAGGAACCTAATAGTAATTTCAATGATTTGAGTGACTAACTACAAAATAGTTTAACAATTAAGGAACCTAATAGCAATTTCTATGATTTGAGGGAGTAAACTCAACATATCATAGATTTAAGGGACTAACATAGAAAAAATTCAGAAGACATTTGCAAAAGGAGGAAAAATAGAGGGACTGGGAACCAAAAGTCTTAGGACATGTGCTTGAGGACTTAATAATAAGAGTTTTTACATCAAAACCACATTTACTTTTACTCAAACTGATACTTACCACATTTAAAGTTTTTTTTATGTAAACCATCTTTACTTGCTGGCATGTTTGTAATGTCACACTTAATCCAGTTTTCAGCAAAAAATATGCAAAATGACCATTTTACCTTAACTATTTTCTTGTTTTTTGATCTCCTTCCTCACAAACCCTAGCCTTAACCCTAGCCTCCTCATCCTCCTCTTCTCACCATCTTCCCTCTACCTCCTCCCCCAACTCCCATCCCCCTCTCTCTGTCCTCCCTCTTTCTACAACCTCCGACTCTCCCATTCCCCCCCAAGTGGGAACTAGGATTAGAGTTAGGGTTTGGGGAGGTGGCGGCCATGTGTTAGTGTTATGATTTTGAGGGAGGTGTCAGCCATGTGTTAGGGTTAAGGTTTTGAGGGAAGTGGTGGCCATGAGTTAGAGTTTAGGTTATGGTTTGTGGAAGAGGAGAACAGAGGAGGCTATTGTTAGGGTTAGAGGTTAGAAGGAAGAAGATGGGGGTAAAATATCTGATTTTTCATAGGTGAACGGTAAAAAAAGTGTGATATTGCAAATATGTTAGTAAATAAATATGGTTTACATCAAAAAAACTAGATGGTAAATATCAATTTGAGTAAAAAGAAAGATGGTTTTGATGCAAAAACCCTAATAATAATAATAACAATAAGATGATGACAAGTATCCAAAGGTAAACAATGGGAAAATGATAAATGATACTGTTATTTTCGTACAGTTGAATTACAAAGGGTTGTAGGGGTGTCCAACCTGTCCGGCCCGGCCCGGCCCGAAAAATCGGGTCCGGGCCGGGCAAAATGGGGTATCTGGACCCGAGCCCAATTGAACCAGGCCGGGTTTGGGTCCTAGCCCGGGCCCGAGTGGGCATGGCACGGGGCCGGCCCAATTTATTTTCTTTCTTCCTTGAAAATTAAATTTTTCCTAAAAAATGAAATTTCAAGAGTAATTAAAAATAAAATATGAAAAATCTTGATAAAAAATCAATCATATTATTAATAACTTTTAATTATACAATTTACAAATACAAATATCATAGAAATTAAAATGTAAAAAAATAAATTCTTTATTATTAAACCACTAACAATTATAATTTTTTTAGAATTTATCGCATCACAATAGATAAATACATCCCAACTAGGTTGACACCTATTCATCTATATCACTCTCATTTACAACTCTTTCCAAAATAAATTATAAAAAATTTATAGCTAAGAAATAAAAAATAATAATGAGTATTTTGACTAAATTCTACTCTTTATCTCTATCTCCTATTGACAACTCATCAAGTCTATCTTCAATATTAGCCATCCGATTGATGCCTTGAGTTCTCTTCTTGGACCTCCACCAATCTTGTAGTACCGCCTGTACGGTAGATGAATCTAGCGATGCTCTATGGTCGTTAATCAAACATCTTGATGTGTTGAATGCGGATTCCGAAGCTACCGTAGAAACCTGCACTGTTAGTAAGTCACGAGCCATGATGGAAGTATAAGGTATGAAACTGTTCCATATACTTTCCATAATTGCAAGATATCAAAATCATTATTTTGAGCATCAACTAAAGGTGCGGTTAAATATTATTCAATTTCATAAACTTCCCTTGATGATGATCCAGATCCAGATCACGGCTACCAGTTAGCCTCGCTATCATTAATTACCTATCAAAACTCTTACCTTTATCCCGACTTGAACTCATAGAAGCAGAAGTTGTAGGTTGATGTGTACTTATACAATATCTACATGCATACTCCTCATATAATTTTTGAAAATAATATTTAATAGTGCTATGATGAGTAAGAATAGTAGCAGTCTGATCATCATCAGTATCTATTATCATGTTCTCATATAAATAATTTAATAAATTTTCGATGCCAACATCCTTCAAACATGGATCGATAAGAACTCTTAAACCAAAAATAATATGAATAGGCCTAAAATACTTATTAAATTTACTTTCCATTTAAAAATCATATTTCCAAAATAAGTATCCATATGATTAGTAGTAATTTTTTTTGAATATTTAAAACTTGTAAAGCAGCTTGAATAATAGTTGGATAATAATAACTAGATAACAACATAGTAGCACCATAAAAACTTGTAATATCTCTTTTACACTATATATAACTGTCCATTTTTCATTAGTTATTCCATACATATTACTAAAGATAGAACTAAAAGCATAGAAAGCAATAAAATTATTTATAATTTCTTTATATTCTATTGATGCATTTAATATTGCATAGATAGAATTCCACCTATGATCGACATCTTTTAGAATTAACCTAGTTTTTAAATTTTTTATTTTACATAATTGTTTTAATCTTTTAAGTCTTTGTTCAGAAGCATTATGAGCAAAAGATATAACCCTTACATTTTCCATCATTGGTTTAATTTTATTAAATGCACTTTGAACAATTAAATTTAAAATATGATACATGCATCTACTATGAAAAATATCACCATGACATGGCAATAACAAAGATAATTTGATATGATCTACAACTACATTATTATTACTTGTATTATCTAGTGAAAGAGAAAATATTTTTTAGGTATTTTTAATTTTGAAAGTTCTTCTATTATTAAATTAATATCAGTGTGTGAATCTTTAAGTACAATAAAATAAACAACTCTTTTAAACATTGGCTAATTGTCATCAATCCAGTGTGCTGTGATACATAAATAATCAATTTGTGCTCTAGATGTCCAAATATCAGAAGTTACAAAAAACTTAGTATTTAATTTTTGAAAATAAGAATTTATTTTTGTTTGTTCCTCGTGATAATATTTTAAAATATTATCACATTGACAACATTTATTTTTGTTTGTTCCTTGTGATAATATTTCAAAATATTATCACATTGACAACATTTATTTTTGTTTGTTCCTTGTGATAATATTTATTTTGTCAAAATATCACATTGACAAAATTGACAAGATTTTTTTTAAATGAGAAATAAAAATCATCGCTAATCATATCCTCAAATTCATCATCTTCTACTAATTTAAAAGGAGGGTTTTTAAGAATAATAAGCCTGCTGACGCATTTCCTGGCTTTAATTGCGTCATAGTTCTAAGAATAGTGGCTACCTGAGGTTGATAATTGGGAGAGTAGAGACTGATAGATATCTCCTTAAGACATTGTCGTTTGAGCTTTATTGTGCTTTTCTAAATGGCATTTGAGATGGTTTGTGCCGCTTTTATGATGAGCTTGGAAAATATGGCCACACGATGCACATTTAGCCTTTTGGGTGAGAAGTTTACCGTGTTGATCATTGGTGACTTCTATCTTCTCAAAAAAAATTCACACATCAGATCTCAGCCTTTTAAGAGCTCTAGTTGTAGGATCATCGCCACCGGATTCAGGATCAACATTGGTAGTAGGAGTAGCGGTAGGTGTAGTAGGAGTAGGACTCATTTCAATATCGGGAGTTGAAACTTGTCCTTCATAATCGGAGGAGGAAGCCATTTGATTGGAGAATTAGAGAGTGAAAGAGAGAATAAGAGAGTATTTGAGAGTACAAGAGGGTATTAGAGAGAAGTAGATGAATTTTGGATGAGAAAAACAAATAAAATCCCTCTCTATTTACAGAGGCAGTCCCCTAGCCAAATGACCAAAATACCCTCAAATTTTGGTTATTTTTGACCATTTTAGGGGTATTTTGGTCAAAAGAGACTATTTTTTGTCAGATCGGACCAGGTCGGGTCCGGGTTGGCCCGAGCATCCCGGTCCAACGATCACATTGGACCACATATTTTGGTCAAAAGAGACTATTTTTTGTCAGATCGGACCAGGTCGGGTCCGGGTTGGCCCGAGCATCCCGGTCCAACGATCACATTGGACCACA
>NC_033800.1:23757676-23783638 GCF_001876935.1 Asparagus officinalis
AAGCCGGGTTCGGTCAGTGAATCCGGGCTTTTCCCGGACCCGGCCGGGTCCGGTCCGGACACCGGGCCGGGCATGAGCCTCAGGCCCAAATAGACATCCCTGTTGTATGTCCTTAGGGAAACTTTCTAATAGATCGGAGTCATTGTTAACGCGTTGAAAAAAATAAGTCTTTCATCGATATTTTTTATAGTATTTGTTCAAAGGGTAAACGATTGCATAGTTATGGCGGTTCCTACTATTAGTTCTTTGCTGCCCTAAGGGATTCAACCTCTAATAAGAGACATTCCACGTATTACTAATTAGTGAGCCCACAACCTATCGAAATTCCTTATGCATGAAAACATCGAGTCGGGGAGTAATTTCGTACTCCAAGCTTCTTGTTTGGACAAAATGAGCTAGCACTGAATATTGGTTGATGCATTACCGTGACTGGCACACGATAGAGGAAAATTTAAGTCGTAATCTAAATTGACAGGGAAACAAATTAGCAAACTATTGCACACATTACCATAATCTAACTTCGCAAAAAGAGTATACCTGAATTTTTCAGGACATCAAGGCAAGTAGCCACTCGAGAGGGTTAATGGAGACGGTCCGGGTTGGGTCTAGACTCACGAATGATCTGCTCTAGTAGATAATCAAAGCTGGCTTTGCAAGCCTGCCAGAGCCACATTTACCTTGCCTAGGGGACTGTTGCGGTATTTCTCTACAACTTCCACTCGATGGGCCTCAGACTCCAGAAAATCTATGCGGACTCGAAGAAACTTGATCTCGGCAAGGGATGACTCACGCTGCAGCTCGGCCTCCAGAGCAGCCTACATGCTCTCCTCCCTAAACTTCTGGTAAACCAGCTCCTCCTCCTTCAGCTCAACCTTCAGGCTCTAGGCAGCCAGGCGATCCGATCGAGCACTCTCCTAGGCGTTAAGCCTCTGGCGCTCCTCGGCTTCGACCATGGAGTTCGAGATAGTAGCTTGGAAACTGAGTGACAGCAAATGGCGTCCAGAGTTGGAAACTCGGGAGAAGATGCTTGAGGGACTCAAGGCGCATCACAACAAACAGTCGGCCTGTTGGAATAATCATGACCTGGCTACCGGTGCGCAAGCTGGGTCAAGAGAAGTGGACAACTAACTGCATGAGTTAGTTGCGGAAGTCACCTGATCCTTAGGAAAGTTTGTTCGAAAGTTTGTTCTTAGTTTGTTATGTCATTATCTATTTAAGCAAGTGTTCTTTTGTAATGAATCATAAAAAAATAAGTTTTCTAATCTCCTCTGTGCTTTTTAATTCAACGAGTGATCTCAGTTTGTTTGTTGCGACAGAGTTTTCATCACGTGGTATCAGAGCACAGGTATGTCGAAGCAGATGCCGTCGCCAAGCAAATCCCAGTGCGGGAGTGGGGAGCTCACTGACTCGGCAACGTCACAAGCTGTGGCAAGGGAGGGCTCGGTAACCCTCAAGTACCCAATGTTATCGAAGTCAAATTTTACCCGGCGTGGGTAATGAAGATGAAGGTCAACATGCGCGCCCAAGGAGTTTGGGCGGTAGTCGAGGCCACCAACGATGGTGAATCGGTGGACGAGAAGAAGGATCAGATGGCGCTCGATGTCATCTACCAGGCGATCCCAGAGGAGACGATGCTTTAAGTCGCAGACAAGGAGACTGCCCGTGAGGCCTGGGAGGCACTCAGAACCATGCACGTTGGTGTGGAACGTGTGAAAGAAGTCAAACTCCAGGCACTTCGGTGGGAGTTTGAGAATCTGCGCATGGGCGATGCGCAGTCGGTGGATGAGTTCGCTACAAAACTCACTACCCTTGTGAACCAGATCCGATCTCTTGGGGAGACAATGGAAGAGAGCCATGTGGTGAAGCCGGGTTCGGTCAGTGAATCCGGGCTTTTCCCGGACCCGGCCGGGTCCGGTCCGGACACCGGGCCGGGCATGAGCCTCAGGCCCAAATAGACATCCCTGTTGTATGTCCTTAGGGAAACTTTCTAATAGATCGGAGTCATTGTTAACGCGTTGAAAAAAATAAGTCTTTCATCGATATTTTTTATAGTATTTGTTCAAAGGGTAAACGATTGCATAGTTATGGCGGTTCCTACTATTAGTTCTTTGCTGCCCTAAGGGATTCAACCTCTAATAAGAGACATTCCACGTATTACTAATTAGTGAGCCCACAACCTATCGAAATTCCTTATGCATGAAAACATCGAGTCGGGGAGTAATTTCGTACTCCAAGCTTCTTGTTTGGACAAAATGAGCTAGCACTGAATATTGGTTGATGCATTACCGTGACTGGCACACGATAGAGGAAAATTTAAGTCGTAATCTAAATTGACAGGGAAACAAATTAGCAAACTATTGCACACATTACCATAATCTAACTTCGCAAAAAGAGTATACCTGAATTTTTCAGGACATCAAGGCAAGTAGCCACTCGAGAGGGTTAATGGAGACGGTCCGGGTTGGGTCTAGACTCACGAATGATCTGCTCTAGTAGATAATCAAAGCTGGCTTTGCAAGCCTGCCAGAGCCACATTTACCTTGCCTAGGGGACTGTTGCGGTATTTCTCTACAACTTCCACTCGATGGGCCTCAGACTCCAGAAAATCTATGCGGACTCGAAGAAACTTGATCTCGGCAAGGGATGACTCACGCTGCAGCTCGGCCTCCAGAGCAGCCTACATGCTCTCCTCCCTAAACTTCTGGTAAACCAGCTCCTCCTCCTTCAGCTCAACCTTCAGGCTCTAGGCAGCCAGGCGATCCGATCGAGCACTCTCCTAGGCGTTAAGCCTCTGGCGCTCCTCGGCTTCGACCATGGAGTTCGAGATAGTAGCTTGGAAACTGAGTGACAGCAAATGGCGTCCAGAGTTGGAAACTCGGGAGAAGATGCTTGAGGGACTCAAGGCGCATCACAACAAACAGTCGGCCTGTTGGAATAATCATGACCTGGCTACCGGTGCGCAAGCTGGGTCAAGAGAAGTGGACAACTAACTGCATGAGTTAGTTGCGGAAGTCACCTGATCCTTAGGAAAGTTTGTTCGAAAGTTTGTTCTTAGTTTGTTATGTCATTATCTATTTAAGCAAGTGTTCTTTTGTAATGAATCATAAAAAAATAAGTTTTCTAATCTCCTCTGTGCTTTTTAATTCAACGAGTGATCTCAGTTTGTTTGTTGCGACAGAGTTTTCATCACGTGGTATCAGAGCACAGGTATGTCGAAGCAGATGCCGTCGCCAAGCAAATCCCAGTGCGGGAGTGGGGAGCTCACTGACTCGGCAACGTCACAAGCTGTGGCAAGGGAGGGCTCGGTAACCCTCAAGTACCCAATGTTATCGAAGTCAAATTTTACCCGGCGTGGGTAATGAAGATGAAGGTCAACATGCGCGCCCAAGGAGTTTGGGCGGTAGTCGAGGCCACCAACGATGGTGAATCGGTGGACGAGAAGAAGGATCAGATGGCGCTCGATGTCATCTACCAGGCGATCCCAGAGGAGACGATGCTTTAAGTCGCAGACAAGGAGACTGCCCGTGAGGCCTGGGAGGCACTCAGAACCATGCACGTTGGTGTGGAACGTGTGAAAGAAGTCAAACTCCAGGCACTTCGGTGGGAGTTTGAGAATCTGTGCATGAGCGATGCGCAGTCGGTGGATGAGTTCACCACGAAACTCACTACCCTTGTGAACCAGATCCGTTCTCTTGGGGAGACAATAGAGGAGAGTCATGTGGTGAAGAAACTTCTCCGCTGTGTGCCACCAAAGTTCTTGTAGATCGCCACGACTATGGAGCAGTTCGGCGATCTCAAGACCATGCAGGTGGATGAGGTGATCGGTGCTCTAAAGGTGCATGAGGAGCGTTACCGTGACTACCACGGCCGGTACGAACAAGCGCTACTAATAAGAGGGGATGCTAAACCCGACACAAAGTCATCATGGGGAGAGGAATCATTTTTTCAAAACAACCGCGAGCATGGCCGTGGTAACTCACGCGGCCGTGGCCGAGGCCGCGGCAATGGAGGTCGTGACAGTGGCACCAGTACTCGCCAGGGAACAAACGAAGGCCGTGAGAGAGGTCGAGACAAGAGCACGATCAAGTGCTTCAACTGCAACAAATTCGGGCACTATTCCTCGGAGTGTCGCAGTAAGCACCGAGACGAGGAGACCAATCTCACTCGCCTTCAAGATGACGAGCCAGCACTGCTCTTGTCTGAGTGCACGGGGTGCGCGCGTAACATGGTGCTGTTGAACGAGGAGAAGGTTATTATGGAGCGGCAGACAGATGAGAAGGTGCCAATCAAGTCTGACGTGTGGTACCTGGACAATGGGTCCAGCAACCACATGACAGGCCAGCGGTCACTGTTCAAGCACCTGGACGAGAACATCTATGGGCGAGTGAAGTTTGGTGATGGATCGACAATGCAAATCAAAGGGAAGGGATCCATCCTATTTCAATGCAACAACGGCGAACAACGACTACTGCCGGAGGTATATTTCATACCAAGTCTATGTAGCAATATTATCAGCCTAGGACAGCTGTCTGAAGATGGCAGTAGGACTGTTATGTGTGGAACATTTCTGTGTATATATGACAGGAATGGGAGATTGTTGATCAAGGTCAAGAGATCCCCCAACAGGCTTTACAAAGTTTTTTTGGAAACGTGTGAACCTGTTTGTTTGACAGCAAGCATGAAGGATCTAGCTTGGTTATGGCATGCAAGGCTTGGGCACGTGAGCTTCCAGGCACTCAAGATGATGGGGGATCGAGAAATGGCACATGGCATCCCGAAGATCAATCATCCTACACAGATTTGCGTAGGATGTCTTGTGGCAAAGCAAGCGAGGAATGCCTTCCCCTCCCAGGCGAACTTCAGAGCATAACACCCACTGCAGTTGGTACACGCAGATTTGTGTGGACCGATAACACCAGAGACACCCGTCGGCAACAGATACTTCCTCCTCCTTGTTGACGACTATAGCCGGATGATGTGGGTGTACATAATCAAGCTGAAGAGTGAAGCATTTGGGGCGTTCAAGAAGTTCAAGGCATTGATCGAGAAGGAGGTTGAGCACAAGATAAAGGTGTTGAGGACAGATCACGGTGGCGAGTTCTTGTCTCAACAGTTCACGAATCTGTGTGAAGAAGAAGGCATCCAGCGGCACTTGACGGCACCTTACACGCCACAACAAAATGGCATTGTTGAATGAAGGAACCGTACTGTTCTAGAGATGGAAAGGACCTTACTGAAGAGCATGCGTGTGCCTGCAAAGCTGTGGGGGGAGGCGGTGAGACATGCTGTCTACTTACTCAATCGAG
Source organism: Asparagus officinalis (assembly GCF_001876935.1). NCBI lineage: Eukaryota > Viridiplantae > Streptophyta > Magnoliopsida > Asparagales > Asparagaceae > Asparagus > Asparagus officinalis. The sequence continues at coordinate 23,762,983 of NC_033800.1, forward strand.
TATCGACGAAAGCTTTGGCTAGCACAACTCCCTATGAGGCATGGACGGGCAGGAAGCCTCATCTGGAGCACCTAAGGGTTTTCGGGTGCAAAGCACATGTTAAGGTACCGAACGTACATACAAAGAAGCTCGGCGACCATAGCATTTCCATGGTGTATCTTGGCATAGAAGCGGGGAGCAAGGCGCACATGATGTATGATCCCCGACACGACAAGATTCACGTGAGTCGTGATACTGTCTTTGAGGAAGAAAGAAGCTGTGAATGGAGTGAAGCTGAAAAAAATAACCAACAGGCATGTATTACATTCATCGTCGAGGAGCCCATTGATGGTGACGGAGCAGCAACCAGTCACACGGAAGCTAGGGAGCAGACACCCTTCACACCTGGCGTTGCCACAGAGACACTGACACAGGATGTCATCATCTCCGAGTCCGCTGGCCGCGTCAGCTCCAGCCTCACCGTCAACTGTCCAGGGATCTCCAGGGAGTTCTGCTTCCTCGTCTACTGATGATTGGACTGAGAAATATCGTTCACTTGCTGACATTTATGAAGAGACCCGTGACGATGAGCTATTATTGCTAGCTGCCGAGGAGCCAGCAACCTATCATGAAGCCGCAAATGTGAAAGAGTGGGAGGAAGCCATGAAGAGAGAACTGGAAGCCATCGAGAAGAACAAGACATGGGTGCTCACCGAGCTGCCACCCGGTCACAAACTCATTGGACTAAAATGGGTATACAAGCTGAAGAAGGACATCGAAGGCAACACCCTCAAGCACAAAGCAAGACTTGTGGCAAAGGGGTACGCTCAACAGCAAGGAGTTGATTTTGAGGAGGTCTTCACACCGGTGGCCAGAATTGACACCGTCAGGTTGATCATTGCCATTTCGGCTCACCGGGGATGGGAGGTGCACCATTTGGAAGTCAAATCAGCGTTTCTAAATGGTGATCTCCAAGAAGAAGTGTATGTTGCCCAACCTAAAGGCTTCATCGTGAAGAACCAAGAGCACAAGGTGTACAAGTTGTCCAAAGCCCTCTACGGCCTTCGTCAAGCACCAAGGGCATGGAACAAACAATTGGACCAGAGTTTGAAGGGTCTTGGGTTCGTGAGATGTTCACAAGAACAAGCGGTGTACACAAGAAGCAATTTAACTGACACACTCATTGTCGGAGTGTATGTTGATGACTTGATCATCACCGGCACGAGCGTGGACGAGATAAAGGGGTTCAAGCAACAAATGATGAAGGAGTTTGAGATGAGTGGCCTTGGGTTACTCTCCTACTACCTTGGAATCGAAGTGGACCAGAGAAGGGACTGTGTCACACTAAGACAGTCGGCCTATGCCAAGAAGGTGCTAATGCAATTCGGGATGGGCGAATGCAACTCGACAAAGTACCCCATGGAACCAAAGCAGCAACTCGGAAAGGATGTTGATGGATATTGGTAAATCCAATGGAATACAAACGCGTCAGCGGATGCTTGAGGTACTTGACTCACACCCGTCCGGATCTCTCTTATGCCGTCGGGTTGGTGAGTCGGTATATGGAGAGACCTACTACCATGCATCACCAGGCGGTCAAGAAAATCCTAAGGTACGTGAAGGGAACCATTAGCTACGGGCTTGTGTATGGGAAAGAATGTGAAGTTGAGGAGTTGGTCGGATTTACTGATAGCAATCTAGCCGGGGATGTCGATGACAGAAGAAGTATCGGTGGTATGGCATTCTACCTTCGCAAGAATCTGATCACTTGGGCATCTCAGAAGCAGAGAACAGTGGCATTATCCTCATGTGAAGCCAAGTTCATGGCAGCAACTGTAGCAGCTTGTCAGGGACTGTGGCTGAGGAATTTGATCAGCGAGGTGACTGGTCGTGAGCCCAAGTCAATCACTCTTTACGTCGACAACAAGTCTGCAATAGCTTTAATGAAGAATCCAGTGTTCCATGGACGCAGTAAGCACATCGATACTCGCTTTCACTTCATCCGAGAGTGTGTGGAAAAGGAACTGGTCGTTGTCAAGCACGTGAGTACACAAGATCAGCGTGCTGATATTCTGACTAAGGCACTTGCTAGAATCAAATTCAAGGAGATGTGCGAGCAGATTGGCGTCAAAGATCTGGCTTCCCCGCGTCAAGATTAGGGGGGAACGTGTTGGAATAATCATGACCTGGCTACCGGTGCGCAAGTTGGACCGAGAGAAGTGGACAACTAACTGCAGGAGTTAGTTGCGAAAGTCACCTGATCCTTAGGAAAGTTTATTCTTAGTTTGTTATGTCATTATCTATTTAAGAAAGTGCTCTTTTGTAATGAATCATCAAAAAAATAAGTTTTCTAATCTCCTCTGTGCTTTTTAATTCAACGAGTGATCTCAGTCTGTTTCCTGCCACATAGTTTTCATCACGGCCGCGATTGATAAGCTCAAAGAAGACGTTGGCCACCTCCAGCACGAGATCCTCGACCCGGATGATAAAACCAAGTATCTGTCCGAGGATCCTCCTCCACAAGATAACATTCTCAATTCCATGTATCAGCGCGCTGTGGGTTTTGGTTGCCCTGAACAACGTCGGCAGCCTCACTGAGCTCGGATGGAAAATGGTTGAGTTTCCCTTGGGTCCCCTATTGGCCAAGATGCTTTTGATGGGGGAGCAGTTAGAACGTCCCAATGAGGCTTTAACAATGGTTTCAATGCTTTCTGTGCCATCAGTTTTCTTCCGCCCTAAGGATCGAGTTGAGGAGAGTGACACTGCCAGAGAGAAGCTCTTTGTTTCGGAGTCCGATCACTTGACACTTCTTAACGTTTACCAGTGGTGGAAGTCGAATCAGTATTGAGGAGATTGGTCAACGATCATTTCTTGCATGTAGGGGTTGTGAAAGGCAAAGGAAGTCTGATCTCAGCTCTTAGACATCCTTGTTGGATTTAATCTAATAAATCTATTTGTGGGCACATATGATTAATCAATGTGTATTGCTATCTTTCAGGATAACCCACTAAAGTGATCAATTAAGTTGGGTTAATGGGTATTTAAATATAATCATGGGGTTATATGTGCAGATACCAGGTTGTAATTGTGATTTATTGAGGGGCTAAATTATAAAAGTACAACATCTATAAATAAGGGGTTATGGTCCCTAATCTAGGGTTACTACATTCTCTAATGCTCTTCACCCCCATCTAAGAGAGAAATTCGGCTAAAGAGAAAACCCTAAGGTTAGAAGATCTAAAACCCAAAATCAAGATCAATCTATGGATTCAGGTATAAGCTTCCGCTCTTTTGTTTTTTTGTTAATCTCTTTGAATTAATCATGGCTATATGGTTTTAGATCTCAAGTTTTATGATGTAGATCTCACAATCCTAAAATCCCTAGAAATTTCGTTAACCTCGTGCGGTATGGAGTGGGATGTAGTTAGAAAAGCTATTTGTTCAGCATACTTTCACAATGCTGCAAGGTTGCTGAAGGGTGTTGGAGAGTATGTCGACTGTAGAAATGGGACGCCATGCCATCTACATCCATGTAGTGCTCTATTGAAGTAAAAAAACGCACCTGAGATCGGAGCTCGACGGCATCGCCTGTGGATGGATCGAGCTCACCTGCGTGAGGCGAGGAAGCTCTCCCGTCACCGTGGGCGTGGGAAGACGAGGGGGCTTGCCTGCTGAAGCCCTCGAGCTCTTTAAGCACTATGATTTTGATACTAGTTAAAATAATTTTCTAATATTTTTTAAGTATTTAATTATTATTTTTAGAAGAGTATTTGTGGCCTTCTAGAATTTTCTATGATTTAAAAGTCCAAATTTTATATTTATTTAAATGATTTTAATATTTATAAATTTATTTTATGCGGTAAAAATTTCTGAAATTAATTTGTTGTGTTATCGGTACTACTACGTATTATTTTAAATAATACGTTGTATTATTGTTACTATTACGTATTATTTCATGTATTATGTTGAATTATTAATTACGTATTATTTGTATAAATTATTATATTATTTTAATTATTGAGTATCAACTATCATATTAGTATAACTGATACGTTTTACTGTGTATATAATTATTCCATAAATATCTGATTTTAAATGTAAGTAAATATTTTTATTATTAATTATTCTCGTTTAATTGTATAATATATGTATATTTCGACTATTTCGTATCAACTATTGTATTAGCACAACATGTATGTTTTTATTTGTAGATAATTATTCTGTAATTAGTTTAATTTTTAAGTACACATAATTATTTATTTCAATTATTTTCATTTAAATATCTAACCCTAACCCCTATTAATATATATAATTATATATATAATTATATATATATATATATAAATATAATATATATATAAAATATATATAATATAATATATATTATAATATATTATATATATAATAATGATATGAGGATAGTGGTATACTGGGCCAAGGATCCTTGATAAGTGATGTGGACACAGTCTTGTCCAACACATCACACCTTGAAGTTGGTGCAGGCTCCATCTCAAGGTGTGATGTTGGACAGGATTGCCACATCACATACAAGGATCCTTGGTAGCCAAGTATACCATTCTCTCTCTCTCTCTCTCTCTAGTATTATATATATATTATAATATATATATATATATATATATATAATAGTATATAATAATATATAGTTATTATATATATATATCTTATATCTTTATTCTCTCTCTCGTTTTTATTTTTACAGCACCCCTCTCTCCCTCCTCTTCCGCAACCCGACCACGCCGCTCACGACGCCTCATCTCTTCTTCCGCTCCGGGCCACCCCAACCGCAGAAAGCCGTTTCCACACCGTCGGCCTACCCACATTCGATCACCTCCTCCATCGTCGAAGCCCAACAGCGCTCGAACCAGCCTCAAGCGGAAACCCCCTCCACACTGCGGGACACCGCACATGTCCATCCCTGCCCCCAAACTCCCAGCCGAAGAAACCCTGTTCGAACTCCGACCAGCCGCCACGCCTTGGCCATCCCCGCCGTCCGCCTTCATACGCCGCTGTCTACCCCGACCCGTCGCCAGATCCAGTGCTCCCCTCCGCTCTCCAGCCTCAGACTACGCGCCAGGCCGCCGTCAGCACCTCCTTGGCGCCTCCTCGCCGACGCTGAGATCACGCTGCGCCCAAGCCCGCGCCTGACCCAACATGACCACCCTCGCGCTCTTCCCCGCCTGCTGCACCATCGCCCCGACAGTCCACCACAACAGCCCCTCAGCCGCCTTCTCCGACTCCCGCAGCACCGCCCCAGATCTGACGACCCCATCTTCTTCGTCTTCCACCCGAGTCCAGAGCCAACATCCTGGGAGCGTAGTCTTGGATATTTTAAAAGGAATTATTTTGAGAAAATAATTTATTTTGGATAAGGTGTATTTTTGAATAATTGTTATGATTAAAAGAATTTTATTTTGAGAAAAAGAGTATTTTAGATTATTTTATAAAATATCATAGAAATCATTTATAAAATTAAAAAGTATTATTGTTCATAGATAATAATAAAATATATTTTAAGAAGATTATTTTAGAATTTTTATAATGAGAGATAATTTTAAAGGAAATTATTCTTGGAATTAATAACTGAGATTTCGATTTTCGTGTGCAAAACATCTGTTAATGGTAGTTTCATCTTGTATTGTTAATAGTAGCTTTACTCTCGTATGTTTCTTGCATGTGATCATGACCCATGTTCACACTTCATGACATTGACACTTAGCGTAATTGTATTTATTATTCCATATTGAGAATCATGAGAAGTACATGACTATAGTGACCTGTATGATACAGTTAGGATCTAGAACCTCGTGTGTAGTTGATACGAGTTGCCGTGCGAGCACCTTTGATCGCGGAATTATCAAAGGTGGGTTGAGGAAAAAACAATAAGAATACAAGAATAACTCAGGGTTTGGGCGAAGTAAAATATATTTTCTAGATTATGAGTATGCACTTTACAATCTCTCACAATCTCACTCTAGAATTGAAGAACAAGCTCTCCAAATCTCAATTACAATCTAATCTCTCTTGATTAAACTCTCTGATTGTTTTAAACCCTAAAACAATCCCTTATATAGGTGTACAAACGAGGGTGGCAAAGTGATAAATAACCAAGCCCAACCCAAACAGGAAAACACGTAAATAGAGTCCTTAACGAATCTGGAAAGCTCCGATGAGTCGACTCATGAACAGTTATGAGTCGACTCATGACCTCATATGAGTCGACTCATAACTGATGAGTCGACTGGTCAGAGACTTTTTGCTAACAGGGCTTGAGTTCTTGAGTCGACTCAAAACTGCATATGAGTCGACTTATGACTGATGAGTCGACTCATAAAATGATGAGTCGACTAGTCAGAGCCGAACTACGAACTAGGCTTGGTTTCGTGAGTCGACTCATGACAGGCATGAGTCGACTCAACCTGATGAGTCGACTCATGTACATGTATGAGTCGACTCACAGGCTGAAATCTGGATACTTGACTCTTCGATTCTTTACCTTGTTCCTCGCTCCAACCTGCGTTCTCCTGTACTGATTGACATCTCTATTCTTATGCTATCATAAGAATCATCTATCCTCAAGCTCCCATGGGGATCGCTAAGTTCCAAAGAGAAGATACACCCGTATCATGGGTCCCCACTTTAGGAACTTGAAGTCTCGTTCAAGTTAGAACTTTAGCTGAGGAAACTCGCGAGCTCCTCTTTCCTTGTTGAACCACTTAGCCTTGCTAGGAACTTGACCTTAACGTCCAATGAGAAACGACTCCTTCTCATCGTGGTCGTCTTTCGCTCCAAAATGTAATCTTCCTTCAGCGGCTCCTCTCTATCAAACCATAAGTCTTCAACATGCAGCAAGATCACCTTGTCATCACCTTCATCATCCAGCAATGGAGGCTCAAACAACTTCAAGTACTCAGCATTGATCACCGAATACATGCCTAAGTAAGGTGGTAAATCGAGCTTGAAAGCGTTGTCACCAATCTGAAGGTGGTAAATCGAGCTTGAAAGCGTTGTCACCAATCTGATCGAGAATCCGAAATGGACCATAACGTATCAGTTTTAACTTCTTCCCTTCTCCCTTTAGCAACGTATCAGTTTTAACTTCTTCCCTTCTCCCTTTAGCCTCTCCTTACTCAATTTCAGCCACACCATATCACCCACACCAAAGTTACAAGGAACTCGATGTTGATCATACTTCGCCTTGTACCTTGCTTGTGACTTCTTCAATTGTGCTTCAACCGAGACATGAATATGCATAATCTTCTCCAGAAATTGCTGAGCATGTTGTCTTTCATTCCCCTCCTTGCCATCCGTCGTAGCTTCACTCGAAAACACGAGATCAAACGGACTCGACGGTAAGAATCCATAACAAGTCTCAAACGGCGACTTTCCCGAAGATCCATGAATTGCCCGATTAAAATCAAACTGTAAATATGGTAAGCTCTCATCCCAAGTCTTGGGATGCCTAGAATTATACCCCCGCAACATATGCATCATAGTCTGGTTGACTATCTCCGTTTGCCCGTCTGTTTGTAGATGAAAGGTCGTGCTCTTCTTCAATCTAGTGTCCATCATACTCTACAAAGAATCCCAAAAATATCCGAGAAAGCGGCTATCCTGATCCGAAATAATCGAACTTGGCAACCCAAAGTGCTTCCACACATGCTCAAAGAATAACTGTGCTGCACCCGTTCCCGTCACGGTCTTCTTGCATGGAATTAAGATCACCATCTTACTGAACCGATCCACCACAATGTACAAATAGTCATGCCCGCGCTTGGTAGTCGGCAACCCTCCTAGAAAATCCATAGATATACTCTCCCACGGCCTAGAAGGAACCGGTAGTGGTAGGTACAATCCCCTCTTCCTGTTAGAGGACTTCGAAATACAGCATAACTTACACCCTCCAACATACTTGGTCACATCATCAAGCATCTGTGGCCAAAACACATGTCGCCGTAGATTGAGAAGCGTCTTCTGAATTTCAAAATGCCCTTGCACACGCGAGGTATGTGCTTTCCTAATCCATTGCAACCTATCACCCTCCTCCAGAATGCATAATGATGTCCCACAATACAATAAGCCATCTTCTCCAAGTGCATACTCCCCCATTTGACCAGCCTTCGCATGCTCGAACACACTACCGAAGTCTCTACTGGATGCGTACAGATGTACATACTCCAAAGGAACCAATGGCTGAATACGCGTCGCCACCAATAAAGCCCTTACCGGCGGACGAGATAACATATCGGCCAACTTGTTTGTCGCCTCCTTCTTGTACCTAATAATGATGTTGAAAGCCATCAAATAAGACATCTACTTCATGTGCCGTGCCTGCTGTAGCTTCGTCTGGGCATGTAAGAACTCCAACGGCTTGTGATCCGAGTGCACAACCACCTCCTTCCCCAACAAGTACATCCTCTAATGCTTAATCGCCTGATAAAGTGCATAGAACTCCTTGTCATAGGTCGGGTAGTTCGCAATAGCACCCGTAAACATCTCATAATGGTATTCCACTGGCTTCCCATCCTGAATCAACACCGCGCCCATCACATAACTAGACGCGTCGGTCTCCATATCGAAAGTCCGCTGTAAATTCGGCAAAGCTAACACCGGTGCCTCCGAGATCTTCCTTTTCAGCAACTGAAAAGCCTCCTCATGCGTCTTTCCCCACTCAAACTGAATCTTAGCCTTTGTTAGGCCATGTAACGGTACCACATAAGTCGAAAAATGTCAAATGAACTTGCGCAAATACTGGCAAGCCCCCATGAAGCTTCTCACCTTAGTCACTGTCTTCGGCGTCGGCCACTTCGTGATCACCGCCACCTTACCCGGATCTATCATACTCTAGGCCTTCCCCATGATGAAGCCAAGATACACCAACTCGTCCTTCCCAAACTCGCACTTCTTCCCGTTGAGCTTCAGCTGTCCGTCCTGCAACACTCTAAACACCTTCTCCACATGAACAAGATGTTCCTCCCAGATCCTGCTGTACACAAAAATATCATCAAGGTACACAATCATAAAATCCTCTATGAAAGGTCGAAACAAATCATTCATGAGCCTCATAAAAGTCGTCGGAGCATTGTATAACCCAAACGACATCACCAACCACTCGAACAGGCCCTGTTTGGTCTTAAACATTGTCTTCCAAGTTTCTTCCTCCCGAATCCTTACCTGATGATAGCCAGACTTCAGATCCAACTTTGTGAAGAACCTCACTCCTACCAACTGGTCCATAAGATCATCGATCTGTGGTAGTGGGTAACGATTCTTGATCGTTATCTTGTTGAGCGCCCGGTAATCCACGCACATGCACCAGCCTCCATCATTTTTGGGCACCAATAACACCGGCGACCCGCAAGGTGAACAACTTGGCACTATCACTCCTGTCTCTAAGAGCTCCTGAACCTGTTTCTTGATCTCTTCGGACTCCTGTACTGATGTGCGATATAGGCCTATGTTTGGCAAGGAACTCTCGCCAGTCAACATAATCTCATGCTCTATACCTCGTCGTGGTGGTAGTCCCATGATTTTCGAAAACAAGTCCGCATACTTGGCCTTCAAACTTTCAAGATCTCCCTCCTGAAGCTTGCTCAAGGTGGACAAGCATATCCTACTCAGCTGCTCTTCATAAGGCCGAATGAACAACAAAACGAACTTCCTGCCTGCATTCACCAACCTCTTAGCTTGAGTCACCATCACCAAACTCGTCTCCTGCGAAAGAGATGCCGAACAAAAATGAATTGCGCGCTATCCTTGGTGAACGTATACTTTTGGGCTCGCCGATCATATACCGTGTGTCTATTCCACAAGTAAGGATTGCCCAAAATAACTTGGCAAACATCCAACGGAACCACGTCGCATGTGACCTCGTCAATATACGACTCATGGAGTGTAAATCTGAACGTACACTGGTTCACCACATTCAATCCCGCTTCCTTCTGAATCCACCCTAATAGATAGGGCTTCGGATGCTTCACCGTCTTCAATCCCAGCTTCTGTACTAATACTTCAGATATCAGGTTCTTCTGACTCCATGTATCTACAATGGCATCCACCAAACTGGTCTTGACCTGCAACTTCAAAACAAAGAGCTTCTCCCTCGGGTCTTCGTCTTCTTTCGTGGCCCGTTTCCCCGCCATAAGGTTGAGGCTGCTGTTGGGCTCTGTCATCCCGGGAACCTCCTTCGGACCCTACGCTATCATGTATGCTTTCTTCTTCTCTTTCTTCTTCAACCCTTTCGGCTTTAGATGAGGGTACTTCTCCCAGCAACGATCAGCCACGTGCCCTATCTGCTTGCAGTGATTGCATGTCAATCATGCCTTCCCTGAATCACCCTTCTTCTTCTCTTCCTTATGTTGAGAGCCACTAGACTTGCCTCCCGACTATTTGGAATCACCCTTCGTTTCGTTGCCCTTCTTCTGTTTACCCTCAATGGCAATTGCCTTCACACTCGCCTCTGCAATCGTCTCGACCGTGAACAGCTCCATCTCCTTCCGGATATAATCATTCAGACCCGCCATGTATTTCATGAAAATAGAGTATTCATCCGTTACGATGTTTAGAACCATCGCCTACTGCTGGAACTCCATCGTATACTCTTGAACGGTCTGATTGAATCTTTGGCGCAAGCCGTACCACTTGTACCAATGCTCTTTGAGGAACCCCACAGGATAGAACTGCTTTCTCAGTAGCTCCTTGAATTTATTTTACGACACCGCCTTCTTTTCCTGTTTGCAATAGGACTTCCACCACGTCAACGTGTGCCCCGAAAGCTTCAACGTCGCGAACACGATCTTCTCCTTGGATGAATATCCGTAGATAGTGAAGTACATCTCCATACGCTCAATCCAATCATCGAGCTTCTCCACATTAACACTCCCATCATAAACAAGAATCTCCACTTTGAAATCAATCTTCAAATTTTGGTAATAATTCTTACCCCCTGTATGTGAAGCAGACTTAACAACCTTGGCCTCTTCTTCTGAATCTGATTTCTCGTGCTCTTCATCGGACTCAACAAATTTCTTCTTACCCTTCGAAGAAGATTCCTCCTTTCTGTCCCCTTCATTGATGAGACCCACGAGCTAAGTAAGAGTAGTCCCGATCGTCTCTATCTACTTCTCCATAGCGTCAAGTCTTGCTGAGTTATATGCTTCAGACATCTTCTCCCTCCTTATCTTCTGGACCTCTTCTTATGAAATAAGGACCTCACCTAGCTTCTTGTATTGCTATCGAGTCAGGACCATACACAGGATGCCCCCTTTGCAAGATCTGATCGCTCTGATACCAACTTGATACGAGTTGACGTGCGAACACATTTGATCGTGGAATTATCAAAGGTGGGTTGAGAAGAAAACAATAAGAACACAAGAATAACTCAGGTTTTGGGCGAAGAAAAATACCTTCTCTAGATTATGAGTATGCACTTTACAATCTCTCACAATCTCACTCTAGAATTAAAGAACAAGCTCTCCAAATCTCAATTACAATCTAATCTCTTTTGATTAAACTCTTTGATTGTTTTAAACCCTAAAACAATCCCTTATATAGGTGTACAAACGAGGGTGGCAAAGTGGTAAATAACTAAGCCTAATCCAAACAGGAAAACGCGTAAATAGAGTCTTTAACGAATCTGGAAAGCTCCGATGAGTCGACTCATGAACAGTTATGAGTTGACTCATGACCTCATATGAGTCGACTCATAACTGATGAGTCGACTGGTCAGAGACTTTTAGCTAACAGGGCTTGAGTTCTTGAGTCGACTCAAAACTGCATGAGTCGACTTATGACTGATGAGTCGACTCATAAAATGATGAGTCGACTGGTCAGAGCCGAACTGCGAACTAGGCTTGGTTTCGTGAGTCGACTCATGACAGGCATGAGTCGACTCAACCTGATGAGTCGACTCATGTACATGTATGAGTCGACTCACAGTCTAAAATCTGGATACTTGACTCTTTGATTCTCTACCTCGTTCCTCGCTCCAACCTGTGTTCTCATGTACTGATTGACACCTCTATTCTCATGCTATCGTGAGAATCATCTATCCTTAAGATCCCATGAGGATCGCTAAGTTCCTAAGAGAAGATAGACCCGTATCAGTAGTTAACCTGGAATTACGAGAATTGGGGTGAGAAGTCTTGGTGCATGTGAGCGGTTGAGATTGTTGATGAATTTTTCAGGCTCACGCCGGTGAAGTTTGTGTAGTCATTGGGGTGGGTCTGAGGAGTTGAGATATTTGTGATTGTGGTTGTATTCTAGGCCCACGCCGGTGAACTTTGTGTAGTCACTGGGGTGGGTTTGAGGAGTTGAGATGTTTATGATTGTGGTTATATTCCGGGCTCGCACCAGTGAAGTTTGTGTAGTCACAGGGGTAGGTCTGAGGAGTTGGGATATTTGTGATTTGCGACCAGTCAGTTACCCGATGATATGAGCGTTGACTCTGTGTGAGTTGTGAACCAGTGACATGTTATAGGATGGCTAGTTACATAACATTGTTACTTAAGGTGATTATGGATTCTTGTGAGAGGTAGGCCAGTTGTATTTCTTTTTATATATAGATCGGGATTAATATTTAATTATCTACAATTTGAGACATATGGTATATACATGAGGGTTTTCTTGTTTGGATTATTTCGCTCGACGTACTATGTCTCATGTTGTAGATTTTTAAGTATTAATCTCATCTAGTTGTATGACTTTGTTACTTAGATGGTTATTCTGATGGCTAGCTGCATGATCTTGTTACTTGGTTGATTTTTTTGGATTCTTGACTATTATATACTATTGGTGGATTTCATCTAGTTTTTAGTATCTAGCTGCATGCTTCTATTTATTATTACTATTTTTGCCTTAGTCATTCGACTGTTTCTATTTCTCCCTTGTGGGATCTTGCCGTGTGCCATGCACACTGACGTACACCTATTTTCTCTGGTGTACGTTACATTTATGAGACAGACAACCTCAGTTTGGAATCGTACAAGAGCCATAGGATTCTCAGTAGGAGCGTCTTACAGTTAGAGTAGAAGAACAAGCTGAAGCGTAGTAGTTTTCTTCTGTAGTAGCTGATGAACACTAGAACTCTTTTACAATATTTCTTTAGTTTGATGATGTATTTAGTTATTTTATCAGTACTTTCTTTTTATTATAAACTATGTTTTTTATTCCTAGCTAGATTATTTTTGTAATAAAGGTATGTTTGACCCATATTTTTGTCTGGGATGATTTACCATGGATGATATGTTTATTTCTTATTCTGGATTGTCTTTATATTCTTACTATTGTGATCAAGGACTTGTGACTTCATATTGTATTTATTTCTAGACGCTTAGCGTATTAAGTTGAGGAGAAATGTTTATTTTTGTTTATTCTTCTTGATCTAATACGTAGCGGACTTGTTCACGTTCCGATTCCTCGGTATTTTGGGAAGCGGGGCGTGACAAGCTCGTTTGTCAAGAGTGGGGATTGCCTGTGGGTCTGAGGCTTTGGACCTCGCCTGATTTGGTTGGAGCTAGCTGGAGCTAGCTGGCGTGGAGCTCGCTTGAAGACCTAGGGTTTCCCTATAAAAGGGAAACCCTATTCACGAGCTTGGGAGTGAGCACGAGCATAGAGCGGAGAAATTTCCCAAAGGCGGCGGCCTTTGTTCTCTTCGTGATTTTGAGCCCCATTTGTCTCGTTCCTAAAAATTAAAGAGAAGGGGGTTGGTAAAATTAAAGAGGAAGGGGTTGGTGAAATTAAAGAAGGGGTTTTGGAGCAATTAAGAGAGAGAGTTTGAACGGTGATTTTAGATTAAAATCACCAGCTATTTGATTGAGAGATCTCCAAGTTTGAGATCTTCTCTCTTGTTTGTAAGTTCTTGTAATTAATAAGAAATTATTTGTGTCGCTCCCGTGGACGTAGACAAATTTGTCGAACCATGTAAAATTTGTTGTCTTGTATTTGTGATACTTGTTTTGGTTGTTGTTATTATTCTCTAATCTCGGTTGCAGTTGTGTGTTCCTCCGGTTCCGCTGCGCACAACAAGTGGTATTAGAGCTCCGGATTTGGCTTGGGGTTCGATTTGAAGAAGAAAGCTAGGGCTTGGAATTTCGTTTGAAGAGATTGGATTGTAAAGATGATCAAAGCAAGTACATCAGGATCACCTCTGTCGAAGGCGATACAAGGGTAGAGCATTAATAATACAAAAGTTGATGTTCAAAATTTTGATGGCAAGATAAATTTTGGTTTGTGGAGGTGTCAAGTGATGGATGTATTAGATGCCCAAAATTTGGAGGAAACTCTTGAATTACAAGAGAAACCCAAGGATATAGAGGATAAGGTTTGGAAGAAAATAAATAGTAAAACATGTGGGGTTATTCGATCATGTTTGACGCCGGACTTGATTTATGATGTGATGAATGAAACATCAGCGAAGCGATTGTGGGGAACACTCAATGAGAAGTATTTGACGAAGATCATTGAGAATTGGCTTCATTTGAAGAAAATGTTTTACCAATTCAAAATGAAGAAGAGGGTTTCCATTAGAGAACATGTTAATAACTTCACAAAATTGCTATCGGATATGGCCAATGTGGATATCATGGTAGAGGATGAAGATAAGGTGATGTTGTTTCTATGTTCATTACCATATGATGATTTTGGTACTTTTGTCCTTACGATGATCAATGGTAGAACCACTATAAGCTATAAGGAGGTGACATCAGCATTGGTGAATTATGAGTTAAGGAAGAGTGATAGTGAACCCTTCGAGAAGGCATCGGGAGATGCATTGGCAGTGAGAGGTCGTAGTCCAAACCGTCGTCAGTTTAATTGCTCAAAGTCGAAGCATAGAGGTTGCCATAAAAGTGTTGGTAGGAATCAATGTGCTTTTCGCAAAGAAGATGGACATTGGAAGAATGAATGCCGAAAGTTGAAAGATAGAGCCTGGAAGAATAAGGGGAAAATCAGACAGACTTCAGAGGTGAATGTTGCTAAAATTAGTGGTGACAATTCTGATTCTGATTCTTCAGACTACTCATGCCCAACATTATCGTCAGTTTGCTATGCAGACTCCACGGAATGGATGTTAGATTCGGGTGCTACATATCACATTTGCCCTAAGAAGGATTGGTTCTCCAACTTTGAGGAGTTGGAAAGTGGGGTGTCGTGTTAATGGAAAATGATCACGTACGCCCTATTTGTGTTATTGGTACAATTCAAATCAGAATGTGTGACGGGGTGACTAGGGAGTTGAAGGAAGTGAAATTCATTCCGCAGTTGACAAAGAATATAATTTCACTTGGAACTTTAGAGACAGCAGGTTATCAGGTGATCTTGGTGGTAAGTTCCTATATTACTTGAAGGGAAAGGCAGTTACAGGGGGTCTGACAACTTCTATTACCACAGAGGAAGATACTACTAGCTTATGAAATATGGGATTGGGACACACTGATGATAAGTTCCTGCAAGTATTGACAAAACAGGGGCTATTGAAGAGTGCAAAGACCTGTAAGATGGAGTTGTGTGAACATTGCATACTTGGGAAGAAGACGAAAATAAAATTCGGCACCGCAATTTATAACACCCAAGTATATTGGATTACATTCACACAGATGTTTGGGGTCTTTCAAGCACACATCACTTGGTGGGACCAATTATTTTGTCACGTTTATTGATTATTATTCTAGGAGGAATTGGGTATATACCATGAAGCATAAACATGAGGTCCTAGATAAGTGGATCTGCAAACATGTAGAAAGGTGAAAGAATTCCGTTCTGATAATGGTGGTGAGTACAAGAGTGATCCATTTTTACAGTTTTGTCGGGATCACGACATTAGGCGTCATTTCACAGTTAAGGAGACACCGTAAAAAAACGGGGTAGCCGAGAGATTGAACCGTACATTTCTGGAAAATGTGCGATGTATGCTCTCACAGAGTGGATTAGCAAGATCCTTTTGGGCCGAAACTTTGGTTTATGCGAGCCATCTCATGAACAGGTTATCGTGCACTACGATACATGGAAAGAATCCTATAGAAAAATGGTCTGGTTCAGTGGCTAGTGATTATGAGTTGCTTCAGATATTTGGGTATCCAGCTTACTATCATGTGAATGATGGAAAATTGAATCCGAGAGCTAGAAAAGCAGTCTTCGTGGGCTTTAGAGAAGGAGTTAAAAGCTTCAAGTTGTGGGATCCAAAAGATAAGAAGATAACCATTAGCAGAGACGTCACTTTTGATGAGGCTCACATGATGAGGCCTCAGATCCCTCAGCAGGTGGAGGAAGGTCAGACTAGTGGGATATCGCAGCAGGTGGAGGATGATATGACTCCACAAAATCCGGATAGCAGTGTATCCATTAAGGCTCTTGATACGAGTTGCCGTGCGAGCACCCTTTGGTCGTGGAATTACCAAAAGGTGGGTTGAGAAAAGGACGACCAAAACACAAGAACAATTCAGTTTGGCGAAGGAAAATACCTTCTCTAGATTATGAAGAACAAAAGATTACAATCTCTCCCTCACAATCTGACTCTAGAATTGAAGAACAAGCTCTCCAAATCTCAATCTAGAATCTAATCTCTCTTGATTAAACTCTCTGACCTAAAAAGATCTCATACCTCACAATATAAACCCTAATCCTTTTGATTAGGATCTCACTTAGACCTAAAACCCTTTAGATCTACATCTCGATGAGTCGACTCATGACTGAGATGAGTCGACCGAGCAGAAGCTTTTGACAAAACGGCTGGGTTTCGTGAGTCGACTCATTACAGACATGAGTCGACTCAACCTGATGAGTCGACTCATGTACCGTATGAGTCGACTCACGAGCTGAAATCTGGATTCTTCGAATCTGCTGCTCGCCGTCTCGTTCCACGCTTCCACCTGTGCTCCGCCGTGTCGCTTCACACTACTATTCTCAAGATATCATGAGAATCACCTATCCTCAAGCTCCCATGAGGATCGCTTTTCCGAAGAGAAGATACACCCGTATCAGCTCTTACAGAGGTGACACTAGGAGGAGATGATTTGACAAATGGGCAGATGCAGGATACAGTCGATGTTGGGAGGAGATGTATCGTATGCAGGATACAGTGGATGCATAACTAATAGATAATAAATAATAATATAATAATGATATAATAATATACTATACAATAGTATAATCGCTATAACATTATTAGCTTTTTCATAAATAAATTATAATAAATTAATAATTATAAAATATTATATAATAGTAACATATTTAATAATAACATAATAATATAATAATATTATTATAAAAACATATTGTATAGTAAATATAATATTATATAAAATATTAGTATATTATGTAATAAATAATATAATTTATTATAAAGTAAAATAATTTTTATTAATAAAATAATTTTCAAAATCATATTACCCCCTATTCGCCACGTGTTTTTTTTACTCGGAAGCCACTTGGGAACTAATATTTTCAAAATTTCAACTCGATAGGGCGGTTTAATTACCGTTAAAAATCATGCGTCTTGTTAACTAAAGGTTACGGGTTTAATTGTTAAGGTTACGGGTTTAATTGTTATGCATTGGTTGTGAAGGTTACGGGTTGGGGGTTGGTTGGTTGTAAATGTTATGCATTGGTTGTGAAGGTTACGGGTTGGTTGTTAAGGTTATGGGTTTGTTGTGTAGGTTTAGGGTTTAATTGTTAAGGTTACGGGTTTAATTGTTAAGGTTACGTGTTTAATTGTTAAGGTTACGAGTTTAATTGTTAAGGTTACGAGAGAGAGAGAGAGAGAGAGAGAGAGAGAGAGAGAGAGAGAGAGAGAAGGGATCTATAACCTTAACAATTGACACGTAACCTTAACAATTAAACCCGTAACCTTAACAATTAAACCCGTAACCTTAACAATTGACCCGTAACCTTAACAATTAAACCTGTAACCTTAACAATTGACTCGTAACATTAACAATTAAACCCGTAACCTTAATAATTAAACTCGTAACCTTAACAATTGACCCGTAACCTTAAAAATTAAACCCGTAACCTTAACAATTAAACCTGTAACCTTAACAATTAGACCCGTAACATTAACAATTAAACAGTAACCTTAACAATTAAACCGGTAACCTTAACAATTAAACCGTAACCTTAACAATTAAACTCGTAACCTTAACAATTAAACCTGTAACCTTAACAATTAAACCCTAAACATTAACAATTAAACACGTAACCTTAACAATTAAACCTGTAACCTTAACAATTAAACCCGTAACCTTAACAACAAATCCGTAACCTTAACAACAAACCCATAACTTTAACAACAAACCCATAACCTTAACAACCAACCCCGTAACCTTAACAATCAATGCATAACATTTACAACCAGCCATTATCCTTAACAACGAATATTCTAAAAATACGAAAAGAATAAAAAACAAAAATAATAAAATAATAATCATCTTCAATCATTTCAATATCATCAAAGTAACATCATGAGAGAGAGAGAGAGGATCCGTAACCTTAACAATTGACCCGTAACATTAACAATTAACTCGTAACCTTAACAATTAACCCGTAACTTTAACAATATTCTAATACAAACAACGAAAATAATAAAAAGTAAAAATAATAAAATAATCATCATTAATCATTTTAACTATCATCTCAGTACATCATGATAAAGAGAGAGAGAAAACAAAAATAATAAAATAATCCTCATTATATTTTAATAAAAAAGGAAAGAGAGATAGAAGGGTATTATGGTCTTCACATATTTTAATCTCATGGGTTTTGTGTTTTTGGGGCTCAGAGAACAGAATATTTATTTTTGGGGGCAAAACACCCGTTGACAAAGTCTTGGGGGTGGGAAGCACGTTTTCTTGTCTTTTGGGGGCTGAAAGCATTTTTCCCTAAGAAAAAACACCGTGAAATCCAAACTAAACCTAGCTATTGGATTAGATTGATTGATCAAAATCTGATTTGATGAGCTGGCATGCAATTAATGAGGGATGGGTAATATAGTAAGATGGAAAAGAAAGAAAATAAAACTCAGCTTTCTTTGTTTTCTTTCATCTCGTTAACAGAGGCCGTAAGAATGATGGGGAAAGGAACCCGGCTGACCTGGGCCGCCACCTTCGGGCGTTTTGTGAAGGCCCACTATCCCATTTCACGACGGCTGCGTTCTTCTCTCCTACATTCTTTCTCTGGACGCTTAATCTGCATTTAGTAAGAGATGAAGTTCGCACTTCTACGTTTTCTGATGCGGCCCCTCGTGTTTTCACCCCCATCACCTTGCTTTTAACTTTGTTTTTCTTTCACTCTTCTGGGTTCTCTTATGGGTGAGGCATATCTTTTAATGCAAACGCTTCAACCTTAGATGGATATCAACCAGTCCAACGCCCAGTTGCTGCAACATGACTGCCACGGCCAGTTTCAAGGATGCCAATGATGCATAAACGCGCGATTCCATCTTTCCATGCCAGCGCACCGAACATCGCCAAGACCACGGTGCAGCGCGTGATTCGCTATTGTGGCGTGACGGATTTGGTTTCATATGAAACGATCAGACCGAATCTTCCTCCAAGCATGTCTCAGATACTAGAGAGAAATCCTAATAAGCTTCGAATGTAATTAACTTATCTACTGATTAACTAGCATGGTGCAAGTCTATAGGGACATGAGTATCATCTTGTATATAGTAACAAGAAATGGACACCAACTAGTGGATGCTTTTGTGATATTATCATCCCACTGTTCTGCGGGAGCTTCTGGCTCCTCGAGAACAAGCACCAATAATAGTATCCAGTAACGAAATCAACAATTTTGACACAACTCCGACAGGTGATTGTTAAGATAGTATATATGTGTATAGGCCCACTATTGACCCGCTTTAGCCCATGTACAGTCTATATATTGTTTGTATTACAGGATCAACATAACAAGGATTTAGCTCTACGAATTAATATGGTATCAGAGACAATCTCAACCATCCATCAAAACCAAACCCTCTAAACTCAAACCAAACCTTGCTGCTGCCGCCTGAGTGTTGGTAGTTGCCTTTAAGTAATGCACTGCTATTTTCTCATCTGTGTTAAAAGCTGAGCTGGGGGTTTTCCAGCGCTAGCACCACTATTCCCACCAAACGCAGAGAAACCGCCTCCTTGGTTGTTCCCAAAGGAAGCAAAACCACCTGCACGTACACATAGAAGAATCAGAAACCACAGTTGAGGTGTTGTTATGCCTAGCACATTGGACATCCATGAAGATGGACACATTTTGTTTGTTGATAAGATTTAAGTTCTCTGATAATTAGAGACGTAGTCAGGCAACTAGTGAAATATATCAAAGTGCATCATTCATACATGCCCATAGTTTAAACATGCAAAGTTGCGTCTCACAAACTATACATCACACGAAGAAATTAAAGAAATCACATTTATCCATTTTCAAAAGCCCACATGGGCCACATCATCGTTTTAAAGTGATAAAGCTCCTGATCCGTTGGAAATCTTTCATTTGTGGCGTTCTATTAATGAACTGTCTTATAAGATGCACCTAATAACAATACTTAATTTCACAGATATCCAACCTATTTATTCTAACACTTCCCAAGAAATCAGAGGTAATATCTAAATTGAATTAACTTCTTATTTTGATGGTTTTGTGTGTGTGTCTGCGTTGTTTTTTTTTTTCTGGG
>NC_033800.1:23783648-23853720 GCF_001876935.1 Asparagus officinalis
ACATAAGAAGGCTATCATTCTGAAATCAGATATTCAGATCTCATGATTACTTTTTTCCTTGTTCCTTTTAGGAAAAGTAGGACTAATACTGATGATAAAGAAAAATTAATTTTCAAATATCATTTGTCAGGAAGGGAATTGCTTCAATCAAGCAAAGAACGAAGTAGAATAACAAGGCTGCAACAAATAAATCATGTAGAATCCAATAAATTAAAAGGCTATTCCTATACTGTGTCATGAATTAGTCCCTCATTAATTTAACTAAGAGGCCTTAGCTTGTTCCATTACTATTCTCAACACAATCAAAAAACAAAGAGATAAATCTGACCTGATCCAGAAACCAAACACAGGCCAGCTCCAACCACTACGCGCATGCTTCTGGCTGAAACCAAAACGCGCCTGCTGGGAGCAGGCAACAGCAAACCAAAGCCGCGCTGGGAGCGCAGCACCAAGAACTCCACCTCCAGTTGCACCTGCAAAGCCACCACCAGAAGCAAGAGAAGCAAAACCTCCACCTTTAGCAGCAGCTGCAAACCCACCACCAGCAGAAGCAACAGATTTAAAACCCCCTCCTCCTGTTGCAGCACCAGAAAATCCACCGGCACTAGCAAATCCTCCCGTATTAGCAGCAGGGGTAGTAAATCCACCACCGCTCAAGCCACCCGATGAAGGAAAACCAATGCCAGGCATACCGCTACCTAGCTGTCGTGACTGCCCGAAACTACCAAGAACTGACCCAAGGGCTTGCTGTCCTGTTCCAACCTGTGATGGCTGTCCAAAACCACTGAAACCTCCACCAAAACCACTCGATGATCCACCTGAACTTGCTGGTGGTGATATCTGTAGCGGTTGAGCAGAAGGGAGGCTGAAAGATGCAGGGCGGAATGGCTCCCCTGCAGGAGCTGCTAAAGTAGGCGGAGGGCTTGGGGTGGTCGAGTTAGCTGAAAGAAATGAACCGCCAAATGGATTAGGTTTTGGTGCATTTGAAGAAGGGGATGACCCAAGTCCAAATCCACCAAGGGATCCCAAGCTGAGTGTCGATGTATTTGGAGCCTCCTCTTCCATCTCATCTTCTTGGGACAAACTAACATCCACCTGTTGATCTTTTTCTGTGGTCGTTGTGAGTGGTGTTGTGGATGGTTGTATTTGAGGCTGAGAGAGAGATGCAGGAAGGGGCGTGCTGCTACTATTTGTCAGAAGCAAATTGTTTTGAGTTTTAGGCACAGGTTCAACTTCCTCAGATGG
This sequence comes from Asparagus officinalis, assembly GCF_001876935.1. NCBI lineage: Eukaryota > Viridiplantae > Streptophyta > Magnoliopsida > Asparagales > Asparagaceae > Asparagus > Asparagus officinalis. Next base: position 23,784,894 of record NC_033800.1, read on the forward strand.
AGACTTAGATGGTGGAGAGTTTGACGTAATGTTATCCAAGTGAATTGAACTCACAGTTGCAGATGTCACTGGTGTAGTTGGTTCAGATATACCTGGAGATGTTGCTGCTGTACTCAATGATGCAAAAGTTGTTGACGATGATTTCTGTGTCTGAGAAAACATTGTACTGGAAGATGGAAGTGAATGACTAGAAGGACCTGGAGTTGATGTTGATATTGAAGCTACCTGGTTTGGCCCTCCAAACTTACTATCAGAGAATGATGCTCCAAAAGGTTTGGCAGGTAAAGCATTTGCCTGAACCATTGAATTCTGTGACTCAGAAGATATCAGACTGGAAGAAAGTAGAGACTGATTATCAGTGGAAGTTGAGGTTAATGCAGAAGCTGTTTGATTGGCTACAACTGCAGGTTTAGTAGCGTGCGATGTTTTCTTAAAGGTTAAGGGGGGCATAAAGGCAGGAGTTGAGGATGGTGTAGATGATGCAGTTGCAGGAGTTTGAAAGGAAGAAAATGGACGTGAGGAAGATGAAGTCGAAGCTTTAGGATAAGATGCTGAATTCAAAATAGATTCATTCGACTGGTTCCCGATGGTCGTCTTATTGAATTCAGTAGTTTTTCCATTTAACTGTGCAGATGTATGACAAGGTAAAGTAGAGAAAGGTGAAAAGATATTCTCATTCGTAATGGAAGAAATACCAACCGAAGAATCTGCCACATGTTTCATGCTTACTAGATTTGGAAGGACTGGCGTATTCCCTCCACTTGTCTGGTTCATATTCGTGCTTGCTTGATTCCTTACATCTCCTATTTGTCCAGTATTCATAGGTGAAATGGGACCAGAAAATGTTAAAGATGTGTTTCTTGAACTTGCAACAGTTTTGGCTGTGAAAGGGTTTGATAGGTGTCCCACCGGCATTGCTTCTAGGCTTGAGATAGGAGGTGAACCAAAAAGATCCTTTCTACTTCTTTCGAAACTGTCTGCAGTAGTTATTGATGGGGACATTGACTGAGATAGAGTGCTATTTCTCTCTGTTATGTCTTGTGCCCACTTGGACCCAGAATTAGACTGAGGTTCAACCACTACTTTGGAATGGCTGTCCTGAATGCCTGAAGAATGAAAAATACGAAACCATATTCAACAAATTTAGAATTAGATAGATATTTCCACTAATTTAGATTAGATAGTACATTCAAGTGATTAACATAAAACTTTTAACAATAAATCAGATGATACTAAATTAGAATTCAGCAAACTACCTTCATTTAGAAGGTACCATGAGGAAGAGGATGAACGGGTTGCATTATTTTTTTGCTGGGTAGCGAATGCTTCCATCTGAGAATCAAAATTTTCTTTAGCTTTCCTGAAAGGTTTTTCTGCACCAAATCTGGAGTACTGCACTTGCATACTCCTTTTAACTGTCGTCTTTGGAGGTTCGAAACCAGTCCAGTTCTGCATAAAAAGATAATAAAACTGCCAATTAACAATTGTGGTAATACCATTTTTGAAACTGTTATCTAAAATTACAACAGAATCAAATGACACAACAGTAAATACACCATGAACTGGTAGGATACAACTTATTCATATTACATGATCCGGCAGAACGACCTAGCCTATTCTATACATAAACTTGGATAAGGGCAGTTTAAAGCTCTACTTGGACATGTCTGTCAGAATACCCCACGACAATGTGGGCAAGATAGTAGGAAATGGGAATGTACCTCGTTTATAAAAATAGAAAATGATAGCATCTAGTGAAAACAAGGATAATCCTAACATGCACAACATAACCATAAATAAGAGGCTTTGGATATTGACTTAACCATCAAGTATAAGGAGGCTTGAGTTTAAGGTTAAATTAAAGAATCTAAAGGAAATAGAGGTATAAATACTCAAACGTTGAATACTTGTGGAAGAATAATTAATATGAATATCATTCTTCATTATCTTTTCTACCTGTTGAACAAATGTTCAATCTTTAAAAAAAAAAGGAACTATAGTTATGAAAGTCTACGAGTAAATATAATTCAACTTAGTTTTCCATTTATTCTTTGCGCCTTAAGTTTATGTTTTTGTGGGGATGCTTATGGTAGGATGAAGTGGAAGTCTTGATGATGAATATATGATCATACATATGAATTAAAAAAAAACTAATTTGAATAATTTATAAGACAAAAGAATATAGAACGAAGATTACATGGCCTCATGACACTCTACCACTGTCAAAAAAATTATTACATCCCTAATCAACTTTTATGAATTAGATTAATAAATATGTGGTGTTTAGAGGATAGAGCTATCCAAGTCTAATGAGCAACCAAGGTTTTGTTAAGACAGGCATAATGCCACAGATATGGTTGATCAAGAAATTATCAACTATAGGTCATTGTGTCAGCAACCAGTCAACCAGTAAAACATGCATAACAACAATGAATTTGAAGTACTAAAGCTTTAGTTTAAGAAAAAAAATATATAATACTTTTAAACTCAATAATACTCCTGATACACCATGATTATCTTGTCAGAAAAGCCCTGAGAAAACATTATCTCGCAAGAAAAGCACGCAACTCTATTGAAAAGCAACACATTTGGGTGAATATGACTTGTACCAAACCAGAATGTGTTGGACCCAGCTCAATAAAATCTCCAACATATAGCTAATGAATTGAGTGAAACAATAGTCTCCAGGATCACCCCTTAATTTACTTGCTTCGTTAAGGATGCTTTGTAGATGTATCCAAAATGCAATATGTGCTAGTATGTTTCCGGACATGCAGGCATACAAGCTAATATCCTGATATTCCTGGCTGTTTAGGTATGTTTTTGGACATAGAACCTACAAATGCACACACCTTTGACATGTTGCAGAAAAGGCTGAATTTCAGGTCTCAATAAATATCATAAGCTTCGAATTTTACTGGTAACTACTGTATAGGTGTCAACAACACTTTGATTACAAAATTACTCCTTCAATCATTTTTCAATCATTTTAAACATAAACTAGTTAACAAGGAGAAAAGAAAGGCCATTTCGCTGAGTAAAAAAAAAATCCTTTCCACTGTTGCACAAATTAAGGGATTTCTTTGATATCAAGTTAACCTCTAAAACTTTTTTCCAAACCATAATCTATTATTCAAACCCAAAAAAGACATAACTCTTCTTATTCTTATTCTTCTCCATCCTTACTTCCCACTAGGAAGCCACCAACACCAACCTTGCTGAGTTGTTTCAGATCTTCGATTTCAGGTTTTTAAAGAACAAAGACTTCTTCTGATGACTTGTGCCTGTTTCAACTTCTTTTTTAGAATAAAAACAATCAAATCCCTTTTAACTTGATCTGAATTTATCATCATCTTTTTAACTGGTCTTGATCAAAGCTAGCCAGCCTAGCCTCAATCTTTTATACTGGTGGTGTGACATCTAAAAAAAATTTGACAGAAGATTCAGATATTTTGCTTCCCTCTCATTCAGGTACTTAGACTTGACCAAAACCTCTGAACATGTTACTGTTTGCACCAAACTTTCATTTCAGTTTCAGAAAAAGAAATTTCTTTCGAATTAGACCGGGTTTCACTGCTAATTAGGTTAAGGCTTGGAAAGGAGAAGGAAGAAGTAGGTCGAGAAATAAAGGGAAGAGTGAGCATTAAGGAAGAGGGAAGTGCATTTAAGTTGTCCAGGTGATTAGTTAAGGGTTTTGAGGAGGAGGTAAGGGGAAAAGGAGAAGGTGAATAGTAGACAATGACAGTGACAGCAAAAGTTGGAAAATTGAAAAAAATCACTTTATTTAATGCTATTTAGCCTATTTTATTGACATCTAATAAAAAATCACTTTATTTAATGCTATTTAGCCTATTTTATTGACATCTAATAAAGAAAAATGGCTACTAATGCTTCTACAAAATATTTTGGGAAATTATATTCTATTAAACCTCTTATATTATCTCTTAGAAATTCTTTTTTAAGTACTAGTAGTTAATAACTAAAATTCAAGAAAAGATGCGTGTAATATTTATTTTTTGACCATTCCTTTTATCATTCAAATAATAAGTTATTTAGGCAGAAATGCTTTTATATTTTCATAAGAAACATTTATATCATTATTGTCATATTTATAATTCAATCTCACTTGCTATTAGAAGTATTATATTTAAGCCAAGGACATTTTCATCAAAAATCATGACAACTAAAATGGAAGGTTAATGGTAATAACTGTTTAAAATGCATACAAGTTCATACTATTTGTAAGTAATTTAGCTAATAAAAAAATCATGGCTTTGAGTTTAATTCACTTAGGGCAATAGTCTATATGTTTTAGAGTTCAAAACATTAAGAAGATTAACCTCATTAGTCAGATTGTTGCCTATATTGCGTGCATATGTCTAAGAATGTATTGAACTGTAACAAATAGAAGCAAATAGTCAGATTGTTGCCTATATTGCGTGCATATGTCTAAGAATGTATTGAACTGTAACAAATAGAAGCAAAAAGAAACTACTTACAATACTATGAATGCATATGTCTAAGAATGTATTGAACTGTAACAAATAGAAGCAAAAAGAAACTACTTACAATACTATGAACGGAACACAGGTAACTCATATAGAGATCAAAATATGTTATGCACTATGAAAACTTAAATTGTACAATGAACTTAAGGAGAAAATATTACTTTATCCAGTGAGTCCCTTCTCCTCCTCGCAGTTTCTGGCTCAAAAGCCTTTGCTGCACTTAATATCTTTTTACTCAGATGGTCACTAATAGCACCAGTCACGGATGGAGGTGTTCTCCTCGTAGAATACGGAGCAAGGCTGGATCTTTTGCAAGCTGGTGATTCAAATGACATGTTTTCATCAGAAAGACCAATCGACTCAAAAAGCTCTTTTGTTATGCTCCGCCGCTTTACAGGAACTGAGTTTAAATTTAACTCAGACATCTGTTGAGATAGGCATTCAGAAAGATGCTCGGCTGCTGCTAATTGTGAGTTTAGTGTGTTATAGACACTCTGCAAAGATTGTTTTTGCCTGCAAGTAGATATTAGAGAGTCACACTTTAGTAATACTCTTTGCGATCTGATGTCAGCCTCACATGTCACGATAATTAGAAATAAACTATGGCAGATTTAATTTGCTATGCTCAAAAATAGGAAATTGCTATATAAATATTTTCATCAAAAAAACAATACAACACCAGTTTGTCTAGTAAAGAAAACACTAGGCTTTAAAAAAATTATCACATAGCGAAGCTGCATTTCCATTTGTATCATACCTTACAGGCAGAGAACCACTCTGGAAAGTTGTATGACCTAATGAAGTTCTACCACTACCACCAAATCTATTTATCTCAAGAGTGTGGAAATGTCTCTCCAGTTCAATGATCTGATTTGTCAAATTCTGCATGAAAAATGCACATTCACCGAGTTCAGAATTATAAATTGAATTATTAAAATCCAACCTGCTTCAAAGGTACATGCTTAACCTGATTTGCATTTAAAATATTCTGGCGTTTCGCTTCAAGTTCAGGATTCAACTTCTGTTGGTTCCATATGTCCCAATATTTTCTATTAGAAGCTTGTTCAACTATGCCTTTCATGTAGCCTTGCCGAGCTGAAACTGCACAATGAAAAGTTTCAAGGCTCCAGATTTTAAACCTCTTCCTTATCAGCTAAATATGTTTCAACTTGCAAGATAGAAGCATAGAGTAACAGGTAGATGTTTGAAGAAATAGCAACTGCAAATATAAATAAGCTTGATCATAGCATACAATTGATGGAATCTATAGGCAACCCCTTAGGAGTTGCTTAAGAGTTACTGGATCAATTTGATCAACATTTTAACTTAAATCCAGTTTTTGGCCCCATGAAAACAGCACTCAACCTGAGGTTAGGGAAAATCTTACCTAAATGCTTAATACTGATGGGTTGTGGCTGATGATGTATAACAATCAACAGAAAAAAGGAATGCTCGTTTTTTAAGCTTGTAGCTTGAAAAATTAATACGAGCAAGTGAACTTTGCCAAGATATGTGCTGTCAATGGCTCTCATAATCGCACTTATCTATTTAATTGAAAATTTATTGACAAGCATCTCAAAGAGGATAGATATGTGCTGCTAGCATGTACCTTTTACATAAATATAAGATAGGAGCATAATTTATTGGAAACTGTCCCATGTTAATATAAGAAAGGAGCATAATTTATCAGTTTCAGATTAGTTAGTGCTCAAAACTTTGAAATTGTTGTCAGGCACTGAACCATAGGTGGTGGTAATCAAGTGGGGTCCATTTTCAAGTGGGTAATGTGGGGATGAGAGAAGGCCACATCAATACCAAGCACCAATTTTGTGCTTGTAATTTAGATATGTATAAATAATAAAAAAAATTAAAGAAAAATCTAAGAAATCTAAAAGTACATATTGGATGATTTAAAGAGATCCTAAACATGAAATAGACATGTAACTATCACGTAATACCGAAGATGACTGGAGGAGTTAAAAAATCGTCGTCTTCGAGAAGAAGAACTTAGCGATGACAGGACTGCCCTAAGAGGAGCTCACGGTGTAGGAGGTGAGAGAAAGTATCAAGGTAGGTGCCAGAGGCTATGAGGGGTGACGGAAGTATGCTGAAAATCACAGGAAACGGTGGAATGTAATGATCAGGGGTTGAGTTTAATTTTAAAAAAATAAGCCTCAAACCGCTTGTAAATAGCAGTCAAAAAGCAAATTTCAAATGCAATCACTCACTATTTACCATTATGACAAACTATTGGCTGCTTTTGCGAACAGACATATTCCGTAATATGTCACCACTATTGCGCGATAGCGTAGCGGGCGATAGCGTCGCGGGAAGGGACCGCTAATGCTATTAGCGCCGCTATTGCAGGGCTATTTACCGCTATTTATAACAGTGATATATATATATATAAAGTGGGAGTTCTGAAAAAAACTTTTCTAGATGAGTTTTACTCCTAATCCTTTGCAATATTAATATTCTTATCCTAATTATAATTGGTAATCAACTAAAACTATTAAGTCAAAATTAAACTTCCGAGTTAAAGCTCTCTCCATTCACAACTAATTAATAAAAAATTAATCAAATTAGAAGTGGTTGACAACTAAAGAGTAAAAGAAGCTTAGAGGACATAACATGGTAGACATAATATGCATTGCATGTGTAAATATTAACCAATTAATTAATACCAAATTATGGAATTAATGAATTTATTAACAACAATTGATTGATTGAAATGTTTTTTGCATTAGTCCCTTACATATCTCATATTTTGAAATTAGTTCGTTAAAGCATTTAAATTATTATTAGGTAACTCAATTCTTAAGTTATTTTGAAATTAATCCTTCAAATAAATGATGTAATTAGCAATTCAAGGGACTAATTTCCCTCTAATTGCTTTTGTTTTACTTTTGATTCGAGGAGCTAAAATCAAATTAACTTAAGAATTGGAGATGCAAGAGCTATTTCAATGCTATGATGAATTAATTTCAAAATAATAAGAATTGACCAACCTAATAGTTGAATGTAGTTAGCTTTGCAAGCTTATGGAGAGAGTTTTCTTAAATGTTAATAGGTTTTTTTCTTAAATGTTGATAGGTTTTCTTATTTTATAGTCATAGGGATCAACATAGAAGATTATTTTTCATTTTCTTTTTAATTCATAAGAATTTTATGTCATCCATTACTTAGATTTGAGGCATTCAAGAAAGTGGTTGCTATATGAGTGACTAACCTTTTCGAAAGATTTGTTGCTTACACTGCTTATGATCACAACGACATATAAAATGAAACTTGAAGGTACATAAACATAAGTATTATGAAGGTTCACAGACAATATTACATCATAAAGTAAAGATTTAAAAAGAAATAAATCAAACAATCATGATATTTAACCACGTGCAATGCATGTGCATCTATATATATATATAGACACACATAATACAAACATTCATATCCTCATTCTACTTTCCTCTTCCAAGCGCCTCTCCCCTTCTCTTAGTTCTTGATGCCGGAACTGCTCAACTTAAAGTGTATTCTCTGCATTTCAAGTCTTTTATTTTATTACATGCTTATTACATATGATGATTATCTATGTTGTGAAGTTACTTTCTCTTATAATTATCGAAAATTAAGCATAATGTACGTCACCAAAAACTAAAGGTGTGTTTGTTTCTTTGTAGTGAGGCAGTTCACCTCGAACTATATGCTCCTCCAATCACAGGAGTCGAAGATGCAATCCAGTATTTGGATGATATGCTTCTCCTATCATCATCAAACTACTAACAAAATCTATTATATCCTTACTCAGACAGCTATCACCTAGCAGAACTAAAAAGAAAAGAAAGCATTAATGCAATAAACATATCAGGAAGGAACTGCAGTGGTATGTTCACTCCCCTGCAGATATAAGCCTATTCAGGATAACAACTGGTTAGAAATTACAACTTAGAGTACCTTGCAACATCTTATTTTGAAGCTGTTGAATCTCCGTAAGCCGTCCCTCTATATCCTTCTACAGGGATGAGAAAAACAAACAATGAAATATGCATCCCAAAGAGACACAATAATGCAAAATGCATAAGATTGCAAGTGTTTATGCATGTGCATGCATAGGAAAGTGAGAGAAACTGATACCTTGCATTTGTGTGCTGTTGCTGAAATATCTTCTAGATTATTCTCCAATGCCAAAAGTGAACTTCTCTGAAATACTGTACATGCATCTCTGAACCTGCCTTTTTCTTCAATAAATGATAAGAGGATATCGAGTTCCTTGACCATGTCTTTCACCTGAGTAAAATTCACAAAGATGAGTCGGGAATTTTCAAGAAGGAAACATCAATAAGTTTATGACAAAGATTTTCCTTGTGAGAATTAAAAGAAAAAAGATCACTAAGGCAGCTGCTAAGATTCAATCAACCTGAGACTGAAATAATGCAAGAAAATTGATTGCTTTCTAATAAAATTAAAAGAAAATAATCCACTAGATAGATCCCAAGTGAAGGTTTTTATAGTTGATATTTGTTCAAAATCACTTTTCTTTTGAGCTTCAGAGCAACTATTGTTCAAAATGCTTCGAAGTGCGTCTTGGAGCATGCTTCAAAAAGCTTTCGCAAGCATTGGGAGTGACATGAAGAGAAAATAATCCATAAAATTCAAATGAATACTCGAAGTGAAAAGTGAATCTTACATCATAAAACTGCTTTGAGATATCTCTTTCAGAATCCAACGTCTGAGAGAATTTGGATGCTCTTATATTTTCAAGCAAATGTTGTGACCTAGAATGTTGTGACATTCCTGGTATAGAACCTTCCTGAGCCAAAAGACGGGACCCTTGAACAGCAGGTACCAATTCAACACCTTTTCCACTAGGCAAGTAACCTGAACACTCCTTATTCTGAGCTACTTTGCCGGAAGAGAAAGCTAATGACTGATGCGCTCTATTAGAGTCCTTTGAGCTAAAAAGTTGATCACTAGATTGAGTTTCAGATGAAACACTGCCGAGTTTTGTCCTTTGTTCAGCATCACTGACAACTGATCTAGTCAAAGTAAAAGTTGAGGGGCTGATGTTTGCACCAAAAATATTTTCCGTGGATTGCGAACCAAAAGGAGCTTCAGAAACGCCAGTTAAAGCAAAAAGTCTTTTACTCACTTCACCATGTTGCGACGCAACATCTTTTTTATTTGAATACATGGAAGCAGGTGGTTCACTTGCTATCTTACCTGAGGATGTAGTACCTCCAACCACTTTGGTAGAAGTATTGCTAAGCACATTTATGCTAGGTGTCATATTATTTCTCAGGATGAAACCAGATCCATGTGTTTCCAATGATGATTTGCTATTTGCGACCTCTCCAGTAAAAAGACCTGCTGGTGAACTATCGCCCACTTGCTTCCTTTGAGGGGGGATTATTTCTCTTTGGAGTTGAAATGCATCTACATTTGCAAGCACTTGTGAGTACTTCAAAAAAACAGAAAGTCCTGAATTTACTACATTCATTGAACATGTTTGGAAAACAGAGGAAGCTTACAGAAAAGTAAGGATCCAAAAAACAATGACACGTGTAATAATCACTGAACATGGAGTGCACTTTCTTTAAAATGTTACCTTTATGAGAATTGAGGGCTTCTGCACATATCTGCGTTGACTGATTCTCAGAAGTTGCATTTTCTATATCATCCTTCAATTGTGGCTTGGTCATTAAATTTTCAGATGAACTGACTACGTCATTGTTATCAAGAGGTAAGGATGTTTGAGGCCGATCTACCGGTTCTGAAACCCTAAATAGGATTTAGAGGTTAGCTAGTAAGAGACATCAGAACTTAGATGTAAAGAAAAAGTTTTAAATAGAACATCAGTAGAGAAACACCAACCTTGCAGCATAGAACAAGTTGAGCTTTCCTTCACTTGTAAGGCACAAAAGAATACAACGAGGAGAAAGTTCTTTAAATTTATCATCAACTTTTATGTTAATTTTCTCGTTTGAGGAGAATTGCTCAATACAAAATCCCAATACCAAATTGTCGTCACCATTTTCTGAAGTAAAAAGGATATAAGAGAATCAGTAAGGCTTCACTAAGCAGATTTAACTAAGGCTTCACTAAGCAGATTTAACTAACATTCACCGAAATAGATAGACTGCAAAATCAGACAGGGTTGTTACAGAAATCACCTTAAGTATGATAAGCATTGCAGATAAAAAAAACGTTCTTAGGGGGGCAAACGACAAGTATCTAGTCACCCAAAAATATACATCAATGTTCTCGACAAATGGGCTAAATCCCCAATTTAAATAGGCTAACATTCAAATGGGATGCAAATATTTTTAAATTATGGTGGGCAAATTGTAAGTTATAAGGCTATAGAATGTAATTTTGCATATTGTTAAGGATCCAACTGCCCTCTCTAACTTTACATGTGCATATCTGTCCCTGGTGATAACTGTCACTTTTTGCCTAGCACTAGCCATCCAGAGCGCGACTAATTTTTCATTTGTACAAAATCATTATGAACATGAACTCATAATAAAACTAACTGATAACCAATGTTATAAATATCAGATATTGGGGAAATATTTGATGGCAAAAATTCATATCGGATTAATCTCAACATACTTAAAGAAATCTAAGCATACAAAATGTAAATAATATATATTTGGGATCAATAATCAACCTTGTAAAACAAACAAAAGTACAAATCAACATTGCAACATTTCGCCTGATTTTTTTAGACCAAAATGACATTTGGTATAATGGGAAAATCATGATATCTCACCCAAAAATTTGTCAAACGCCATATATTGTTTTGTAATAGGCCATATAAAAAGATAAAACAGCCAACATATTAGCTGATATATGATATATCAGCCATATCCGAAATATATCCCAAAATAGCCAAAAAACAGTCAAGGATATTTAGAGACCTTATCGGTTACGACAAGCCCTTTAAAGGATATATTAGGCGATATATCGGGCCATGTCGGGGATATTAAAAAGAATGCTGATAACCAATCAAAATATTTCAAGGATACATGGGGTTCATGTGACGGGAATGACCGTTAATACAACATTTTGCATGGTAGCAAACTAAAGGAAATTCTTTTCTGCACACTGCACATAATCATAAAAATAATTGCAAGACAATTTTTTAGTCCAAATAGCAAGGATATTATACCATCCATATTCACACAACACATAAATACATAAAATCTCAGATTGATTCTTAGTCACATGCGTTGCCAGTAGGGGTGCAAACTGGTCCGGATTTATCCGGACCGACCGCAACCGTATCCGTTTAGAAAGCGGATATGGTAAGGAAAAATTGAAACCGGTCGGATATGGTTTCGGATACGGTTACGGTTTAGATTTTTTATCCGGATATGGTTCGGATACGGTTATCGGGTCGAAATTGCGGATACGGTCCGGATATCCGGATATTTGAAATGGGCTATATATATATAATGGATAATGGATATTGGGTTGGGTCAAACTAAAAATCCACAACCCGACCCGTTTAAAACTCAAAAAAACCTCCCAGACCCAACCGATTCCCAAACCCTAAGCCCTAAACCCGATCCTCCGCCTCCCCAATTCCCGAAAGTCGAAACCCTAAGCTGGGCTCCGCCTCCTCCGCCGCGTCAGGATCCGCCTCCAAGCTCCGCAACCAGCTCCACGTCCTCCTCCGCATCGAGCTCCGCCTCCGAGCTTCGCAACCAGCTCCGCAACCAGCTCCGCGTCCTCTTCCGCATCTAGCTCCACCTCCGATCTCCGCAACCAGCAACCAGCTCCGCTCCTCCTCCACGTCGAGCTCCGCATCCCTCCGCCGTTCAAAGCCTACAGTAACAGAAGTTACAGAACCCTTCGCCTTCACCCTCAATTTGGTATAATTCAAAACCCTAAGCCCTAATTTTTTTGTGCCCTAATTTCTAGCATTTGTTGAGTGATTTGAAAAAACCCACAGTTCAAGCATTTGTTGTAAATTGCATCATTATTATTCTGGAGATGTATCTTGATTTCTCGGGTAGAGATTCCTTTCTCCAAAACTCCCGATTTATTATTCTTCCAGCTTTGATCAACTCTGGATCTCTTCGAGTTTTGAAGCTGGCAAAATGTAATATACCCGATGCAGATTCTATGGCTCTTGGGAATGATGATGCTCTTGATGTGGTTAAGCTTTCGGATCACAACGACTCGGAGATTGCCGAAACATTTATAAAAGCACCCATAGGTTTGTTATTTAACTTCATAAGCATATGATTATCACATTTTAGTTATGGTATTCAATATTTTTTATTTTTTGTTTAGGGCCTTCTATGGTGTTCTGAAGTTTGTCATACAAAATAACAACAAAGTCTATGAGGTAACTTGTCTTACTTGTTTACTTTGCGAGTTATTAAAATCATATATATTTTTTGTCATATCCTAGTCATATCTATTTCCCAAATATCCGTTTAGTATCCGTATCCGAACCGTATCCGTCTCTCTAATATCCGAACCATATCCGTTTCCGTTTAATGCGGATATGGTAATGCTTTTTTCTTACCGATGAATATCCGAACCGTATCCGTATCCGTTTTTAGAAAGTGGTTATGGTTATGGTAATGGTCATATCCGAGCCGTATCCGAACCGAATGCACCCCTAGTTGCCAGTCAAATTCAATTGCAAATTCTGCACATAATATACAATATTTGTAAAACAATTTTCAGTCCACATAGCAAGAATATTATGTAACATTCCATCCATATTGACATAATACAAATATATATAAAGCTCAGCTTGATTCTTAGTCACATCACATACACTGCCAGTCAAATTTAGTTACAAATCTGGAGACGGAAAACCTTTACTATGACCATTCACAATATTGCAAACATTTGAAAAGAATAGAGCATATATTTGGAGCATCATTCACAATGGACAATTAATAAGCCATAATAAAAGGGGACAACCAAAGCCAAATTTTGAAAAATATTAGAAACATTGACTGATAAACTGTTTGCAAAACATACAATGATATAAAGCTTGCACACAAATTTCAGCATTCACATGTTCACCAATCAAGTTATACCATCTGAGATCATCATCACTGCCTGCCAGCTTTTATAGAATCTATTCTAATAGACTATACATTCTCCTTTCTCCTTGTGTATTGGTGTAATACTTGGAACACTTCATTCACCAATACTGGCGTCAGCACAAAAGAGGGGGAAAAAGACATTTTGGAGCATATAATGTAAAAGCTACCTTTCCAGATTTTCAATTCTATGAGATGATGAGACTAAATTTTAGCTAAAGAACAAAGGTGAGTCATGCAAAGCATGTTATATAACAACATTCACATTGAAAATTGAAAGCCTATAATGTTCAATCCTTTTAAGCATCAAAAAGATTTGAAAAAGCAAAAGTAACAAAATGAGCTGATTCTCCAAGTAACCAAACAGACAAAAAGCAACTGAAAGCACATAAAAGTGAAAATAAAGTGCACCTGGTACTTCAATTTTAGGAGTATGTTTATCACTACTAAATTCAAGGGACACCACTTCCCTTCTGTTATCTTCTTTCGACCACTTCAATAACAAAATATGCTGGTCAATGGCTTTTTGGTTAGAAGCAAGAACAACATCCCTGCAAGAAGATACCCGTCTAAGTATCAAATTAAACAAAGCAGATAACATGAGAAAATCTACAGCTGAACATTATATGAGATAAATAGGGCTCATTTGGGGTTTAGCCTGTCGTTTTTTGTTTTTACTATGACAACCTCCCAGTACTGATTGAATAAAGACAAATTGACCACAAACAACACCAGGTAACAAACCATAGCATTAAGTCATTAACTCCTACTTCCCAGGAGCCAGCGTACATTCCATTGTCCCACATATGTAAATATGAATATTTACCTTACATATGTTGTTTTTGTATTAGAAAATATTAAGAATAAAACAATGGAAAAGAAATTAATTAATCACCATTTCTTAACGAAAAAGAGCATATATAATGAACACTGTCTATTTAGAAAACTAACAAGTTCCTTGAGTATGCAAAAAAAAGTCAAAATGGTGGATGTGTGAGTTGTATCGAACCTGGATGAACACGTACAATTACACTGGTGAGTTCTCTGCCATAGCGTATGATACGGCATTAGCATGTCATGTTACAGTTCTTCAAAACTTGTAGCAAAATTAATGTATAATATATGCTGCTGTTCCTTGGCTTCACATAAGTTCTTAGTGATATTTATTAAAGTTGAATGTAGTTTTACATTTTAGTCATCTCATAGAAAACTTATCAAATGAAGTATAAGCTTAAGATTACAGATTGCATTTGACAGGATTCAAGGAATGCATTTACGAACCATCAGGCGTGTAAAACAATGTTGAAAACCTAAAAGTCGCGATCTAGGATCAAATTAAAAAAATGGTAAGAAATTTGTTTTTGGGTAATGTACCAATAAAAAGTAGCTAGCTATAAATTTAGAGGGGAAAAACCAAATAATATAAAAAAGAAATAGGATGATAAAAAAATCTAAGATACAGAGTGTATCTCTCTTGCCGTGTGTGCAATTAAACAATTATAGAAGGAGATGAAGTAGTATAATGAGGCCAGTATCAATTTCAACATACCAGTAATCCAAATAGTTTGCAAGCAAATAAGGACCTCGCCCAAAGGGCAATATATCCCAGACACCATCAAATAAATCCGGGAAGGAATAAACAATTGGGTTACAAGAAGCCTACACCACAGAGGAAAAAAAACAATTACGATAAATCTTGTCATGATATAAACCTAAAATATATTGTATAAAAAGGAGGAAAAAATTTCCGTTAAAACTTTTCCAATCTTAAAAATCAAAATCTATACACCTAACAAATTTTAGCCATGTTTGGTCAAGCTAAAACTCCTAAGTTCCGATAATATAGGTACTGGTGCACACTTATGGTTTTAGCTAACTGAATCTCTCTTCCTCAGGCCCTCAGGCTTAGGGCTTGTGCAGAAGAGTCGTATTGGCTTTACAGATTCATATTGGCTTCACCTCAGAACAAGGCTTCATACTGAAAATTAGGGTTTCAGACCCAATGATCACCACCAATGACTGGTTGTAGAATAAGAGGAAACAATCCTTTTTACAACATTATCGTCAATCACCATCCAATACCATTTATCAACGAAGGAAATCCTTTGACAAATGGTTTGTATTATGTATAAGAAACTAAATCCTAGACAAATCCAGAAGATTCTTAGATAAATCCCGAAAGATTAGCCTATATCAAATAGGCCTACATAAGATTACTATATATTTAAAAGATAACAACTTTAACGAAAGATAGAAAATTTATCTCCAATAGGTTTCTGCTTACTTGAAAATGTACTCTGTAGTAAAGAACCACATTAAATCAATGTGACTGGGCATAAGGGCATAATTACATGCAGTCTTGAATAAAACTCACTCATGATTCGAACCATCTACAAGTGAACTTGTCCTGCAATACATTTCTTGGGGTAATGTGGTCCTAAAAATGTCGAGTCCACCCTCTCCTCACCAAAAAAAAAAGGTAAAAAAGCTAATAGTACTAAAAAACAAAATTGCACTGCTGCCAATATCTCAGACATTTGTCTTTATGAAACTGATTCATATTAATAAAACACTCGGAAAAAAATAAAGTATTCAGATGAAATAAATCAATGACTTGTTAACATTAACATCAACAAAGCTTGCAAACTTTACCTCCAGATAACAGAAAATATAACACTAGTTAATTTTATCAGGCTATCAGCTACCCAGCTAGTTGAACTGAAGCTAAACAAATTAGATTTTTTTTAATAAATACCTAGCACAATTGACCCACGCGATGCTGCGGCATTAGTTTGAAAAAAGCCAAAAAAATAAAAGTTTAAACATTTGGTTTAAAAATACACTCTATATCTAAACACTAAAAACAAACATATAGCAAAGTTACAACAAAAATTAGCAACTTACAGCATATATCCAACTATTGAAATTCAAAATGGATTTAAAAATAATCCATTGGAGTACTTTAGGTGAGAGTGATATGGGAAGTGGGTAGGTTAAGAATAAAATGATGGTAAACCTTTGCTGTTATAAGGAAAAAGCTCTTTAGAAGTAAGTCTGTTTAAAATAAATGGGGTGAAACTTTACGTTTTTAGGGAAAAACCTATATACAATGCGCTATGCTAGGATATTATTGTGAAAAAAGACACAGATAATGGTTTAAGCATTTGGTTTAATAATACAATTAATACCTAACCAGTTTAAACAAAATTATTGCAAAATATGACTTAAACTGTACACAAAGTGGAGTGGGTTTGGAATTAATTCTTTTTGAGTACTTTGGGTCTAAAAGTGTTCTCAAGCAGGTGGATTAAAAAATGATGATGGTGAAACTTTGGGTTTATAGGTAATGTTTTGGAAGTGAGTTTAAAAATAAAACGGGTAAAAATATGAGGTTATACATAAAAGATCCATTTGCAGTTAGCGATGCCACGACATTATTGTGAGAAAAATTAAAAATATGAGTTTGAACATTTGGTTACACTATATACCTAACCACTTAGAAAAATGACGACATATATCAAACTTCTCAATAAAAAATGGGTTTAAAAATAATTTGATAGAGTATTTTAGATTTAAGAGTGATTTCAGAAGTGGGTGGGTCTAATAGTAAATAAGGGTAAGACTTTAGGTGCATGAGCCAAAAATCCTTTCAGAAAGTAGGTGAGTTCAAAAATTAATGACGAAAAAATTTGGATGGAGTATGTTGGGTCTAAGAGATTTTGGAATTGGATGGGTTTAAAAATAAATAGAGTAAAACTGTAGATTTATAGGTGAAAGACCTTTTTATGAGCTGGTGGGTATAAAATAAATTGGACTGCGACTCTGGGTTTATAGTGAAACAGCATAACAAAAGGAAAAAAAGGCGTTGCTATTCGGACTTCGAACCTCTCCATACAACGCAAGAAGGCATGTGATGCTCTTTATTTGCTCAGTAAAAAAATTTATTCTATATAGCATAATAAATAGAACTTTGTACTTATATGGAAAACAAAAAACAAAAAAGATCTTTTTTGTTAGTAAGGTGTGCACTTAGCTGTGAACAGTAACCCCAGTTGTTTTAGTTAATAGACAAATGTAAATTTGAAAATGGACAAAATTAACAAGTATTGTTTACATAATTGAAAACTTTAAAAAAATTTAACCAACTCATGTTCTCGTTTTCTCTTTTTATTGATTATAATACTGGGGGAAAGATATAAGAGTTCTATTAACATCGCATGGTGTCTAATTAAAAAAACTAGGTTGTGGATGAACTAATCATATTATTGATGCAGACAAATTTATTGGATGAAGTAGCAAGGGCAGAAAATATACACTCCATTTCAATAAAAATGAGAAATGGTAAGTCTCGCCCTTGTTCACAGGTGGCCAGCCTTGTATCCTGGAGGGATTGTCAACTAGGAGAGAAACCTATCAAGAACCATAAAAGGAAAATGCAAGTACAATGCTGGAAGAATAAATTTGCAAAAAGAAAAAACATCAGAATCGAGGAGACCCAAAATGAAGACTTCAAGGGAGAAAGAAAATCGGAATTAAATTTTCAGACCTGTTGTTGAAAAGGTTGTAGAATACAAGCAAATCTGGAAGCTTTGGAAGGACATACGTAAATCAATTTAATGGCAATGTAAAATCAAGAAATATTAATCAACGAAAACTAGAGCTTAAAAGTGACAGATCAAACGCTCACTTACAATCATGTGCACATCCTACATTATTCAGAGTATTCTTAGAAATTTGCAACACTTTCCAAGTCTATTTAATTTGTTCTTTTTAGAATCAAATCGAGATACAAGAAAATCTTAATGTACTGATGAGGGTTGTGGAGTAATAGAAATTTAATATTTTCTGCACGTTTCATGCATTAACTAGAATACAAAGTCTGATTGAATGACCAACTTGTGGAAACTAATTCAATGAATTGACTCGGTCAACCATAAACTATTTCATCGAAAGTGCAAAATGCAGCAGATGAAAATAAATAAAAATGTCATACCAACAATGCAAGTAATTTAATGGGAAAAGAATTGACATCGATTTAATCTCAACAGAAGAAAAAAAAATCGAAATTAAGAAACTAACTTCAGAGAAGGTACGGTCCTTGCTTTTAACAACTTGGACAAGATAGCCCTCTTCTTCACCATCTTCATTTACTTGAAAACAACCAATAATGATACTATCATCACGCAGCCACTTGATAGAATCCACTACCCAACCACAGAGAGAATGGGTCAGCTTCTGCAGCATAATACTTCTTTCAAAGCCATCCACACAATGTTAGATAACTGCAAGTGCAGATGAGAAACACTACAACCAATTGCAAATGGGAAAAAAAAACTACACATATATAAACCTTCCGGGAGAGAAGTACAGCTAATTTTTCATTGGACCAGCTAGAGACATGGCAATACAAAAGGACTATCACTTATCCGCTATACAACCATATTTGAGGATCAAGTACTAAGCCAGCTTCCCTTCAAGTTCCTCACCAAAGTTTAAGATAGGTTAATGAAACCTTGACTTTTCACATATACAAATCTTGATCAAATCCATCACATCTATTTCACGCCAAAATTGATACTTAAAACCCTAGAATGAACCTTTCCATCTGGGTTTCCAGTCCACTTTGTGAAACCTGTCACTACAAGCTTCAACACAGAAAACGTTAATGACAGCACATTTCAATTTATCTCCTGACCTATGATCATTTTCCAAGTGATCCTTCCAAGTTTCAGTTACATAATATGTTCCATCATTACTTTGGCTTCAACTAAGCACTCAAGGCAAATTATGATCTTTGGTCAGATGCCTTGTAAATACCATTAGTGGAATATGGCATAGTGAAGCACTGAAATTCCTCCAATTTCAACTAACTTATCATTTCCCAATGCCACTGATATTATGCAGCTGTCAACAGCGGGTTAGGCCTCTGGCAAAGATAAACTAGATAATACAATTATCAGTTTGCTTCATATTTAATTACCTTTCTTCTCTTTTACACTGAGTATTACACTATCTCCTTCCTGGTGAAATTTAGGAGTCATTCTGACATCTACAGTCACATATGTGAAGTCCATAAATGATTAAATGGTGGTTGTCAAAACTGAAGTATGCCGCTCTTGATTTCACTTTCAGGTTAGATATAAGAAAGACCCAGGAAAATAAAAGCAGGAGTAAATCCATTGGCTTCCATCATATATTACTGCTTAATTTACAGAAGATGCAATAGCTCCTGCATGTAAACAGTAAACATTGATCTCATAACTTCAGGATTTGATTTCTAGTTACAATAATCATTCCCCGTATGAAGAAAGGTATCTACCCTAAAATATTCTCAGCTTTGCTTCAACAGGCTATACCTATGAAACATTTTTGCAGGGATGAACAGAATGACACTGCTAGGATTGTAAGGATTTATTACCCCAGTATGTAGCAATGCAATTAATAATATGTGAATATAGCATACGTGTTTAGTGAATCAGATTGCTTGATACTGAAGCAAAAATAGGAAATACATCTCAAACATACAATATACATATGTTAGCTCAAGAAATCCGTCAATAGGTTCATTATCGAGATCAAACCAAAGCAATTAACGGGGGCGGGGGGGCGGGGAACCACTTAAGTTTCGTCTTGATTATAAAAATTGTAAAATTCTCATAAAGAAAAGAAAAAGTTTGAAAAAGAAGTGCAGAAGACAGATATCCAGAAGAGTACCTTTTATAGTGTAATCTGAATCGTTAAGAGGCCAGGTCTTGAAAAAGAGTGACAAGCTAAGTATTTCCTTGAAATCAAACGACAAGATCGTCATTATATGCCTTCTAGCAACAGCAACAAAACCACCTTTTGCACTCCAGTCAACTACAGATGTCGAAATAAAACTTATATCATATACGAGTACAGTTCAAATATGCAATGCAACAAGTAAGGCATCAAATGGGACTTAGTCAAGCAGAAATGCATAACAATTATTGAAGATCGGGTAGGTTAGTGCAATGCAAACGAAGTACACGATAAGCTTCATAAATCAGTTTTTTACAGAAAAAACAAAGCCATGAAACATTAAAAAGAAATAAAAAGGATAGTGCAGCATTTGCGTCTATATCCATACGCGTGCACACGTGCGTGAGTATTTAGATCTCTTGCATTAGGTACCGGGAACTATTAGATTCATATCTGATAATTATCTTCAGCAAATATTTTGAAAAATAAACGACAGAAGAGGTAGCATTTGGATCATAAGAGGTTCGCCAGGACTCTGCGTTGACCAAAAGCTAAGGTGGTAGATGAAAAGTGTGTGTAAAGAAAAAAAGCAAGAGTTTAGCAAACCATAAGAACAATATTATTGGAGAGCAGCTGTCTGCCTCGGAAAAGCAGCCTACTAGAAGTCAAGCCATATTGCTTGATGACAGCCTACGGGACTTCTTTAAGCTGCCAGACTGCTCAGTTAGACAGGTATAATTTGTCAGTTTAAGAAGAGGAACGACAAGAGAGAAGTAGAAAAAAGGCAATAACAAGGTTCACATAACTCATATTCATCTAGCGCTGGGGTGGTCCAGAAAAAGGTGGAGAGAGATGAAGGACTGAAAATGGATAAAGTAAATTTTGTACAATACAAAAACTAACACCACAAAAAGTGGTTCAGGTGGTCTCCTAGGGGAAGGCTTGCTAGAATAACATCGAGACATATCACTTGATCACAACCTATGTTCACTCCACAAACCACCCAAGACGGTTAATAAGCCATACAAAGGTCCAGGCACATGCCTAGGCAACCAAGACGCAGGAGGGAAATGTTGGAAAGATTTAAGAAACCCATCAAATCCATTTAATTAAAGAGGAGATCCCATTGCCCTCCCCGCCTCCTTCACAAGTCACATCCTTTGTAACCTAAACCCTTTTTCTCTTACATCAACTCCCATATCCTGCCCTACGATAGCATTAACACCACTGAGACGTCATAAGCTTCTGCAAGGTAGCAGTGACGATAAATTCTAATCCCTTCCCCCTACTTAAATCAATTTGCCATAAGCCCTTATCTCTCACACCCTCCCTCACATCTGAGCATTGCTATCCCTCACAAACTCTCTCTTAACCAGGCCCACAATGTGACACCTTCTGGAGGCAGACTAACAACTAACAAGGGAAGATCAATGTTTCACATCCAATAGCAAACCGCAAATTAAAAAAAGAAAGTTAATCTTTAATTATTGGGTTTCCTGTAATACCTCTTTTCCCAAAGTGCTCTCATTTTACCCATCACCCCTTCTCTTTTCCCCTCTCAACTTCTCTCCAATGCAGTTGTTGCTATTGTTACTGGTGCGATATCTTGTTATTTCTAATATGCTATGCTTCTACACATGGAGCTTTTTCCAACTATAGTTTGGTGGTTTATACTTTTATTGGCTATTTTAGGAATTACAAGAGTAATTTCCCTCCCTGTACTGATTCATTTATGAGACCAGTTCAAAATCTGAGATGCATCCTCTGATTTGTGAAAATAAGGAATTCATAATATGCAGAGTGAAAGATGGAAAATTGACAATTGCCCAATCATATATGATGCATCTAGTGATTTGCGAGTGTCTGGATTCTCCGGAATTCGATGACATTTATGATACAAAAAAAACTAAAGACTACAGATGGGCTGCCATCAACATATAGCAAAAGGGATGGACTTTCTTCGAACATGTTAATGATTCCTGTCATGCTTATTTTTAATTATTTGCCATTGAATTCTTTAGTTTTTCTTCCATAGTTTCATACTTTAGCTTGTAAGATGTGAATTTATGTTTTCTTATTAGACATCACTATTTTGAATTGATGGTCGGTAGTCTGTAAGACTGTAATACTATATGCAACATATTTGGTTGTTATTTGGTAGCCAGTATGTCAATGTAGAGTTGGAGATCCATTTATCTAATTAGAATGGGAGATTCACTTTAATGGGTTGCTATATACGGTTTCATTCTCATTATGCTTAGCTTTTATTGGTTTTGAATCTTTCAATTTTTAAGAATTTTGATTCTATTAAGAAAATGGATTGGAGATGCCACATAGGCAGCTAAGGAGCCAGCACCTGCCTCTGCGAAGTGTAATATATAACATTCTAAGCCATATAAAGTCCAGTATACACACGAGATAAGAACTGAAAACTAAGGAAAATTTTCTGTAGTAATCCGAGAGAGAGAGAGAGAGCAATGTTTTAAAAAGCAGACGCCAGGCTAGATGTCCGGCCTAGGTGGTACCTACGTCGTCCACCTAGGTCTTTGAAGCGCCTAGGGGACTGTGGGATGCTTACAGAGAATGCACCACTTAGGTCTTGGCTGTGATCCTCACCGCTACAGTCTCCACGTTCTCAACCCTCCTCCATTAACAATGAACACCTCTGACTTTCAGTAAACCTCCTTCACCACCACTTAAATAAAACAAAACAAAAAACAAAATCCACCTAGGCGCGAGTCCGATGCCTAACGCTGCCCATTGCTTTCTATAACATTGGCATTTATTATAACATTGGTATTTATTATCAATTATAGTAACTAAAAAAAGGAAAACCATCTAGACCCGAGGTCTGGCGCCTAGGCCGCCTAATGTTTTCACAGAAGAGAGAGAGAGAGAGAGAGAGAGAGAGAGAGAGAGAGAGAGAAATGGAAGGCAGAGTCGTCAACGGCCAAGTCGAAAATTTATAGAATGTCTAGTCACAGCCGAAGTTAGATAAACTCCAAAACGTCTACAAGTGAAAATGAACAAGAGCAGAAGAGGAAGAGCTTAGCATACTTCCACCTGAAGCTTGAGCCTAAGTTTGAACGATAAACAGAAAATTTCTCCTGGTTGAGAAAAGCTTGGAACACCACTCTTCACCGTATGCTACAAAGAATCACTACACTATGCATGAACACAATAAAGCAAGCCTAGTAAAGGAGGAATAAAACCAAGCTAAGGAGAAACAAATTTCATAGAGGAAAATTGAAATGCAAAGCAATAGATGCAAAAGATCATGAATGGAGAAAGAAAACCTAGTCTGGACCAACAGATGCAAAAGATCATGAATGGAAAAAGAAAACCTAGTCTGGATCTATATCTACTTAGTACATGCAGTTGACCATCAACCAAGTTAAAGCATCAAACTAATTGTTAGAATTAAGTATTGGGTTATCGGGTTAAGCTATTACCCATTTGTGCTCCTATATATTTGGACCCATGAGTGAAACCCTAAGTGAATTCTGATTTTACCATTTCAACATGGTATCAGAGCCGGCCCTAACCCTGATTCCCCAACCCTAGCTGCAAAAAAAAAAAACTAACCCTAATTCCTGCCGGATCCAGTGAGGATCGGACTGCTCGTCATCATCCTCTTCTTCGCGAGCTTCTTCTATCTGGTTCTGAACTCAGAGACGACGGTGGAGGAAACCCCAACCCTAGCCGCCAAGCCGCCACTGCATCGCTGCTTCGCCGCCGTCACTGCGTCGCTGCTTCACCGTCGCCACAGCAGCAAGGTAGAGGGAGTAGAGAGAGAGCGAAGAGACGAAGAGAGATCGCCGATGCCCCTCCCCCTTGTCGCTCTTGGAGATCGCCCTTGTCGCCCCGATCTCCTCTTCACTTGAGCTGAACGAGGGAAGAGTTTTGGGCTTGGTCTTTTCACTGGGTTGGGCTACGGGGCCCTTTTGTTTTATTGTGTTGTGTTTTGAGACTGCTGTTATTTTGTATCTTTGTTTGAGTTTGGGCCTTCTGTTGTTAGGCCTGGTAGCTGAATTCGGAGTGTAGATGAGTTCTGTATGCTTGTCTGATTTGTTCTCTTTCTTAACGAAAGAGTCTACAGAAATTTACAAAAAAAAAACAAAAAACAAAAAACAAAAACAAAAACCAAAACAAAAACAAAAACAAAAAAAAGAGAAAAAAAATCGGATTCCATGTTAACCTTCGGGTTCTTGCACTCTAACCTTCGGGTTTTTATTCTAACCTTTGGGTTCTAACCCTTCGGGTTCTCTTCTAACCTTCGGGTTTTTGCTTTAAACCTTCGGGTTTTATACAAGGAGATTGTGATCTCCCTGCTACTTTACTATCATGTTCTGTAACAATGACAGAATCTGACATCTCTTCTACTGCAATTACTACCCCTACTACTGCTGATATCTCTGTCCCTAAAGTTGTGTTGGGGACCACTGTGAAATTAAATGGCACAAATTATCTCCTCTGGGCACAGGCATTTTGCATCTTCATTGGAGCTCATAATAAATTGGCTCATCTTCTGGCCCCTCCGCCTGCTTCTACAGATCCTACGTATCCCGCATGGATTTCTGCTGACTGTTGTGTGATGACTTGGCTTCTTAGTAACATGGAAGCTCAGATCAGTAGCAATGTCATGTTCTCAAACACTGCTAAGGAGATGTGAAAATTTTTTAAAATTATGTACGGGAATGAGAAAAATGCATCCCGTGTGTTCGAGCTATATGAACGTCTTTTTTCTCTTCAACAGGGCGATCGCTCAGTACCTGAGTACTTTGGTGAGCTGAAAAGTCTGATCGATGGATTAGAAATGCATCAGCCCGCTGTTACGGATGCACCGACACTGTTGGGATATCGTAGAGACATTGTTGTGTCCAAGTTCTTGTCTGGTCTGAGTCCCACCTTGCAATCTCAGATACGGGGCCAAATACTCGAGGAAGATACTATCCCTTCCTTGACTGCTACATTCTCCAGAGTTATACAGGTAATTACTGGAGTGACTATTGTATCTCTCACACTGACCGCCCCATCTCTTGATCAGTCTGCTATGTTCTCCGGACGGGGTAGAAGTCGTGGTCGTGGTCGAGGACGTGGCCGCGACACAGGGAGAGGACGTAGCACCTTTGGGAGACAGGTTGATTCAGATAAGACTACGTCCGTGCAGACATTGTGGAAGAACTAATCATATCTCTGAGAAGTGTTGGGAGAAGTTTGGTCACCCTGCATGGGCTCAGATTGCTAATATTACACTTACCTCTGTTGATTCTCCGACAACTACTTCTACTCCCTTCACTGTTCAGATTTCGCAAGTTGAGTATGACCGATTGCGTCAACTCGAGTCATCTCAGAATAGTCATTCTGCTACTCATGCATCCTCTTCGGGTATGGATGCCTACATTGCCTCTCCTCACAGGCCATGGGTATTAGATTATGGTGCCTCTTCTCATATGACAGGTATAAAGGATCATTTTGTTTCTTTAAAACTTTCTGACAAATTTCTATCGATCCGCATTGTTGATGGTGCATACTCTTCAGTTCTTGATGATGGAGTAATTCATGCTACTTCATCACTAACCCTTACTGACGTCTTATATCTTCCAAAATTTCCTGTCAGTTTACTGTCCATAAGTCAGTTCACCAAACACAACAACTGTAAAGTAACATTCTTTCCTTCTTATTGTGTTTTTCAGGACCTAACAACTGGGATGACGATTGGTTCAGGGCATGAGAGGGGAGGCATGTACTATTTGAATGATAATATGCCCGCTATTAGTCTTGTTGCAGAAACATCTGATCATCATTTACTATGGCATCAACGCCTTGGTCATCCCTCATTATCAAAGCTTAGATCTGTCATTTCTATCTCATCTACTGTTTCTTCTTTAAGTTGTGAGTCTTGTGAACTGGGTAAGCACCATCGTGCTACCTATCCGAGTCGTATTGATAAACGCAGTAGTTCTGCGTTTGAGTTAGTCCATTCTGATGTTTGGGGTCCTTATCGTATACCTTCAGTGAAAGGTTACAGATACTTCATTGTCTTTATTGATGACTTCTCTCGCATGACTTGGCTTTATCTATTAAAAGAGAGATCTGAGGTTTCGACTGTTTTTGAAATATTTTACAAAGAAATCAAAAACCAATTTTCCACCTCTATTCGTACCCTTCGTACCGATAATGCGTTGGAATTCATGAAAAATGACCTCTCTCGTTTTTGTGCAAATATTGGTTTATCCATCAAACTTCATGTTCTCACACTTCACAACAAAATGGAGTTGCTGAGAGGAAGCATAGACACATTTTAGATGTTGCTAGAACCCTGATGATACATATGCATGTTCCAAAGTATTTGTGGTCTGATGCTGTTCTCGGTGCATGTTTTTTGATCAATAGAATGCCATCTCCTGTTCTTAATGGTACAATACCATTCACCTGCCTTTATCCTGACAAAAAACCTTTTCTTGTGGTTCCTCGTGTTTTTGGCTGTACTTGTTTTATTCAGGATTTGTCTCCAGGACTGGATAAAATGTCTCCACGGTCTATTAAGTGTGTCTTTGTAGGCTACTCACGTACTCAAAAAGGTTATCGGTGTTATAACCCATCTACCAGAAGATATTTTGTGTCTGCAAATGTAACCTTTTTTGAATCTGTTCCATACTTCTCCTCGACTGGTTCATCTCCACCTAGCAATCTATCTGTGCCTATTCCGTCTATTGCTCCTACTACAGTTCCATTACCTGCTTTCGTTTCTTCTGCTAATGGATCTTCTCCAGGACTACGAAATACCTCCACTGTGCCATCTGCACCACCACCACTGACGTATTGTCGTCGTCCAAAAGTTCCTGTCCCTCTCACTGCCCCAGTCGAATAGTCATCTCCCTTTGTAGGTCTGTCTCCTTCTAATATTTCTATTTCCTCTGATCTGGACATTCCAATTGCTCATCGGAAAGGTAAACGGCCTTGTACTAATCATCCTGTATCTGATTTTGTTTCTTATGACCGTCTTACTCCCTCTTCTCGTCAGTTTGCTTTATCCTTATCCTCTATATCTCTACTCAGGTCCTATGAGGAGGCCGTGTTAGTTCCTGCTTGGAAACAGGCCATGAATGAGGAGATGGATGCACTTGTTTCTAAAAGAACTTGGGATCTTATATCTTTTCCGACGGGTGCTACTGTGGTTGGCTGTCGGTGGGTTTATACCTTGAAGTATCGCACAGATGGCACGATTGATTGATATAAAGCTCGTCTTGTTGCTAAGGGTTATACTCAAACCTATGGAGTCGACTATCTTAAGACATTCTCTCCCGTAGCCTGTCTCAATTCAATTCGCTTGCTTTTCTCTATGGCTGTTAATCTGGACTGGACAATGTTTCAGTTGGATGTTAAAAATACCTTTCTGTGTGGTGACTTACAGGAGGAAGTCTATATGGAGCAACCTCCAGGGTATGTTGCTCAGGGGGAGAATATTATCTGCAAGCTTAAAAAAGTGATTTATAGTCTCAAACAGAGTCCACGGGCATGGTTTGAGAAATTTAGTACTGCTATATCTGGTGTCGGTTTCAAACGATGTCAGTCTGATCACTCCGTCTTTATCCGGCGCACTACATCTGGTCTGATCTGGTGTCGGTTTCAAACGATGTCAGTCTGATCACTCCGTCTTTATCCGGCGCACTACATCTGGTCTGATAATTTTGGCAGTATATGTTGATGATATCTTGCTAACTGGGAGTGACCTTACTGTCTTAGCAGAGACTAAGGAGTATCTTTCACGTCACTTTGTGACCAAAGATATGAGAAAACCCAAATACTTTCTTGGGATTGAGATTGCATATCAAAATGACCGTTTGCTTCTGTCTCAAAGAAAATATGTATTGGACTTATTAGAAGAGATGGGCCTTTTGGGGTGTAAGCCAGCAAACACTCCCATAGAGGTGAATGTGGATTTGTGACGTGATAATAGTCCTCTCTTAGATGATGCAGGCCGATATAGGAGATTGATTGGAAAATTGATCTATCTTACTGTGACCAGACCTGATATTACCTTTGCAGTGGGAGTACTAAGCAGGTTTATGCATAAGCCTAGAGAGGTTCACTGGACTGCTACCCTGAGAATTTTAACCTATGTTAAAAGCTGTCCGGAAAAAGGATTACTATATAAGAAACATGGACATTTACACATTTCTGTCTATTCTGATGCTAGGTATGCGGGAGATATTGAAGATAGAAAGTCTACTTCTGGATTTTACATCTTTATTGGAGGAAATCTGATTACTTGGAGGAGCAAGAAACAAGATGTAGTATCTCGATCTAATGCAGAGGCAAAATACAGAGTTATGGCTCGCACTGTTTGTGAAATGATATGGTTACAAAAGCTGTTGACCGAGCTTGGTTTTACTCAGCCTGAATCTATGCATATGCATTGTGATAATCAATCTCCTATCTATATTGCAAAGAATTCAGTGTTTCATGAGAGAACTAAGCACATTGAAGTTGATTGTAATTTTGTCAGAGATGCTTGGGAAAAGAAAGTGATCTCTCTTCAGTTCATTCCGTCTTCAGAACAGTTAGCTGACATTCTCACTAAAGCTACTTCACCTAAGGTATTTTCCATTCTGTGTAACAAGCTGGGCATGATTGATATATATGCTCCAGCTTGAGGGGGAGTGTTAAAATTAAGTATTGGGTTATCGGGTTAAGACCCAATAACCTATTACCCATTTGTACTCCTATATATTTGGACCCATGAGTGAAACCCTAAGTGAATTTTGATTTTACCATTTCAACACTAATCATTATATACATTCATCAAAGTTCCATAGGAAATTCATGGGCATAACAAATCTTTATGCCCTCCTAAGAAACATAGAAAGAAGACAATAAAGAATAAACTACCATAACCGAGATATAATGATTGGCATTCGATTGCAATTTAGTTCATCAGATAAGGCCCATAAAGTTGATGTGATATATAGAGAACAATAAAGAAAGGGCTGAAACAAACCAGCATCAACGTTTTCCATAACATTCTTGAGCTCGGCCTTAAAGTCCCCATGGTATAACGTGCCATGAGTTGAAAGAACCACAAAAGATTTCTCCATGTTCTTCTGCCACTTGAAGTCTTTGATAGTGTCCAGCTCATCAAGGGAACATGAGAACAATGGTTGTTGCTCCTACCAAAACAAGTGGAATAAAGAAAAAGCCTCTGATCAATATGTGATACATATGAATTGTAACAAGCCAATTATTATATGTCTAACAACAAACTAACATAACAAACTACAACCTAATGGCGTAAAAAATATTGTTGCAGTAGTATATTACAATTTAACATGAGACATTGTAATCCTTTCAGAATTTCAATATTTACCTTGGTGAATAATTTATAAAGGTAGCGAATATAAGTGACACTTAGAAGAAAAGATTAAAGCAAGAAATATACACCTTTAATACCTGTAAGCCATATGCACAAAGAGTTCGACTAGTAAGTTAATTTTTCTTTAGCTGTAAAATCATTTAATCTAAGAAAATGAACTTGCACCAGATACAGATTTCAATAAACAACCATGATTTGCTATCATGAGCCTTAACCTCGGTCCAGTAGTTTAAATCAATTATTTTACAAATGTGTCATGAAATGAACTGAACCAGCTAGGTGGATAACATATTTTACTTTTTCTGTAACATGCCAATGACAGAAAGTGCAATAAAACTAAATATAATATTTCATATAGCCTGCATTTCCAAAACAATTTTGTCAAAGAAGAGTACTTGTATAGGACATCAGAAACCTCAGCAAATTATGGAGTCTATAATGGTTTGAACAATCAATCACTCAATCAGCAGACAGTTACTAAATTATATATGTTGTTTCATCACTTGTCTTGGATGTCCCCAGATTATAGGGCCAGGATGAGAAAGGTGTTGCAAATAAAGACAAAAACACAAAAGGAACAAAGAAGTAAAAATAACAAAGAAATAAGATAAACAATGTGGAAAATAGTTGGTATGTTCCAAGAAAAAAAATAAACAACAATGAACTAGCATAATCAATTAAGGTACTGAATTTTTATTTATTTATTAAGATCAGCCTGCTTCAAGTTACATCAGGTATTGCTTGAAAAAAGATATTATACTATCACAACAACCAAAACAACAATACACTCTTTTATCCTAAGTTGTCACGACCCCAATTTCTGAACTTCAAAGGAAAATTGGAGCCATACTAAAACATCCAATATTTTTCTCATTTTTAGAATACACATTTATCAAATAACCACCAAAAATACCATTTAAAGGAGAAATACTCATTATTGTAACTCTTCCAAAATTCAACAAATATAAATTCCACTCACGACTCTATCGGAATCTCTAGAGAATAAATAAAATAACAATCATTAATAAGGTTATCTTACATATATGTGAATTATTCCATAATGGATTATCTTTTTCTATGATTTACTCACATATCAATTGTTGATCCGATCGAAGTTTGTGATGCACAAGAATATTTTGGTACAAGGCCATGCTTAACTTCTTTGTCAACAATCATGTCTTCTTCATATAGTAGGATGTTTTCTTCATATAGTAGGAGGTTGAGATGCATTTATGGTTTGATTTTCACTATTGGCTGACCTTTGGCATATTTTTATAAAGTATTTGGTTATATCAACTTTGTTCAATTATTGAAACACATGCATCTCAAGTCAATATACTAGTATGAGGTATATTTTAGCACTAAGCCCAAAATTTTAGGTCTCAATTTCCTAATACCATGGGATTAATAAAAGCAAGGTTACAAAAAGCACTAGGTGGCCTAGACATCGAAGCTGATGCCTAGAGCCTAGGTGCTAGGTCTAGGATGATTTCATTTTCTCTTAAGTGATGATAGAGGAGGTTTTGGTGGAGGACGGAGGAGGTTTCGGTGGAGGTCGGAGTTGGAAGAGGTATTTATACTCGGTGGAGGTGATCGGAGGAGTTCGGATGAGGTTAGAGGATGTGGAGGCAGTAAATGAGGAAATCACGACCAAGACCTAAGCGCTGCAATCCATTTACGAGGTCTCTGATCCTCTAGTCGCTCCCAATACCCCTAGACGTGAGCTTTTCAAAACATTGAATGAAATTGAGGATATTGTGTCAACCAAGGTATTAAGTGTTGACTGCATTAAGACGTGGTTTGCTTATTTTTCATTATATGAAAGTATATTTTAAACATATTGTATCAAGTACGAGAGCTCATTCATGATTTTCCAGTTTTCTAATATTTTACTTAAGTCAAAATATTAGAGTTTTCATCAAACTAGTGTTTAATGTATAAATATATTCAATTATTGAGTTATGGACTCATATTTAATTCACCTTTTTCAGAGATTAGGAATTAGGTGGAGTTAAGAGAGACACATAATTCTTAGGAAAAATTGAGGGAGTTTGATTGGTCTTTGGTGGCAAATTATGGATTTTAGGTGCAGGTTAAATAAACTTTTAAGATTGATTGAATTTTGAAAGAATTGTAATAATGAGAACTTCTCCTTTAAATAGAATTTTTTGTGGTTATTTGATAAATGTATATTCTAAAAATGAGAAAAATATTTAAAGTTTTAATCCAGCTCCAATGTTTCTTAGAGGTTCAGAAATTGGAGCCGTGACATAAATATTAAGGGTTTGTCAGATGAATTCTTTTTCCAACATTCAATTGAGTTAAGGCCTCTCACTTGCTACATCAGCATTCAACAGTTATCATACAACTTTCTTCAATCACCTGAAAACCCATGTTAAGTGTTTATTAATATGTTTGGGAGATTGGAGGATAGGGGAAGATTTTGAGATACTAAATATGTCTATGTTGATATTTGCCTAAATAGCTATGTGATGGCTATCTTTAAGTAATGTAGATTTAAATTGATATTTGCCTAAATAGCTATGTGATGGCTATCTTTAAGTAATGTAGATTCAAAAAAAGTAATATTAAATATATTTTTAGTAGCAATTTTTGTGATACTGAATATCTTTATGTTGACCTTCGCCAAAATAACTATGTCATAGCTATCTTTAAGTATTGCAGATTCAGTATTATATGACAGCCCTAATAAGGGTCATTTAAGTATTTTTCTCTCATTCTAATTGTGTAATTTTAAATGTGTGCTCATGAATTGTTTCAACTATCTTTAATTTTAGAGTAAGACATTTCTACCCTTATCAAGTCAGAGAGAAGGAAAAGTGTTGATTGCATGTTCGAAAATGATCTTTAAATAGTGCATATTGTAAATATGGGTTTGTTCATAATTTTGATGCATATTGTAAATATCTGATTGATATCCGTGATCTGGGATACCCCGGCACGACACCTAAGGTGTCGTACCCGTGTCCAATCTGTATTGGGTACGGGTCCGTACCCAAACGGTACGGACACAGACAGTTTCGTGACTTATTCTTAAGCTGGCGAGGGACCTTTTTCTATAGGTTTTGAGACATTTTTTTTTTGAATCTTGTTATTGAGACCCATGGGTTTTGAGACTTGAGGACATAGACAAGATGATAACAATTTATCTTTCCGCTCTCTCTCTATATAGATTTTTCTTAATGTTTTATCCACTTAGTGGAGGATGACCTCACCTCTCACATGGCATTGTTTAACCATGAGAATGGATGGTATTTGTCTTTTCCTGGCAAGGATGGCTACAGACTGAGCACATAAGTCACATAGGTCCTTAACTTTTATATGGGAAGAAGTTTGAGTAGAGCTTCCTTTTATTTTATTTTTGAAATAGTTTCAGCTTAGCATCTCTTTTTTGTATTTCCTTTTTTGAAGATAGAAAGGCAAAGTTACAAAGCCTTTGCTTTTTTGAAAATTTGAGAATGGACTTGAATCAAATAAAAAGGAGAAACTTGAGATCATTAAGATAATTGTTGGTTTTTAAATTATTAATTTTAACACGCGCGCACACACACACACACATATATATATGTCGTGTCCCCGTATCCTCACTTTTACAAATTTGTTGTGTCCCGTACCCGTACTCGTGTCCATACCCGTACTCGTACCTATGCAACCTAGTCCGTGATTGTATCCGTATTCAATATCTAATATCTGAACCATATCTGTTTCCGTTTAGTGCGGATACGGTCATGACTTTTTCTTACCGATGAGTATCCATATCTGTATCCGGTTTTAGAAAGCGGATATGGATATGGTAAGTGTCGTATCCGAACTGTATCCAGACCAAATGCACCCCTAATTTTAATTCAATGCTCTACGACCTGATATTGCAAAACATTCACTGAGATAGGTCCAAATAAGATATACTGTAGTTAATATTACTTTGCGTAAAGGTCCTTCGTAAATTAACATTTATAATCTATGATAAAATTCTGAAATAAGTTCAAATTGCTATTAGCTTTGTTCAGGATTCCAAATAATTAGGTTCACCCTCATTTTAGCTTTTGATATAGCTTTTGTTCAAGTTTCCTTCAGAAAAGAAATCTATTATGACAAAATTACAAGAGTGAACATAAAGATCAAAATGAAAACACAAAAATATCTAACACAATACACAAATGACATAACGTGATATATCAAAATGCACAAACAAAAGACTATCAAGTCAACTGTAAACCAAAAACATACATATTAAAAGCATTGACTAATAAAGGAAATTAACACATATGACACATTGACTGCATCAACAATAAATTCCAATTAAGTCCAAAGTGAGACATAATATTTCAAAAGTATCCTAAAACTAATAAAGTGAAATCCTCCTCTTTGCAGCTAGCGAGCTTTACTATATAACAGGGTTCGTTAGAGATTAACAAAGCCTATTGTTAGTTTACTTCAATGGACTACCGAAAGATGATGATCAAAAGAGTGAGAACATCAAGTTCGGATGGGAGCACGAAATAGAGGACGAAAAGACATACAATTGGAAATGCCATTCCAAAACTAAAGGACATCACATCTAGGAAATTGGATGACTATTTTTTGGTTCATGGTGGAGGAGAGAGAGAAGAGAGAGAGAGAGAGAGAGAGAGAGAGAGAGAATTGAGAAGATAAAAGGAAAAGAACCGAGAAGAGAAGAGAACTGAAAAGGGAACTCAGAGGAGAAAACAGTGCTTTTATTTCTTAGTAGTAAAGTAAGACATTTGTTGCTTGGTTTGATCTTAGTTGTTGCCTCTATTTTCCTCTCTCTTTAAGTTGTTGATATCGTGTCAGAACAACAATTTCACCCATTCGCAATATAGTAGCTGGAAGTAGCTAGGATTTATTTGTTTGGTTCCATCTTAGACATTGTCTCTATTGCCTTCTCTCCTTAATTGTCGTGGATATCGTGACAGACCAATGTCTCTCTCTCCTCATGCAGAGTGAAGGGTTGATCTCAGCCATTGCCTTCTCTATTTATTAGTCATTAATATCATGCCAGAAGAACATGACATTGGTTCGCAACAAGAGTGACTACATGAATCTAGGGTTTGTTTGCTTAGTACGATTTCATTCATTGCTTCCATCGCCTTCTCTCTTTAATAGCCAATGATATCGTGTCAGAAGTAGCTAAAAATAGCTAACACAAAGAGGGCTCAAGCCAACATCTTTGCCCCTTTTTTGGTTTTTAAAAGAAAACAGTTTAAATCAAAAAACGTAAGGGAAATTGCTTCAACCCCCTAAAGAAAGAAATGAATGCTTCCCCCTCCACATCAAATGGTCAAAGATGTCTACATATCCCTTTGTTGCTCCATGATCCATTAACTATAGTGTTACTCCTCCTAAATAGCTCATTCGTTACATGTTGACAATATAACTCAACTAACAGCGAGCACTTTGTCATCTGTTAAACTGCTTATGGCTTCTTATGCATGCATTAATTTTGACTTTACCTTTAGCATATTACACATTGTACACCCATTACGACATGCTTAGTCAACTTTAACCATTTTATTGACATGTTATTTCTCAATTATTAAATAACATGTAAAGAATAGTTAGTCAGATGGCAATCTCATAACATCATCCCTTTAATTCAGGGGTAGTTCCACAATTAGTCAAGGCTTCAGAAAATTGTCATCAAGTATCAACTATCCTTCTCTGGTGTAAAGAAGAAACTCCGTCAATCAAACCATTAGGGAAGGGGGAAAAAGATGGTTGCTTCTAGATATTTACACAGCTATCAACATGAATTGTACAGTTACTTTTTTCATAAGTTAATGAAGGTTAAATTCCTCAATATATGATTATCTTTCTTGACTATAAATCTTTTAGACGATAAAACTTTTCCAGTATTCTACCTTGAAGATCATCCTTTGTCTACCTATTCAACTAAATGAGACTATGAAAAATATATGAAAGAACTTTATCAACAAATCTTACTAATGCAAAGAGATTACTTGATGTTAATACCCATGGTGATAAGAATTGTTCTACGTTGATTCAAATTGGTACCAAGCTAGTTAAAACTCCACATATAACATATAACATCTACAGGACACCTTTTTTTTTCTTTTAAGCCATCACAATCCCCCCTGAGACTCTATCCTCATTCTGGATCATTAAATTTTTAAAAAGGCACATCTAGATATCTTTTGTGCCTTGTATATTCCTAACAGTTGACTTAGTACTTAAAGCAGTTCTATGTTTAGCCACGTAGGCATATGCAAAATTGATTTTTAGGACAATTATCATTTTTTTTTTCTTTCCTTCAACTACTGTTGTAAAGTTTCCTTAACTAGCCCATAAGCTTGATTCTACACTGTTGGTGCAGCCATGAATAAAATTTAACTATCTTTAACAAATAAAATGATACATTTCGTAATTTGGTCCTAAGATTATTTTCTCCCCATTTGCTTTACTCTCATAGATGCAACATAAACCATCCACGTGAACAAAGTTACCGAATCATCCCTGGTATTATATTGCGTCCACATATTTGGCTGAATACTTACAGGGGAAAACGAAAAGCATAAAAGGCGTGCATATTCATCAAGGTTGCCATTTGATGTCTAATAAGAAAAAGCTATCATTTGGAAGGAGTGTCCTAATTATATGTTGAATTGAGCTCACAGAAACAAAATTAGAGATCAAAACCCCAAAAATATCCCTACCTTGTTAAGAAGAGAAGGCACAGAAAAGAATAAAATCTTTCCACCAACGGCAGCAGCGAGCGTGGACTCATCACCTGAAACCGCCAGAATCGAAATACCACCAGCCTTCACATCCAAAAGGGCCACATCCTCAACGCTCGGTCCTTTCCCCTTCTCTTTAATCTCCTTCGCTGCTCCAACAACATCATCCGTCCTCGCAACAAAAAACCCTAACAGAACAAAACCAAAACCCTAATTCAGAAGCCATACTCAAGTCAACAGAGAGGCGGGAGGGAGAAGAGATCGGGACCTTGGGAGTGCGCTAAGAAGAGGAGACGGTGGCGGTGAGAGACGGCGATCGGCTCTTGGTTTGATCTTAGTTGTTGCCTCTATTTTCCTCTCTCTTTAAGTTGTTGATATCGTGTCAGAACAACAATTTCACCCATTCGCAATATAGTAGCTGGAAGTAGCTAGGATTTATTTGTTTGGTTCCATCTTAGACATTGTCTCTATTGCCTTCTCTCCTTAATTGTCGTGGATATCGTGACAGACCAATGTCTCTCTCTCCTCATGCAGAGTGAAGGGTTGATCTCAGCCATTGCCTTCTCTATTTATTAGTCATTAATATCATGCCAGAAGAACATGACATTGGTTCGCAACAAGAGTGACTACATGAATCTAGGGTTTGTTTGCTTAGTACGATTTCATTCATTGCTTCCATCGCCTTCTCTCTTTAATAGCCAATGATATCGTGTCAGAAGTAGCTAAAAATAGCTAACACAAAGAGGGCTCAAGCCAACATCTTTGCCCCTTTTTTGGTTTTTAAAAGAAAACAGTTTAAATCAAAAAACGTAAGGGAAATTGCTTCAACCCCCTAAAGAAAGAAATGAATGCTTCCCCCTCCACATCAAATGGTCAAAGATGTCTACATATCCCTTTGTTGCTCCATGATCCATTAACTATAGTGTTACTCCTCCTAAATAGCTCATTCGTTACATGTTGACAATATAACTCAACTAACAGCGAGCACTTTGTCATCTGTTAAACTGCTTATGGCTTCTTATGCATGCATTAATTTTGACTTTACCTTTAGCATATTACACATTGTACACCCATTACGACATGCTTAGTCAACTTTAACCATTTTATTGACATGTTATTTCTCAATTATTAAATAACATGTAAAGAATAGTTAGTCAGATGGCAATCTCATAACATCATCCCTTTAATTCAGGGGTAGTTCCACAATTAGTCAAGGCTTCAGAAAATTGTCATCAAGTATCAACTATCCTTCTCTGGTGTAAAGAAGAAACTCCGTCAATCAAACCATTAGGGAAGGGGGAAAAAGATGGTTGCTTCTAGATATTTACACAGCTATCAACATGAATTGTACAGTTACTTTTTTCATAAGTTAATGAAGGTTAAATTCCTCAATATATGATTATCTTTCTTGACTATAAATCTTTTAGACGATAAAACTTTTCCAGTATTCTACCTTGAAGATCATCCTTTGTCTACCTATTCAACTAAATGAGACTATGAAAAATATATGAAAGAACTTTATCAACAAATCTTACTAATGCAAAGAGATTACTTGATGTTAATACCCATGGTGATAAGAATTGTTCTACGTTGATTCAAATTGGTACCAAGCTAGTTAAAACTCCACATATAACATATAACATCTACAGGACACCTTTTTTTTTCTTTTAAGCCATCACAATCCCCCCTGAGACTCTATCCTCATTCTGGATCATTAAATTTTTAAAAAGGCACATCTAGATATCTTTTGTGCCTTGTATATTCCTAACAGTTGACTTAGTACTTAAAGCAGTTCTATGTTTAGCCACGTAGGCATATGCAAAATTGATTTTTAGGACAATTATCATTTTTTTTTTCTTTCCTTCAACTACTGTTGTAAAGTTTCCTTAACTAGCCCATAAGCTTGATTCTACACTGTTGGTGCAGCCATGAATAAAATTTAACTATCTTTAACAAATAAAATGATACATTTCGTAATTTGGTCCTAAGATTATTTTCTCCCCATTTGCTTTACTCTCATAGATGCAACATAAACCATCCACGTGAACAAAGTTACCGAATCATCCCTGGTATTATATTGCGTCCACATATTTGGCTGAATACTTACAGGGGAAAACGAAAAGCATAAAAGGCGTGCATATTCATCAAGGTTGCCATTTGATGTCTAATAAGAAAAAGCTATCATTTGGAAGGAGTGTCCTAATTATATGTTGAATTGAGCTCACAGAAACAAAATTAGAGATCAAAACCCCAAAAATATCCCTACCTTGTTAAGAAGAGAAGGCACAGAAAAGAATAAAATCTTTCCACCAACGGCACTGCGATGGAGGGTTTTGGAGGCCGGACACGGATTCCGAGGGTTTCAGAGGGACGGAGGCACCGATGCGAACGAAGGCGAAGTCGGCGGTGGCGTCGCGGTCGCCTTCGATCTCGTCGTCGGCGGGGAGCAGGAGGTTTATTTTGTCGCTGGACATTGTAGGAGAGGTGTTTGAGTGAATTACGAAGTGGGATTTTGGGCGGGAAATAGGAAGGGAGGAGACGATCTTGAGGTTTTTCGATCGGAGAGGAAAGGTGAACTTTTTGGTGAGAGGGCTTGGGGCGGTGGATTGAAGTCGTGGGCTGCAGGGTCCGGGTACGTGTACAAAGAGAGGCCCATTTGCCCCGTCCGTTTTAATTATGAACTTGTTCACCTTTTCGCACCTTTTTCCACTTTTTTTCTTTTTTCTTTTTTAATATTTAGTTCATACTTTGTGTTTTGAAATAGGTTTCTCAAAATTAGATATTTTAAAAGTATTTCTCTATTTTTTTAAAAGGAAAAAATGCTTTGAGACTGTTTTTTATGAAATAAAATGTGATAAACCTCTTGAGACTAGGTCAATATGTCCTTTAGCCCCTAAACTGAGTGTTTAATACGTTTAGACCCCAAATACAATGTCTCATGTGATCTTTTTTCCATTATACTCTTAGTTAATGCTCTATGTGACCTTTTTTCTTGGGCCGGGTGAGATTCTCTCTCCCATCCCCCTCTCTTTCTCTCTCCACTTCCTCTTGGTTTGGTAGGATATGAGGTAAAGTAAAGTGCGGGATAAATTTTAAAACCCTCTTTGGCAGGGGGTTTAAGAGGGTTTTTAGAGGATAAGGTGAAGTAGAGTAAAGTGAGGCGAAACTAGAGAAAATACAAAATAAACTAGAAAGTGAAGAGAGAAAATTCATCTAATTTGAAGGGACACAAGAATGAGAAGAGAGAAGATGCAAAATAAACTTAAAAAGTCATGTACCTCTTCTTATTCCCTCACCAACCAACCAAGAACCACAAAATGTATATCATTCTTGCACCTTATTGAACACTACATTACCTTGCTTTTCCTTCTTGTACCTTCTACCAAACCAAGCCTTCTTGGTTGTAATAATCCTTTTTTATATACCAATCAATTAATTTGGAGGCCCACATGATGAAGGGATTGAAAAAAATCAAGTGTCTCAAAGGCCCATTAGTGTTAAGCCCATGAATATAGAACTCCACTCTTCCCCTTTGATTTTCATTCACATGTGAGATCTGGAGAGTGAGTTTGGGAAACTATCTCCCACATTTAACAAAAACTAGGTTCTATGCACGTACAATGTACGTAGTTAAATGTCATGATTAAGTATTTTTTGTTTATTTTCCTATTAAAATTTGTTCCTAGGGTTCACTTTAATTGTCTTTGCTCACTTATATCTATAAACTTTAGCATTGTGATTATTTATTTTCTTTAATATCCATTTAAGTGAGCTACATCCTATTT
Organism: Asparagus officinalis; assembly: GCF_001876935.1. Classification (NCBI taxonomy): domain Eukaryota; kingdom Viridiplantae; phylum Streptophyta; class Magnoliopsida; order Asparagales; family Asparagaceae; genus Asparagus; species Asparagus officinalis. The sequence goes on from NC_033800.1 coordinate 23,825,085, forward strand.
AAATTTTCATATTAAAAATTGAATTGATTGGAAATAAATGTAATCCGAAGCCAATTTAAATAATCATGTTATTTGTACCGACATGAAACCAAGCATGACCTGAGAACGCATAGTATTGCAAAAGTGAAAAACACTTAAAAAATAGCGTTACAAAAAGAAAATGAATAATTAAATCTAATAAGACAATATGATTGGTTAAAAGTGTGTTAAAACAACACAAAAGAGAATATGTAGTTTGCTCCTAATCTTTGATAGGCTTTAAAAAATCATAAATTAAAGATTAATGCTAACTCAAAAAGTTTATGAAATCCACATAAGCATATAAAAGTATCCCTAATTTTACTTTAAAAATCATAAATGTATACTTTTAAATGATAAAAGCAATCACTTAAGCATATAAAAGTACTTATAAAGTTCATGAAAATCTCTTCTAAAGATTCCTAATTTACTCAAAAAAATAAACTATTCTATAAAATATTCATAAATCAGTGTCTTTCATTCCTTCCATTTTATTTTTTATTTAACCGACATCGATGCTTCTCCACCTTTATCTTTTTTGATGAAATTAGTCTGTATTTAGATGCTGAAAGTGATAGGAAACCTTAAATTAGAAGTTAAATTTACATATGTTAATGAAAAAATATCAAACAACTATTTTTTTCTTTGCTAAGTTTTGAAATTTTAGTCTTTTTGTGATTTTAAAATTTTGAGGGTGTGTTTTATAATTTTTAAAACTTTGAGAGTGTTTTATAAAAAATTTAAATTTTAAATTAGGTGCTTGTAATTTTTATATTTTTATGTGTTGGTGGTAAGTTTTTGAATTGCAAGATATTTTTTACAACTCTAAAATTTTGATGGTGTTTTTTACAATTATTAAAACTTTTGATTTTTTTTTTTTTTTTGAAAAATTCAAAATTTAGTGGTCTGGTGATAGTTTTTAGATTTGATATGTATTGCTTATAAGTTTTGAAATTTCGGGATTTTTTGTGATTTTCACCTTTTGAATGAGCTTTTACAATTTTTATAACTTTAAGGTTATTTTTTATAAATTTTAAATTTTCAAGTGCCAGATAGTAATCTCTTGAATTCATCTTTGTTGTTTGTAAGTTTTGAAATTTTAGAATTTTGGGGTGTTTTTTATTATCTAAACTTTTGAGGGTGTTTCTATAATTTTTAAAACATTGAGGGTGTCAGCCGTAGGCTCGCGGGCCCGTTGGTGCGTGCAAACCGTAGGACCCACCGAGTGTATCGCGTTATTTATGTCAATCAACTGCCAAAATTGACTGGCCGATGTTACACTTAGAGTCCTGGGATTACCTATTTAAGCCACACAATTTCACTGTAAACACCCGATGTATGACTAAAGTTGGGGTCTCACAGAATGTGTTATTTGCAGATTTTAAATTTTTTAAAGGCTGGTGTTAATTTTCAAATTTCATATATATTGTTTTAAGTTATGAAATGCCAGGATGTTTTGTGTAATTTTAAAGTTTTCATATTTTGCACAATTTTAAAAAAAATGGGTTATTTTGTAATACTTCATATAATATAGCATTTTAGTTCTTTACCTTAACAAATTAATACAATACAGATGTTTTAAGTATTTTGTTAACCTTATTTTTTTAAATTGTTGAGCTGTAGGTAGTGCGCATTGGATTAGGATATGATATAATTATGATTAGGATAGATTAAGATTTAAATAAAATATTTAAAATAGTGAATGGTAATATTGACCATAGAAAGTTTTTCAGAACTCGTGCTTTTAAATGGAGTATGATTTGGTTTCACGAATTTGTTTAAACTGTTTTGTTTCTAACAAAAAAAATCACATCCTAGAAAATCTCTAACAACCTAACCACTTTATCTCTTAAAAAAATCTGTAGATATCCCCTTTACCCTTATTCTTCACGGTACTTCAAATAAATGGAAAAAAAAAAAAGAAAAAGAAAGGAAGGGGAAGGGAAGCAGCAGCTACAATTGAGAGAAGGAAAAAAAAAGGAATTACTTGCCTAGCTTTAGCTTTTGGAGTTTCTCTCGAATTTCGGCAAGCATAATTTTCTCTCCTTTTATCTTGTTTGAATTTTCACTTCACAATGATGTTTTATACCTAAAGCTCATGATAAAATCTCTCTTGTTGCTATTTACGTTCAAATCTTAAGATTCTAGATGTTTTTGACTTTTTATCAAACATCAGAAACTTAGAACTCTTGCCATATAGATGTTGGACAAGTCTACCAAATATTATATTCTAGATCCAAATGTTAAAATTATTGCTCATAATTCATAGATAATTTTTATTTCTTCCATGTGTATGACCATGAGCTTCTTTATAAAGATATGTATTTAGGAGATGTGTTACAAAAAAAAATCAGATTACGTAATGCACAGCTCACCTTTGTTATGATGGTTCTATTCATATATTTGGTTATGAGTGCTTAGAGGTGACGCTTTTGTTAAGATTTCCAATGTAAAAATCATTATTCCATGACTTTATTATTTTCTGATATTTTGCATAGATGGGGGAACTATAAGTTTTTCCTTTACATTTGCTTAGGTAGTTAGAACCTTTGAATATTTGACTTTATCAACATTCTATTTAAAAGCATTGTTAATTTAGTTTATTTTCGGCCATATCTTGTATACAGCAAATTTGTTAGTTTTCCCCAGAACCTTTAAACAAGCAGACGACTTATCTTAAGAGTATCAGACTGTGAAGTTATCCTAAAAATTAGTATATAGATTAATAGCATTGTGTGTAGCGTCATGTGCACGAAACCAAGGCCTTGGAGCCCATGATTAGCTATAGCTTCTGTGTTATTTGGTCCTAGCTCGAATCCTTGGATCGTTAATTTTTCTTATAGTTTTTGGGTTCATTAGAACTAGATTATTTGGCTCTATAGATCTTTTTAATTGATCACGTCTTTTGTTCTTTTCCAATTTTAATTTAATTATTTTTTTCCTTACCAGTTTAAACTTATATCATTTTAGTGAAGCAGTTAGCTCATACTGTGGATCTTGTTATACATTGAAATAGATTGTGTGGTTCTAATCCTTGTTGATCATTAATGTCATCAAATAGGCTAGACCGTGCATGAAGATGAGTCCGTCAAAAATATGATTCATAAGCGTGCTATCATAGCATGGCTACACCCTCGACATCGATATCCAGGTGTGAAGAACTCCCTTGATTATTATTATTATATATTAGCATCGACTAGATTTTTTTGCACCCATCTTGTTTGGACATGTTCTTGAGTCACAATTATTTTCATAGTTTTACGAAAGTCGTTCCACTGTAACTCTGTGGTTAGTGCATAATATTTCATGCACATTCACTTAGATTAAACAGACAAACATGAGATTTAATAAAGGGAATTGGACGAAGAATATAAAATGTATATAAGCGGGCTCATGCGCATTTCTGATATCTTGAGTTATATATACAAAGGACAAGGGCCAATACTTGACTCGAAACCGTGTTCCTGGGATGATTTATGGGAAACCGATTTATATACATGATATTATTCTCCTCTAATTCAAATAACATGTAAAATAAAAATAACGTGCTTATATGCTCCGTGATAGATTTATTTGCAAAATCTACAAGTAGCATTCTTTTTAGTCACATTAAATTTAGATTTCATCTTTTCTTTATACTTACAACATATACTTACACGCACACAATTCCTTCATTTTACATGCTTGTTGGGAGTTTTCTTACTCCCCTGGGGTTTGTGCACCCCAGATTCAAGAACCGTTCTTTCTTCGCAAGACGAGCGTATTTCAAGGATCAGGCTGAGTGATAGTGATCACCTTTTGTCCTATCATTCTCCCAACTTCAGTTTATTTAGGTAGTTATTTGTTTTAGACTTTTTCTTTTAGCCACATGTGGTGTTCCAGAAGATGATGTATTTTCCTCTTTCCCATTTTGGATAGTTGTGGACTTGTCGTAGAACTTGTAAACTTCAAAGATTTCTTTACCTATCTATTTTTCTTTGTTATCTTAGTTACATACTCTATAGTGTAGTTTAGCTTTATATTTGTATACAGGATGATCTAGAGGCGTGGATGTGACCGAAGGGTTGCATTGTCGGCCGAGTCATGTTCTAAGTTATGACATTTTGGAATCGGGGCGTGACAATTAGCACTACGGTGGCCGCTACCAATAAACTCGCTCCCCCTTCCTAAACCCCTCATCTTCTCTTTTCGTCGTCACTTCCTCCTCCTCTCCATTCCTTCATATTTGTGCCCCTTTGCCTCCTCTCCCTCCCACCTCAACCCGAAAAATGTTGCATTACAATTGTTTAATAGATTATAATTGATAAATGTTGTGCATTTTAATTGTTTGATGGATTGTCTTGTGAGTTCAAAGTACATTAATGATGCATCCAAGTTGTTCAATGCTACGTCTGAGAGGGATGTTGTTTCATGTAATGTAATGAGGTGTTGTAGAGTTAAGAGTATAAGATGAGGTGGTAAAGTTTGAGAATATAAGGAGGTTGAGGTTTTGTTGGATAAGACTACATATATGACTATTTATCAGTGTTATTATACGGAGAAGAATTTTCATATGTTTTTAGTGATGTATAGGGAGATGAAAGAGAAAGAGTTAAGGTTCTGTCCCATGCGATTAGTTTAGTTGTGAATAGGTTGTGTAAGGATGGAAGGCATTTGAAAGGATGACGATTTTGTAGATGGTTGTAGTGCACTTATAGACTAGTTTGCAAAAGGTAGGAATGAGGAGCAAACGGTAGTAGTTTTTGTTAGGATGCAGGGCAAGGGGTTTGAGCCAAATGAGGTTGTTTTATGATGTGGTTGTTAATTGCTTGTGTAAGTCTAAAAAGTTGGAGAGCACTAAAGAGTGATTCTGAGTTTTATAAAGAGAAAAGTGTGGGGTCAATGTAGTTTTCTATATGCATTATATGTGAAATGTAATAGCAATATAACTTCTAAGTTAAATGTCTTATTTATGAGTTAGTTATTAAAATTATTAGTTATTTGTTAAACTTATGAGTTAGCTGCTAATCTTATAAGTCAGTTGTAACCTTCTTAATTATTTGTTAAACATAAGGTAGTTGTTAAACTTATGAATTAATTACTAAACATATGAGTTAGTTGTTAGAATTACATCATATAATGCAAGAAAAATATACATAATAACATTAAACAAAACAAATAATTATTTTTAACCAAAGTTAATGACAACCACATCGAAGTGTTTTAACAACAAATAAAAAAGCTTAACAACAAAGTCATAACCTTAACAACCAACGCATAAACTAAACAACTGGTGAAAAAATTTAACAACAAACACATAAGCTTAACAACAAACAATAAATCTTAACAACACATAAGCTTAACAACCAACGTATAAGATTATCTGACAAAAAGTTTAACAACAAACACATAAATTTTACAACTAAGACATAAAGTTAACAACAAATGCATAAATTTAACAACAAGCTTTTTGTTAGATGTTAAGCTTACATGTTGGTTGTTAAGCTTATGTGTTTGTTATTAAGCTTTTTGGTTAGATGTTAAGCTTATGTAAGCTTATGTATTGGTTGTTAAAATTATATATTTGTTTTTAAACTTTTCGTCAGATGTTAAACTTGTGTGTTGGCTGTTAAGTTTATGCATTTATTGTTAAGTTTTTATTAGTTGTTAAGCTTATGCGTAGATTGTTAAGCTTATGTATTTGTTGCTAAGCCTTTTATCATATAAGCTTGTGTTGGTTATTAAATTCATGTGTTTGTTGTTAGGCTTTTTTCTTAGCTCTTAAATTTATACATTGGTTACTAAGATTATACGTTTGTTAAGCTTTTTCCATCAATTGCTAAGCTTGTGTGTTGCTTGTTAAGTTTAAGCATTTGTTGTTAAGCTATTTCATTAATTATTCAGTGTAGTCATTAGTTGTTCAGCTTATCTAATTAATAAACTTTAAGCATTAGTTGTTATGGCATCAGACTGAGTTGTTAAAGTTTACTTTTGTGCCATTAATCCTTCTCTAATGAGAAGGCTATTCTTTCTATATCATTAACTTCGCTTTGTCCATGGAATTGAAATGGATTGAGACTCTTGATGAAATAATAATAGTGTTCATAACCTTCACATTTAGAACTCTATGCGACTTAAGCTTGAACTATACTCACATCGACACAAATACGAAGAACATCAAAATTTAAAGCTTTTTCATAACTAGAGCTAAATTATATAATAAAATCAAAGGGCTAAATAACAACCAAGCTATATAGAAAAAAGATAAAAATACCATGGCAGTGGCTGTGGAGCCTCATGTAACCATATTAAAAAAGGTTAAAAAACAAAAAAAGCGTGAACCATATAAGCACATAATAATCTCATTCACGTGTGGTGGTGGTGGATGCTCGATGCTAGGCAGCGACGAGGAGATTGGTAGCATTGGAAATGAGTAGTGGTATTTGTGGTCAAGGGGTGGGGGCAGTGACTTCGGTGGCGATTGTGGTGAATTTGGTGGAGGTGGGGAAAAGTGTGGCAACGGGGTGCCATATATGGTAATTCGGTGGCAGCAAAGATGAATAGTATAGCGACAGAGGTGAGTAATGTAGCAGAGGATTCCACAATGATGTGTCATCTTCTTCCATTATACAGATAAAAAAAACCCTAACTCGGTTTTAAGAAATTAGAGATATATAGAGGAAGAAGAAAAGTGGGTTTTTTGGATTTGTGATGGCGGAGAAAAGGAAGAAAGAAAAAGAGAGGGAGGAGAGGGGGTTTACACCCCACACAAACTCTAATAAAAAGGGGTAGAATGGGGAAAAAAGATTTTTTGAATTAGTGGTGATATGATACCATATTTAGGGGGCTGCGAGCATAACAAACTTGATTTTAGGGGTAAATGGGTTATTGACTTAGTCTTGGTAGTGAGTGAATTCGCTTTTTTATTTTCGGGGCAAAAAACGGTTTTCCCTTTTTTTTTAATTATATCAGATATATCTCTCAAATTAAAATTTCTTAAATGTTATCTAGATTCTATTTCTCTATTGTTTCCTAATATTTTTCATTTTGATTTCATTTCTCCATTGTGTAGCCACTGTACAGAATGACTAAAAACATTTGGATAAGATAACAATCTTAATCAAAGAGCATAAAATGGTTTATGCACATATGCCAAGAAAATGTTAAATATTGCATGAAAGAAGAGGGGGTTGGTAAGAGTAAAGGAAAACCATGAAAGAATAAAAAATATCTGAAAAAGTATAGTAAGGAAAAAAATTACATGGATACTCTATAAAAGTTATTTTTTATTGTCTTTCTCGATAATCATTGAAGATTACTAGATGATATGTGGGATTCGGATCCTCTCCATTTAGATGGTAATTAGATAATCTCCAATTTCTTCCACCATCATCATACATTTGGAATTTAAGGGACAGAGTTAGGCCATGAGATAAAACTACTATGGTCTCACTATTACTTGAAAATCACTATCACAATAGTGGAATCCTACATGGCCTAATCTCATCCATTGAATTCGGAATATACGATAATCAATGGAAGAACTGGAGACTCTCTAATTACCATCTAATTAGAGAGGATCTAAATTCATGTTATATTATCTTTAAAACTTTTTTTTGGTCTTGAAGAGAAGAGTCTACCAATTTTGATTGAAAATAATCATCTTTGTCGCACTATGTGGTTTAAAGTAACAACTCTCACTATCTCTTATTTTTTTTATAAATACTAGCATGCAATACGTGTGTTGCACGTGATGCATATTAAGAAACAATATGAGTCAAAATCCATAATATTTTCCATAATTATGCACTGAACTTATACACAATACACAAGATAAATGTCAATTAACCATTATCTCACAAGACTTAGAATATTGTCCATAGAGAAGGAACCTAATCAACCATTTATATGTTGAGCGTGATAAAAGTGACTGCTCAATCAAGAAGAGGTAAGTTGATCTTAACTTCAATTAACTAATATTCAGCATCACATTACAAACCAGGAAAGTATTCGATTAGCATGACGATATACATACAATGAGAGTAAAAAAGAGTCAACATGATAGCATTCAAACATAGTGATGCGGCATAAACATGTACCAAAAAGGTTGCAAGTGTACAACCGTGTCAAGTTATAGTATAAAGATATCGATCCCACGAGGAAGGTGTTTTGTAGGAGAAAATATAGTTCTTATGTTGTGTGCGTGACAAATAGGAGTGATGAGTGAATGTGATTGTGGAGAGATGAAGAGAATGAAAATGATTGTGTAAATGAATATATTTGAGAGTGGAAGTGATAATATAAATATGATCAACAAGGCAAGAAGGAAAAATCAAGAACAAATAAAAATCAAGAATGTAAAGATAGAGGATTCAATTAAAGATATGGGTAATCTAGAATTGAATCCACTTCTTAGAAAAAGGTGATTCCCTAGAGGATTCTAGCCTAAAGGCGAATCAAAGAAAATAAAAATAAACAAAAAGAAAAACTAAACCAAAGAAGGTTCTAGCCTCAAGGTGAATAGTATAAGAAATTAAAATCTAACTATAAAATAAATTACAAAATCTAAACTACAAAATAAATTGCAAGAATTAAATGCAAGAAAATAAATCTACTCTATAAGAATGAAATAAATCTAATCTATAAGTATGAAATAAATCTAAGGCAAGAGGGTTCTAGCCTCTTGGCTATTTAAACAAGAAAATAAAATCTAATTACAAGAATGAAAATAAATCTAAACTAATAAGCAATAAAAGAGAAATAAAAAAAATAAACCTTCAAATTAATCTCCATCTTCATCTTCATCTTCATCACCCAACAAAGAGAAGAAGAGAAAAATTTAAAGTGGTGAAAAAATTATTTTATTAATTGTAACAAAAAGTTATAAATTTAGAAGACCTTCTCAATTAAGAGTAGTTCTCCTCTCCAAAAGGAGTTACAAAAATTTTCACACCTCTAACCCCTCACTCTCTACCCCTATTTATAGTAAACATCAATGAATGTGAGCTCTTGGATTGAAATCTTATTCAAAACCATCAAAAATCAGCCCTTAATTCGTAACAGAATTGTTAGTATCGATGCCAGCATCTGTTCGCGGGGAAAGTTGGTGTTTTCTTCATTATCGATGTCATTGCACTCAGTTAACAACTTTATGCGTTACAAAGAGATCCGGTCTTTTTATAAGATCCGGCTTACAATTAAAATCAAAATAAAACAAAGAAATCAAAATTACAACTTCTCTCTTTGTGAACAAATCGCAAGATCCTGTTATTCGGTCTCTTGCTTCTGTGGGTTGTTTGATTTTTTTGTTTTCTTCGGCTTCTACAGGCTACTCGGCTTGATTCTGGGCTTGGGCTTTTTGGCTCTTGCTTGTGTTCTTCATTTAATTCATGGGTTTTTGTCGAGAGATGGGATTTTGAGCTTTATTCTTCATTAACCTGCAATTAAAGATAAAAACAATTATTAGTGGTATATTTATTTATATAAAATAGATAATGAGGGTATAAAATTATAATAAAATGTGATTATCACATAGCTTTATTGTTGAAAGCCAATAATTAAAAATAAATAATATTTCTTACACACAACAAGAAGTTAATGAATTTCCAGCATATACAAGTTTTCTAAAAGAAGCATCCCTTTATGCATACATAAGATCACATACCCGCATTACCGGTAATATAGTCCCTCAAAGAAGGCACTTAAATTCCTGCAAACCCCAAAAACCTTTGTATTATTTTTTTGAAAGATAAAATATAGTAGCAATAATAAGTACAAAAAAAAGTAAAGTAAAATTATACAATACACTGTCAAAGTTGTAACTCCATTTTCAAAGGTGAGGTTGTTAGTGTATATCTTTTCACGAATTTTCCTTCTTTGTCCACAAAGAACTTAGTGAAATTTCACTTGATGTCATCGCCAAAAAACCTCTTTTCTTTGATTTCAAGAACTTATAAAGAGTAGTAGCATCCTTCCCATTAACTTCAACTTACAAAAAATAATGAGTCGGTGACATATAGTTACATGAAATTTCCTTCTAGAACAATGGCAACATAGTGAAAATTTCTGTTGTATATTTTGTTAAGTGCAAGGGAGATCTATAACTAAGCCAAAATTTAAAGCTAATAATCATGTCGTGTGAAAATTAACATTGCATTTTCCTTTTCCAATCACGTTACCCATCGAAAATTAGATCTAGTTAGTTTGAAAATATTCATATTCAGATCATCTTTGCAACCTTTGTTGGATTTTATTTGAATTATCTTTACTGATAAAAGATAATGATATTCGGACAAGAATAAATTTGTAACAATAACAGCTATCTATAAAGCAATTTAGAGAGCTAAGAGCAGAAGAAAGTTTTTCTTAAAGAAAGTATAATAAACAAATGCACAAAAAATAAGATTATATCTTTTTTTATACACACCAAATCAAATGATACAGTAGCAAGAAGGAATAGACTGCATTTTGTCTCAACATGTTCTTACCTTTGGTGTTGTCTTCGATGTTGTTCAGGTTTGTCCTCGATACCCCACAACTACCTCCGCATCAATGCTCAAATGCTCGAATAGGGCCTCAATCGTTGGATTACCAATACCAACCCCCAAAACACCAAAAAAATTACCCAATTAATCAAACAAACCAAAAAACAAACAACAAACAAACAACAAACAAAACTTAATTCAAAATCTAATCTTTATCGCTCCATTCGATTCTTGAGCTTTAGCAAGAACCTTTCATTATCCTCCTTCGCAGTTTGTACCAACCTCTCAAGCAAATTTTAGAAATATGCATGCATACAATTCTAAAAAAATAAAATCTGTGAATGAGATGAATCAGATCATACCTACAGATATACCTCATTGTATAATGTATTAAATTTAGCAACTTTCTTTTGATTCCTAATTAAAAACAATGAATGTTGTAGAAGAAAAAAAACCCTCAAGTAATATCAAATCAACCAATTCACATATTGAATTCAGATGACGAAGGAAATCAAATCAAATAAGACTAATCAATCTAAATCATTTAATTGGTTAATCTGAACTGGTGATAGTGTATATGAAGTGTGGAGTTGGTTCTCTGTTTTTTTACATGAGATGGACTTGTTGCTTGTGTTACATCATTTTCTCCTCTGTTACACTATTTTCTTGTGTCTAATGAATGAAGTTGGTAGAGGCTTTTGTCTGCTTTTCTCTGTTGTTGCCTTAGAAAATTTTAGATTAATTGTTGATATTTACTTGGCCTTCAAATATTTAAACTCATATAGTTTCTTTAATATATTATATAAGACTTCAGAATAACTAACAGCTAGCTATCACAGGCAAAAGTGGTACACATGGTATAATGAAAGATCCAATCTTTTTAAGGCATGATTTTAGCAGGCGAGTGTGTCAAAGTACCACATGCTTAGTGAAAAGATAAGTTACTATTTCTGTTTTGTACGATCAACTTAAAATTTCATAAAGCTAAGAGAAAGTACCCACAATAAGGAGAGCTTTCCGAAAAGGATACTTCTGTTGACAATAAAGCTCCAGAAAATGGTTTAAGTGTGCTGTAAAAAGAGAGTCACCATATGAGTAATAATGGTTCAAAACATTCCATCATACCATATCTGTTACTTAGCAATAGGCTTAGCAAGAGCTATCATATTATCAGTCTTATAAACAGAAATACATAAAAAGTAATTAGTTCTATTGTACTCTCTTTCCCCACTCTCTTTATGTTTATTTTGTATATTTTACTCTAATTAAATAAAAAAGTTCATCGGCATCATGCCCCGATTACTAAAAAAACTACAAAATATAATATTTACATATATTACGTGAATTTCTCTAGATTTAACTTTATTTCTCTAAATTTTACGGGTACTACTTACATATAAGAAATCAAAACACAAAGAAACATTCAAATAACTAAAACAAAATGCACAATGAGTCAGGTAGATATAAGTATAATGAATGAAATAGAAGGCAAAATGCTCCAAGTGGGATTAGCTAATTGAGAAATGAAAAGAAATTGCCTATCTAATTACCACAACATAATTAGATAATTTATTACAAATTGAGCTCAAAAGTACTTCACATCAAATCGAGAACATATAATGAGTAAGATGATCAAAATCAAAGAAAACTTGAAGAAAGTATCAATTTACCACAACATAATTACGCCAAGCCATCACATTATGCAGCATTCCATACACCCACTCCCCAAAACTCTTCAAACCTCTCTGTCCGCTAATCACCAACCAAAACTCCAACGCCAGGGATCCAGAATACACCAACGACGTCAGCAAGAGAGGAAACACCAAAGCTCACCACTGCGGTAAAAGCGTTAAGTGTCCATAATTACCTCAAAATCACTCAAAAAACAAGAGAAATGAAGATCTCAGGGTCCAATACCGTATGATCCGCTCTAATTCCAAACACGCCAAAGAGCGAGGCCAAATCCCTAAATCTCTCGGCCTACCCAAAACAAAATGGTGCATATAAATTTTGGGTGTAGAGAATTTATAGAGGGAAGATAATTTGGGGGTTGAGAAACGGAAGAAGCGGAAGAGGCAGAGGGAGGCAGGTGGGTGGAGCGGCCGAGGAGATGACGATTAAATGCGGGAGCAGGGAGCGGGTGGGATGAAGAGGCAGGGGGCATTCATCTGTTTCTCAGTGGTTGAGAAACGAAAGAATCAAAGATGAAGACGCATGGGTTAGAGTGGGAGGGGAAGGGCATGATACTGGCAACCCACTCAGGTTTTAATATGAATTAATAATCTTAAACACTGATAATCATAATTAAGCAAGTTGAAATATAGGATAAAATTATAATTAATCAAGTTGAAAGGGGCAAAATGGGTATGCAAAAGTTTTGACACTTATTTTCTCTTTTATAAGTAGTATAGATTTATCAATTATAAATAATTTAATGTTTTTATGTGTCTAATGAAAACTATTTAATGTTTTTTTGTTTAGTTAATTGCATTTTGACTGATTCTTTTGTGTGCTAACTAAATTTTTATTTGGTTGCTCATGAATTTTGTTGAACTAATATAGTGCACGTGCTTTGCACGAGAGCATTCCTACTTTATTTTATACTTTTCAAATTTTTTTGTTGGCTACAAAAAATGAAATGACTTATATAGCAATATAAATTCTAAACAATTACAATTTTATTTAAATGAATAAATTGTAAAACTGTATGATCAGTTATAGTTTGGATAATTATTATAATTTATTCATAATTAATTAAAATAATTATAATATATTAAATAGTTTTTTATCTTTTAAATAAATAATATTATACTTTTATACTTTGCATAATTATAATACTATTAGTAACTATATTTTATTTTGATAATTATTTTATTATACTATAAGTAAATAATTTACTAAATTGTATAATTATTAAATTATAGTGTAATTTATTAATTTAAAAATATTATTAAAATGATTATACTATTAATACTATTACAATTATAATAAATGCAAATTGTTTTTCATACTATTATCATATTTTTGAAAGGCTAATAAGATATAAGGTAACATGTAGTCCTCCATGAGAGATGAAACCCAAAGTTATAGGCATAAGCCTAATGAATTTTTGTGATTTTTAATTTTTATAGATTTTACATTTTATGTGAAGATAAATTAGGGATAAATTTCAAATTTTCTATTAGATAACATAATTAAATAATAAAATAATAGTGTGACCAAAGGTTTTGAAAAAGTGAAGAAATATATAATTAATAAGAGGTTATATATAATTAGTGAATGATTAATTATAATTAATAATGTATTTGAGAATTATCAAACTTAAAGGGGTAAAAATGAAAATCAAAAGTTTTGACAAGGCAATCCTCTTTTATATGTAGTGTAGATTTGTAAAAAGTTTAGCGTGTTTATTGCAAAGTTTATAATTTTTAGGGGCTATTTGTGTTATTTATAGGTTTTTAGTGTGTTTATAGGTTTAAAAATTTCATGCCATTTTTTACAAATTTTAAATTTTTAGGGGTGTTTTTGTAATTTTTAAAACTTACGAGATACTTTCTCTAAAGTCAAAAATTTTTTAGTTTCTATCTATCATATATTTTTCATATTTCTCACTGAATTGAAGTAAGTAAAATTTATAATTTTAAGATTTTTTAATAAATTTTTGAATTTGTAGGGGTGTTTTTACAATTTAAAAAACTTGGAGGATTTTTTATACAAAGTGCAAAAACTTTTAGGTGTTGGCTACCATATGTTTCTTGGAGTTCTCTGCGAACTGAAATAATAAGAATTTGAATTATATCAAACGTATCTTCTTTATCCAATAACGTTAAGTCTTATTATGAATAGGATAAATTATTTAATTACTAAATTCGAAGAAGATAGGGTAATTAGAACAGATTAGGATAACATTATAATATTCAGAAAAAATTAACGGGGTAAAAACAAAAATTAAAAGTTTTGATACGACAATCCTCTTTTATATGGAGTGTAGATTTGTAAAAAGTTTAGAGTGTTTATTGCAAATTTTATAATTTTTAGGGATTGTTTGTATTATTTGTAGGTTTTTAGTGTGTTTATAGGTTTAAAAATTTTATGGCATTTTTGATAATTTTTTAATTTTTAGGTGTGTTTTGGTAATTTTTAAAACTACGAGATGCTTTATCTAAAGTAAAAAAATTAGTTTCTAGATAGCATATATATTTTAGATTTCTCACTGAATTGAAATAAGTAAAATTTATAATATTTAATATATATTAATAAAAAATTGAATTTATAGGGATGTTTTTGCAATTTAAAAAACTTGGAGGATTTTTTATACAAAGTCTAAAAACTTTTAGGTGCTGACTAGCATATGTATTTTTGGAGTTCTCTGCGAACTGAAATAATAAAGGATTTGAATTATATCAAACATATCTCCTTTATCCAATAACATGTCAAGTCTCATTATGAATATGATAATTTATTTGATCATCAATTCAAAGAAAATACGATAATTAGAACCGATTAGGATAACAATGTAATATTCAAAAAAATTTAAGGGTAATATTGATCACAGAAAGTTTTTCCTGAACTCGTACTTTTAAAGATACTAGTTGGATTACACGTGCAATGCACGTGGTAAATTTATATTTATATTTATTTTTTATTTTTTTAGGGATTGATTTGATACAAATTTATTGAATTTAAACCATGTAGCAAACATATAGATAGATGATAAAAATTCACAGTGTTTGATTAATGAAATTACATTTATGGATCAGTTGGACGATAAAAATGAATACTTAATATTAGTATAGTGCACGTGTTTTGCACGTGGATATAATTGTCGAATATTCCAAAATCTTTTTGTGGATAGAAAAGTGATAAATTAACCAGCCTGATGGAATAGATAGAAAGGGTAAAGCAAAGCATTAGAAAGAGGTAAGAATGTTTTTTATTAGAACTAATATTAAGTATTCATTGTAACGATTATTAACATCCACATGTTGATATTATGTATTTGTTAGCAATCTCATTATGTTAGGTTGGTCGGATCTAATTTTTTTTTGCTAAAATTTGAAGAAAATAAAGAATTTATTTTCTAATTTCAATCAGAATGAATAGAAAATATTCAAGTAGTTAAAATGAATAAGTAATATCATAAAAGTAGAAAATAGAGAAAACATTAAAAATAGAAACATATAGAAACTAAAAATAAAATTTCAATGATTTTTTTCCCAAAGAACCAAGTAATTGGTAGAATTAAGCAAATTTGGGTAGTGGAATGCACATTACAAGATAAGAGCAATCTTAATTGTTACACATCTAAGAATAGACAAAAAGTAGGTTAAATTTCAGAAAATCCCCTAATAATTTTAGGTGCTTCGCATAATACCCTCACTATTTTGTTTTTCCACTTAACCCCTAAAACTCCAAATTGTCACCTCCATATTTTGTTGAGTAGGAGTCAACAATGGTCCTAAATCAATGATTCGAAACTTCCTTTCTTTAATCTTGATTCACATGGAAATTCAAAAATTATAATAATACTGATGAAATTGGGTAGATCCGACTTCCTACGAGCATGGGTATTGTCTAACCGGATTTCTTAGTTTAGATACTATAGGGAAGGCCCGATAAAAATGCATGACATGACCACATAATCCCTATACTTTAACTTTTTCCACTTAAGACCCCAAACTCCAAAGTGTCTTAAATAACCCTTTAACCTTCTAATGTTTCCCTAAAAACCTTTTTAGGATTATTTGAAACACTTTAGGAATCTTAGGAGTCAAGTGGAATAATTTAAAAAATATTGGGGGTTTATCTGATACGCTTAAAATTTTTAGGGTTAGGTGGAAAAAGTTACAGTGGGGATGTTGGAGAAATAGAATATTAGGGGTATTGTTAGAAAAACACCCTAATAGTAAACTACAAATCCTAGGACTCATGTGAATGACATTTTTGTAATTATCCTAAAGCATGTGCGATCTAGATTTACCCGTGTAGGACTTTGTTTTGGTAGGAATACTATTCCTTATAGTGTATTCTTAGAGGCTTTGCTGAGTTTGCTCCATATAAAAAGGATCCTATACGCCTTTAAAAGCAGATAAGAAGTGAATATGGTTTCGGTCCATATGAAAAGGATCTTATACACATTAAGAAACAGATTAAAATAAATTTTGTCATAGTTCTAATCCATATATAAAACGGATTGATGAGCTGTACAAAAATGTTTAAGGTTTAAACTTATAATCAAGAATTTTTGTGTAATAGAAGGGTATAATTTAATTAAAAGAGTAGTTTTTTTCCCTCGTCTTTTCTTTATTTTCCTTGTGGTGAAATGCAATAAGCAAAATGCTTCATTAGACAACACCTTTTCAAAGTGGACAAGAAACATATAATATATTCTTTTGTACAAGAACTACCAACAAAATTAGTGTTTATTACTAATACCGCTCGACTAACATCGCATCTAACAAAACAAAACAAAACAAAAATCAAACCATGAGATTAAATAGCTCATTCTGATGCTTGTATTGAAATGCGTGATTGGTGAAAAGTCACACGCGCGTTAGAGCGACGCTCCTTGGCCTGGAAGTAGCCATTGCACTCATCAAATTCGAGGCTTCGGAAGCAATTCTGGGTACTCTTTGCGGTGATGGGTGTGGGCATTGAGACAGAGCCTACTTCTTTGACATGGGCTCGGGTTGTGCTCGACCCATGGCATCAGTGGAAGAGGAGGAGGAGATTGGTGATGGGGAGCTAAGGTTAAGTAGTTTTTATATTTGTAATGGGGTTTGGGAGTTAAAGACATAGAGGATATGAAGATGCTTGATTTAAGAGCCAGGGAGTTACTGGGATTCGAAAGGACTTGAATTAAGAAGAGCGAGTGATTTGCTGAGCTTTGAAAGGACAGATCTCTTGCCGATTTAAACGTTATATAAAGCCATTCACATTTTTTTGTGACGGCTATTCATAAATTTGCGGGTGTCACCTCTTTGTCTCTCTTTTTTTTAAACAACTCTTTAAACTGTATTGATTAGTTAATTATTAAAGTAGAATATTGTTAAATGGATTGGGGGTATTTTACATTGGTTGAAGGGTAATTTGGGGTAGAGAAAGTTTTTCTTGAACTCCCTCTTTTAAAGTGTAGATGACTAGTTTTTATGCACGTACAATGCACGTGGTTAAATATCAAAATAGTTTTTTTATTTTATTACTATAAATAAGTCAGATTCATTTTAATTATTAGATTTGCTATAATTTTTTTTAAACATTATAAAAAAATTGATGTAATAGATTTTTGTGCTAAACGAGGATCAATATACTTAACAGGGATAACATAATTGATTTCCGCAGAAAAAGATATCAGTTGACATAATAATATCTTCAAGCATAATAGTAAACTAAAATAAGCTAAATTGATACTACGTGTCATATTCTAAACTATACTAATCCTAAGCTATAGCATGGAGTCAAGGATGAATAACAATATCATTATGAACTATAGTTCTAGCAATAAAAAAAATAGCATTTCTTATTGCATTGAAAATATAATTACACTGCACTTTTCAATATTATAAGCTCATGTTTTATAATAAACAATCTCAAAAGTAAACATAAAAAAAGAAGTACGATAAACATGATATATATATATATATATATATATATATATATAAACATTATAAGCTCATGTTTTATAATAAACAATCTCAAAAGCAAACATAAAAAAAGAAGTATGATAAACATGATATATATAAGATCTTAGCCTACATTATTTGATAGAATTAAAATAAATAAAAGACAAAACTAAAGATTAATGGTAACTATAGTATAATTTTATGTGATAAAAGCAATCACATAAGCATACAAAAATACTAAAGATTTTGCATGAAAATTCATTCTAAAAATTCCTAATTTTACTCAAAAATTAAGTTATAGCATAAAATGTTCAATAAATATTATCATTTATTCTTTTTGTTTCATATTTTAATTGAGCCTCATCATCTACATCAATTGTGATATCATATTGGAGTTGAATTTCTTAAAAATAATCTCTTCAAATAATAAAGTCCAACACAAAAATTAACCCATTTGTCTTCTGCTCCCTCTCAAAAACCATAACCCTAATCCATGAAATGAGTTTGTACATAATGAAGAACAAAAGACAATGTCAAGAGACAAATAAGAAAAAAGAAGGAATTGAATAAGAATCGCTAGGTTTGTACATGATAAAGAGCAAAAGACAAGATAAGAGTCCAGAAATATATTAGGATATAATTGGATCAATTAATTATATTATTACTCATAATTGATATGCAAAAGAGACAAAATGTATTGACAATCTTAAATTATAAACAGACTGTATGAGCCCTCTAACATAATTTTTTAATGCAAGCAACCCCCAAGATTAATTTTGAAAATTTCTTGTTTTATGGAAGAGTTTGGGTGTAGAGAACAAATATTAAATTATCTAATCCGATTAAACTACGATCATATAAGTTAACCGCATACATAAAATTTATTTTAACCAAAACCCATATATAAGTATTATAATTTGGCATTGAGATCAAAGATACGTATGTGATTCTCTTTGACTTTTATACAAACAATATCTAATTAAATAATAATAGTATAATTAAACTTTGTGATCTAAACAGAAATCAAGCATACAATATAATTAATTATTTTAAATAATCTAATCTAATCTAATAATAAGAAAATAAATGAAAGTACTGTGAAAGTTGTTGCAGTTTTATATAATTCTTAAACAATCTAATCTATTCTAATAAGAAGAAAATAACAAAGACACATACTTGTTGAAGGAGATAAAAGTACTGTGAAAATTATTGTAAATTTTTTATCTAAAAAAATATCAAATATATAATATAATTAATTGCTTTAAAATAATCTAATCTAATCTTATAACAAAGACACATGCCTCTAGAAGAAGATAAAAGCGCTATAGAAATTATTGTAATTTCTTGGATTATATATATTGGTATATGATGTTACATGTGAGAGGATAACAATTATAAATAGAGTTCTTTTTAAATAATAATAGTATAATTAAATTTTGAAACTAACTATGTAGTATTTTGAACTACTTTAATTTTAGTTAGTGAGATATCGTCACTTTATGTGTAATTATTAATCATATAGCATGTGATTAATTGTATGCAAATTGACATTATTAATCATATAGCACGTGAATAATTGTTACAGTTTGATCATTGATCACCTATAAGAGGGAGGGGATAAATTTGATATTTAATAAATCGTCTAATTAACATAAGCGTACCGTGAACTACTTGAACTTTAGTCGGTGAGAGATCACCATGTTGTGTGTAATTATTAATCATATAATATGTGAATAATTATTCTCAGTTTAACATAATTAATCATGTAGCACATGAATAATTGTTTGTAGATTGATTATTGATCAACATGTAAGAGCAAGTGGGGGTAAATTTGGCATTTAATAAATCATCTAATTTACCTAAGTTGCTCTTTCATTTATGTTTATATTTTAATTTAAACTATATCATTATCTTCATACTATGTATATCCAATAAGAATTCATCAATTTATCAACTTACTCTTACTTAATGGATTAATATTTGAATTCCAAGGATATTTTTGTCTACTAAAAGATTTTCTAAAACTCGTGCTTTTAAAGGGAGTATGATATATATATATATATATATATATATTTGACCGCATAACCTGAACCTCCGAAACCTTAATATCTCCAACAGTAAACCAGCCTCAATAGAGGTCGAGAATTCAAAAACCACCCCAACACAGCCCTGTCTTAAAGTAAATGGCCTTTGGTGACTAGGACCTAGTTGGGAAGAGTGCGATTTCAACCCGATCCATTCACCTGAGTTAACAATAACCTAAAATTTGCAACTTTCGACAGCCCCCAGTTAGGGGGGCGTAACCCCAATTTTGATGTGCCACACCACATTATCATACAAATCATCTCATACAAGGAGATGCTTCACATCTCAGGTTAAATGTTAGTATGTGCAAATATCTAACTTCAGGTTATAAACTTTTTAGTTTGAAGCGAAAAAGAATCATAGTAAATTTTTTTTAGTTTCTAGCTAGCATATATTTTTCAGATTTCTCACTAAATTGAAATAAGTAAAATTTATATTTTTAAAGATATTTTAATAAAATTTTGAATTTTTAGGGGTGTTTTTACAATTTTTAAAACTTACGAGATACTTTTTCTAAAGTAAAAACAAATTCAGTTTCTAGCTAGCATATTTTTTTTTCAGATTTCTCACTGAATTGAAATAAGTTAAATTTATAATTTTTAAGATATTTTAATAAAATTTTGATTTTGTAGGGTGTTTTTACAATTTTAAAAACTTGGAGGATTTTTTTATATAAAGTCCAAAAACTTTTAGGTGCTGGCTAGCATATGTTTTTTTGGAGTTCTCTGTGAACTAAAATAATAAAGGATTTGAATTATATCAAACATATCTCCTTTATCCAATAACATGTTAAGTCTCATTATGAATATGATAAATCATTTAATTACCAATTCAAAGAAGATATGATAATTAGAACAAATTAGGATAACAATGTAATATTCAAAAAAAATTAGGGTAATATTGACAATGAAAAGATTTTCCAAAACTCATATTTTTAAAGAGAGTAAGAACTATGATATGATATGATATATTTGACCAAAAGTAAAAATTTACTGAAACTTATATAATTGTTACGTATCACATTTTGATTCATCTATCCAATATGATAATTCTAAAATTCTAGCATGGGAAATGACTGTCGAACAGTCCATCTTATAAAAATCGATAATTTCACACTCGTAATCAATTTTTAACGCAAAGTTCTAAAATCCCAACTAAATTCATGGAAACAAATAGCTCCAGCCACCAAAAAAGGAAGGGGGGAAAAATCACCTACAACTACCGCCGCCTTAGTACTTGTTTCGGGTTCGGGTTTTTGGGTGCGGGTACAATTCAAACCGCATCAAATCCAAGTCAGAATCCAGAATCCACTTTATGACTCCACTACCACGAGCCAAGGAACCACTCCACCGCCGGCGAGAAAAGAGAAGCAATCATGGCGCCAAAAAAGCGCCGCTGCTCTCCGACGCCCGATACAGACGGAATCTTCAACGGCATGGTCGTCTTCTTCGTTCCCAAGGGAATTCAGCAACGAAGACTGCAGGTTCAATCAAATTTCCGTTAATTTCTCGCGATTTTAGTCAAATTTCCCATTTTTATAATAATTTGATCGTATTTCGTGTAATTTCATTTACTAGGTTTGGAAACAAAAATTGGAGCAGATGGGGGCTAGGGTTGAGGATCAGTTATCTAAGAAAGTCACTCATGTGTTTGCTGCGGACTCTAATGCGATTATTCAACAAGTGGATCATGAGCATTTGAAACACTTCACAGGAGTAAGTAATATTTTTCCCCGTTGTAAATGTAGTTCAGTCATTAGGTTATGTTTGTTGATGGCATGGTATCCTCACGTTGTATAAAATTGGAATTGGAAACGAAAGACACTGATGAATAGTGGCAGCATAAGTATTTTTTTAAAGGGGGAAAAAAAAGAACCAAAGGACCACTCACAGGAGAACCCTTTCCTGCATCAGGCACTAGTTTTTTTTAACGTCTAATTAGATCGGGTAATTATTCAAATTAAGAAGAGAAGCTCTTTGTTTTTTTACTAGAATTGGAGCCGTAAGGCTCTATCCATTTGTTCACTAGACCCACATGTAAATGTGAATTTCTTTTGGAGTAAGACAAAAGAAAAAACAAATTTTGAATGATCTGGTAAGGATCAACTCAAAATTCTACTAAAAAGTAAGAATATTAAAGAATATAATAACAAATTCCATTTTCGTGTGAGTATTTCTATGTAAAAGCAGAGATTGCGATTCGATAGTGTTATGCTCGCCAGAAAGTTTGAGAATTTATCACTTAATGCTCTAAGATTGTTTGTTTAGTTATCTATTGTTCGCGGGAAAAATTGTGTTCTTCATTGATGTCATTGCACTCTTTGATAACAGTTAATCGGTTACAAAGATCCGGTCTTTTTATAAGATCCGGTTACAACGAAATCAAAGAAAAAGAAATAAAAATTATAACTTTCCTTTTTCGAACAAATCGCGAGCTCCTGTTCTGCGGTCACTCGCTTTTGTGGGTTCTTCGCCTGCGCCGGGGTTTATCCGTGGACTACCACGTGATCTAGATCCGGTCGGATCTACACGATATAACGGGTATTATTTCGCAAAGAAAATAATAGCCGGTGGGATTAATTCACCAAGGAAATAATCGCCCTCTCGGGATCAAAGGCCAAGCTTTGATCCGGAGTATTACTGTGTAGATCTCAGATCCGATTCCTCTCGAACTCCTGCCTTATTTGACTTGGATGCTCGCCAAGACTAGATCTATGGAATGGTCTTCAAGTCTTCATAAACTCCAAAGTTAATTCTCAGTTCGACAGAGTTTCGGCTCCAAAAGTTCCAACCTTGACAATGAGCCATAGGGGTCTATTGTATAGGCTTTCGTAAACGGATCTGGCTCGGCCACCAGGTGGCTCGGCCAACCAGGTGCGTCGGCCACCGAGGCCACCTCTTGTGGCTCGGTGGTGCCGAGCCACCTTGGTGGCCGGCCGAGCCAACCTCAAAGGTGCTCGGTGAACCACCAAGGTGGCTCGGGCGATCGAGCCCCGAGGTGGCTTCGGCCGAGCCACCACTTGGTGGCTCGGTGAGCCGCCTGAGTGGTTCGGGTTCGACGAGCTCTTCGCGGGTGTTCGCTGTTGTGTCCGTTGTCCGGTTTGCGCTTCGTTGTTGATCTGGACTCTGATTTGATAGTCCGGATCCCGATATGGCAGTAACGCCGCTTCGGTGTTCCGAGTTCACAATCCGTTCTAACAGTTGGATGACTCGTTGACTCACCGAACCGTTAGCTTGATTCCGCATGCGAGTGGATGTATTCCATTGTTTGCGTGCGGTTCGTTAGCCTCGTCGCCTCGTTAATCCGCTTCGTCGCGTGTCACTTGGCTTCAGTGTGGTGGACTAACGCTCGTGTTTAGATATGTCACCCGATGGTTCACTGGTTTGTCGAATCACCGTGCCGAGCTGTGTTCAGGAACTTATAGACAGTTTTATACGCCTACAGATACCCCCTCCAAAGTATTTCAGCCTCGTTCTTTCATAGAAGAGTCTGGAATACTTTGGATATGATTGTCCCAACCTTCAGTCGGTGTAACGGGACCTTGGAATGACTTCTGTTCTTGATTCCTTCAATCCAGGGTTCCGGTGCTGCATTCATTGTCTGACCGTTGTCGGAATTCTGAACTTGAAATTGATTCCTGATTTTCTATTCTTTAGCTCGTGTTTGTTGGTTCAACATAGAACTGACCATCGGTTGTCGGCGTTGAGTGCTTATTTGCGACGCGTTGTCCGGCGTAGTGTTGTTGAGTTATCCTTTAGAATATTTTTAGAAAAATATTCTTCAGGAACTTCTCAACCAAAAATAGGAAATAGTTTATACTCGTATACCTTATTGGAGTGCTAAGGAGCAATTTATACTCGTATACTTTTCGGAGTATTGATTTTTTCATTGCAACGCATTGACCGACGTTGACCTAGGGTTACGCGTTGACCGGCGTTGACCCTAGGGTTTCGAACGTCGTACGTTGACTGTTTGATCGTAACGCGTTGACTGGTGTTGACCTAGGGTTACGCGTTGACCGGCGTTGACCCTAGGGTTTCGAACGTCGTACGTTGACTGTTTGATTGCAACGCGTTGACTGGCGTTGATCTAGGGTTAAGCGTTGACCGGCGTTGATCCTAGGGTTTCGAACGTCGTACGTTGATTTTTTGATCGCAACGTTTTGACTGGCGTTGACCTAGGGTTACGCGTTGACCGGCGTTGACCCTAGGGTTTCGAACGTCGTACGTTGACTGTTTGATTGCAACGCGTTGACTGGCATTGACCTAGGGTTACGCGTTGACCGGCGTTGACCCTAGAGTTTCGGATCGCTTGACGTTTGTTGGAGTATACACAGTTTAAGCTCTTGAGGTATTGGAGCATGGCGGTCCTAAATATTGGGCTACAGGACCAACTATTAAAGCTGATTCATCTGCACGTATGGATCTTATCCCGAATTTGTTGGATGTCTAAGTCACGAAACCAACTAATGGGGCTGGTGCGTCAGTGACTTTCGCATATATAGGATTTTTGGCAAACTCTCAGCCATCAACGAGTTTGATGCGCCTTTACCGACTACCGTTTGAGTCGGGCTAGCATGCGGATTATTAAATCCGTTCCGCATGTGACGTTGTGCTAAGAGAGTTAACGCTCTTAGTGCTACGATATTGAATACGTAGACTTCGTCTTTCTCACGGGAATAGACTACCCGGCGACGCGTGTTAGGCGCTGACTTTAGGATTTTTAGCTAACCCCCCAGCCTTCAACGGGTTTGATAAGCCTTTACCGACTACCGTTTGAGTCGGGCTAGCATGCGGATTGTCTAAATCCGTTCCGCATGTAACGTTGTGCTAAGAGAGTGAATTCTCTGAGACTTTGTGCTATGATGTCGAATACATAGGTTTCACCATTGTTACGGGGATAGGCTACCCAGCAACGTGTATTAGACGCTGACTTATCCCTACTTAGGCTTCGGGATAAAATACCCCAGAATCGAACTCTGGTGTCTTTTTCTACGGAAAAAGACTAAACCGGCGACGCGTGTTAGGCGTCGGCATATCCCTTCTTAGGATTCAGGATGAAATTCCCCATGCGTGTAAGGCATGGATTTTGGTGTTATTAATAACAACCTGTCACAATGTTGAATATGTGGGCGAGTGTTCTTTTTAACGGTTAAGAACTAACCGGCAGCGCGGGTTAAGCGCAGTCTTATCCCTGCTTAGGTTTCAGGATAGAATACCCCAGAATCGAACTCTGGTGTCTTTTTCTATGGAAAAAGACTAAACCGGCAGCGCGTGTTAGGCGCAGACTTATCCCTGCTTAGGATTCGGGATAAACTTCCTAGGATGAATCCTAGATTGATAAATTCTTGGAAAAGGTTGGTGCGGGAAAGGAAAAATTTTATATTCTATTTTCCGGTCTTCTTTTAGGGTGAAGGCGGACCCGAATACAAGGAAGGAAGAATTTTATATTCTATTCATTAATTCTGGAAAGAAAGAATTTTATATTCTATTTTCAGTTGGAAAGGAGACTCGAGGTGGGATCTCCACCCCCAGAATCCGAAAAGATGAAACTAGAAGTGGGACCTCCACTCCGAGAATCGAAAAAAAATTCGGATGATCCTAACTATCAGAAGGTTTGATTACCGAACTAAAGGTGAATTTTTCGTTTATTGAGAGTGAATTGTTGTTTTGGTCTTTACTGTAGGAAGGTTTGACAAAGCAGGAGTTTGAGGTGATCCTAACTGTAGGAAGGTTTGATCACCCGATTTGAAAGTGGACCTCTCGTTCATGGAGAGAATCGAGAGGAGATTTTGGCTGTGGTCTTAATTGTAGGAAGGTTTGATCAGGTGACAGATCAAAATTCTAAGCATTACAACCGGACTCTAACTACGAAAGTGTTGAGTGCACGAACATAGTGGAAGTTTGAATGGATTAAACTTGATAGAATTTGGTGGTCCCACCGTCAATTAGTCTGATCGGTGGGGGATTTAGTGTTCATCACTTTGTTCATATTGATCGGGTTATCCCTAAGAATATTAACATTCTTTCGAGAACTTCCCGTTACACGAATTATCCACCCCTAGCTTTCTTGCAGAACTGGGTATAACGAGGAGTACGTTATCCTCAATCGTATGTTCGGGTTATCCTTAAGAATATATGATTCTCTAGGAACTTCCCGTCAAGATTGGGAAACAGTTTAGACTCATATACCTATTGGAGTATCAGGGAGCAGTTTTAGGAACTTCCCGTCAAGATTGGGAAACAGTTTAGACTCATATACCTATTGGAGTATCAGGGAGCAGTTTAACCTCTTATACCGGTCGGAGGATTGAGAAGCAGTTTATACTCTTATACTTGTCGGAGTATGCATGGAGCAGTCTAACCTCATGCACCTATTGGAGGATCAGGGAGCAGTTTAACCTCTTATACCGGTCGGAGGATTGAGAAACAGTTTATACTCTTATACTTGTCGGAGTATGCAGGGAGCAGTTTAACCTCATGCACCTATTGGAGGATCAGGGAGCAGTTTAACCTCTTATACCGGTTGGAGATTGAGAAGCAGTTTATACTCTTATACTTGTCGGAGTATGCAGGGAGCGGTTTAACCTCATGCACCTATTGGAGGATCATGGAGCAGTTTAACCTCTTATACCGGTCGGAAGATTGAGAAGCAGTTTATACTCTTATACTTGTCGGAGTATGCAGGGAGCAGTTTAACCTCATACACCTATTGGAGGATTGAGAAGCAGTTTATAGTCGTATACTCTTCGGAGTGTGGCCGTTCTCATTTGGCTTATTTTAACGTTATGACGCCGGCTTTGACCAAGGTCTGAATGCTATTCTTGAGAGTAAAGCAATCCTTGGTGGGATGAATGGCCTTCCTGTGGTATGCACAGTATTTTGGATCCGTAGTGTTGTCAGCTTCCTCCTGATTTGTGATAGGTGGTAGCTTGATCTTGTTATTTTCAAGGAGGGATTCGAAGATGGCTGGAACGTCTTCGTCCTTGAAAGAGTACTCTTTTTGGAGTCTCGGACCCGAAGTCTTTTGCTGCCTTCGAGATTGCTGTTGCAACGCTTGATTAGCACCAGCAGCTGCAGGTGCCTTGCCCTTACCACGAGAGGCGAAGTTTGAGTCCAGCGGATTATCCGTCGGTTGGTTCCTCTCGGCCTTTTTCCTTCTAAGGAATCGCTCAGCCTGCTCCCCTCGGACCTTCAGATCCTTCCAAGTGTCAGACGGTCGAAGAGTGCCAACGAAGGACCGTACCATCAGAGGCTCATTACCAGAGATAACCCCTAGGTGTGATTTGAAGTAAATCAAATGCTGAGTGGGTGAACCCTTCCCATCAAACGGCGTGAAGTTAATTAGACTGAACTTCGCTGGATAGGGGATTGATTCCCATTCTCTTGGGTAGGAACAATGAATGCCCATCTTCTTCATCTCTTGAGCGGAAATCAACGTATTGATTTTGCTCTCGAGGTTTTTAATCTTCAAGCTTTCACCTGAGTCTTCGTTAGCATTCTCGTTACCACCCCCTGCATTGATGGGAGGATTATTGGCGTTATGGGTCTTATTTGGACCTGTGTCCTCATCTTCTAAATCAATCTGGTTACGACGACTTGGTTCGCCTTGCTGATTTGTCAGCGCTCGGATTTGCTGGTCATGCATTTCTCTCATACTCTGCATGGCCATTTGCATTTCGAACCTGAAGCTCTCCTGTTGTTTAGCCATGGCATCTTCAAGCATATTGGCTACTTGTTCCGTACTTATCATAAGTGCCTCGCGGGGTTGTCCCTCGCTAGATACCGTATTATCTGATGCAACCGCGGAGCCGACATCAGATTCTTCATCTTCTGAAGGGAGTCTTGTCTGAACCCTACCATAGATTGCTCGCTTGATGGTTCCGGACTGCAGACGGGTTATAGGCCGGGATGCTTTCAGAATCGACTCGAGATTATCCCGTGCCGATATCACCTTACTGGTCATATTGGTGGTGACCCTCGAAAATTCTCCATCTTCAATCACCGTTCTTCTTCGTCGGAAACGTCTAGGCCTTGGTTTTGGCGTTTCGGTACTAAGTCTTTCGAAAACCGAAACTCTTTCGGGGACCGCCTTGATGCAGTTGCACTCAGACAATACTGTCCGAATGAGTTTGGAACAGGGGCATTGAGTTTCCTGTTCTCGGGGTCTCCTCTTCCTGGTTTTACTCGTACCCCGAACATGATAGTACAATTCGTCTGCTTGACCTATCGTGTGTTGGCACGACTTCTCAGGTATAACATTATCGTCATCAGATGATAATGTTTCCTTCTGAGGGTGAACTGCCTTCTTTGGGCCTTCAAGAGTCACGCGTCTCGAAACATGCCTTTTTGGGCGTGAATTCTCAACGGGCTCCCGGACTTTAATGCGCAAAGTGGCGCGCGCAGCTGCCTTGAACTCGTTGTCATGTTGAAGGTGACGGCGACCCCC
>NC_033800.1:23854487-23855295 GCF_001876935.1 Asparagus officinalis
TGGCTCCCACTGTGGTCGCCAGATTGTTCGCGGGAAAAATTGTGTTCTTCATTGATGTCATTGCACACTCTTTGATAACAGTTAATCGGTTACAAAGATCCGGTCTTTTTATAAGATCCGGTTACAACGAAATCAAAGAAAAAGAAATAAAAATTACAACTTTCCTTTTTCGAACAAATCGCGAGCTCCTGTTCTGCGGTCACTCGCTTTTGTGGGTTCTTCACCTGCGCCGGGGTTTATCCGTGGACTACCGCGTGATCTAGATCCGGTCGGATCTACACGATATAACGGGTATTATTTCGCAAAGGAAATAATAGTCGGGGGGGGATTAATTCACCAAGGAAATAATCGCCCTCTCGGGATCAAAGGCCAAACTTTGATTCGGAGTATTACTTCGTGTAGATCTCAGATCTGATCTCTCTCTCTTTCGAACTCCTGTCTTTTGTGACGTGGATGCTCGTCAAGAACCAGATCTGAATGTCCAAGTCTTCAAAACTCCAAAGTTAATTCTCAGTTCGGCAGAGTTTCGGCTCCAAAAGTTCCAACCATTGACAAATGAGCCATAAGGGTCTATTTATAGGCTTTTCTAAGCGGATCTGGGCCCAGATCTGGGCCCAGATCTGCCTGGTGGCTCGGCCACCCGGCAGAGTTTCGGCTCCAAAAGTTCAAACCATTGACAAATGAGCCATAAGGGTCTATTTATAGGCTTTTCTAAGCGGATCTGGGCCCAGATCTGGGCCCAGATCTGCCTGGTGGCTCGGCCACCAGGTGGCTCGACCACCGAGCCACCAAGAGGTGGCTCGACCAC
>NC_033800.1:23855473-23855692 GCF_001876935.1 Asparagus officinalis
AGCGGTTGTAGAGCTGCGGTTGCAGTGATTAGAAAGTCGTCTGATCGTGACTTCTATTGTCGGGGCTTGATAGGGATTAGCTATCCGTTGTGATTTTTTATACGCCTACATAGGGATAGGTCAACGCCTAACACGCGTTGCCGGTTAGTCTTTGACCGTAAAAAGGACGAAAGACCACATATTCAACATTGTGGCAGGTTGTTATTAATAACACCATAA
>NC_033800.1:23860284-23877881 GCF_001876935.1 Asparagus officinalis
GCTGCGACGCAACGATCTCGGCAGTGAGATCGGTGGCTCCCACTGTGGTCGCCAGATTGTTCGCGGGAAAAATCATAGCTTTCTTCATTGAATTCATTGTTCTTCTCAAGTAATCGTTTATCAGTTACAAAAAGATCCGGTCTTTTTATAAGATCCGGTTACAACGAAATCAAAGAAAAAGAAATAAAAAATTATAACTTTTCTCTTTTATCGAACGAATCGCGAGCTCATGTTTTGCGGTCACTCGCTTGTGTGGGTTCTTTGCCTGCGTTGGGGTTTATCCGTGGACCACTGCACGATCTAGATCCGGTCAGATCTACACGGTATGATGGGTGTTATTTCACAAAGGAAATAACAGCCGAGGGTACTATTTCGCCAAGGAAATAATAGCCTTTAGTTCTCGGGATCAAAGACCAAGCTTTGATCCGGAGGGAAATCGTGTAGATCTCAGATCTGATCTCTCTTGAACTCCTGCCTTATTTGGCGTAGACGATCACTAAGAACCAGATCTGGAAGTCGAGTCTTCAAAGCTTCAGAAGTTCAAGTCTAATTCTCAATCCGGCAGAGTTTCGGCCCTGAAAATTCCAACCTCTTGAAAAATGAACCTCCCTCTCTATTTATAGTCTCTAGAAGCGGATCTGGGCCCAGATCTGGGCCGAGCCACCCATGGGTGGCTCGGCCACCGAGCCACCTAAAGGTGGCTCGGTTTTGGCCGAGCCACCAAGGTGGCTTGGTTTTTGACCGAGCCTTCCTGATGTTTGTCGTTTTGTCCGTCGTCCGGTTTTGTGGTTTCGCTGTTGATTTGGATTCTGACTTGTTGATCTGAATCCTGATTTGGCAGTGAATCCGCTTCGGTGTTCGAGTTCGAATCCGTTCTACAGTTGGATGACTCGTTGATTCACCGAACCGTTAGCTTGATTCCGCACGCGAGTGGATTCATTCCGTTGTTTGCGTGCGGTTCGTTAGCCTCGTCGCCTCGTTAATCCGCTTCGTCGCGTGTCACTTGGCTTCAGTGTGGTGGACTAACGCTCGTGTTTAGATATGTCACCCGATGGTTCGTTGGTTTGTCGAATCACCGTGCCGAGCTGTGTTCAGGAACCTATAGGCAGTTTTATACGCCTACATCTATATCCTGAAAATGTGGCATTCTGCTCACTTACACAAATAATAAAACTTTAGAGTTAGCATTTAGTTGGACAGTTTTGGGTAGGTGATCCGTAGGGTTATACAATCTGCCAAAAAAGGGATTATATTCATTTATAGAAAAAATATTCCCCCCCCTGGTTACAGAATGAAATGTAGATTAGATGAACCTACATTGTTTCCTTAACTATTGAGTAAGCTTGCACCGTACACGGATGAGCAAGTTTCATAAACGAAGTAGTTGTTCATGCTGTTACATGGTCCTTTTGAAACCTATCGTCTAATGTGAAATATGGATCCATACACAATTATATGGTGAATTTACTACCTTGGGCATCATCACTGATTGCAATGCACTTGTGCCTGCTTTGGGTCAGACCACACTGGCGACTTCATGGTTTGTTATGAAAGGGGATAGTGCTGTAAATGAATGAAGGAGACTACATTGTTTTTTACTACGTCATGAAACAGATAAATCCAACCTAACCATCTGAATTTCAATCCTAAGCTATCTGAGTCAGGTAAAGAGAAAGCTAAACCTATTATCTAAGTTTTACTTTTAAATTAGTTGTTGATGTTACCATATTGGATGATTTTGTTAGCTTTGTCTTGAAAATAAACTTCCATGATAATGTTTCATGTTGCATTTTTTAGTTTTATTTGCATATATTTTGGAGGCTTTACTTTCTAACGGGAAGCTGCCATTTGTAAAATTATAGTATATAATTACATCAATATCTATTTACAAAAAAAATTATTTGTCATGAAGTTCTCCTATGTGTAAGATTTATGCTGATAGTTGCATGGAGAATAGTTTTTTTGGACGCATTAGTTTCCTAGTAACTAGTAAGTAGTAGATAAGGTAGGAATATAGGGTGTCTATTTTCTAATTTAGATTTCCAATGGAATTTTATCTTTATGTGTTTTGAGTGCATCTTCAAGAGTGAGTGAGTGAGTGTGTGTGTGTTCTGTAAGATATTAAACTATAACATGCCTTCTTTATCTTCTTCCCTTATGTCCTTAGTAATGTGTGTGCAATGCATGCATGCTATGCTAGCCAGTTTGTCTATCCACCCATGACTCAAAGCAGCTTCTTGAAATGTTTGATTCGTTCTAAGGTTATCATCACTCGTACTACAAGCTTATGCAATATAAGAATAATTTTTGAGCTATTATTTTCACACTGTTGCCAATTATTCCAGAAGTTGGTTCTTTATCAATGGCTGGAGAACTGTCTGAAATCAGGAGAAAAGTTATCTGAAGAGCAATATACATTAAATCTAGAAGTTAATAATACAGAGGAGCAAGAGAGAGTCAGAAATCATAAACCAACAAATCCTAGATATTCAGGTGATGAATTATTGCGTCACAAAAGGACCAAGGTGCCTTCTGAAGATTCAAGGGAAAAAGGCAGGATTGATGATGAAAAGAGGGCCGGACTTGTTCCAGGTGGATCTGATAAACCTGACAATCAAGAGGCCTCCAAACATGTCGAAGAAGAGATGTTGGAAATTTGTCACAAGACTGACCAAAGTATTTGTGCCAGTAGTCCCAGTTCCGTTGATTCTGACCCTGCTACTTTTGAAGCATCAAAGGAGGTATAATTCTTTGGGCATTACCCTGACTATGTTTTGCATTAAAATAAAAGAAAATATTTTGAGGACAAACATATTCGTATTTACTTTTGCTCTTAATGTACACAGGAACCTGGAATTATGCTGCATTAACAAATGTTCTATTTCTTCTCAGACAGTTTACAATTTATAGGCCCAGAACAAATTGTTTCGGAACATATGAGCTCTAATATTACGATACTGCCACTACCGTTATATATTACAGTTGCAATTCCCACTAGCCACCTTGAAAACCTGTCACAAATTACCCCCACAAGTTGCAACCCTTGTCTCTTTCCATTGCTCTTCCACATTTCTACTACTGACCTTCAAATGAAGATCTCTTATCTAAGAAAATATTCATTTGACTTCTCTAGAACATCAAAAGCCAATTAGTTTTTTTCTTTTAATACTGGCTAGTCCTCCTCTTTGCCTTGATAAATCTTTTTATTCTTCAGCAGTTTCTTTCTAAAGTGCACAAGCTTGATGTTTTTTCCCGTCCTTCATTTTTTCTTTTTGGATCTTTCTTCTTAATCAATTGAGTTGTAACCATCTTATTTTTTGCTTTGTGGACTCATCAAGTGACAGATCATAATCGATATTGTTTTTTATTGATGAAATTTGTGCATAGAAATAGTTTCATACAGAGCTACCTGATTTTTGCTAGACATCTATCTATGATGAAGGTTGTTAATTTCACTTGCTAATACTTTTCTTACATCTTGTAATTAGGCTGATGCTTCTCAGTTGTCATCCTTGTACAGCCCACCTGATCTTAACAGGAATATAACCGAAATATTTGGCAAGCTCATTAACATATATAGAGGTATGAATTCAAGAGAATAACTTATTTGTACTACACGTCGATTGTTCAACTTCACTTTTTTGCTTTTGTCATCAAAAGCATTAGGAGATGATCGCAGATCATTCAGTTACCACAAAGCCATTGCGGTGATTGAGAAGTTACCGTTTAAAATTGAAAGCATCGACCAGGTCAAACACCTTCCTGCAATTGGGAAATCAATGCAAGATCATGTAAGTGGACAGGTTCAACTTTCCATTTGATTTCAAAGCACCATTTCTTAGTTACAATCTCAAAACAATACCTTCCTGCGATTATGGGTTCTAGCTGAGATGTGTCATGCGGGATGGAAAATTTATATTGCCAGTCTATGACCTAATGCTTCTTTTATTGCGAGAAATATGAGCAGTCTGTTAATTACTATTTTGCATGAACCCCTTTACGTCAGATGCCATGAAATTTTTGAGCGGGCCAGAATAGCTTCATGCCTTCATCTGCACAATGCACACTTTAATATATTAATTATTATTAATTGTTTGACAGTAATGAAAAAATTGTTCCCCATGGTGTTTGTACTTTATACATAGCCTAGCATCGGTCATTGGAGGGGGTCCAATGAATATTTTTATTTTAAATAAGGGCCTAGTTTAGGTCACCAATTAATAATTGCTTTCCATAGTAATGAAGAATGACATTTCCTTTACAACTTTCGGATTAAAGCATTGATATCAGAATTCAAAGTTTCTTTCTTTCTAATGACTTAGGAAGAAGACACTCAATTGCTTCTTTATGCAGATTCATGAAATAGTGACCACTGGAAGGTTATCTAAATTGGAGCACTTTGAGCAAGATGAGAAGGTGATGTAAGGTTTCTTCAGAAACAAGACTTTTTAAAGTAAAAAGTATTAACTGAATACTTATAGATAGGTCCTCCATTTTTTGTTGTGATGAGGAGGCCTTCTCTTTTCTTAGTTCTGGTTAGTTATTTCAAATGAAAGTCTTTGCTTTTCTTTGTATCTGATTAATTGGCATATCAGTTTGCATTTCTAAACCTATCAATTTGCACGAGATGTAAAAAGTAATATGTTTCTTTCGAAGCGTCTCCTTAGAATGCGGAGGTGTTCACTGATAGTTGTAGATAGCTCCACCTGTTTTTATTTGGTTCTATTTTTTTCGGTTTTGTACTTCTCATTCTTGTTAATTTTTCAGAGAGAAGGACTTTTCCTTAATGTTGGTAGTCGTTGGAGTTTTGAAGATCTTCTTTTAGATTAATCCTTGTTTCTTAAATTTAGTATTTCTAGATTGTTTCTTGCCTTCAGTATTCTTTGAGGAATTTGGGAATTGGAATATACAAACAATGATACTATCCTGCCATGTGAAGAATCTAGTAAGTTGCTTTTGTTTGACATTGGAAATTTTGCTTTCTATGATGTATAGGATAGCGATGCTTTCAAAATTGATGTTCCACTTTCATCCACATGGACAACATCATATCATGTGCACATAGCACTGTGTACACACACACACACTATGATTCTTTCACACAAGACATTAACACTGTTTATGGTGATTGTGGACTGACCTGAAGTTTTCTGCTTACCCTCTGACACTGTATTATCATGTGTTGTTTCCTTTACTGTTGCATACTCGTAAAGTCATCTATCTGTTGTGAAGGTGCGATCAGTCACTTTGTTTGGAGAAGTTTGGGGAATTGGTCCAGCAACTGCTCTAAAATTGTATGAAAAAGGACACCGTACCCTTGAGGATCTGGAAAAAGAGGACTCTTTGACAAATTCACAGAAACTAGGATTGAAGTATTTTGATGATATCAGTAAGAGAATTCCACGAAATGAGGTGTGGTTAATGGTTTCCATGTGCCTTTACTTTGATGATTTGTTTATGTAAATGTAAGTTCATCTCTAAGGGCAAGTTCTTTTTACGGTGGCTTGATATAGGTTAGGGATATGGAGATGCTTTTACAAAAAGCTGGAGAAGATATTCTCCCTGGGGTGAGTATTGCTGAAAACTAGATGTTATATTTAGTATTTGCTGACTAAATCTACTTTAGGCTATTGATTGTCTTTGAGATTTTATCTTCTTCAGGAGATTTAATATCTTTGAATTCTATCATTGCTTCTCAATCATGGCTAGATATAGTCACAGTCTCCACCAAGTGAAGCATACATGGAGTTTGTCCCATGTAAATTAAAATTTACTGTTGAATTGTCCCTCAACCTCACTTTTTTTTGCTCTCTCAATCCTCTTTCTTATCTTTCATTTATCTTACTTCTACCATGATAGAGAATGCCTTCTCATCCAAGAAATTTTTATATCTGATGCCAAATAACATATGTGCTAAACAATTATATTGTATTTTGAAACAAGATTTGAAAACTGATTCGTAAGCAATTAGGAATCTAAGTGAATAGTCATATAACTATCCACAAGCCTACATAAGCTAATTATCAAGTCACCTTTAAAGTGGAATAGTAAAAATTAAAATTAAAAGTAGCAAATCATATGTACTTTGACGATTTAAGACTGATATTATGTAACATGGAAAAAAGAACACTATTAGATTCTACTTGTTCTTGATGACTCGTGTTCTTCACATAATTATAGACTCTTTGATTCAAGTCAGATTTCTGACCAAAGTCACCAAACTACCAACAAAGTTTGTTAGTTCAGAAGTCCTTTGGTTGATTGGAGTGGAATACCTTTGTTTACTGGTAGACTGGCTTAATAGGTCCTAAATGGATAAGTTTAAAAGTATATTGTTCTACTAAAAAATATTCTAAAGTACAGAAATATTACGAGTACCCCCTCTTCAATTTCCTTTACAACCTTCTTTTCAACAGTGCCACATAAGCTCTACATTTATTTAAACAGCTAGATATGAACAACAAATAGCAATAATATCACGGTTCTGTACAAGCTTAAAATAATAGAAGATATAGTGGGGAACATAGTGAAACAAATGCGGAATAAGAATGAAGATAAAGTAGGTGTAATTGGAGAAGAAACATAGAAGAAAGAACATTTGATTAACATATCAAAAATGTCCACTCTAAAACATTGAGTTTAACGTATCAGAAATATTATTATTCATTACAAAACATAAAATTCATTTATTAAAAATATTATTATCTACTCCAAAAATTGACATTAATAATATTTTATCCAATATGCAAAGGGAGATCAAACCATGGTTAACAAATAATTTACCTTCTTCCAAAGCAAATAGTAATAGAGTAATCATCAAACAGGTGCAGCAAAATATACTACCTCGGAAATGGCAAAACCACTCGCCCGTTATTTCTCCTAAAAAGATCTAATTATTCACCAACAAAACTCTGAGATTAACCTACAGAATCATCCATGCTTGTGCACATTTTATACGGGTCCTTTGATTTTGAGAGGAGAACCACATAACATAGCTACTAAGTTATTTTCTTTATTTATAATCCCATAACTGTTTTGGTGACATATGAATTAGTATGGCTACTCGGTAACTTCAACTTTAAGATGAACTTGGTCAATTAAAAATTTGAATCTAAATCATATTATCACATCTTAAATAATGTTAATTCGTCGTCTGTCATGGTTAATTGTTCCAGCATGCCTTGCTTTAAGTAAATTATTCATATGATTATGAAAATTTTCTGGTCTTTTACATCTTATAGTTGCATTCGTTATATTGTGTTGGCCCTGTGTACAGTCTTATCCCAAGGTACCCATGCCTTCCTTTGATGTATTGGGTCTCCGTCAGTAGAATTTTTGTACTTCACATATTGTTGGGTTACTTGTGGCATTTTAGCTAGTTCTTATGATTTGTGTTGGCTTGACCATTATCAACTTTGAGAATATAGTTAAATGAAATCCAGTTTCTGATTTATAAAATGAACCTTTGATTCTGAAGGTTGTTATTGTCTGTGGAGGTTCCTATAGACGTGGAAAGCCTTCCTGTGGGGACATGGATATCGTAATTACTCATCCTGATGGAGAGAGGTATGTCTGATATAACATAGTGTTTTATTTATCATGTTATATGATTTTTTGCATGGAGATCCTAACTCTAAAAAGAAATATGTTAATGATAAAAGATCTTTACTCTTGTTCTATTAAACTGTGCTGTTAAATTGTTTCTTTTGCAATTCTTGTTCTACCACACTATATACCTAATGTGATTATGTTTATTATGTTGTATTGTTTTGAAAATGAACAAAATTTCCATTGTCGAATCTTTTCATGTTCCATATTCTCCTTTGAGTGTTTTTGTTTGATCGATTAGAATTTGCCTAGTGCTTGGCTTATGAGAGTTCTTATCGAATCTTTTCATGGTCCATATTCTCCTTTGAGTGTTTTTGTTTGATCGATTAGAATTTGCCTAGTGCTTGGCTTATGAGAGTTCTTAACTGTTTTGTCGATATCAGTTTCACTACCTGGTTAATTGAAACCCAGGCTTTGCAGCAATTCCAAAATTTTCTCTACCTTGCTTAGCAAGGCATTTGACTAACCCAAGCAGTTGGAATCACAACCTTTTCTTGAGGCTTCCTATTGTCAGTTTTTATCTCAACTTTGGCATGGTATAAATTAGAAGTCATACTAGCATGTTGATCAACTCATTGTGTTTTCTGTCAGAACAAATCGATCAAAGATGCCATTGTTGTAGAATATTGTGTTAGGATATATTTGGCGGTGACTCTTTTACAAATATATGGACCTGTGTTGTAGAATATTGCGTAGGATATATTTGGCAGGACTCTTTTACAAATATATGGACCTGTTATTTGAATATAAGTTATTGAGTTTCAGCATCTTGCCACATGCATCTGGTTATAAATTCAGTTAATTGTAACATATTATATTGACCTCAAGTAGATTTATCTGAGGTCTGTCAATTAAAAAGCTCTAGTTAAATTTAATAAAGGTAAATATTGGTTTTCTTTCCTGAGGACTCGTGTTCTGTATTTGTTACTTTTCATGCAGAGTCTTGGACTCTTGGCCTTGCAACAGTCCTTTGTCTTATGTATTACTGGTTATGCTAGTCTGGTACATGACCTTTACTTCATGGTTTCCTGTTTCTTCATTAGATAACTCCCTCTAGCCCTTTCTGATGTCTTTTATCACTATGGTTGTATATTTTTTATTCACTAGGTCTGGATCATTCTTGTAATCTTACCTGTTGAGTGTTCCTTGTAACCAGCCATAAGGGTTTTCTATCGGAATATGTCCGATACTTGAAGGAGATCAATTTTTTGAGGGAGGATCTGGTTTTCAGTGTCCATAGCACTGAGGTAGTTTGCTAATCTTGTTCTCTTGTTAAGCCTTCTTCTTTCCTTTTTATTTGTTGGTGAATACTATGGATAAAGCATGAAGTCACTTTCTTAGTTAAGAAATTAATTAAAAGTTAGCTCCAGGCTGTTGATAATACTGTATGGTAGTTCAAACCAGTATAAGTTGTGCTGTATTTCTTCCGGAATCTTTACGTTATCTTGTCTGTCATGGTACACATTGATACGCATGCATCGATAATCTCCATTGAAGATAACTTTCTAATATGGACGTGTATGGACGTGAACCATGAGGAAGCAGCCCTGAAAAGCAGGTGGTACTTATTTTTGCCTGCTTTGGTTTATTCAGTTGAATGGTTTTATCCTGTTGTGAATGTAATAATGATCTTGAATTTCATCTAGTGTGTGATCTGAGGGCTCAACTAGGATGGATCTCTGATAAGTTTCTAAACTTATTAAGTGGAAGGGAAAAAGATTAATATGAAATTTTTGCCATTAGAAGATGAGTTCAGAATGTTTGCAGTATATTTAGGATCTGAGATCTTAGTTCAGTTTGTTCTTTGTTGGTCAAAAATATAAAGAGCTCATTTGTGGGTTTAGTTTATGCTGAAGCTTTACATCATTATGTAATACTAGTATAGTGCACACAATGCACGTGGATATACTGGTTTCATATCCCAATTGCACTAATTTTCACCCTTTAATTGCAAACGAATTCAGCACAAACAAGTTCTCATAGGTGTTAGGGGATTGCACTGTATCATGCAGATACACGAAAAATCACATTCAACATTACATTTCACATTTGATGACCACAACCCTTGATAAAAAATTCAACTCATTGAACCTTTTTTGGACACCTATAAACACAAGTTTCATGCAAAGCTTTAGCAAAATAAGTCAACAAAAATAAAATTTCATTGTTATTAAACATCATGTATATGTATAAATTATGCAATTAAATATTTTTTGTTGCTTTTAAACAAAACAATCATCTTTACTATATTAATGCAATCTACTCAATAGAACTTAAGGGAAAAAAGCTCAATGCTTATGTCAATGTATTCAGCTCACCAAATATGTAAATGGAATCAAAATTGAACAAATTCTTATAGAAGCTCAGTTCATACACGCTAGTTAGGAGACCACTAGAAGAAGCAATTCAAACATTTAGTCCCAACACCAAAGTTGAATGTCGTACATTCCATGCTTTAGGCACTTGCTATTTAAGGACAATATTAAAAAATGGCTCATGAAGTAGTGAACAACGTGCTTATCAACATCATGGAAAACAAAAGGACAAATAAGTAGCTAATAAAAACATGTCGTATACTCTTTTTGGAAACTAGCATATTTACTGTAAATAAATACCTATACATAGCTATTTGGATAAACCGTCTCACCCAAGTAATGAGCATTCTTCCTCAAAAGTACACAATTGATTTGTGACCTGAAATATGAGAAATAAAACTTGTGAATATGCAAAAATCAAGATAACATTCTATAACGTGAATAACTAGAAGAACATTTTCAAATAAAGGAGAATGAAACAATGTACATATTATAACTCAACCAAAAGAGGAAAATGTGAAACGTCAAGAATTGGCTAGTAACTATAATAAATGATATAAGAAATAGAGGCATGTTTTTCCCTGGTATGGTTTCTCTTTAACTTCTATATTGATAAATTTATGGAACAAAAATTTCTCTTTGTGAAAAATAGGTTTAGTTTCTTCAACATAATTGCAAGCTTCTAGCATTGGCACTATTTACCATGACTTGCAAGAGCATTCTTTCCCTTCTTTTACAAAGTGACTTTATGCAGGATATGCTTCCTGCAATCCTTGTCATTGCAGAGTCCTAGTATGTTTTCTTGGTCTTTGGTACGTTCACCTATACCATAGAAAGCATGCAACGTAAACTTGTTAAAGGAAGAAATACCACAATAGCAAGATTGTACAACATCAAAAAGTGTGCTGAACTGAAGGAAAAGCTGCTTAAAACCAATCTATAGCGGGTTTCCTTGTTCATGTAATAGGTTTCAGATTTATAATAATTTATGATGGTGCTACATGTATCGCCATGAAAACAACATTCATGTTTTCAGCACTTACAATTTTTTTAATCAAATATATATTTGGAACATCTTGATTTCATGAGACAAAAAGACAACAATCAATCTGTCAATAATAATTAGAGCACAAGATAGCTACAAATAAAAAAAAGCAGAAAAATCTTAATGGAAAATGTACTGACAAATGTAGACAGTTTATTTGAAGACCATCATAGGCCTATTCATACAAATATGCAGATGAAAGGATCCATAAAAAAACCAGGTCTCCTAATTAAACTCCAGATATCAAATTCTCGGAAGCAAAGAAATCTTCCTTAGTATGGAGCATGCATCAAACAATGTACGCAATAATGCGCGCGCGCGTGTGTGTATATATATATATATATATGGACACACACGCACACGTACATATATATATCTATGTGTGTATACATGTACATATGTATATATGTGTAGAGAGAGACCAATACCTACTATTTCTCTAGAAATCGGTTTTTGCAAGTAATTGATGGGCAAGATGAAGCGTTGGAATACTGTGTCTTGATGCGAGTAATTAAATGAGGGAGA
Source organism: Asparagus officinalis (assembly GCF_001876935.1). Taxonomy (NCBI): domain Eukaryota; kingdom Viridiplantae; phylum Streptophyta; class Magnoliopsida; order Asparagales; family Asparagaceae; genus Asparagus; species Asparagus officinalis. The sequence goes on from NC_033800.1 coordinate 23,871,778, forward strand.
TGAAGCGGTGAAAGGCACGCTTGTTTGTGGATGGGTTGTGCATAAGTGTTCTTTATTGAATTTTTTAAATTAATTTAATTTAGTAAATAAATGAGTACTTTTGTTATGATTAGTCATTGCAATCTTTTAAAAAGGTAAAAATAGAAATTAAAAGTTTTATATGTGTATTCTCTTTATAAGTAGTATAGATATGTGGAATGTGGTAATAGGAGACCTGGAATCTTCGCTTCTTAGATTGGAATATATCTTGTATGTAAGCAGTGTCATGTAGACGTAGATATACATATTTAACATGTTGGCATCTATGTTTATATCTTCTATGAAGATGTTACAGCGTTTGCATTTTATTTTAGTTTCATTACTCAAGTTAAGAGCATCATTTTCTACCTCAAGGCTGTGCTTCCTATTCGTTCTGCATAGTAATATACTGAGCCATTAATATATATTCATTATTTCTTAGTGAACCACAGATTGATTTAACAATCACTTGGTTCATTGACTTATATTAGGGAACTGATTCTGGGGTAGATACATACTTTGGTCTTTGCACTTATCCTGGTCGAGAACTTCGACATCGCATTGATTTCAAGGTAAGAAACTTTTGGACGGAGAACTTTTCTCTATCAACTTTGTCTTTTACTATTAACAATAATTACAATCCAACCTCCGTTCTTCACAAAAAATCCCACTATACTCATTGAAGCGCAGTTAATGAAGAGATATCATTATGGCAAACACTTATTTTGTTTAATAATTTTTTCTACTTGCAAATGTCGGTTCCTAAAGACTTTCGCAAAGAATAGTTTTATCTAATTGACATTAAATTGTTTATGCTTTGTACTTGTTCTAGTTAGGAAATTGCTTATATTTATGTTCCCTAGTCTGGCAATTGCAAATATTTCACGTAAGAAACTATGTTATCCCATATTCTTGTTCTTCAGAAGTTCTGTTTGTTTTGTCCTCCTATTTTCTGTGAGATATTGAAGTAGCCTAGTTTAGCTATAATAAATAAATATTTAAAATTTCTTTTATGAATTGCTTACAATGCTTAATGAAATGATATTTCATGCAAAATATGCTTATCCAAACTTGGTCACCTTTTTGTTTCTTTACCATATTTACCATTTTGGTTTACTATATTAATCCGTCAAATAGGAGCATCTGTTAGTCTAAGTCTTATTATATGTTCTAGTCTTTTTTGAAATTTGGTGCTCAACATAATTCTCACAAACTTAAATTGGTTGGTTAGTGGCGGAGCCACGTGGGGACCAAAAGGACCTTGAACCCCTCTTGAAAAAGTAAAATTACAAGAGTGGTCGTATATGGTTTATATGTAAAATCCTATGGCCTAGCGTAAAAGATGTAATTTATATGCAAGATCTAGTAGTAGTAAAAAAATTGTAAATATGTAAGATCCTAGGACCTAACTTAGAAAGAAATAAAAAAAAGTAAAAGTTTTAGTCCCTCAACGGGTCTGTAGAAAAAAGATAATTTTTTAAGTTTTGATGATAATAATTCCTATTATAACTTCATATTATGGCTATTTTTTTCCTTCGTTGTTTTTAACTTAATCTTATAACTTCATGAAAGCTTGGTACTTGGTTTGGAGTTATATTTATTTGTGGATGTCTGGTAAACACTATATTCTAATATGAAATTTAATTTTTGAAAGTCTAGCTCTTTAATGATATTTATGTAGTAATTAATCGTAAAAAATAAAATGCTATTGTGTTTACTTATAAACTAGTTGGAATGCACGTGCATTGCACATGGTTAAATATCTTGATTTTTTTCGATTATTTCTTTATTATAACTTGGTTGTGAAATTGTTTATCGCTATCATAATATATTGAAATATGATGGACGTCTCCATGGATAAATCCTTGTTGTTTTTTTTTTCTTTTGGAGAAATAGTAAAGATTAGAGGCTTAAAATGTCATTTTAAGTAATGAGTCATCCATCTGATAACCTTGTATATTTGACACCAATAAGAATATTATTTAAATAAGAAACCAATTTTTTATAATTGCTTGATAATTTGGTTCATCAATGATAAAATTGATATTCCTTCTATACACACTATATTGCATGAATCTATTTTCTTTCAAAATTTCCACTATAAAAATTCAAGTTATGCTACTAGAAAAAGAATATTCTTTCGAAAGAATGACCCTAAATATTTACAAACATATAAAAGATTAAGAATGAAAATATACTTTTTATAATGTATTAATAAATAAAACACTTAAAGAAGCATCCCATATGACAATAATTGAACAATTAAATAAGTATACATAAATATGATTAATACATTTATCTGGTGATAGTTGCAACTGTAACAAACTCTTATTGCATCTATGAATCTTATTTCAGTTCTTAAATATTCAATATAAAATCACAATATAAAGAATAGACATCTTAATTGTCAATAATATTAATCATATCGATTGTAATTTTTGCCAAAAATTTCACTTTGAATCCCATGTTTAAGTTTTGAAATAAACATGAATAGCTATATACATTAGAACAAAGATAAGTAACTAAGTAATCAAACAAACCAAGCAAAATAAGAAATTGATTATAATTAATTATGGATCAAAATATTGATTAAATGTCCAAAGTAAAATAAAAACTCCACTTCAAATATAGAAGACAAATATAAAAAGAGAAAAAAAGAAATCAGAACACAATGCCTCATGATATTTTTTCATATACAAATGAAAAAGAAAAGACAAAAAAAATAAAGCAAACACATTATGAAACTCTTTCCAGTTGCACACAAATTAACAACTCACGATACAAAATACAAACATTACATATATGCTTCCAAACCCATTTATAAAAGGAGCATGTCCCATAAATGAAGTTAAAAGATTGATTATTGGCTAAATAACACTTAAATACCACAAAGCTTCACCGTTTTGGCACTTAAATTCCGTAACTTGTTTCTTGTGACGCTTAAATTTCATCAGCTATCGCTACTAAAATCATGATAAAATCTTTTATTTTTTTTACAAAAGAACAAAAATACCAATCCCCTAATTGATTTTTAACCTTAAATTCTTCTTCATCCCTCAAATCAACATCTAATTCTCCTAAATCTCTTTCTCTATCCCTAATAATGTGTTCATTCTCAAGTAGTCACCTCTTTCCTCTTCAATGTCGTCTTTTTCTCTCTTAAAATTTCTTCCATTATTCTCCATTTCTATGTACATCATCACTATCAACCCCTTCCTTAGAGTTGTATTTTTCACATTGTAACTTCCTAATCACTATTTGAGCTTGGAGAAAAAAGGGATTGTGTTTTCATTCAAGGAATTTGGGCACTAGGTTTTAGATTGAAGGATAAACATAATTTTAACCATCAATGAGGTTAAAGAGGAGCTAAATTTGTCATGTGATAGTGACATGAGAATATTCTATGGACTATTCTCGCGTGTGACTACTAGAAAGTACCAACATGCAAAATTAAGGGTTTGTGTTTTCATTCAAGGAATTTAGGCATTAGCTTTCAAATTGAAGGATAAACATAATTTCAGTGATCAATGAGGTTAAAGAGGAACTGAATTTGTCATGTGATAGTGACATGAGAATATTTTATGGACTACTCTCATGTGTGACTAACAAAAGGTACCAACATGCAAAATTTGTGAATCTTATGGTATTTAAGTGCCGTCAAAAATAACTTGTGGTATTTTTAAGTGTCAAAATGGGGGAAATTTGTGGTGTTTAAGTGCCAACAAAATTAATTATTTTATTAGATTTCAAAATGAATAAAAAAAGTTTACTGAACGTACCAAAACCTCCTATACTTTGGCTTCCAACACCTCTAACTTAATTAGAAGCACTGCTCTTGACAGTTATGCTTTGAAAAATTAAGGGAAGTGGAATGAACTCAAATGACAAAAGAATGAAAGATGAAAGTTTTGAGAGATGAAAGTTTTGAGAGGATGATTTGGTCAGATTATAAGGTCAAGTTATTGCCTAATGCATTTGTTTTCAATGGGTTTATGGGTTTGCTTGTCACGCCCTAGGCCCGTGTGCCAACGGGCTCGTTGACACATGCAAGCTATGAGACCCATCGAGTGTAACGCATTGTTTGGCTCAAATCACTGTCAAAATCGACTAACCGATATTACACTTGAGCCTTTAGCTTCACTATATAAACACTTTAATTGCTCACTATCCCATTGATGTGGTAGTAAACTAGGGGCGTCACATTGCTAATTTTAATCAAAACCGTAAAAAAAATCTCAAATGGATAAATATTAAAATATTAGTTTATTGGCAATTTTGAACATCTTTCATCATGCATTTCTACATTTATACCTAACTTACAATAAATTTATATGTATCCTCAACTTTTTCTTTTTAACATTAGAAAAAATCTATGTGATTAAATATAAGCTTGACATATACCTTTCATAACCCTCAGCCATGAGCATTTAGCTTTTCCAATTAAGAGAATTTCGTTCTGAAGCTTAGAGTTTGTCTTACCCTTTGATTCATTCATTACTTGCATTTAAATAGAAAAACACAGAAATTAAAATTATTGATATTGGAAATAAAAGTCTAACAAGACCTGACAAGAATAAAAGAATATAAATTGAGATCTCAACATTCACAAAACCCACAAAAATCAATTTAATAAAAATTATATAATGGCCGGGTATAGGGATTTATGCCTCATTTGTAGTCAAGAAGACGTTAGAGAGGTTTTGGGGGATTAGAGAGGTTGTATTGAGACAGAAAGAGGAGAGGAAAATTGCAAAGAGGAGATTTTATTGGGTTGTGAGAAAAAGAGAGGGTTTCGGTTTTCATTGATCTTTAACTCTTGGAATTTGCTCAGGTTGCGTATAGAGAGAAGTTGAATTGAGAATTAAGTTACCCAAGTTGTGAGAGAAGGCACATTATGTCATATTTTTATGAGAGAGAGAAAACTTTTCTGAGGGAGACCAAAAGTCATTGAAGTATGCAAAATAATAAAACCGGGCCAATTTTTTGAGCCTTTATTAGGTAGATTAAATTTAATTAGGATTATTAGAAGAAATATGAAAAAGCTTCAAGGGTAAAGTTATCCAAGGAAAGGTTTACTCAAACTCCGACTTCTAAAGGGAGTATGACTATGAGTACTTGGAACCCCCTTCCTGAAATTCCTAGCTCTGCCCCCGTGGTTGGTGTCAGAACTTCATAAAGAGGAGTCATCTTCCTGTCATTGCGCACAAGGCTTGGCAAAACCCCTTTAGTTACCACAAGGAATCCAAAATCTTGAGATTGACTCGTCCAAATCCTATTAATTGGGAACTGATTTAGTTGAAGAACACCTCTTCAACTTAATATGTAGGCTGGACTTGGTGGATTAGCTGCAGGCGTCCAAATAGGTGTCATTTCAGTCAGCTCTGTACAAGTGGAGTGCATTTACAATTTCTGTTGTTCACTCTACTCCATTGATATTGCCTGATTTCCTGTCCGATAGAGATAAATTTGGAAATAATTATTCTTCTTTTTGGAGTAGAGGAAGTAAATCAAGTTCTCAGGCTGGCATAAATAGGATTTGATGTTCAAAACAAATCTCTTGCATGAACACAAGTTGCTTTATGACTATGCTACACTGATATTTGTTCTGCTACTTCTGTAGATAATTAAGTTGGATCTGATCTCTCATGTTTTATTCATATATATACATACAAGTGTGATTTATGTGATGTAATATAGTTTTCTTTATATATGTTTAAATTTATGTGTTTCAGTGTATGTATATATTCCAAGTTAAACGAAATTGCAAAATAATTTGATGGTGACAGGTTTATCCGAGAAGCATATATGCCTTTGGGCTAATAGCATGGACAGGGAATGATGTCCTAAATAGAAGGTACACTACTTTACTAATTAATTTGATCTTTGCTGCAAAGTTATCCTCTGCTCTATGGTCAGCATAGTAACAGACTTGTATGTGGTGGTCTGGAATGAATCTTGCAGTATCGCTGTACTTTTTTTGTAATGGGTTTATTCAAATATTAATATAGACTTCAATGATTATATATTTTTGGGCAAATTTTAATTAAACCCCTGACCTTTTTCTGTGTTTTATTGGGGTTTGGAGC
>NC_033800.1:23877891-23880008 GCF_001876935.1 Asparagus officinalis
TGACTGTCCTGAACTGGTGTCACTTAACCCCCTCAAAGTAATGCGTTAACTTTGACAGGTCACATGCTTGGTATGTGACAGAAAAGGATGAAAATACCCCTCAATTTGTTACAAATTATCCCATTTATACTCTTTTATCCTTTGTTCCAAATTTTGAGGGGTTTATATATTTAAAAAGGGCATTTTGGTCATTTTACAATCACCAGGTAACAATGTCAGGGGGGTATGTTGAAAAAACTTAAAAGACTTGAAAGGGGTTAAGTGAGACACTCCAATATTCGGGGGAGTTAAATGGAATAAACAAAGTTCATGGGGTTGCATGCAAAGCTCCCCAAAGTTCACGGGGGTTAAGTGAAATTTACCCTTATTTTCCTTATATTGTTTCCTCGGGTTTTAGCGCTATACAGTAAGTAGAATGATTAAGCTCGGTTAAGAAATGCCATTATTGAGCATTAAGTTGAAAGCAGTGTCATCAAAATTGGCAAATCATCACTCTATTAGCTCTTCCTGTAAGTGGTTGCAGTACGACTATGTATTGTTTCACTCTGTTCATGGATGATTATGTGATGAATAATTACTGTTAACACCTGAATTAATTTGATGTAGGTTAAGACTATTAGCTGAATCCAAAGGTTATAGACTTGATGATACAGGTCTATTTCTGGCTACTACGAGCACTTCTACGAAGCGGGTAATTTTATGTTCTCGCTTACCTGCATAAGCTTGTGATCTCGTATATATTCACTGACTAGTTAACAACTTTTCAGGGAACCAAGTCGAGCACAAGCTTGAACCTTAGAACAGAGAAGGAAGTATTCGATTTTCTTGGATTCCCTTGGCTAGAACCCCATGAAAGGAATTTGTGATGCCGAAGTCTTACCACTGTTGTATTTAACAGAACGAGAAAACGGTGCACTAACAAAATTTTTTTGCTACATTTGTGTGGATTGTACACTTCATGTACAGTCCCTTAGATGAGTTTGTATATACTGATGACTTCGTAATAGAGCAACAGTATTTTGGGCGGTGAAGGGTGCTTGAAGCGCCTGCAAAGTATCTTATAGTTTTGATGAACAGCAAAAATATTGACTCTTTGTTCTCTTGAGAAAAACAGATTACTCTTTACCATAATGCCCGGTACGGTGTTTGTTCTCAGTATAGATCCTGAAAGCGAGGATTTTGAATATTACTCGAATTAAAGCCTATCGCTTATAACATTTTAGGATGTTTGTTACGTTCTTTCCGTGTTTGAACTCAGGTTTCTAGGTTAAAAAAAATTTGGCTAGATAATTGATAAAATTTCGTTCATCATTCTCAACCAGGCAGAAGTCCATATTAAGTCCTAACCGAGAATATTTAACTGTTCTACGTCAAGCTGCGACGTGAGGCCAATAAGTCATTCTCATATATTTGCAAGTAGTCAGCAGTCTGGTAAAATTTTCATATATTTGCAGGTGATCAGATGATATATCATTATATCTGCAGGAAAAAGGTCCCAATATTGCGTGAGATAAAGGGAAAATTTGCAATATAGACCGTTTTTGGAAAATAATTAGCGAAATAGACCGTATTTTGGAGTAATTAGCAAAATAGACCGTTTTTTAGCAAAAGAGGTCGATTTTGAAAAAGGTTCAGAAAACATACGGGACTACTAGTCCCGTATGTTTAATTTCATGATTAGTGCACTCAGAAAATACATTGCTTGTCATAAATGACAAAGTTGAGGAATTGGCATGTACCTATCCTATTTTATTGAACGAAAACTTTACCTCTCACCGCATTTCACTAATATACAATAAAACTCATCTTATTTAGGATCTTTCGAGTTCAACTATTTCGATTTGTTCATGACAAAACGAAACATTGTAAGCATTGTTTCTCTTGGCGGCAAACAATCATTTATAACTGGTAAGCTCGAGAAATTAACTACCCATGCAGAAAGGAAAGGATGCCTCTCTTCATCTATAATCTTCATTTCGATAATTTCCTCTAATATGCCCACCATAGTTGCTAACCAACCAAGAGATATATCAGCATATCCAATTGTCTCTCCTCCAAAGAATTTCCTCCCATTAAGCTCCTCCTCTAATATTTTCAGGTTTTCTCTGGCTACGACT
>NC_033800.1:23880018-23911195 GCF_001876935.1 Asparagus officinalis
GCCACATCGAAGAAAAGCACTATAATGAAAGATGTCAAAATTCAAATGAGAATAAATAGAATTCAGAAACCATTTAGCCAATTTGAGAGGAGGAGTTTCATAAGTTCAAAAGTATTTCTGTTTTTCAAAAAAATTCTATGTTTGCACTCTAAATAGGATAAATTTTAGAAATCCTCGAACATTTGCATGATTGGAAGAAAATCCTCCTGAGCTTTTAAAGTCACCTTTTACCTCCCTCATTTTCAGTTGCTAGTCAAATATCATCGGTTTTTTAATTCAATCATCAACTCTCAATATAGTTATCACATTTTCTTTGTAGGTAATTCTCTCTGGTTTACTCTTCTAATAAGATTACTTCGATGGATATCCTGATTTCTTATTGCATGTTATCTCTGGCCCATGACCTTTTTTGCCACTAGAACTTCAAGAGCTATTAATCCATGACTGAGCTTCACGAGAAATAACGAAGGAGATTATTGCTTACCTTTTCATCACCAAAATTCGACCAGAATCGCGCCATGGCCTTCGCGTAAGGATCCTTTGGCAAAATTGGATTATCTTTCCATGTCTCATCAATGTATTCAAGGATTACAAATGATTCACAAATTGGTTTTTCATTGTGAACAAGCACTGGAACTTTCTTATGAAGTGGATTATACTTGAGGAGCAATGAGCTCTTGTTGCCTAGATCTTCTTCGATGTACTCGTAGTCAATACCCTTCATTTGCATTGCCCATTTGACTCTGATAACAAATGGACTCATTAACGTCCCTAAGAGCTTCACTTCTTTTGCCATTGTTGCTCCTGAAATATTTCTGCCAGAAGTCACTTTTTATAACACAGCTTGTGCTACTGTTGCATTTTTTTCGGCCTTTTTTTTCCCTTTATCATTTATTTTCTAGTGTTGAAACTCCCACCCCTTTTGTCATTTTCTCCTTTGGGCTTTGCTTATCTATGTCAAATGTATTCAGTGACAACATCTATGAAGTTTTTCTCAGATATTGTCAAACATATTGGTGCCTTCTTGTACGATTTGTTTGTAAACTAAGTTGTCTTTTTTGAGACCGTGTATTTGAGTTATACTATGCTTTTTTGCTTCTTTTTGGCTGCCAATTCAGTTCACTCTATTTTATTTCTAAATCATCAAGTGCATACCAAATAAATGAGACAGTATAAACGTTAGAACTATCATATTGATGCCGCGTAACATCTCAGAGAGTGATGAGTTTATTTACCATAACATCGGTATATGTTTGTGCAACACTGCCATTAAACTGACATCATATAGTTTTGATTCTGTTATAATCTGCAGGCATACTTTTTCAAGATTGGAGTTATGAGCTCGGGTTCTACGCATGCTCAACTTGCAGCAACTTTAAACGTAATTAGGAGCCAAATTAGCCCAACATTTTACTATTTCTAATTCTCAATCTATTTCCATTGCGCACTACTTTCTGACAGATAAACCCACAATATGATTTATGCCAGAAAAATGGGTGTACGCTGATATGCAATTAATTTATGGGATTGGTGAGCTCTTAGACGGTCAATCCACTCATTTACTGCAAGATTTTAGTGAATACATGAGAGTGGAAACGCACACAAGTCAGACCCTGCACCAAAAATTTTTAGGTGAATTGCTGTTACACTTTCTTTCCTATAGCCCAATTGTGGATAGACCCCCTTGTAATTCTATTATTGCTAATAAACCCCGGTGTGAAACTTTTTTGACTCTTCATACTCAGAAAAAGAGAACATTGCCTATGACATATAGACTCTTGGAGGGTTAAAGTGTCAAAATATTTTCACTCAAGGGGTCTGTCTGCAACGATAGAATTGCAGCAATAGAACTATAGGAGGTCTATCTGCAATTGGGTTGTAGTACAGGGTCATTACGCAATTAACCCAAACATTTTTGACGCTTCATGTCGATGATTCTTAAGAAATTATTCATCAATTGAGTTGCAGTTCCCCGAATAATTTCTGCGGGGAAAGAACTTATTATGCATTTCTAACATGACTGATATTCAACAGACAGGAGCACGATTCAGTCATTTATCCGCAGCTAACTGAATCTGGCGATAATTTCTGAAGAATTCGACAGTTTTCCCATGAGGTGGAAGGTTCTCTTTGATCACCGACATCTGGAGAAAGTTGTCGATCCATGACACGAAGTTCGGGAATTTCTGAGAGTCCACAACTTTGAAGCAAGCAACCTCTTCTGCTACCCCGAGCCAAAATGCAAGCCAACCAAGAGCCAAGTCCAAGTATCCTATCTTCTCTCCTCCAAAGAACTTTTTTCCTTTTAGTTCTGCATCAACTCTCCCTATGACTTCTTCCAGAGTTTCAATGGCTTTTGCTTGTTCTTCTCCTTCAGTGAAGAATACCGCCTTGGTTGCAGCTCGACACTGTTAAGATAAGGACGCAAAGATGTCAACTTCTACTGTACTCGGATATCAATGCCATTTGAGCATGTGCAACGTAACTATCTACTATGACTTCATATGGCATCCTCCATCGTTAAATTCTACCGAAGTTTATGAATAGGCATAACTACACACACCTTAGACATATCTACCGATATTTGGGTACACAATCACTTCCTGGGACTTAAAGATAAGTTTGATTGTACATCTTTTTGACTCAGAGAAATATCCTACCGATAATTCTAGTGAAGCAATTTGATGTCCGGCTCGGGCTTGCATCACATAACCAATCAACAAAAGAACTTCCACATACGTTAGGTATTATATATTGATCGAAAAAGTTGAATGTGATCGGCACAAAGATTATATATAGGTGGTAATAATTAAGGGGGAAAAAAATTATTAGTTCTACGTACTACTTCAAATGACTAACAAAAACACGCCGATAATTGTTAACTTTTACACAGATCATATGCTGTTTTAAGTTCATTAAGACACGTGGAACGCATGCTAGTCCTTTTATGCCAGTCATTTCATAAGTTGGTCCTAGTCTGTTGGTGATAATGCCTGAAAGCAACAGTGAAAACTTTAGTGGGAGTATGAGGCTCAAAGCTTTTGACCAGAGCTAGTTGATGCTCGCCAGCCTGAATCTGTGGATCTCAGGATAGAAATGAGATAAAGTTTCCCCAGAGCAATGCGTGGCTTATATTACATCACCATCTGAGTACTAATATCCTAGGACTGATTTTTTTAGGACTGAAAAATAAAGCAATTGTTGTTAGAACTCAATGTCTTTCTTTTTCAAGAAAATGGTTTGCATATTAGATTCCCCTTTAATCATGTGAGATTCTGAAGATGTTTTGGAGTTTTCCCAATCTTTCCGTTATCAATATATCAGCTTTTAGGCATGTCTAATGGGTAAAGTGATTATAGATCCTCTCCATGGGCCGGCACAATTAAAAGTGCGCATATACTACAAACAATGACAGAACTTTTACACTAATTTTTTTTTGGGTGAGCTACATGAATTGTATTCTTTAATTACATTGTGTTTAGGACCATTATCTTCATTATGATTAGGTACGTGCATAATGGTAATTAACTAATAATCAAGTATTCTATTGCTTTTTCAAATAGATTCCTACCAGTGAAAAAAATAAAGAAATTAAGCTTCTACGGCATTATGTCTCTCTTTTTCAAGGAAAACTTGCACATTGTATACCACCTTTTTTTTTCAATATTCTATCTACTTTTTTCTCCTTCCACAATTTTTTTTGTTCATATCTATACTAGCTTTGAAGCATCTAGCCTAGGTCAAATAACCACATATTATCTTTTTTTTTTGTGTGTGTGTGGAAATAGATCGTACATCATCTTAATCAGGCATAATTACGAGGGCGCATGACAGTAACTAATAGTCCAGTAGTTGACTCTCAAATAAATAAATGCCTCTTTTTCAATATTCCGATGATGATTTTTCCGTAAAATTTCAACTACAATTGGGAACTTTATGCCAACTTTCAAGCACCTTTCATTGCTCATGTATGCGTAAATGATAACTGAAAATACAATGATACTATTTGAAAGAAAAAAACATGATACAAATTGCAATGCCTTACATAGTATTGTCTAATGCAAGATGTTCGAGGCTTAAAAGGTTCAATAATTTGGTGATGATTAGTGAGTTTCATATCTACTCTTGACATGTTAGTGTGTCATTGGAGCTTAACTATACGTCCAGAAAAGATCTACAAGAATAAACTTATCTACCAATAATTCTCAATTTAAATCACGCATCAAGGAGATAAATACATGTTGGCAACTATATATAAGTAAACAAAGTTAAACATAGTGAGGATAAAAATCATCAACGTTAAGATTAATCATGACCTTATCCTCCGCAAAAACAGCCCAAGACCTTGCCGTAGCTCTTTCGTAAGGATCCTCAGGCAAGATCTTCTTCTCCTTCCAAACCTCATCAATATACTCAATAATAACCAAAGATTCAACCACGGGTCTGCCGTCATGGACCAACACGGGAACTTGCTTGTTAACCGGATTGTATTCAAGAAGACAGCGGCTCTTGTTCGAGAGATCTTCTTCAACGTACTCATACTCAACCCCCTTCATCTTCAACGCCCATTCAACCCTTCGGACCGCAGGACTAGCCCACATACCATAGAGCTTCACTTGGCTCGAGATTGCCATTGTTTTTGCTATGTACTTAATTGGTGAATGTATTTGGAGCTAAGGAGAGTTATATGAAACGGCGTGTCACGTTTTGTTACTAAACGAGGAGGCATATATAGGGGCGGGGAGGGAGGGGGGGGTGTGTATGATGATGCCCTTGTAAATGACGAAATGTTTTTTTTTGGACGGATATGAATTTGGATATCCTTCTATGGGAGGAGATAATTCAAGTGTACATTAATGTGGAGCGATGTGATCACTTCTTTTGGAGGAGAAGGATGTTTTTGTCTTGGTGTAGGTATGGGTGTAGACTGTAGTGGAGAATGATGGTTGCGGTACTAGGGTTCTGATAATTGGAGGTTGAGGATATGAATCAAGAAAACTTGGAAAGCATTGGGTGAGTGAGATCAAGATGTATTTAGTATATATGGTGCATTTCTATGGTGTGGGGGGGAGGAGAGACAATGTATCTATGTTAATAGGCTCCAAATATTTCTATGTCAAATATTGTCGCTGCCAGACTGTCGCTACCGACACGTTCTTGTTGGTTATGCACAATTTTTATGAGATGAAACATGAAGTAAACCATGATATCAATTTAAAAAAAAAAAGAAAAAAGACATGCGTTAAGGTTTGTCGTCTGATGAATCCAAATGGGTGCATTCTAGTGCAAGTCTCCCCCCAGTTCATTTCCAACAAAACGGAAAACTAACACCCAAATGTGTTCATCTTAACTAACAAAGGAGATAACGCTAGCTGCTGCTGCTGATCGAATGCTGGTTTCTTCAAAATTTCTAGCGAGGGAGCGAGAAAGAGATTAAGCATTTGGGAATGCACAAGAGGAAGAGACTGGTTTGCCGATTCAATTACGCGCTCAATTAGATCCAGTTAGGGAGTTGCCTGTAGGGGTGTGCGCTAATTAATCTGTTCAAATTGATTAAACCCACCGAACCCATCGAATTTTAATGGTTCGATTTGTTTTTAGAATATGGTTCGGTCAGGCCGGTTTGAAAAAAAAATTTAAACCGAATTAATCGAACTGACCAGACTAATTTCGGTCCATTCAGTGTGGTTCCGGTTGTAGACTGGTTAGGTCCAGTTTTGCCAAAATTTGTCAAAACCAACTGACCTTACTGTTTGCTCATCCACCCCTAGTTACCTAACAAACTTAAAGGGGTTGAGTAATATTTCTGAAGTTAAGTGGGGTTAATGTTGAAACAAAGTTGGGATTTTGTGAAGTCTACCCTTCTTTGGATAAACATCTTTTGGTTATATTTAATTGTAGTTAGTCAACTTTTTATTGCTAGCTCAAACAACTTAAATAGATTTGGAGGTGCAAATTAGAAATATAAGGGTTTAGATGCTAAATATAAAGTAAGAAAGAATTTAGGGTTTAATATGAAACCTTAATAGGTATGAGGATGTTATTTAAAACAACTTAATAGATTTGAGGGTGTAAATTAGACACATGAAGATTGAGGGCCTAATATAAATTTAAGAAAGAATTAAGCGTCCACTTTGAGAAAATTGTATACCTCACACCCAAAAACCACATGCATAGAAAAACTTTAGGAGTTCTCTTTTGAGAAGTAGCTTTGTAAGATGTATTAAAAAAAATTAAAAAAAAGTAATTTGTTAGTGAAACTTTTAATTTGACAATGCCGACTACAAGTTTTGAGTTCCAAAAGCTTCTCTAATCTCAGCCGAAATGAATCGGCCCACTACACTCAGCCGAAATGAAGAAAACGACAAAACATCCTGATCCTCCAAAAGCGAAAGAAGACGATGAATGAGATACACTAAAATATATATTCTAGGAAGAAATTTTCGAAATAGCCATAAACTAAACTTTTATTTTAAAAACCGACCCACTCCAGCTTTTATTCCAAAAATCGACACAGTTTCTGGTCACATTAGCATCGTGGCCAGAAACTGGGTCGATTTAAAAAAAATCAGCTTTCTAATTAGTCGGGGTTGCCAACTTCGACTAATCAGGACCGTCCCAACGCCACTTGCGTGGTTAGGGGACCTAAACAAGTCGGGGTTGTTAGCCCCGATTGGTTTTGTCAAGGTTCCCAACCCCGATCGTTTGGCAGAGCCCACTTGGGTAGCATTGCCCTGCACAAAATGGTCGGGGTTGGGAACCCCGACCATTTAGCAGATCGTAGGGAAGCCCTAGTCAAAATGGTTGATGTTTCCAACCCCGACCATTTGGCAGAGACTCCCCAACCCTAAAACGGGGAAACGACTAAGTAACTAGATGAAGCTGGAGGACACACGAGCAAGTCGTGCACATGATGAAGCCGGGGGCTCACAACAATCTCAAGCCGGATGTTCACAACAGGTTCAAGTCGACGAAGATGTCATGCGCTCACAAGTTCACACACAACCGGACGTTGAGATCATCCAAGCTCATGTTGAAGGCAAATAGGAAAGGGGGAGAGGAAGATGAGGCATAGCGAGAGGGAGAGGGTGAGTAAGAGGAAAGGGAGTTCTATATATTTACTAAATTTCAATATACTTCATATGATATTTATGTTTGAAATGCTATGATGTTTATGTTTGAAATGCTACTGTGACTTGATTATGGTTGGATTTTTAGTAAGTGAATTAAATGCTATGTTTTTGTTAGAGATTGGCTATAGATGTAATAATTATCTAAAGATATGTGTTTGAAATTGATTATGGATTGATATATATGTAGCAAGAGAGTTTGTGTTAAACTTGATAATTTTAGTCGAGAATTGATATATGTTAGTAGGAGATGAGATTTTTCAGCAATTGTGGGCTGGAGAGTCTTTGCCAAATGGTCGGGGTTAGGAACCCCGACCATTTTGTGCTGGGAAATGCCACCCAAGTGGGCTCTGCCAAACAGTCGGGATTGGGAACGCCGACAAAATTTGTCGAAGTTCGTAACCCCGATTTGTTTAGGTCCCCTACCCACACAAGTGGCGTTGGGGAGGTCCTAATTAGTCAAGGTTTTCAACCCCGACTAATTAAGAAGCTAATTTTTTTGATCGACCTAGTTTCTGGCCACGATGCTGACGTGACCAGAAACTGGGTCAATTTTTGAAATAAACACCGGAGTGGGTCGGTCTTTAAAATAAAGTTTGGTTTGGGGCTATTTTAACAATTTCTTCTATTCTAAAGTGTCCACAAAAAACATCAATTCCATGGCCAGTGCTCAGATCGCATCCCTTCAAAATCTCAATTCCTTGGTGGATACTGGCCAAAACAGATACCTGAAAGATTTTAACGCATTATCTCCATTTAGAACTTATCTGAACAGGTATCTAACCACAAATTATCTCCTATAGTCACCAATATTTTCGTGTTGATCAAGATTCACTCATCCCTCCATCAATATGGCGTGCTCCTACCAAGTGAAGCTCTATGGAATGTGGGCAAAGCCCAGCAGCGGTTCGTTCGTCGCATAGAACGGGCATTGAAGATGAAGGGCATCGAGTACGAGTACATTGAAGAAGTTCTCTCTGACAAGAGCTCTTCCCTTCTTGAAAACAATCCAATCAACAAACAGGCTCCAGCGCTTGTACACAACGGAAAGGCTGTGGTCGAATCGCTGGTGATACTTTAATTAATATATTGATGAAGTGCGGAAGGAACGGCCGATTTGGCCTGAGGATTCACACGAGCGAGCCATTGCACGCTTTTGTTGAAGACAAGGTGACTAGAACTCATGTTAATAAATTTAGTTTCTTTTCTTTTCCTTTTTTTTTTTTGATAAATTACAAGGAACTCCTTCATGATACTCTACTTTCCAAGAAACACCCTCATCTAAAACATTCGAAAAAGGAGGACTCACATCTATGACCATTTACGAAATCGTTAGTTTTGTAAGAGAGTTTGGTTCTTCAGACGGTAAAAAAGTCTGTATGGAAAAATATAGACTAAACATGAAAAAGATTATTTTTATTTTATCCAAGAAGTTATCTTTTCTTTATTTTCTTCTTTTCAACTCCCAAAATATATTGATTCTGCAATGGAAATGTTCGTCCAAGCGTCTACAGAAATGTTTGAAGAACAAAACTCCATTATAAAATTAATTGTCTCGTCAATGGTCATAGATGAGGGGATATTTTTTTGAAACTTTACCCCCCCCACCACCACCCTCGAAGACACTCCTATCCTGCCATTAACCTTGTATATACATTGCAGTGTCGAGCTGCATCAAGGGTGGCATTCTTTGCAGAAGGACAAAAGTGGGCCAAAGCCATTGGACCGTTAGAGGAGCTGATAGGGACGCTTGACAAGGAGCTCTAAGGCAAGAGATTCTTTGGAGGAGAAAATATCTGATACTTAGACTTGGTAGCAGGTAGGATGGCATTTTGGTTGGGAGTGGCAGAAGAAGTTGCATGCCTTAAGGCAGTGAATCCGAAGAAATTTACCAGATTTTCTGCAACTATACAAAATTTTCTCCAGGTTCCAGTGATCAAGCAGAATCATCCACCTCGTGATAAGACGATTGAATTCTCCCACAGATATCGCAGGCTTCAGTTAGCTGCATCCAATAACAAATTGTCAAACTTATGTTCTAGCAATATGAGGAATCAGAGCATGTATCCGAGTGATGTTATCATCTATAAGAGGCATTTGCTATGCTAGTAATCATATTAAGCTATTATCTCCAACACAGACTGAATATTTTATAAGTTTTAGCAAAAGAACATGAAACATTAATTTAAGTATGATTATTTCTATGATCAGTTACGTACTTCAGCACAATAATCTTAGTGGGGTGGGGAGGGGTTACAAGAAGTATAGATGTTAGTATTCAAAAGATTCAACTTTTCAAGCAGACAAGTAATCTGATAAAGGGGACTTCAAGATAGCATTGACTTCCCTATCTCGAGTTACCTAAGAGTGGCATTCAGAATCCTAGGAACCCACTAGTCATATTGGAAGTAAATCTCAAGGCAAAATCACTGTCTCAGACCTGGAAATGCCCAAATGTCTGATTTACATGAATCTGTTTTTATTCCAACACGATAATACATGGGAACTAATCAAATCTTCAGAGATAACTAGCTTATTTATCTCAATTATATTTGCCAAAAGGTCATATATGTCTATTGCCATTTTCATCACTTCATTTAAAGAAACTGCACAATCAAATCAGCATCAATTATCAAGAGCAATACACAACAAGGTGTTTGCAACATGAGATTTCAATTCAATTTTTACACCTTGCTTTCAATTAGGAAAAGAAACTGTGGCAAAGGAATACCTGCACCTTTGTCCGTTGTTCTTCTTGCTTCCCTTTACATTTTCTGCCTCATTAAATTTGAAATGTCACCAGTAATCTCCACAGCTGCAGGATCCATCCTTGAACAGATGAAAGCGGTTGGCATCTCTAACCAACAGTTCCCTTTGAACAATCTTTGAAATATATTTCGTTGCTGTGTGACAATCCCCACAGACACGAAGATTCTTCATTATCTGCAGTGGTGTGCCTGGCTTTGTATTTAGTAACCCAAAAGCTATTGCCAACCTCTCACTATGTGTACAAAGCATATATCTTTTATCATCCTCCTCTACATCCTGCAGTACAAATTTCTTGTTTAGTATATATCCTTCCTTAGCCATTAAATTGTCAAGTTTTTCTAATAACTGATGCATTTCAGAACTCTGCTCCACTAATTGATCCCCGGTCCCAAAAACATAGACTTTGTTTCTAATTTCTATCCAGCTATATCCTGGATCCTTCTTCAATTTCTTGTCTTTAATAACTTTTCTCACGTTACCAACCATATTCCATTTCCCCATAGATGCATACACATTTGATACCAAAACATAATAGCCGGGATTTTCCCAATTCAGTGTCATAATTTTCTCAGCAATTCGCTCAGCCATCTGGGTTTCACCAGAAACTCGACAAGAACTTAGCAGAGCTCCCCATATACTTGCATCTGCTTCTATTGGCATTGACAAAATGAAATTTTCAGCTTCAACTAACTGTCCATGTCTAGAAAGAAGATCAACCATGCAAGCATAGTGTTCAATTCTTGGAACTATCTTATAGTCTTCTTCCATCCTCTTAAAGTATAATTTCCCTTCTTCGAGTAAACCACCGTGGCTACATGCATACATTAGAGCTACAAATACAATATGATCTGGTATAATGCCGGTTTCCTCCATGCTTCTGAAAGCTCTCAAGGCCTTTTCACCTTGGCCATACATACCATAGGCTGATATTAAAGCAGTCCAAGTCACTACGTCCTTGATGTCCATTGTCTCAAAGACCCTCTCTGCATAATTTAAAATGCCACATTTCGAATACATTTCGATTAAAGCATTCCCAATGGGTACATCATGCTCTAAACCAACTTTCAGAATGCACCCATGAACCTCTCTACCTTGTCTTTTTGATGCTAAGAAGGAACATGCAGGCAAGATGCTTAGCATGGTTGCCTCGTCCATTTTATTTCCTTTAAGCTTCATTTCAGTCAATAACTTAAAACCTTGTTTATAGTTCCCATTCTGAACACATCCCGAAATGATGCTTGTCCAACTTACAGAGTCATGGACTTCCATCTCATCAAATACTTTTAGTGCATCTTCTAATAAATCACATTTTGAGTACATACCAACTAGAGCATTACTCACGAACAGATTTGCTTTTAACCCTCTTTTGATAGCATCACTATGTAGTCCCTGCCCTTGACTTGAATCTAGTAACTGCGAGCAAACAGAAATGAGTGCTGTAACTGTGACTGAATCAAGCTGATCACCTGACTCTTTCATGGACTTAAAAAGTCGAACTCCCTCATTGAAATTTTTCCTGCTCACATAACCATTAATTAGGGAATTCCATGACACTGAGTCTCTAACTACCATCCTATCAAAGACTTCACGTGACATGTCCAACTTTCCGCACTTTGAATACATTAGTATTAGCATATTATATGCAGCAGTATCCCATTCATACTGATTTCTTAACATAAAACCATGAATAGACCTTCCAATTCTTAAATCCTCCCTCTCATAGCAAACACGAAGAACAATGGTGATTAACACAAGATCTGGTTTTGAACCTATTGCCATCTTTCGAATGAGCTCAAGTGCCCTATCAACAGAACCAACTTGAAAGTAACCATCAATCATAATATTCCAGGAAACCAAATCCCTCACCACTTTTGTGTCAAAAACCCTATATGCGTCATCTAAATTCCCGAACCTACAGTACATTGCAATTATACCATTGCTCACCAGTTTATCCTTCTCAATACCAATCTTATTCGCAATACCATGAACAATTTTCCCCTCTACAACATCCCCAAGCCCTCCAATAGCCGGCATAACACTCTCCACAGTGAAACAATCCGGAACATCCCCAGCTACCCTTAACTCACGGTAAGTCTCCAAAGCCTCCTCCCACTCACCATTCGCACTATACCCAGAGATCAAGCTATTCCAAGAAACCAAATCTCTCACAGGCATTCCATCAAACACCTCACGGGCCTCAATCAATGACCCAAGCCGAGTATACATATTAATCAAAGAATTGGAAATATACAAATCGGGCCCAAAACCCATTTCCCGAACATCCCGATGAACCTTCCGACCAAATTCGATTGCGCCCAACCCGGCGCAAGCGCTGAGAACCGGCGGGAAGGTGAATGCATCCGGGGCCAATCTCATCCCCCCCATTTCATCATACTTATCTAAAGCTTCCTCGAACAAGAAATTCTGCGTGCAGGATCTTATTAGAGTGTTCCACAAGAAGACATTGTGCTTCGAAGTCGGAGTTGAGAGAAATACCGAGAAAAAGGCGGCGGAGTTGCCGAGCTCTGAGTACTTGGTGATGAGCTTGGCGGTGAAGAAAGCAGAGCGAGCGAGGCCGGAGGTGAGGAGGAGGGAGTGGATGGGGGCTAGGGTTTTGGGGTTTTTTATTGAGAGGAGGGTTCTAGAGAGGGATGAGGAGAGACTAAAGAGGGTTTGGGTCGAAATTTTTTGATGTTCTGGGGGGATCGGAGAAGAAAGGAGAGATTTTGGGTGGCCCATTGGAGGGAAGGGAGATGGGATTACGCGGTTCTAGGGTTTGAGGAATCCAGGACTTGGGATTGGAGAATTTGAAGGAGGGCATGGATATTTTTGGCGCGTAGACGAAGCTGCAAGCCAGTGGGAGCATGCGATGACACAAGCCACAAGGGGTGTTTGTCACAGCAGCCCACTTAGCACTTAAAGACCTTATAGTCTACCCTACTTTGCAATTAAATACCCTCACTTGTTTTTAACATTTGCGCTTTATTACCTTCTGTTACCCCATCATTGGGATATTACCTTGGATATTCTCATGCGTAATTCACATGTTAATTTAGAGCTTTTAAGATTTACAGTTTACTGAATTTACTTTCAAATCTACCAACATCACTAGCTATTTTAACCGTATCTCGACAGAATTAAGAAGTTCTAAGATTAGTATTTGAGCGCTTCTCCTTCAACAAACATTACAGATGAAAAAAGTTCTTAAATTAGCATGTATTAGTTACATGAGAATTTTTGGTAGAATATTTTGACATTTGCATAATGAAAGGTGTCAATGTGTAGAAAGTTCAAGGTATACAAAAGTTCTTATTAATAGGTAAGGATATCTAAGTGCAAACTAGGGCAAACTATTAAGTATTTAAGTGCTAATTTCTTTTAAATTTTGCAGAAAAAAATCATGCACAAAAAACATAAATGCCTTTTTAAAATTTTTTAATACATATTACAAAGATACTTCTTAAAAAAGAACTCTCATAGTTTCTCTACGCATGTGATTTTTGGGTGTGAGCTATATAATTTTGTCATATCGGACACTAAATTCTTTCTTAATTTATATTAGGCTGTCAATCTTCATATTTTTAATTTTCACCTTCAAATCTATTAAGTTTTTTTAAATAACATCATCCTCAACCCCTTTAAGGCTTCATATTAGACCCTAAATTCTTTCTTACTTTATATTTACCATCCAAACCGTTATATTTCTAATAGGCATGTTCAAATCTATTTAAGTTATTTGAACTAACAATAGAAAGTTGACTAACTAGAGCTAAATTTAACCAAAAGATGTTTATCAAGAGAAGGGTAAATTTCACAAAACCCCACTTTTGTTTCAACATCAACCCCCTTTACTTCAGAAATAGAACTTAACACTTTTTAAGTTTGTCAGGCAACTAGAGGTGGATGAGCAAACGGTCAGGTCGGTTGGTTTTGACAAAGTTTGGCAAAACTGAACCTAACCATTCTACAAGCGGGGACTAAGCTAAATGGACCGATATTAGTTTGGTCAGTTTGATTAATTCGGTTTGAAATTTTCTAAAACCGACCTGACTGAACCACATTTTAAAAACAGATCGAACCATTAAAATACGATGGGTTCGGTGAGTTCAATCAGTTTGAACCAATTAGCCCGCACCCGTACAAGTAACTCCCTAACTGGATCTAACTGAGCACGTAATTGAGTCATCAAGCCAGTCTCTTTCTCTTGCGCCTCGTTTGGTACGTGAGAATCGATGGAAATGAGAATGGAATAGACTAAGTAATGGAATAGAAATTTAATGTGAGAATGAAATACTTATTTCCATTCTCACGTTTGGGTGCAATTTATAAAATGAAGTTGGAATGAACGTACTTTAAAATTTTATATTTTATTGATTCCACTTAAGTGAGAATACCCATTCCCTATCATTTATTGGGGGTGTTAGTCAATTAGGACATTTTCATGCAAAATGGGATAATTGTTAAAGTGGAATAATATTTCGCTAGTGGGATATTTTAGTGGGATAACTAGGAACAATTTTGTGAAGCAGGATATTTTGATAAAATAACGTGGGATAAATTTTTATAATCATGAAGTATATATTTATGCATTTTGAAGATATAAATACTATTTATGTATTTTAAACTTACTATTATTAATTAATAATTGTTTACAAGAATGTTATGATGATGGTTTAATAATGGTGATAACCATAATAGGAAATAAGTAAAGAAAAAAAAAATAAAAAATAACAAAATAAATACGAGTTCTAGTTTTTTCCACATAGTTCCAAGCTAAAACTTGGAATAATTTGAGAGACTAGAACTCTCATTTTTGTATAGAAAAATAAAAAAAGTGGGATAATTTTGTACAATTATCCCAATTCTAGTTTTGTTAAAGTTCTGCTTGACTAACACTGTAAAATTTTATTCTAGTTTTAGTTCTATGTGACTAACACTTTAAAATTTTGTTCTAGGTTTAGTTCTATGTGATTAACACTTTAAAATTTTATCCCACAGATTATCCCAGTTCTAATTTTAAGTTCTAGGTGACTAACCCCCCTTAGGAATGCATAAATTGGGAATGATCATTCCCAAATAAAGTAAGAATCCATAAGAAGTGAGAATGTTACATTCCAATTTAAAAAAGAAATTGTGTTCGGTAAGAAAGGAACTAGAAGTGAGAATTGATATTCATTCTCATTCGTTCCGTGTAACAAACGAGGCCTTGTAGTCTTGTGCATACCCGAAAGCTTAATCTCTTTCTCGCTCCCTCTCACTCAAAAATTTGAAGAAGCCAGCATTCCATCATCATCATCATCAGCGGCAGCATTATCTCCTTAGCAAGTGGAAAGGGCATTTTAGTTTCTAGGTTGGAAATGAACTCGGGAAGACTTGCACTGGAATGCAAACATTTTAAAGTCATCAGAGCTTATGCACACTAGGTGTTTGCGATAATGCTCCTTCATTCTTATCTGCCGTTGGTAGCATGCTGTGGTGCTTACCAATGCATAGAGTACACGTAATGATCACTTGATGTCATCTGTTGATAAGAGTGGTGCTTACAATCGCATAGAGTTGTCCTTCTTCACCTACGACAAACTCTGGCTATTTTGGAGGGAAAAACCCTTTTGGGTCTATCGCGTTATAAGAGGGATAAAGTAGGGGTGGGAATTTGGGATTTTTTTTTTACCGTAAGGTAGTTTTGGAGTGTTTATTTAAGTTACTTTTTTTCAGTGGCTTTTGTTTTAAACAAGTAAATATATAGACACGTTAAATATTTGAAAGTGTTTGGGGTTTTTGCGAGAAACCCAAAACTTAAGAAGGGTAAATGTCATTTTTAAAGTTATGGGGGGTTACCTAAAAAAATAAAATTAAACGGGGCTTTTGAAATTGAACCTGATAGTATATTGGTATAAATTAAAAATATGAGCATTTGGGGGGCTAGTATATAGGATTAAGAAAGGATTTAGCGTCCGATACGACGGAACTCAAAAAATCAATGCATGTCGGATGCACATATGGACTGTGCAAACTTTGAAAACTGATATACATTCTTGGTCAGTGACTATCTAGATCCATGACAGTCCTTCAATATTCATATTCAAATTCATATTCAAACAGTTGGAAATTCAAATTTGGATTCAGATTCGAAAATTTTAAACAAGCACACATATAAACACGTTAAGTATTTGATTCCTTCCTATTCATTTCCAGCCATGGTCGCAACAACTTCAACAAAAGTTACATGATGAATCCTATGATTTAATATGTCAACACTACACTTAAAACCAATACACAAATCAGCACACAAAAATGTTAGTGAGAGTAAAGAAACATCATTTACTTGTCATTCATTATGACCATTATTTCATATCCAGCATACATTTACTTTTTGCAAACTGCAACATTTCATCAGATCACAGTCTTAATAGAATCCTTCATGATCTCTTTCCGGCCATTGAAAAATGCAACAAGTTTTTCTCTCTCAGGCAAGATTTTCTTCGCGACTTTAGAGTTCAAAAACTCTTGAGACCATTTCCATAAAATGGGATGATCTTCTCTATTGAACAGGTTTACTCCAGCTACTTCTTGAAGAACTCCAACCCATAGAGCAATATAGGCTGCAGCAATGTCAAGAAACCCGATGTAATTTCCTCCGAAGAATTTTTTATTTTTAAGTTCTTTTTGTAGAATGCTTAGATATTCTTTTGACTGTTCCATCGAGGTTTTCTGCATATCGCCATCGCCCCAAAATGCCTTCCGGAATGTAGGAATGCACTGAAAAAAATTGAACTAAATTCAAATATATAAAATCATATGATATAAAATCATTAATTGTGGATAGACCCTCCTGTAGTATCATTCTTTTGAACTTACAGTCGTTGTAGTTTCATTTTTGCAGATGGGCCCCCTGGGTTAAATTTTCTTCAACTCTGTTACTCTCAAATAGACTCACTAAATTCACCCAAGGTAAAAGAGTCCTAATGAAACTACAAGGGTGGTAAGTTCAGAACAACAATACTAGGGGTCAATGTGCAATTAACCTAAAATCATAAAGTAAAAAAATATATGTCGTTAATATCACCTTGTCATCAATGAAGTTGGCCAAATGACGCACACAGGCCCTTTCATATGGATCCTTGGGGAGTAGAGGATATGCACCCCATGTGTCTTCGATGTATTCAAGTATTATGAGGGATTCAGCTACGTATTTTCCCTTGTGCACAAGTACAGGGATCTTCTTGTATATAGGATTATACTCAAGAAACACAGCATTTTTGTCTGGAACATCCTCAAGATCCAGGCAATCATAGGGAACTCCCTTGAGCTCCAAAGCAAGCTCTTCTCTGAGACTGAAAGGGCTTGTGCGATATCTCACAAGCTTTACTTCCTTAGCCATTTTCTTATTTCTGATAACTTGCTATTTGCCCACAATGTTTGGGTTTTTATAGTCAAATTGCAATACCATTTTTGGTCTTTTTTTTAAAAGAACTAAGAAGTTGAATATGGGAGAAATTGTAGGAAATGGTGTGAAAACGACTTTATTACTTTAATTTGCATATGTATAAATCATGAAATCCTCTCTTGTACACACACACACACACACACACATACCTACTGATAACTTGCTATTTGCCCACAATGTTTGGGTTTTTATAGTCAAATTGCAATACCATTTTTGGTCTTTTTTTTAAAAGAACTAAGAAGTTGAATATGGGAGAAATTGTAGGAAATGGTGTGAAAACGACTTTATTACTTTAATTTGCATATGTATAAATCATGAAATCCTCTCTTGTACACACACACACACACACACACATACCTACGTTAAGTTAGAAAAAAATTAAATGATCACTCTTCCTAAGATATTTTAAATTAAGTTACTTGTAAAATAGGAACAAATAGATAAATCTACATCAATAATTATTTAGAATCTTCTAAGAATACTTTATGAGAATATTTTGGGAGTGAGATGCAGTCATAGTAAGCAGAAGATGTTCAGATTTTATGTAAGTGGATATTTTCTTTTATTCTTCTGCGCATTAAACTTTGGTCTATATCCCCTCCAAAAAAAAAAAACACTTTGGTCTATATAAGGAGGACTTCTTTTATATATTGTTGGTTTATTTAAGAGAATAGTATTTGAGCTTTATCTCAACCATTCATCCTTCTATAGAGAGAGTTCAACATAAAAAGACCTCTTAGTTTTTATGGATTTATCCATCTTAAGTGCCTTCAAATTTACTGCCCGTCAGTGCAATATTTGTAGAGATACCTAGTTGGATAGTGCTCAGTTGCTGGATAAATCAGATTGGATATGAAAAGATTTCTATTAATTTTTTCAACATAATATAGAGTTTACATTCGCTTTATTTATTATCCTCTGTCACCATTTGTTCATATCATATGCTTATTTACTTGTATAGCTTTACCTTTAAACTGCAGGTGCTTTTGCAACCTGCAAGGACTTTTTTCTAGCTTGGAAGTAAGCAAGCAATCTATTTCTATCAGGCAAGCTATTCTTAACAACATCACAGCTTAAAAATTCCTGAGTCCACTTCCATAAGTTGGGAAAGTTTTCTTCATTGAGCAGATCAATATCAGCCATCTCTTGGAGTACTCCAATCCAGAAAGCAACATAATTTGCTGCAATGTCTACCAACCCGATGGTATGTCCTCCAAAAAATCTTTTACCTTTAATTTCTCTTTCAAGGATGCTAATGTTTTGCTTTGTTTGTTCCATTGAGTTCTTGTAGTCTCCGTCCTCCCAAAATAACATCCGGAACGCTGGAACACACTACAGTAAGTAAAGAATTAGATGCTGGAGTTCTAGACCATTATATTTAAGAAAGGTTTAAATTAACTATATATTTCATGAATATATCAATAAACTTAACATCAGTGTGATTTCTAATAAATAAATGGCATCACAAAACAAATGCAACATCGGTGATTAAGAACAAAGAAAGAAAACCAGTCATAAATCCAAGGTGTTTTGGATAGACTCCTTGTACTATTGCCCAATTGCAGATAGACCCCTAGTAGTTCTGTTGTTGCACCTTCTGAGTGAAAGTAGGCGATTCTTTTACTCTCAGAGAAAGAGAAATTGTTTTTGTCAAATATACATCTTGAGGGTAAAAGGGTCACAAATTTCACTTAGGCTATCCACAACAGTACAACTACAGCTGGTCCATCCTCAATTGGACGATGGTACAGGGGGTCTATCTGCGACTAACCCATAAATCCATATACACCTTCTCATCAATGAACTTTGCTAGGAAACGTGCATGTGCTCTTTCATATGGATCCTTAGGTAGCAAAGGATACACATCCCACGTTTCCTCAATGTATTCAAGGATAACGAGAGATCCTACAATTGATTTTCCTTTGTGCACGAGAGTGGGGACTTCTTGATATATGGGATTATATTTAAGAAGCATAGCACTCTTTTTTGAAAGGTCTTCTTCAATATAATCATAGAGTACTTCTTTGAGCTTCAACGCAAGATCTATTCGACGGCTGAAAGGGATCGACCAATATCCCAAAAGCTTCACTTCTGCAGCCATTTGCTGCTTGTGACACTATCACCATTTCACAATATCTCCTACTTATATTGTTTGTCTAAATGTATAAATAAATGGTAAAACAAAAATATTTTCAACTTTCTTACCGATACAAGTAGTTATCTAAACATGCAATTCTCTCTTAAGGCGTCTGTTATCAGAAGCAAAATTACAATATGGAATTTATAAGTGGTTGAGCCCTCTTAACTGTCAAAATTTCTAAATAATAACAAATTTATGTTAGATTCACCAAGTGAATTGTTCTATATATATCTTTCTTATTTGTTTGGAAGCATATCTAGATATGTAATTTATTAAGGGGAAAATTCAAATCCCATTGCTTATAGCTCCACTTTGAGAGAAACTAATTCTTGGAGAACTTTACAAAAAGCCAAATAAGTGTAGTAGCTTCTAAACAAAATTAAAATTTGAAAGTTATCAACCTTTTTGTGATCAGTCCTAACCTTCTTGTATGCATCGTTCAAAGGAATTCGATATCCTTACCTGTGGATGCAATGTCCACTACAGACAAACTATTAGTTCCTGGCAACTTTTTCTCAAGATTCCTTAAAGTAGCTAGAATTTGAATTGTCATTTAATTAACCATTTAAGTTAGATTGTCTGAACCTACTAAGGTCATTGTCGTCTGACCGCTGAATATCTCTTTGTGGGTTAAATACTAATCAACCCACTTAATTCAAACTCTTGCTTGAACTGAAGATTCCCAAAGTACGCTTCAAACTGAAATAAAATGTGAATTGTTCTCTGGCTATTTAAAGGTAGTCTTTGTGGATTAGTCCAAACTTAGTTTAGACCTTCTAACCACTTAATACACACTCTTTTAGGATTATTCCTAATTATCTCCATTTAATTCAAAAGAATGATATCTTTCACTTGATGAGGTTATGAGGTCTAACGCAAAGAGCAGGGTGGACAAACTCCTAAAATCCAAAGGTCAGATAATGACAAAATTTCCCCTATCCTATGACATGACTGAATTAGAATGAAACAGAAGATAACAAAAATATTGTTTTTTTCCTTGCATGAAGGCTAGATTTTATTCAATAGTAAAAGTGAAACAAAGATATACAAACTCCACCGAAAATGTGATGCCCCACTAATAATCCCACATTGGGAAATTAATAGTGTTTAAACGAGTCTGGAAAGTCAGGTGCACCTTTGATTAGTCAATTTTGGTAATGCATTGAGCTAAACCATATGTTGCACTTAGCGGGTCCTAAGGTTTACATTGGACCAATAGGCTAGCAGGCCCACGACACTGACAAATTGCATCAGAGCAGTTAGTCAGCCAAAAGTGTGAAACTAAGTGGTATGTGGGACTAAATTCTACATTGTGCGAGTGCGGTGGGACACCTCTAGAATCCACAAGAGGCGTCATGCCATGACAAGGACGTGACATATTAAAGGTAGGGTGATTCCGATAATAGTTCCACATTAAGAAATTGGTAGACTTTTAAGAGATTTAAAAAATGACGAGTCTTGATAGATAAGTGCACAACATTGACTAGTTAATTTTGGTAGTAGATTGAGCCAAACCACGTGTTGCAGTCAATGGGTCCCAAGGCTTACATCTCGCCAATGGGCTCGTGGGTTCAAGCCATAATGGAAAAACTCTTCACTCCAAGAAAAAACTATCTGCTCTCACCAGCTATACAAAACAAATCTACTCTGTTCTAGTAGTGTAACTTATAAAACACCATAAGTTTTCATGTAACGGGGAATCTATAATTTATTACTTAATAGCAGTTGCTACCGTGCATTTTTCTTAATATAATCATATGGACATAGAAGGGAGAAGCAATAAATAAAATCCTATACGTTCTTATTTTAGTTCGTCTTTAACAAATGTTTGTGTGTATATAAAAGCTCGATGCTTTAAAGAAATTGTTAGAAAAATGGCTAAAGAAGTGAAGGTTTTAGGATCATGGTCATGTCCCTTCACTTACCAAGTAGAGCTTGCTCTCAACCTCAAGGGAGCCCATTGATTCTCAAGTCTAATCCCCTTATTCCAATCTTCATGAAGGATATTCCTATTCTTGTGCACAATGGGAAATCAATAGCCGAGTCACTAATTATCCTTGAATACATTCAAGATACTGTTGCCTGCAGCCTTGTTTGACTTAGCCAGCCACCCCCGCCTTACATTTTTTGAGAAATGCAATCGGTGGCCGAAAGGAGTCTGCAAAGTTTGACAAATTAAAGTGGTGGTTGTCAGGCGCCTAACCTTTTTGACCCAGCCAACATGAAAACAAAAGTGGGGCCCACAAAGGCGGGCCCCACAAGAAGAAAAATCAAATTCGGTGGCAGCCATTGTTGAGAATTTATAAAGGATGTGGGTCCCACAAATATTTTATTATTAGTGGCGGGTCCCACATATAATATTATATTTGTGCATAGTGTTTTCTCAAACACTATAAATAGGGCCCTAAACTCTTAAGAAAATCTCATCCCAGAAACAACTCCTCTCATAGAAGAGTAAGAGAAAAAATAAAGAGAGAGATTGTGAGAGTTCTTGGTGTGTATCTGATCAAGAGAAGGTGTTCTCTTTGATCTATTCTTTTGGGATATAAAAGAATTTGGCGTCATGGTTGCACCGTGGAGTAGCTCCGAAGGAGTGAACCACGTATATCGGCTGCCACTAAAAGTGGATCCTCCACATCAGAAAATAAGTTAGATTATTATTTACTCTTTTAAGGTATTTGACACTATTCATGTGTACGACACTATTCACAAATACGGTACTATTCATGAATATGATACTATTCACAAATACAGGAAAGACGTAATCTTTCGCCATGGGATCTATAGTTGAAGACAACATACTTCGAATTGAGAAGTTCGGCGGCCAAAATTTTAGGTATTGGAGGAGGCAAATAGAAGACTATTTGTACCAGAAGGATCTCTTTCTACCCCTCCAAGAAGAGGCGGGGAAACCTGAGAGATGGACGATGATAAGTGAAAGGTGTTCGATCGTAAAGCACTTGTCACCATTAGGCTCAACCTTCACCAGCACGTGACTTACAACGTCTCGCATGCGACCACCACCAAGGAGTTGATGGAGGTCTTGGAGGCGCTGTATGAGAAGCCGTCTGCTTCAAATAAGGTGTACCTGATAAGAAGCTATTCAATCTTAAGATGCAGCAAGGAGCTCGCGTGGCGGACTTCTTAAACGAATTTCAGGCTGTGGTGCAACAGCTTGCTGCAGTAGATCTAAAGTTCGACAACGAGATCCAAGCTCTTCTGTTACTTTCTTATCTACCAGATTCATGGGAGAATATGGTGATGGCGGTGAGCAACGCTAATGACAATGACAAGATGAAGCTCGACACAGTGGTTAGGGCAATTCTGGATGAAGAATCTCGCCGCAAAGTCTCAGGAGCTGAGGCCTCTAGCAGTGGGAGTGCTCTGCATGTTGAGACACGGGGGCGTGCACAGAAGAAGGGTAGGGGACGACGAGGCCAATCAAAATCCAGAGGGAAGTCTAAAGGGCCTAACCCGAATGGTTACGGTGAAGGGAAGTGCTTCAGATGCGGAAAGAATGGCCACTTTGTACGGGACTGCAGAGTTACCGTTCCAGCATCAGCAGGGGATGATCGGGCTGACGGTGCACCCAATCTCATGCACGAGATGGATTCGGATGCACTTCTCCTATCCCTAGAAGACAAAAGCGATGCGTGAGTCATCAACTCTGGCGCATCTTTTCATGCAACCTCACAACAAAAGCTGTTTTCATCGTTCGTGAAGAAGGACTTGGGGATAATCCATTTTGGCGACGATCAACCTTGCAAGGTTTCCGGAAAGAAAAATTATACCCTCAATATAGAGGGCGGGACCACCTTGACGCTGAATGATGTTCGGCATGTACCGGATCTCAAACAAAATCTTATATCAGTCAGGCAACTGACTGACTCCGGTTACAGAGTATCCTTCGAGCAGAGAAGCCGGAAGGTGTCCAAGGGTGCCCTGATGGTGGCACACGACAAACGCGAGGGGTCTCTCTACATCGTCAACGGGAAGATCGACTACTTGCTTGCCGCAGGACAAGCATCATCATCATCATCCGTCGACTGCATGACTTGGTATCGACGACTTGGCCATATGAGCGAGAAGGGGATGCAGATTATGGTCGTGGGAGAGAGGCTTCCGGGTCTGAACAAGATCGATCTGACTTTCTGTGAGGACTGCATCCTAGGCAAACAGAAGAGGATGAGCTTCAACAAGACCGGACCGGCTCCAAAACTACAGAAATTGGAGTTGGTGCACACTGATGTGTGGGGACCTGCACAGGTCCTATCTGTTGGCAACTCTCTATATTTTGTTACTTTTATTGATGATGCTACTAAAAAGCTATGGGTGTTCTTCTTAAAGCACAAGTCAAATGTTTTCATCATCTTCAAGAAGTGGTTTGCCTGTGTGGAGAATGAAACAGGCAATAAGCTGAAGTGCCTAAAATCTGATAATGGAGGCGAGTATTACAGCCAGGAGTTTGAGAACTTCTGCTCGTCTCGTGGGATTCGGAGACTGAAGACCGTCCTAGGCACACCTCAGCACAACGGAGTGGCGGAGCGCATGAATCGTACTATTTTAGAGCGCACAAGAAGCATGAGGATCCACTCCGGATTGCCCAAGAGTTTTTAGGTCGAAGCTGTCAATACTGCTGCATACTTGATCAACCGCAGGCCATCTGCGGCTCTCAGTTATGGGATACCTAAAGAGGCTTGGACCGGAAAGAAGCTGAAGCTAGAGCACTTACGAGTATTTGGTTGTGACGCCTATGTCATGACCAATCCTACAGACCGGTCAAAGCTTGATCCAAAATCAAAGAAGCTATCTTTCATCGGCTATGGAGGAGATGAGTATGTGTACCGTTTATGGGATCACGATGCGCGCAAGGTGGTGCGCAGTCGTGACGTCGTGTTCCATGAGAATGCGGTGTACAAGACCAAAGAATTGAGTGTGAGTCAGCTATCTTCCCCTCTCTTTTTAGATATTACTGATAGTGAGGACGACGGTGAAATACCAGTCAACATAGAAGACGGAGACCAAGAGAACATGCCGGATGCACAGCAGCAGGATCCAGCATAGTTGCCAATCGTAATTCGCAAAGTTCTAAGAAATCCAAGGGTGCCAAAGAGGTACCTTTCCACCATGAATTACCTTCTTCTGACTGACAATGGTGAGCCAGAGAGCTATGAGGAGGTACAACAGACCGGCAAAGCTCGGGGCGAGTGGGAGTCTGCTATGGAGGAAGAAATGAAATCCTTGATGAAAAATGGGACTTGAGAGCTCGTAAAGCTTCCACGAGGACGAAAGCTCTTCACAATCGGTGGATTTATCGGGTCAAGGATGAAACCGATGGACGGAGACGTTACAAGGCGAGGCTTGTAGTGAAGGGCTATGAACAGAAAGCAGGGATTGACTATTCTGACGTTTTCGCTCCCGTCGTCAAGTTGACCACGATCCGAACTGTGCTGAGCATTGTAGCAGTTCTAGATCTCCACCTAGAACAGATGGATGTGAAGACGGTATTCCTTCATGGAGATCTGGAGGAAGAAATCTATATGCATCAACCAGTTGGCTTCGAGGAACGAGGCAGGGAGGACCTCGTGTGTCGTCTGCGCAAGAGCTTGTATGGCCTGAAGCAAGCTCCGCGACAGTGGTACATGAAGTTCGAGAACTTTATGGAGGGCTTGTATGGCCTGAAGCAAGCTCCGCGACAGTGGTACATGAAGTTCGAGAACTTTATGGAGGAGAACGATTTTCTCAAATGCGACACAGACCACGCGACAGTGGTACATGAAGTTCGAGAACTTTATGGAGGAGAACGATTTTCTCAAATGCGACACAGACCACTGCTGCTTCATCAAGAGATATGGCGAATCTTATGTGATACTCTTGATTTATGTTGATGATATGTTGATTGCTGGGCCCGACTTGGCCCGCATTGAAGAACTCAAAGAACGTCCCTCCGAGTGCTTTGAGATGAAAGATCTGGATCCAGCAAACCAGATTCTTGGGATGAGGATCATCAGAGACAAATCAGCACGGAGGCTGAGATTGTCTCAGAAGGCATACATTGAAAAGATTCTTGAAAGTTTGGCATGGAGAAAGCTAAGCCGGTGGGCTCGCCGTTTGCGAGCCATTTCAAGCTATCGAAGAACCAAGCACCAGAGACTGCTGAAGAGCATGAGTTCATGGCCAACATACCATACGCATCTGTCGTCGGGAGTTTGATGTATGCGATGGTTTGCACGAGATCAGATATTGCACAAGGAGTGGGAGTTGTGAGCCGCTTCATGAGCAATCCAGGGAAACAACACTGGGGTGCAGTCAAGTGGCTTCTACGCTACTTGAGAAGCTCGTCCGACCGTTGTCTTGAGTATGGCGGGGCAGATTTGCAGCTAGAGGGCTTTTGTGATGCAGACTACGCAGGGGACATAGACTCAAGAAGGAGCACGAGCGCGATAAGTTGGAGATCCAAGTTACAGGATATTGTGGCTTTGTCAACAACCGAAGCCGAGTACGTATCTGCAGCAGAGGCAGCAAAGGAGTTGCTATGGTTGAAGGCTTTTCTTCTTGAGCTTGGAGTAAGCTTTGAGAAATACTTCATCCACTGCGACAGTCAGAGTGTCATTCACTTGTCAGAGAACGACGCATTCCATGCTCGGACCAAACATGTTGACATAAAGCACCATGCCGTAAGGAGATGGCAAAGCAGGAACGAGTTTAAGCTTGTGAAGATTGATACGAGCAACAATTCAGCCGATATGCTGACCAAGCCAGTTCCGCTCGAGAAGGTGAGGCTGTGTGCAGCCTCATATGGCCTCCGTTGAGAATATTGAAGGCCGTGCAAGACACTAAAGATACAAGACATCCGGATGATGCAACCAAGAAGGGTGTGAAGATATGATTGATACTCAATCAAATCTTCAAGTGGGAGATTGTTGCCTGCAGCCTTGTTTGACTTAGCCAGCCGCCCCCGCCTTATATTTTTTGAGAAATGCAATCGGTGACCGAAAGGAGCCTGTAAAGTTTGACAAATTAAAGTGGTGGCGGGTCCCACTAACTAAAATATTATTAGTGGCGGGTCCCACCAATAATATTTTATTTGTGCATAGTGTTTTCCAAACACTATAAATAGGGCCTTAACCTCTTAAGAAAATCTCATCCCAGAAACAACTCCTCTCATAGAAGAGTAAGAGAGAAAACAGAGAGAGATTGTGAGAGTTCTTGGAGTGTATCTGATCAAGAGAGAGCGTTCTCTTTGATCTATTCTTTTGGGATATAAAAGAATTTGGCGTCATGGTTGCACCGTGGAGTAGCTCCATAAAAGAATTTGGCGTCATGGTTGCACCGTGGAGTAGCTCCGAAGGAGTGAACCACGTATATCTGTGAATACTGTGTTGAATATTGTGCCTTTATTTTGTGTATTACGTCTCCGTAAGAGGTGTTATTATCGGGGTGTACCCTAGCAGATACTTGGGGTGGATATCCCTTATTTCCATAAGAGCCACAAGAAAAGGCTTATGCACGCTTATTGGCAAAGTTCATCAACGAAAAGGTAATAATTAATCCATAGGTAGTACTGTTATTTACCCCTCTAGTTTTGTTTTTACAGATAGGACCCCTGATTGAATTTTTTCTGCCTCTTTTATTCTGAGGAAGAAAAAAATTTGTTGTTTGACAACCTTGAGGTAAGAAAGTCAACAAATTTTCACTGGAGGGTCTACGGTACAAATGAAACTACGGAGGTAGTGAGTTCAAAACAATGATACTACAAGGGGTCCCCCAATCTAATTAAATAATAACCACCATCATGTTTAGTTATTTCTCGATCATTCATATGATATAAAATCCATTTCCATTCTCAGTTCATTCCGAATTTGAGGATAGCATGTTGGGGCGAAGGTGAAGATCAGGAAAAATGCATTGAGCAGACTAGGGAAAACCTGAAGATTCTCGAGGAAGAGCTCAAAGGGAAAAAGTTCTTTGGAGGAGATGCTATTGGGCTTGTGGATATTGTAGCAAGCTACATTGCTTTTTGGACTGGAGTTATAGAGAAGGTGAATGGAGTATATCTGAACAATGAAGAGAATCACTCTAACCTGTTGAAATGGTCTCAAGAGTTCTTGATCTCTGGTGTTGTTAATAAAAGTTTACCTAATAGAGAAGAATTAACTGCTTTGTATCAGGCTACAAAACAAGCCATCTTAGCTAAGAAAGTTTCTGTAAATTAGTTTTGTGATTTTAGTCACAAACATATCTGCAGCATATGAATAAATGATGATTATGGATGAGAAATCTGAGGAAAATGAAATGTTTGATATGTATTGTAGCAAGTTGCATACTAATTGTTGGAGTCATATCTGATCAATGGATTATGACTTTAATGTTGCTTTGAATCAACTGGAGGATGATGCTCATTGATTTATGTGTTTACTTTTGGAAAAATGTGGTTGATAATTTTGGGCTTTGTGCATAAACAAAAGAGAAAATAAGAAGTTTCGTACGCTTACAATTTGAACTCATAACAACAAGAGAAGCAGCTAGTAGATTCAAAACATAAGCACCTGTTATCTTTTTCTTAATTGACACTGAATGATCTGCTGCTAAGTTGCATGGAAACGGGCACGGGTACTGGTACGGGTGCAGGTGCGGGTACGAAACACAGTAAAACTGTAAAATGTAGGGTACGGGGACACGACTACCTATATATATTGAATTAATATTGTACATAAGATAATTTCCCCCCTTCATGTGTCATTAGAATTAAAATTCCGATCATATTTTTGAGTTTCTTTTATCATATTGATTATCATGAATTGTAAACTACTCATTTTTTTACTAGACATCTAAACGACCCATTAACTATATAGTTTTAAACTTGGGTATGGACTGAAACGAATCCGACCAGTATCTCATTAGTTTCAAAAGACGGATGTGAAGTGTAAGCTATACGTCCAGGAAGTCTTTGACTAGTGTTTTAAATTAACACAAGTCTTTGACTAGTGTTTTAAATTAACACATATATCGTATAATTGAGTACATGTTTAATAAATGCATGCATATATTCAATAAGTGTCCATGAAGTTTGGGTAAGAGAAAGTGTCAGGTACATGTCCGTTATGGGTACGACTTCATTATAGAAGTACCCGGGTAACATAGATCTGCTGAGACTAGCATATTTAGCATTGTTCGAAACATGAGAGCAACACAAAGATTGTCACGCCCCGGGCCCGCGGCCCGTTGGCGCGTGCAAGCCGTGGGACCCACCGAGTGTAACGCACTGTTTGGCTCAAATCATTGCCAAAATCGACTAGCCGATGTTACACTTGAGTCTTTAGCTTTCACTATATAAACACCCCAATTTTTCACTCTCCCACCGATGTGGGACTAAATTAGTGGGATGTCACAGAGATGTCCTATAACTAGTAGGTCTCGTCAACAAGAGACCCAATAAGCCCTAGGTCAAGATATTGAGGTAAAAAATTATCAAATGGCAGAATTTGTAGCATTTGTTGTATTAAAGGCCAATTTGTAGGAATTGTTTGAATGAAAAGATTAAACAAATGTGGCGGTTGCGGGCCTGTGGCTGGAGTTTATGATCCAATCGGTAATGAGTAGAAACCTGCATACTTGTAAATTTCCCGAGGTATTCGTGCATTAGAACTGATTCTTCCACATGGAAACTGTCCTTTGTGGAAGAGAATTTGCATTTAGTTGGTAGAACAACATGTAACGGGTATTTCACTGTTCTGATTTTGGATTTCCTGTTGGAAACGCAATTGATTTATTTCAGTTGATCAGTTTGATCAAAGTATGGTTGTTTTTAAAGATGCAACCTTTTCAGCTAATATAGCCAAATAGAAATGAAGTTCACCCAATCAGCAAGTATGTAGTTCCATGGACCTGGAAGTTCGTCACATGAAGGTAATTTCTAGTGTTGTATATGGAGTCTGATTTACATGGAGAATACATAACGATGCTATCAGGGATTGAACCCCTACTATATCACACCCATGCTACAGGGTGGGGAAGGGGCACATGGAATTCACTGCTTATGTGCTGTTGGTGTTCCTGTAATTTCGGCCATGTAGACAGAAACCCCATGATATATGTATCATATACTCGTTGAAGTAGTATCTAAAAGAGAGAAAAATAGAGACGGAGGAGGGAGGAAGTTTAGGGTTAGGGAGTTTGACTCTAAGATACATGAAGAATTAGTTTCTCTGGTTTTCGATCTTTCCTTCTTTCTTTCTTTGACGTGTCGTCAGATTTTCTGTTGTGTTTGCTAACTTACGGTTTTCAGACTGGGCTCTTGTAGTTGAGTAGCAATATTTTCAGAAAGGACGTGCTAAGGATTTTTTTCCATTCACTGATCCAGATGATATAATTTATGGACAATGGACAAGGAAAATGCTTTCTAAACCAATTTAGTAATTATAAAATGACATAGCAACTAATCTACGGAGAAGAGCTGCTTGGAGTTTAATGAATTTTGAAGTCATAAGAGGAATCATCTATTTTTTCGCGGTAAAAAATGCAATCAATAATTCTAATAAACCAAATCAACATTTGGCCGTCAAGAGAGATCCATTAAAGATTAACTACTGATGCACTACGACAAAATGAAGATAAGATGTGCAGAATTGCACTATAATGGTAGCGTCAGTGGGAAAATTCCAAAAAATTCCAAGTAACGCTAAACCTGAAAACTTTGTATAAGTCTACCAGATTGTTAGTTCAGGCATCACTTTATAGCTGTTAAGATAAATGTTTATCAAGAAAAAACTAGCATTTCATTTGAAGGTGGCTTCCTACATTTTCGTACTGAGTTTACGAAAAAACTAGTAGTTTATCAGGAAAAAAAACCTAATTCTTGTTCCTAATAAATTAACCAGAAAAAGCTAGTCT
Source organism: Asparagus officinalis (assembly GCF_001876935.1). Taxonomy (NCBI): domain Eukaryota; kingdom Viridiplantae; phylum Streptophyta; class Magnoliopsida; order Asparagales; family Asparagaceae; genus Asparagus; species Asparagus officinalis. The sequence goes on from NC_033800.1 coordinate 23,910,398, forward strand.
TCAAAAATTATGATAACTCACTCATCCTAGAAAATATATACTTGCGACTCATAACGAATTACAACGCTCAAGTTCTGATCTCTGTATACTCAGTGCATTCGTACATTTCGTAATTGATTCTAGAACGAAGGCGGCATGCGAAGACTTGTCTAGAAAAATCAAAGGAGTACCTGACCATTTTAGAAAGAGAGCTTAAAGGTAAGAAACACTTCGGAGGGCATTTTATGGATATCTGGACATTGCTGCAGCCAACATTTGCACGCTGGGCTGGAGTTTTCCGAGAGGTAGCAGAAGTCAATCTTTTCAACAAGGAAAACCACCTGATATTATGGAAATGATTTTGTAAATTCTGACATTGGCAAGGAATGCTAGCCACAGAGAGGAAAACTTGTGGCTTTCTTCAAACCTAGTAAAGAAGCGACGAAAGCTTTTGAGCCTGCTATTTAACTGTGTGGTACTACATCTACAACTAGAATTAGCATGCAGGATATGAATAAATTGGATCTAATATGAAAAAATAAAGACTTGTTGTATCGGTATTTTCCAACGAAGTTTGTAGAAGTGCGGTTATTGAATCAAGTATTCTAATGTTCTCTATCTTTGGGCAATCTAGACTAGCTTTTCCTTTCATGGTACCTTTTAACGGTTGTTTTCTTGATGACTAGAAAAACCGACATCGGCATACAAGTCATATCATGGACTTTCAGCAACCTGAAAGCTGGTATATTATCTGAACCATGGATTATATTGCAGGAATGGAGAAAGATCGAACATTGATTTAGAACAAGGCCATTAAAC
>NC_033800.1:23911205-23922380 GCF_001876935.1 Asparagus officinalis
TCCTGACTGTCCAAATATGGAAATCATCTATTCCGTAACGATTGCACAAACTACAAATATCATAACTCTATTCAATAGAACTGAATAAGAAATCTTTATCTTTTATTATTCGACAATAGGAATTTGACTGGCAACGTAGAGGAACCGTCCCCGTTTATTCAATCATACAGCACACGTAACAAAAGCTTTCATGGCTTTGATGAAACTAGTTTGCGGAAAGAGCTTTCTTAGCTAAGATGGCATCTCTCGCAGCCTGATACAGAGCAGTCAATTCTTCGCGATCAGGTAAAGTTCCCTTCACAACATCGGAGCTCAAGAACCTTTGAGACCATTTCAAGAGGTTAGAGTGATTCTCTTCATTGATTAGACTAACTCCAGTGACTTTCTGTACAACTCCGGTCCAAAAGGCAACATAATTTGCTGCAATGTCGACGAGCCCAATATCATCCCCTCCGAAGAATTTCTTCCCCTTGATCTCTCCCTCGAGAATCTTCAGGTTCTCCTTTGTCTCTTCCATGCCTCTTTTTTGCTCCTCGCCTTCAAGCCAGCATGCTTTCCTAAAATTTGGAATAATCTGAAAACGGAGAAAATGGCTTTTGTCATATAAATCATCGAGAAATAACTAAACATGATGCTGTTTATATTGAATTTACTATTTCTCTAGTTTTATTTTTTGCAGACTGATGTCGTGATTGAAAATTTTGTTAAAGATTTTCCAACTTCTCGTAGTCTATTAGTCAGGGAAAAAAAAAATTTCTGTTCCTTTGATGGTAAAAGAGTCTGAGAATTTTCACTCAGGAGGTCTATCTGTAAAAATAAATCCAGTGGGATGATAACTTCAAAACAACAACGCTAAAGGGAGTCCGTCGACAACTAGCCATAGTATCAGTTATTACCTTGTCACCGATGAACTTTGCCAATAAGCGCGCATAAGCCTTTTCTTGCGGGTCTTTAGGCAGTAAGGAGTATCCAGTACTCCAAGTATCCTCAATATAGTCAAGGATAAATAGCGATTCCGGGACTAGTTTGCCATTGTGAAGGAGAAGAGGGACATCCTTCTTGTAGAAGGGAATTAGGGGATTAGAATCAAGAACCAATGGGTTATTTTTCCAGGCATCTTGCTCAGTGTGATCATAAGCAACTCCCTTGAGTTTGAGAGCAAGCTCTACTTGGTGAGTGAAGGAGCATGCCCATGATCCTAAAACCTTCACTTCTTGATTATCCGCCATTTTAATTCGCTTGGAACTGTAAGCTGTCAATGTATTTATATAGCAGTTCATTAGTATGCTAATTTTTTGATTGTTACTGACACTAAGACTTTTAAAAAAAATTACCCATGTGATGTTCCAACAGTCGGATGGGATCCGTTAGCTTCGGAAGGGGAACTCACTTGTGGGGTAGTTAATGTGTTAGTTAAGATGTCAGTGCATAATATAGTTTAAATATAAATCTAAGCATAAATAAAAATAAAGAATAATACTGTTGCTTGATTTATATAGGTAGCTGATTCGAATTAGGGCGAAAGTCTGCGATGACTTTTGACTTGGGAGGGCTGCGGCTGTTTGGAGTGAGGTTAGGGTTTTCTTATATATCTTGTTTGTGTTTAGAGATGGAGGGAAAATTTTAGGTCTAGGTTTTCTTTAGCAATAAAGAAAACATACAAGTGGAATATGATGCACCATAATTTCTCCACTTTCAAAAAGTAATAGAGAAATCACTATTTCTAATTTCAGCGAGTGATAACTTATTGTATGACTGTGATTTATCTTTTTGAATGCAAAATATGAATCGAGTGCAATTCATGAAGATATGATTATGCTTTAATTGGATTCGAAAGTTTTCAAGAAAATTGGCCTTCAATTGATTATAGAGAATCTATTTTTTGGATCATAAACTATATATGATACCAAGTACTGGATAGGTCCCTAAGTCTATTCGTCAGTCATTAATCTTGGTTGGGATCTCAACAAAATTATATATGTCACCTAGTATCATAGTTGGTCCTATAAATATTTTCTCCAAGATAAAGTACACTTGATTTGAACCAAAATATAACTTGTTTCCAAATGTTTTTATAAACATCTGTTGAAGTCTGTTCAGGCGTCTGATAGATTGCTGAGAAAGTACCGTCAAATTAATTTCGGGTTTATCAGAATTGATTTCAGAGACGACTAAATATATTTCCCCCCTGAGGACTCTGTCAAACGTCAACAATGACATCTAGAATCTTCTCTAAAATTAGTAAAGATCTTTCCCTGCACCCGTGAACATTGACAAACTGTCGAACCGCGTAAAACCTATTGTTTGCTATGACTGCTCTTTGGTTTTGATTATCCATCTGTTCTTCTGTTTGTCAAAAATGTTGGGCAAAACACCCCAATTGTTGTTGAAAACCGTGTTGAGGAATCAAACCAAACGCCGATCAAATAGGGCCATAACCAACCAAAATCAATGCACAAACAAAACACCAATTTTAACGTTGTTCGGCGATTGCCTACGTCCACGGGGCAAGAAGGTGATGGGGTTTTCACTAATAGAGAAGAAGAGTACAACTTGAGATTACAAATCACTAGAAGGAACAAACTAATCTCACAAACAAAGCTCTTAATCTCTCCAAATAAACCCTAATCAAATAGCTCAGAAAATACCTTTTTTCTGTGCTCCAAATATCCCAAACTCTTTCCTTAGAAACCCTAGAAACGTATATTGGTATTTATACAAACACCAAAACCCAATAAGAACAGGAAACCAAACACAAGCACATACCCGCTACACGGTCGACCGCCAAAAGCTCGCGGTCGACCGCGATCAAACGACAAAGAGTCAAAAAACCATTACAGGGTATCGCGGTCGACCGCGCCAAGCCCTGAACCAAATCTCAGGTTTGTGCACGTATGCGGTCGACCGGCCTTGTGCCGCGGTCGACCGCCAAACTCCAAAACACTCTCCTGAGCTCCAAAACCTGTTCTTCTTCGAAATTCTTCGCTCGGCGAAGTTTCTACCAAAACGAAGCCGACACCAACCAAGCCAAATGCCTCACTTGTTGCATCCAGTACGTCATGGCAACGGACTCATGACAACGGATTCCATCCACACAAGTTGAGACCCAAACGGGAGTGCGAACACTCACCCAAACGTCGGTATCTACTCACCAAATCAGCTGCATCATAAAGACTGCCTACGTATCCTCTTGCCTAAGGAATCAAGCATTCACGTAGTTCACCCAAACGGTCTCCAAAGGCCCTCAAACAAATAGAAAAGTATGCAACTCTTCTCTAATATCGCCAACGGATCTGTAACTGATAGCGGTTCCAAACTGATACAAATCAAACACTTCCATCTGAGGTGAACCAATGGCCGTATCCAAATCATGTCCACCAGCTGCAACCGAATCCAAAACCAATCCATCATCTGCATCCGAATCCAAATAATCCCCAATCTGTGTCACCTCAGCTAGAATCCCAAATGATGCAGTATGATCTGGAGTATGTGGAATAAGGTCCACCCAACGTGAAGTAGCATCACCCTCCACCTGCTGCGATATCCAAACGACCTGATCAACACTCTCCACCTGTTGAGAGTCGAAAGTAACATTCCTGCTCAGAACAAAATCAGAAGCTCCCAAACGATAATCAAATGAGCCTCCGAATCCCAAACGCGCAATCGGATCAAATCTCACATCCTCGATGTGACCAAATGCTGGGTAACCAAATATCCGACGCCAACCAAAATCTGAAGCAGCTCCACCAGATCCAATAACTCCTAATGCAGCAGTCGGCGACCTATGACTAAGATGACCCAAATATGTCGAAGCTCCAGAACCAATGCTCGACAACCAACACCGATCCTCCTCCAGAAAGGAACGACCCATCGAAACTGTCATCTCATCTTGTCGCCCCAAAGTCTCCACACCAATGAAGTGTCTCTTATTGCCGTGAGCTTGGCACAAACGCAAGAAAGGACCCCTACCAAAGCTAGAACAACGAGTTACCTTTCTGCCAATATACTTCTTCCAATTGTTGTTGACTTCTAGGACTTTACACCAACGGGAACTGGTTACGACCCAATAATACCTAGAACAATCACTAACCGCGGAAACTACAAAACGATTACCTCCCAATGATGCCTCCTTGGAAGGCCTCCAAATACCTGATTGAACACCCCTCAGATGACCCCTCGAATGATGGATAGAAGTGCCAAACTCCACCACGGTCTTGCTCATCCTAATATGCTCAAAGGACTTCCATCTGCAGGTCAAAGCACTCCTCAACAAGCTATGCACGACATCACCAATCAAATACCCCAGCACCAAACTAGCCAAATCCAATGAAGTCGTCAGAGCTCTATCAATCACCGTGCTTCTAAGCAAATAGTATAAGTTACTCCTTCTGACGTCCTTCATCACAATCATGGACTCAAATGTAACCTTCAAATGTGCATCCGCCAAGGTCACCCTATAGTCTAAGCGTAGCCCGAGTTCCGATACTAATTGTTAGGCAAAACACCCCAATTGTTGTTGAAAACCGTGTCGAGGAACCAAACCAAACGCCGATCAAATAGGGCCAAAACCAACCAAAATCAATGCACAAACAAAACACCAATTTTAACGTGGTTCGACAATTGCCTACGTCCATGGGGCAAGAAGGGGATGAGGTTTTCACTAATAGAGAAGAAGAGTACAACTTGAGATTACAAATCACTCGAAGGAACAAGCTAATCTCACAAACAAAGCTCTTAATCTCTCCAAATAAACCCTAATCAAATAGCTCAGAAAATACCTCTTTTCTGTGCTCCAAATATCCCAAACTCTTTCCTTAGAAACCCTTGAAACGTATATTGGTATTTATACAAACACCAAAACCCAATAAGAACAGGAAACCAAACATGAGCCTGACCCGCTACGCTGTCGACCGCTACGGTCGACCGCGACCAATGACAGAGCCTGGAAAACTCCTACAGGGTCTGGCGGTCGACCGCGGCGGTCGACCGCGCCAAATCCAGACTCATACATGAGCCTGTGCACGTTCGCTGTCGACCGGCCTTTCGTCGCGCTGTCGACCGGCCTTTCGCCGCGGTCGACCGTGAAGCTCCAAATGTGACTCCTGCAGTCTTCAAAACATGTTCTTCACCAAATCGTTCACGGTTTCTTCAAAAAATTTATTGACACTAAATCCTAAAAGTCACAACATAAATAAATCAATAACTTCACAATAATTAATTTGAATGCTAAACTTACAGCCAATTGGATGATTCAGTTAGCCCTCAATAACTTGTGATCCTCCAAATACAAGAGGATTTATTGGATCGATACGGACGCAAATACAACACGAAATACAACGACACACAGTAACTTAAAAAAAATACAGTTAATTAGATGATTTACGGACATCTTGAGCTTTGGATGCTGCAAGTAGCTTCTGCTATCAGGGATGTATTCTTTCACAACGTCAGAATTGAGGAACTCTTGAGACCAACTCCATAATTTTGGGCATTTCTTTATCACTTATCACACAAATCCCAGCCATTTCTCGGAGACAATCAGCCCCAGTGTTTAAGAAATTTGCTGCAATAACAGGCGTTCCAATAGATTCTCCACCGAGGAATTTCCTCCCTTTGAGCTCGTCCTCAAGAATTTGCAGGTTCTTCTCCAATCCGTCTATGGGATTTCTTGCGCTTTTTTCCTTGGCTTCAACATGAATTCCACACCGCAGGGATGCACCGAAGAAATGGACAATTTTACATTGACTAATGTTAGAGTATAAAACTATAATCCTCAGCCAGCAATATTAGAACTTCGGAGTTCTGTTATAGTGGCGGGCACTAAAGAATTAGTGCTGACGTTTCGTGATGCATAAATGTTTTGGACTACCTCTGATTCTCATGAGAGATCAGTTATCATATATAGTTACTCTTTTTAAATAGGAAAAATAGCAGAGCAATATTGTCGTCTATAATCATCAAGAAGTATTTATTAACGCGTCACCTTTTCACTTATGAACTTTGCCAAAACTCGCGCCTTGCTTTCTCAAATGGATCCTTAGGTATCAGGGAATACCCAATACTCCATGTATCGTCAATGTATTCAATTATAATCAGAGACTCTACTACTGTTTTTGATCCATGAATGAGCGAACTTGCTTGTGCACTGGGTTTGACTCAAGAAGCAAACTACTTTTATTTGAAATATCCTCTTCAATAAACTCATAAGGAACTCCCTTCTATCTCAAGGCCAGCTCGAGGCCAGCTTGACTCTACGACTGAATGGGCCTCCCATATTCCCAGAACCTTCACCTCCTCAGACATTTTTGCTGCTTTTGATGTGTGCATGCAGGGTTCTACATATATATATATAGTTTGGACTTTGGAAAGATGTAATTATATTTTCATCAACACTTCGCTTTTAAAATTCTACATAATTAAAATGCTCAAATCAGATCCATAATCTGCAAAGAGGAACACATGGTGCAATTAATGTGCTTAAACTAGTTGCCATGGTGCAATTAATGTGCTTAAACTAGTTGCCATGTTTCAAGCTCAGAAAGATGCTAAGACGAATATATAAGTCACCTTAATTAGGCCACATGTGGTCTGAAGAAATGAGGTGAAAGATGAAAAACACCGAGAATTGCAAATTCTACATATGTTATGCTCAGTTTCTTTTTGCATCTGTAACCATAGGAGAAATTTTTAACAAGTCATTGCATAATGAACCAATGATCATGTAAAATATGAATATTATTTGGATTTGGAGACTACGAAGCATAACTGAGAAAGATGGGTTTATTTCGATCACTCGAATCAAATTCCTAATTATGAGTTTATAATTATAAAAAGGATCCCTTGATGCATATTATCATCTTAGGATAATAACTAGCATGATTCATGAACTTCGGATGTGGAACACAATTATAGAGGTTAGCACACGCAGGTAACATAATGTCTCTGCCTACGTCATGCATCATGTTAGATGCCGAGAAAACTTGAATTACTTGTGCATCACAAATTAAGGATCAAAAAGATGCTCTTAGGTTGGCAGTCAGTAAAGGTATTGGGGTTTTATTGACATGTTGTTGATCACATTTTAGCTTGTTTTCGATATATCCACGGGGGTTAGAAAACTTGATGAGTATCACCTGTCATTTAGCTATCTTGAGGAGAAACTGCATGGTAAATGTCATATTGGGCCATCATATAATGTCGTTGATGAGGATATGTCTTGCTTCTATCTATTATCATCTATGATATTTGTTTTTACTTCCCCCCTTTTTGTTAGAGGGGTCAGGTTTGATGAGAGTTATCATATTTATACTTGTATCCCTCCATTCTGGAGTTTGTTTCGTTAATTTCTTTTCAATTATGAAATGCTGGGGAGCTATGCTTCAGAGTTATTTCTCAAAAAAAAAAAAAAGTTTATCGTGATAGATATATCATGTATTACTATCACAAAGAATCATGTTTTCCATAATGTGGAGTGTTAATAGATACTATCTTTGGTCAATCCTTCACTCATCTGATCCTTTTGTCTTTTGATTATTTTCTTTTACTGTATTTTGTTAGCTCAGGCTCATTTTCGTCGTGGTAATACTTGCAACGAATACATTAATCTTTAGGGTTGTCTCATCTTATTAATGAATCATGGTTGTTTTTACCCACCATTTCAAAGGGGGAAAAACCCATTCGATAATGATAGCATTTCTACAAACACTACAGGAAAATTCAAAATAAACCGGCCAGAAATAGAGAACATCAGGATATTCATTCAATGATAATAGCACTTCATAGAAAATTTCCAAAAAGTTGGATAAAAGCTCTCTATCCAAAATTTCTTATTCGGCTAAGTGAAGTAGACTCTCCACAATTTATTCATCTCTTGCATGAAAATACTAATCGCTACTTGTAACCTCACACTAATCAAGCACTAGGCTTAACATAACCTTTCATGGCTTCTTTAATCGGTTCGAAGAAAGCCACGAGTTTTTCTCTCTGTGGCAAGTATTTCTTACCAACATCAGAGTTCACAAAATCTTGAGACCATTTCCATAATATTGGGTAGTTTTCCTCATTGAAGAACTCTACTCCTGATACGTCCTGGAAAACTCCAGTCCAGTGAGCAATGTAGGCTGCAGCAATGTCCAGATATCCGATAGAATTGCCTCCGAAGTATTTCTTGCCTTTAAGCTCTTTCTCTAGAATGCTCAAATATTCCTTTGATTTCTCTATGGCAGTCTTTTGCATGTCGCCTTCGGCCCAGAATGAGTTTCGAAACGTCGGAATGCACTGAATATACATAGAAGATAAAAAAAAAAGTGTAATATTAGAGTGTATATCAACGCTTAGTTAGAACAAATAGGGTTTTATTTTCCACATAAACCACAAGAATAAGAAAAACACCTCTAAAGTTGTATTAACACAAAAATCAACTTTCAAAAAAATTCCAGTAGCGATCGACCACCTTTACCTATTGACTGGCAAAACGTCGATTGAAATCCCCAAAATACCTTTAAAACTGCACATGTTAAGCGCGTGGCATGGTCTTTAGCCTTCATATGTATGCGATTGCCTCCTTATCCAGGTGTGTTTAAACATGATTTTCATATTGTCAACTCGTTTTAAAGGCGGCTTCCGTAAAAAACAAACCAAATTAGAAAATATTAGCAAACATAATAATTAGTACACGTAATAATACCTTATCATCAATGAAACTCGCCAAATAGCGTGCTCGAGCTCTCTCGTACGGATCCTTCGGCACTATAGGATGCCCATTACCCCAGGTATCATCGACGTACTCGACGATGGTCATCGACCCTATAACGGGCTTGCCATTGTGCAAAAGAACAGGGACCTCCTTGTAAATTGGACTGGACTCGAGAAGCAAGGGACTCAGCTTCTTGTTTGGCAAGTCCTCATCAAAGATTTCATAGGAAACTCCTTTAAGCCCCAAAGCAAGCTCCACCCTCCCACTGAATGGGCTTGTCCAAAATCTCAAAACCTTCACTTCTTCAGCCATTGTTGTACGGGCTTTCGCTTGCTGTCGGTTTCTGTGGTTACTTGGCACCTATCTTGTTGTTTTATATAGTGCACTTGGTAGGAGAAAGTATCAAGTGCATCGATCCGGGTCTACGGTGTTAAACGTGCATCAAGTGAATGTCAGTGCTTACATAATTAGATTTCGGGATTCGTGTACAAACCGAAGGGTAGACATCCTATAGTGCTTATTTCATGCCATCGATACTTTCTCCATTTTGTATGCTAATTTTAGATTGTTAATTACCTGCTTGAGATTCTAATTGTCAGATTAGATCCGTTTGCTGAGGAAGCGGAAGTCACTAGTGGGGTAATTAATGTGCTAACTAAGATGTCACTGCATAATTTAATGTAACTTGATCTCGGTAATTAATTGTTTTGGGATTAGGATTTGAGTCCATTAATTGTGTGTCCATGGCTACATAGTGTTTAAAATCTGGCATTGACTACTAAAAGTATTGTACATAAGTGTGCATCAACTCATGGGGCCTGCTAGGATAGTTCGGTGGGTATCTTAACGGTTCGAGATTTGAATATCATGCTGTTTTTCATACATCATTTATATAGAAGACTTCTAATACAGATATAAAACAGATACTAAATCTAGCATTCTATTTTAATGGAACTAATCATATTAAGACTAAAAATTATATTTCTATTGAGAAAAAAACTATAAAAAATAATATATTATTTATCTAAATCAGCCCCCAGTTCACCACAGTCTAGATCTAACCCAAAGAAACTATTCTAATTAATCAAAAGATATACTTCTAAATCAAGGTTTTGAGCAAATCAATCTAGGACTTGACTTTTTGTTTAATCAACAATAAAACAACAATACAAGTACTTATTTAACTGTTCTATTGCAATCAAAATACCAAACTAATTAACGTGTGATAAGTTGCAAATTTTGTAACTAACCAAATAAGATTAACATTGCGTTTACTTCAATAATGATCAACATTGCATTGATAGGAACAAGATTAATAAATCAAATGCATGTACTATTTAAAAAAAAAAATCAAAGCATGAAACACAAAGCACTTTTTAAAAGGGGTAAACATATTTATCAGAAAAGGGGTAAACAAACAAAAATGGAATATTTCAATGAATCTACACATACAAGAACTATGATTGAATGCTTAGCTAATTAATGCAAGAAGGGTTTCATCTTGAGATATATATACAATGGATATTAGAACAAGTCTAGAGATTAAACTAAAAGTTTACTGTAACAACATTTTCCTAATGAAGTTTACTCAAGACCCAAGATCCAAACTAAACCCTAGAGGAATCTCTCCAAGGACCACCTGTCTCCTCTGGTTTCTACGTTGAGGTTTTACATAGGGAAAGCTTAATTAATGCTACATTTCAATGACAGCTTCCTTTAAAAATTTGAAATTTCTATCTTCTTCAAGAACTCTAGAAAAAAATTCAATAAAATAAAAAGAATATATTGATTGATCGACGATTTTCTGATCAACTGAAGCAAACTAGTTCTCACTATGATTACAGAAAGATTGTAAAATACATTCTTTATAACTATTAAACGAGTGTTTAACAGCCTATAATGCGCTGACATCTTAATTAGCACATTAATTACCCCATGAGTGACTTCCGCTTCCGTAGCTAAAGGATCTGCTCCGACCGTTGGAATCTCGTGGGTAATTTTTTTAGAAAGTCTAAAAGTGTCGGTAACAATCAATCCAACAAATATTACAGCTTAAGCCCGTTATAGAACATACATGTGCTATATAAATGCAGACAAAAGATCGAATTGACGAAATATTAGAGCTCAATTAGTAAAATGGAGACGAAGGTAAAGCTGTTGAGATATCGCACAAGCCCTTTCAGTGCAAGAGTGGAGCTTGCTTTGGAGCTCAAGGGAGTTCCTTACGATTGCCTTGATCTTGAGGACGTTCCAGACAAAAATGCTGTGCTTCTCGAGTACAATCCTATATACAAGAAGATCCCTGTGCTTGTGCACAAGGGAAAGTACATAGCCGAATCCCTCATAATACTCGAATACATTGAAGATGCATGGGGTGGGTATCCTCTACTCCCCAAGGATCCATGTGAAACGGCTCATGCACGCTTTTTGGCCCACTTCATCGATGACAAGGTGATGGCTGCTCGATGATTTTACGTTAA
>NC_033800.1:23922390-23938995 GCF_001876935.1 Asparagus officinalis
TAAACATCTAGTTTCATATTGTTGCCGATAGACCTCCTGGATTGAACTTTTTGATTCTTTTCATCCTGATTGAAAATTTGACAGATACTGCGTCAGGGTGAAATTAGTGAGTCCGTCCGAGGATAAAAAGAGAGAAAAAAAAAACTAACCCACAAGGTCTATTTGCAGCAATAAAACTACAGATCTGATTACCCATAGTTTTATTTTAATGTGTTAGTTCCATTTTGTTCTCAGTGCCTTCCTACATTCCGAAAGGCCATCTGGGGCGATGGTGACATGCAGAAGACCACGATGAAGCAGTCGAAAGAATATCTGAGCATTCTTGAAAGAGAGCTTGGAGGTAGAAGATTCTTTGCGGGAGATGAAATTGGGTTTCTTGACATTGCTGCAGCCTACATTGCTTTATGGACTGGAGTTCATCAAGAAGTGGCTGGAGCAAATCTTTTCACTGTAGAAGATCATCCCATCTTATGGAAATGGTGTCAAGAGTTCTTGAACTCTGATGTTGCCAAGAAAATCTTGCCTGAGAGAGAAAAACTGGTTGATTTTTACAGTGGGAAGAAAGAATTCATCCAAGCTTATGTTAAGCAGTCTGGTTGATTCTGTGGTTGCTACTAGTAATTAGTATTTGGATGAAGGATACGAATAACGTACTGGGGGATATATGGATCCTTTTTGTTTCGGGTTATGGAAAAATGTCGAACGTCTAATTCCTTAGTGGAATATGAAAAGATTAGGGGTTTTTACCCAACTGTGCCGAATTTTTAAATGAGAAGCATGTAGAAGTTCTATTGTTGTGGGATAAGTTTTCGTACTGTTCGCTGTCTCAATTTGGACATTTTGATTTAAGTTTTCTTTTCAATACTATTCAAAGTAAAAGTTATTAGTGCATTCCAACACCGAAATATTTATGTCATGGCTTGAGAGATTGATCTATCAAATGGTCAGACATTTATACTAACCCCTTACGAAAACATAGAAACTACATATACCGCGAAGAAAAGGTCAAGCATCGCAGGCTTTCATCGCTTGGACCCTTCGATGCTAAGTAAGCATCTTCAAAGTCTGAACTACAAACTACTCTTATTATTATTCATTCAATTCAATAATAGAAGAGAGAAATATTCTAAGTTCGTCCAGCCTGAGCTCATCTCTTCCCCTATAAATTAAGCATAGTTACAATAGTACAGATCAAAACGAGCAAAAATGAGTGAGTGAAGCATTTGGGATCACGGAGAAGTCCTTTCAGTGGAAGTGTCGAGCTTGCATTGAGGCTGAATGGGGTTCCTTATGATCACATCAAAGAGGATATTTCGAACTAGAGCAGTTTGCTTCTTGAGTCAAATCCTGTGTACAAGAAGATTTTTGTTCTCATCCGCGGAACAAAAACAGTTGCCCAATCGTTTATCCTAATTGAATATATTGAGGATGGAAAATGATTTAAGGACCCAAAATATGGGACCAAGGGAGGGGACAGGTGAGGTGTCCCCTCCCTATTGCATAATGAGTTGGCTATGCCAACTCATGCCAACTCGTTATGCAATAGGGAGGGGACACCTCACTTGTCCCCTCCCTTGGTCCCATATTTTGGGTCCCCGTAGCAGCACTCATTGAGGATACATGGAGTGGGTATTCTCTGCTCCCCAGATATCCATTTGAGAGAACCGAGGCAAGATTCCTCACAAGGTTCATAGATGAAAAGGTGGTTTCTTTTTTTACATTAATTGAGGGCTCAATAAAATCATAGTCATCCCATAGCGGTTTGGCAACAAGAGATTGTGTCTTATCTAAGAGAGATTGTGTCTTATTGACTTGGTCAATAAGCTAGTAGAGCTGTTTGGTGACAAAAAATAGGAGGAGATTATTTTAGAGATTGTGTCTTTTGCAAGTAGTTTTTGGAAAGCTACCTCAAGTAGCGTTTGTCTTTGGGAAAGAGCTGCTAATTTTTCTTCTTCCGTTTTGCCCCTAATAATTCTAATTTTATATCAATAATATTGCATGTCCTTTTTAGTCATTTAACAAATTTAAGCTAGTTGTACAGCTACTTTTGCCAAACAGCTCTAGTCAATCAGCTAGCTACACAGCTATCAGCTTTCAGCTACAATTTCACAGCTTTCAGCTAGCTTAACAGCTTTCAGCTATAATCTCGTAGCTTTCAGCTAGTTTTGCCAAACAGAGCCTTTGGGAAGGAGCTGCCAATTTTTTTCTTCCGTTTTTACCCCTAATAATTCTAATTTTATATCAATAATATTGCATGTCCTTTTTAGTCATTTAACAAATTTAAGCTAGTTGTACAGCTACTTTTGCCAAACAGCTCTAGTCAATCAGCTAGCTACACAGCTATCAGCTTTCAGCTACAATTTCACAGCTTTCAGCTAGCTTAACAACATTCAGCTATAATCTCGCAGCTTTCAGCTAGTTTTGCCAAACAGAGCCAGTATCTTTCTTATGTAACTAACATTGTACCTCCGCGGATCGAAGTGGGACAACGGGATTTATGACGGGGATTTGGGAGATTTGGGGAAGAACAATGATTTGGGGAAAGCTAGGGTTTGAAAAGATAACAAATTAACAATTTTAACACGATATGACCACGGATCGCAATCCGGGCCTTGGCTTCACCACCATTGACTCAATCTTAAAGATCAAATCAATTACCCAAAGTCTCACAAAGGAAACCAAATTTTCTTTAAATAATCATTGCTTTATTTCATAGAATTGGCCTCTTTAAATAGGCCTTCAACAACTACAAGTTCACTCTCATATCCGATGTGGGACTAAAATGAGCAAATACAATAAAGAGGAAATAAAAAGTAATACTAGTTCCAAGCCTTCTCAAGATCAAAGTCACATATGAGCTGAGGCAACACGACGGTAGCAACGAAAATATGTGCGAAGTGGAGGTTGTGCCATGTCCTCATCAATAATAGACGGCTATGATTGACGAAGTAGGGTGTCTCCATTCTCTAGCTACAGTAAAGAGGACTATATCCTTAGTTTGAACGATATAAACAGCTATTTAATTACTTCAGGTGGTGTTTCCTTTCTTATGACTATATAAATGTTCGATCTTTTACAAAAGTTTACATGAGTATTATTTATTTGTTTGTTTGTACACTATCATTTGTTTAAAAGGTTCATCTATAACAAATAAGTGAACACTAATTAAAGTAATCAAAACAGTAGTTTTTCTCAACAGGACTCATTTGTAAGATTAACATTATATATGATCTACAGGCCCGGCCCAAGAGGGGGGTAGGGGGGGGGGCGACCGCACAGGGCCCCATTTCAAAGGGGGCCCCAAATTTTTAAAAAATGCCCATAGTATATTTCTTAATTCTTTCCAATAAGTCTTTTGTTTGTTTAAAAAAGGACCTAATAATCTAATACTAGCCCACTAAATTAAATAATAATTTATGTCCATTGCCTAAGCCTAACTGCCTAACACCCATGACCCATCTGATTTACATTTTATCGGAAATATACACCAATTAGTACTACAATTATGATTAGTTGCTCATTTGTCTCCTAAAGTTTAGGAAATTCAATTTGAACTCATTAATTCCCAATTAACTATTCCCTATTAACTAGGAAACACACCAATAAATATAATTCAATAAATTTATAGTTCAACATTTATATAGAAGAGGGCCTCATTTTATCATTTCGCACAGGGCCTCAAAAAAGCTTGGGCCGGCCCTGATGATCTAACTACTTAAGAGATACTCATACATTTCATTGCAAATTGCCTATATGCTATCTTACTTTTTAGCTTCTATCTTTTGTTTTTTCCTTTCCTTTTCTTTTATTTTTTGGGCTATAATTGTTTAGATTCAGTTACACTCTTGGACTATAGAGATGCACATATGAAATTCTCTATACCACTGAGTTTCCAGAAAGGAAAGAAGGAAAAAAAAGTTATACTTCGATTATCCTCTGTATTAATTAGTAATTATCGGAACATATATTAATGAAAGAGTACCTAATAACTATACTTTTCTTTACCAAGTTTTAAAATTTGAGCCTTTTTTATGGTTTTAAACTTTGAGCCTTTTTTATGGTTTTAAACTTTGAGGGTGTGATTTGTAATTTTTAAACTTTAAGAGCATTTTTTTAAAAAAGTACTTTTAAGTTTGGTAGTTGTAACTTTTATGTTTCATGTGTCGGTGGTAATTTTTAAATATCACGATATTTCTTACAACTCTGAAATTTTGAGGCTACTTTTTGCAAATGTTAAAACTGTAGATTAATTTTTAAAATTTTAAATTTCAACAGTCTACCAATAGTTTTTAGATTTGATATGTACTGGTTATAAATTTTAAAAATTTAGAGTTTTTTTTTATGATTTTCAAATTTTAAAAGAGTTTTTCTACAACTTTTGTAACTTTGAGGTTAATTTCGGCAAATTTTAAATTTTTAGGTGCATGAGGGTAATCTATTTAATTCATCTTTTATTATTTGTAAATTTTAAAAGTTTAAAAACTTTATGGTTGTTTTTTATAATTTGAACTTTTGAGTGTGTTTCTATAGTTTTTGGGTCATTGAGGTGTTAATTAAAAATTTTAAATTCTTGGGAGGCTGCTATTAATTTTTTGATTTCATGTTTGTTGTTTTCATGTTTGAAATGTCAGAAATTTTCAGGTGCGTTATGGTAATCCCTTAAATTCATCTATGTTGTTTGCAAGTTTAAAAAATTTAGAATTTCAGGTGCTTGTTTGTAATTTGAACTTTTGAGGGTATTCCTATAATTTTTTAGATATTGAGATGTTAACCATAAATTTGAATTTTTTCTTAAACTACTGTTAATTTCTTGATTTCATGTTTGTTGTTTTAAGTTTTTAGACGTCGAGATAGTTTTTATAATTTTGAACTTTTCAGGGTATTTTGTGCAATTTAAAAACTTTTTAGGTTTTTTTACAATATTTTATGTATTATAGTACGTTAGCTACGTATAATTTCTTTATCTTAACAAACTAATGCAATATATTTTATATATTTTATTAATATTATTTTTTTAAATTGTTAAGCTATAAACAGTTCACATAGGATTAGAATAAGATATAATTATGATTAGGATAGATTAATATATAAATAAAATATTTAAAATAGTAAATGACAATATTGATCATAGAAAGATTTTCCTGAACTCGTGCTTTTAAAAGGTATATGTATGTATGATGTATGATGTATGATATGGAACTCAAAGCCGACTCGTTGGGGGCATCTTAAGAATTATGCAAAGAGAGAGTCACGCATTGACTTGGACCCTTCGATGCGAAGCAAAAATCTTCAAAGTCTGAACTACTCCTATTAGACTAATAACAGATATTAACTTAAAGGTCGTCAGCCCTGAGCTCATCTCTTCCGCTATAAAAGCATAGCTACAATAGTGATCAAAACAAGCAAAAAATGTCTGCGCAAGTGAAGCTTTTGGGAGCGTGGGTAAGCCCATTCAGCCGTAGAGTCGAGCTCGCCTTGAGGTTGAAGGGAGTTCCTTATGATTATATTGAGGAGGATCTTTCAAACAAAAGCAGTTTGCTTCTGGAGTCCAATCCAGTGTACAAGAAGGTCCCTGTGCTGATCCATGGAGGAAAGACAATTGTAGAGTCTCTGATCATAATTGAATATATTGAGGATACTTGGAGTACTGGGTATTCTCTGCTCCCCAAGGATCCATTTGAGAGAGCCAAAGCAAGATTCATCACAAGGTTCATAGATGACAAGGTGAGTTTTTTTCAGCATAATCTATGCATAATTGTGGATTAATTAGAATTGTTTAGGCTTTGGCACTAATGAGCCCACCTGTTTAATCATAAATCATCAGGTAAACTGATAAAAGTACTTCTACTATACCATCATTAATTACACTCGCTAAGAGTTTAATTATAAAATAATTTGATGTTTAAGGAGCTTCAAATTAATCTGCACCATACTAAAAATTGCACATTATCTTTAGCTAAAATCATTCAAGTTTAACAAATAAGTGAACACGTGCTAATTAATGCAATCAAACAGTTATCATTTGTAACATTATATTACTTCCGAAGACCGATCCGTACAGGTTATTGCCAAGCGAAATTTATGGGTCCACTATGATTTCTTATATTTTAGATTCATGGGTTAATTGCAGATAGACCACCTATAATACTGCTATATTTGAAATTACTACCCCTCAATTTTTCTTTTTACAGATAGACTCTGAGTAATTTTTTAGACTCTTTTACCTTCACGAGGCCTATTTGTCAAAAAAATAGTTCTCTTTCTCTGTGGGTAAAAGAGTCAAAAGGTTTCCACGCAAGAGTTCTATATTAATAACCGTTTATCCCACGTTCTGAGGGATTTTCGCCCACGTAGGAGCGGATATAGGAGTCAGTTACAATCTCTTATCCCCCTATAAAAGCTCAACGAACCCAACAGAGCAAGGGGTTGGATTTTTGACATCTGAACCGCACAGGTTGGAGTCGGAGGATCTCAACCACTCAGGCTTGGAGATTCAGCAGCAACGAAATCCTTAGAGATAGGATTTTTGAATCAAACTCAAAAGATCAAATCTGAGAGGATTCTTCGACAACAGAAAAAACAGCTTGATCATTAACCGAATTTTCGGTTCCAACAACTCTATTCACAGAGTTCAAACTCGTTCAAAGTTCTTAAACTCATTCAGAGTTATTCATAAAACTTTCCACGAAAGTTCATCGTTCCCACGAGATAAAGACGGTCGGATCGTCAACGGAGAGCAAGTTCGACGCAATCAATCGAAGGAAGCACTCCATCGCTGCCAAGAAGAACCCAGTTTTAAACAAAGGGGAAAATCAAATTCGTTTTCCTCTCTTTTGTAATCAAGTTGTAACCGAGATCAAAGGAATCAAAGTCACATTTTCTTTATTCTCTTCTTTACAATTTTCTCTACATACAAGCATGGTTAGGCATAAATATGAGTTTTGTTAACTTGAAAGAAAAAAGCAAAAACCGAAAGCTATGCTACATAAATATAGTCTAGTGTATGTTCTATTAGAGTTTGCAAGGGTATTGTCTATGTTGCGTTATTGATTTTTCGTATGAATGAGTGAATATGTTTTGCCCTTTTTTTTTAACTAGTTTAAAAAGAAAATATTAATAGGCCTTGGTAACTTTTCTTTCCAATTTCATAGTCATTGGACGTGCTTTGAGTTCTGTTCCTAGAGAATGCTCAGAACTTAGAAAACCCCAGACGGAATTTCTCGACTCCGAAAAATTGTATTTCATATTATGGCTATGAAATCAGGTAGGAATTGTACCGTAATAATAGATAATCAACAAGCATTTAACTTGAGTCACTAGCAGGAAATGTGCTCCTATCCCATATGCAACCATTAGTTTGGAAATCCATTTGAATCTTGTAAATCTTTAATCCTTTTTTTTGTAGTATGATCTGGTGCTGATAGTGAGTTTATTAGGAATTGTGCTGTCTTTTGTATATAATTATGTAGAAACATGGATTATTGTATTCTTATGTAGTTCTGGTGATTTCTTTCTCTGCTAGGATAGTTATTTCTAACCAATATTTTTGTCCTTTAAGTTATGATAATTGCTTACAAGAGATGAATGATATTAGTAGCAGGCAGCAAGAATTGTGCTTTCAGTGTACAAGAAGCACATATTGGTTGACCGACTCCCAACTGTTGGAAGTTGTCCTGTTGTTTTTGACATTGAAGTAGGCATGTTGAGTGCTTTGCCGATTGTTCAAATGTAACGATACATACATTTATTGAGCACATGTTCAAGATTTCTTATGGAACCCACATTTATTGAGCACATGTTCAAGATACATACATTTATGTTATAAGTTTAGAATACTGTAACTATATTTATGTAGCATAGCTTTTGGCACGGTACACTAAATTACAGGAGATCATATACTAGGCACAATGTATAAATTACTTAAGCATAATGTATAAATTGTTTGCCTTATTAGTATTTTTTACAAAATTACAGGCTCATCCAGAAGCTGCTGAATGGAGGACCAAACCTATTCAAAATTACGATAAACTACTTAAGCTTTTTGCAGCTGATAGAGCAACAGGAGAGCATGCCGAAACTGCGGCTGAGATACGAGAGAGGAGGCGGTCTTGTACTGATACTAACGAGGTTGATGTTGATCTTACAATTGATGGCATTGATGACATGGTTTCCAGGGAGGAAATCATATTGGAGAGTTTTGATGGTAACCAAGAAGCAATTGACAAAGAAGATTTTCGTGGGGCTACAATGGAAACTAGGTCAACAGCAAATTCACTGAAGAAGAGTAGAAAGTCAAAGGAGGATGCTGGTGCTGAAAAAATTTATAATGGCATTGAAAAAGTGGCTGAAGCAATGCTTGCAAGTGCTGAGATATTCAACAAGGCTCAGGAAAAGACTATAATTAAAGCGGATGATCTTTGGAGTCTTTTGGTTGAGATTGGAGTCGACAACGAACACATTGATGATGCATACATATTCTTACTTAATTCTCCAGAGAATCTAAGGGGAGTACTTGGATGTCCAAGAGAGAGGCAGAAGCAAATACTCGTGAGGATGATGCATAAGGCATCTATGCCACCCCCGCCTCATTATTAGCTTTCTACTTACTCAGCTTTAATATTTTGGTTTTCTACTTTTGATAGATGCTTTTGGGTATTTGGTGGCAATTATGGTTTCTTGTCACTTTTTTGTTATTATATGACAATTACAAACTTGTTGCCGAATTATGGATGCTTATGGCAAACTTGGAATAGTAGATGGCGATTGTAACTTCTTGTCACTTTTTGGTTATTGTATGACGATTATAAACTTGTTGTCGATTTATGGAGAATTGCATGTGGTAAAATTGGTTGAAGAATTGTTGTTTTTGTTTTGACAAGATGCATCGTGTCAATTTGATTTGTGTATAAAGTTATTGTATGACGAAAAAACATGGTTCATATGTTTGGCTGTTAAATATATATACCTTATCTTGGCTCTCCACAGTCTCGAAGAATTTTATGCATTTGATACACTTGAGAAGCAATGATTTTTGTTGGTGAGGTGGGTATTCAAATACGTGGACAGTTGAGATCGAACCATATGGTGTTTAGTTTTCATGGTTTATGTAATTGGAAATGTTGACTTGAAAGAATTGCATGTGGCAAAATTGGTTTGAAGAATTGTTGTTTTTGTTTTGTCAATTTGAGTTGTGTATAAAGATTTGATAAGATTGTGTGTTATTAGTATAAGGTCATTTGTGTAAATTTACATATATTTCATTTCCTTCCCTTCCCTCCATTATTACTCCCAAACAAGTTATATTAATTTCACCTTCATTCACCTTAATCAACTCCCAAACAACATATTACAATTCCCTTCTCTTCCCTTCCCTTTTCTTCCCTTCCCCTCCCTTTGTTTACCTTCCCTTCCCCTTCCCTAGTAAACTCCCAAACACACCATAGAAAGAGACGATGAGCTGGAGAGTGAGATGAGAGAGAGAGAGACGTGTGAGTGATGTGGGTTGAGTGAGAGAGAGAGAAAAGATAGATTGAGAGAGATTTTGTTGGAATAAAATAAGGAGAGAGAATAATATTGAGAGAGAGTGTTAGAGAGAGAGAGATTGAGTGTGAGATTGGAGAGAGAGTAAGAACGCCGGAAGATTTTAATGAGAGAGAGATAGAGTACGTGATAGGGTGGTTGGGAGGATGTGGTTGAGAATTGGGGGAAACACGAGGCGGAGGGATTTGCGTGAATTGGGGTGAGTTTTAGGGGGAGAGAGAGATACAGAGTGAAATACCGGTGAGAGGAAAAACACAGTGAAAATACCCCTATATAAAAAATATACAAGAAAAATTATTCAAATAAATATTAAAAATTTATGGTCAAAATAATAATAACAATAATGAATAATTAACTATTAATTTAAAAAGTTTTACCAAACAACTAAATTTATAATTAACAAAACCATTAAAATATTATAATACCGTATTTTTAAATCATAGAAAATTGGGGAAAATGCAAATACTCTTTTAGAAAAATAATATTTAATATTTAAATACCAGAAAAATTTATTCAAATCAAAATCGAAAATCACGGTCCTTACATCCTACCCCCCTTAAAACAAATTCCGTCCTCGGAATTTAAACCCAAGAACAGAGATATGGAACGAAAGTGGGTACTCGCAAATCGACGAGATAAGAAACAACGGGAAGCCCCAGAGTCAAAGGGTGATAAAGCAAGAACGGAAGAAACAAGAACGTTGCCTATTACAGGAGGAAGAAAATACATCTAAACTAGCACTCATAAATAAATCCTATCATAATATCATCAGGCAATACTAATAAGGAAAATCACATGCAAGTAGAATTGAGAATGAACCACTCTTACCTATAATAACCTGGTCGTTTGCCTCAGCTTCCACGGCCGTAATCATGAACGTCTGATGTGGTGGTTGCTGCATCTGCGCTTCCTGATAAACCTGCTGCTGTGGAGGAAAATGGCCTGCTCGAGGATAGGGTCCCTGCTGAGCCGGTGCTACTAGGGCAGGTCGAGGTGGAGCTGGAAGAGCTGCCCGAACTGGAGGTGGGGGCAAGCGGGTCTGTTGTCGTTGCGGACAGTTCTGACTGACATGGTCGGGGGATCCACATGTGTAGCACAGACGAAGACGCCTGCGACACTCCTGCTGGGTATGCCCAGTGTGCCCACAATAAGAACACTTCACTGAAGACTGGCCGCAAGTCTGCACTCCAGGGTGCTGATAGGGATGCACAGGAGGAAGTGGCTGGCGCTGAGAAAACTGCTGTCGCTGCGGATTCTGCTGCTGCCTCGAAGGTGGACGCTCGTCATCTCGGGCTGGGGCTACTGGTGTCCTGCTCTGGATCACATGTGGGTCTTCAGGCTCCTTTTGAACGCTCTCTATCTCGCATGCTGCATCCAACACGGCGTCGTGGGTCGCAAGTGCTCTACCAGCTAGAGCCAATCTAATATACTTGTCCAGACCCTTCTGGAACTGATGCCTCCTGATAGTGGGGTCTGTAACCAAGTGGGGAGCATATCGACTCAAAGAAGAAAACTCGGCCTCGTACTCATCAACTGTTCGCCCTCCTTGCTTAAGCTCAACAAATCTACGTAGGAGTTCATCCCGAGCTGACTGAGGAAAATATTTCATGTTGAAGCGCTCGGTGAACGTCTCCCACAAGATGGGCCTCACCAGATGAGCCTTCTCTGCAGTCCACCAAATCCGAGCGGTGTCGGTGAGCTGAATATCCATGAGGTCCACCCATTTAGCATGGGGGATGCGGGTCACCGTGAGAATAGTCTTAGTGACCTTGAGAAACTCCTCTGCTGCTAAAGGTCCCTCGGCACCAGAAAAGGAAGGAGGCCGCATATATCGAAACTCTCTAACTCCAGACTCTGCGCGAGGGGGAGGCTGGGGCTGAGGCTCCCGCTGTAGATGCCCAGCCAGGAACTGCTGATTCACCCCTAATCCATGAATCATCGCTAGAAGTTGGTTCGAGTCCACTTCCGACGAAGGGTCACTGTTACTGGACGAGTTACCATTGCCACGAGTCGTCACCATGGTTCTAAAGAAGGCGGGAATCAAGAGGAAAATTAAGGTCAAGATCAAAGTCAAAATCAGGTAAGTAAGTAACTAAAACATAGTTTATTAAAATAATAGTATAAGGGCTTAAACCTAGTCTTACGGATGAAATATGATATGCGTCTAAGTTTTCTACTATATTCTTACTAGTGAGGACTCGGGACCGTGACCTGCATAATTTGTAAAAAATATGCAAACAAGATACAAATGCAATAAAAACAAGATTAGCACAAAAAGATAACTTGGATCTTTAACTCAAGGCGATTAGACCTTAAATCAAAGAGCACCAAGCTCTGATACCAATTGTTAGACCCTAGAGGGGGGTAATTAGGGTATTATACTAATCTAATCCGATTTAAATACCAATTAAAATTAATTAATGAGTTATCCTAGCAAGTATAAGATACAACAAATTATGTGAGCTAGGATAAGCAATATGAACAACAAGAAATATCCTAGCAAAGAGATATAAGCAATATATGATATATGCAAGGATATGAAACTAACACAGGGGGTAAACAATATAAACTAGATAGTGGATGAAATAAATGAGCAATGCACAATTGGCGATATAAGATAAATGCAAAAACAAATGCGCCAATGACAAACTCAAACACACTCAAATGATCACGGAGTTCGGACCTTCCGTCCTACGTCTCCGCTCTCCTCTCCCGGGGAGAAATCCACTATCACAACCAGGTTTTCTACGTTCACCCGAATAACGTTAACACCTCACACTCGGTTTTCTAGCTAACCGAAAACTTTATAATCAACACTCTTGTAATCACACTCTACACCCTCACAAGTGTTGGACCTAGCCGTGTCTTCCTCAAGTGCTCGGTTATAACCTCTCCCTAGGCTCGTCAACCGATGCCACTCCTTTTGGAACGATCCCCGACTCTCACCACACACTCCTCTCGGTGTACAAATATATTACAAAGTGATTCTCACGATATGACTCAATAAATATTTGTTCTCTACTATGGATGAGAACACAATGAAAGCTCACACTCAAAGTTACAACTCTCATAACCCCAAATATATTATGAATGCAAATAAAATAAGCTCAAGTGGGTGTGTGTAACAATGAGATAAAATCAAATCAACTAAACTCAAATATAAAATCTAGCTTAAGAACAATGATAATCAAATATGTATATAAATGTAAAGCTAGAGTTTGAGTTTAGAAAACTTCTCAATTGATAACAAGAGATGGAGGGAGGATAGTTGGAAGCTCAAACTTCAATAGATAATCTCCTCAAGCTCTTGTGGAATTGATTCACAAAACCGAAATACTCAAACGCTTAAAAGCTTCTTAAAACAAACTTAAACAAACACTAAACAAGTTTAAACCCTTGTTAAACTATTTGAAAAACATTCTCATTCTTAGATGGAGAGATGAAAGCAATGGGGTATTTATACCCACTCAAAACTTCAGCAAAAACCCCACTAAAATAACAACAAAGCCCTCAAAAAAACAGCTCAGAAAATAGCCATTGGAGTCCAACGGTCATATCGGCGGTCGACCGTAAAATATTTGCGGTCGACCGCGAAGAATAAAAAGGCGAAGAACTGTTCTGGACAAGCGACGGTCGAGCGCGAAACTCTCTGGACTAGCGACGGTCGACCGCGAGCCAGCAAAAATAGTTTTGAGTTCAGAACTCTTGGCGGTCGACCGTGGCGGTCGACCGCGAACTGACACTACAGAAAAACAGGTTTGAAACAGAGATTTTTTGACTTTTTGAACATATGTTAAAAATAACAAATAAAGTCCAAAAATAATAAAACATTGGGAAATATATATAAACATGTAAATGAATATGTTACAAAAAGAATTTTCCAAATTGCATTTCCCATTTGTGAAAAATCATCATTTTGCAAAAATAGTCCAAAACACGAAAATGTAAACATGTGAATTTTGACATTTTGGCTAAACCGTGTTTTGAAACTTTGCACAATGATTATGTAGACTTAATAAAATATGTATATGAATATTGTTAAATGTTAAGTCCAAAAACTAAGAATACAATATTTTCACAAAATTACATATTCTATGCAATGTTTTCAAAAACACAATAGTAAATATGAAATATGTGATTTCATATTATAAACATGAAAACCCAAAACCATGCATGTATATAAATATATATAACTATATATATGCATAGAAGCCAAAACTTATGTATATATATATAACTATATATATATTGAGCTTAACGTACTTAACACACATAATATAAAACCTAAACTAAGTTACCCAAGCTAGATCTTGATCTTCAATAAGCTCTTCTTGGTAATCTTGCGGATGAAGCTTGAACTTGGATCTTCAACTTGAATTTGCATAGCTTCAACCACTATTCCACCAACCTCCATTTGATATGATCGTTATGGCGCAATCCATCCATCCTCCAACTCGTTGTTTGTCTATAATAAATAGAAATATACCAACACTAGACAAACAACATTAGTGGTAAATTGTTTGTTAAACATCATCAAAACAAAGAGGCCAACATGGGAGTCTTATGTACATAATGAGCTGCATAAGGCCAGATATAGCATTCACTGTAGGTATGCTTAGTAGGTTCATAAGTAATCCTGGAAAGCTTTATTGGGATGATGTCCAGAGATTGATGAGATATTTGAAAGCAACTACTGGTCTGGGTCTATTCTATATTGGATATCCGGTTGTAATCGAAGGCTATTCAGATACGAGCTGGTGCTCAAAACCAGATGAGTGCAGGTCTACTGAAGGTTTTTTCTTCACCATGGGTGGAGCTGCTGTCTCGTGGAAGTTCAAGAAGCAGACTATCATTACACAGTCATCAATGTAATTTGAGTTTTTCGCACTCTATATTGTAGGAGATGAAGCTGAGTAGCTCAGTTGTTTTCTCTGAGACCTTCCATTGACAGAATTGCAAGGCGCAATTACTATCTATTGTGATAATTAGGTGGCGAGTGCTGTGACAGCAAACTCGATGTTCAATGGAAAGAAGCGGACCATTCGTCTGAAGTATGACTATTTGAGAGAGCTCATTTGTCAAGGAGTCATCTCTGTGATTAACGTCCAGTCTTCAGAGAATGTGGCTAATCCTTTGACGAAGGGTCTGGAAAAGGACATAGTCGAAAGGACGTCTGTTAGAATGAGTCTCAGAGTTTTGTGAGTCTTACAAGTACTTACCATATTTATCAAGTTATTAGTTTAAAGCTTATGCTACTAATGATAAGATAATTGGTTCAAAAGTTAAGTAAGATTTATAAAGTTTGATGAGTCTTACAAATACTTACCATTTATATCAAGTTATTAGTTCAAAGCTTATGCTACTAATGACAAGATGATTGGTTCAAAAGTCAAGCAAGATTTACAAGTAAAATCTTATCATTGTAAAGAGGATGGTTGTTAAGCCTTAATGAATCTAAAGCATTTCGGATGCGGGTTGTTGGATAGGTAACATGCCAAAAGGATTCACCGATAATCCTATCATGTAAAGGAGATAACTGTTAAGTCTTAATGAGTGCAAATCATTTCGGATGTAGGGTGTTAGATAGGAAACATACTTAAAGGACTCACCTAGAATCCTATCATGAGAGAGGATGGCTCTTAAGCCTCTTAATGAGTACAAAGCATTTCGGATGCGGGATGTTTGATAGTAAACATACCTAAAGAACTCATCTATGTATGGGTAGAGATTTGGTCATCTCCTATGGTGTCTTGTGGAAAGATACCTAGAGCCCTAGCAGATACCAGGACATGCACAAGGCCATAAATGTGCAAAGCAAAGGTAAAGGCAAAGGTAAAAACAGTGTGGTTCAAAGTAAAAACTAACATAGATAAGTTTAATCTTGTGTGATCGCTGGAATTTTAGACATGTGCTGGTTTAAGTCTCTGCGACACCATGCATCTATATTTTATTCAGTTGGTCTAAAGGGGATTCAAGTCATTGTGACATCTTCCTTATGCACAACGATTGAAATGACGGCACCATTACATGACACTAGTTTAAAAAAAATTATGAGGGATTGTTAGATTTTTTTTTAAAAAAATCTAGTGGGTCCCACAAAATTTGTTACCCGAACTTGTTGAAAAATAAAACAAAATGTAGTGTTAACAAAATTCAAAGGACGGTGCCGAACGTTGAAAGTGAAAAAAGTGGCGGGCCCCACCATAAGAAAATTAGGACGTGGGCCCCATATGAATAGTAAAATAATATTATTTTATTAGTGTATAGTATTTACCCGAACGTTATAAATAGACCCCGAACTCTTTAAAAAATTCATTCCAAAAATAACAACCAATATATACAGATATATATGTAAAATAGCCGGTGTTCGTAGGAACATTGCCTGGACTGAGAAGGTCTTATAGATCGAGGTGATCGTTGCCTTGACCGAAAGGTATTATAGATTGAAGGAGATCTTGACAGTACTGGGTCGGTGCACACCAGAGTACTATACTACTGTTCCTGAAAGCAATTTAGTCTTGGGATCCTTACACCGGAGTAGGCCAAATATTGCTTTAAGCACAACGTTTTATAAACACACAGCAACAGAGTTGGAAAATTTTAAATTATAACACTTCAGCTTTCTTTCCAGTTTTCTCTGTTTTTATATCTGCATTATTCAAGATTTAACCACAGGCGCCAACACAGAGATCATGCAGTGCTCGGCCCTATGCACTTCCTCACCATCGCCTATGACGGCTCTGAAGTCGACGCCCTACGGGACTTCCTCTCGACGACGAACTTGAGGTCACAAAGGTGATAGTATGTCATATTTGATGGTTGAATTAGTAGTATTGGAATAAGGTATGGAGGCTTCTAAAGGAGGTTATCCATCCATTTGTGAACTTGTGTGTATTGCAGTTGTGTATGAGAATCTTTATTGTAGGTGCTCCCAAAGGGGATCCTTTAAATGGATATAAATTTGGTTAAGCATTGTAAAACTTTCTTTTATTTTTCTGTAAACCCTTTGATCAACTTTGAGCAAAAAAAAAAGGTGTGTGTGTGGGGGGGGGGGGGGGGGCTAAT
>NC_033800.1:23939995-23954062 GCF_001876935.1 Asparagus officinalis
GAACGAACGCAAAGTTCGTTTAAAATTGAACGCAGAGTTCATCCTGAGTACGAACGCAAAGTTCGACCTAAGAACGAACGCAAAGTTCGTTTAAAAAATGAACGCAGAGTTCAACCTGAGTGCGAACGCAAAGTTCGACCTGAGAACGAACGCAAAGTTCGTTTAAAAATTGAACGCAGAGTTCATCCTGAGTACGAACGCAAAGTTCGACCTGAGAACGAACGCAAAGTTCGTTAAAAAAATGAACGCAGAGTTCAACCTGAGTACGAACGCAAAGTTCGACCTGAGAACGAACGCAAAGTTCGTTTAAAATTGAACGCAGAGTTCATCCTGAGTACGAACGCAAAGTTCGACCTGAGAACGAACGCAAAGTTCGTTTAAAATTGAACGCAGAGTTCATCCTGAGTACGAACGCAAAGTTCGACCTGAGAACGAACGCAAAGTTCGTTTAAAATTGAACGCAGAGTTCATCCTGAGTACGAACGCAAAGTTCGACCTGAGAACGAACGCAAAGTTCGTTTGAGGTAACCACCTCCTCAATTTCGCCATGAACCCTTAGGGTTTCAAATTGAAACCGCCGCCGAACCCAAAAAATCTTTGATTTTTATTTTCAAAACAGATCCAGAATTGGAAAAAATTGAAGAAAAAATCAAAGAAAAATCCAAAAAAATTCCAAAAAGTTACTGTTCACTGGCGATTTTTTTAGTTACTGTTCATCCGAAAAAAACTTTACTTTTCACCCAGAAAAAAAAAATTTCGTTACTGTTCACCGAACATTACTGTTCATCCGAACCCAAAAATTGAATCTTTAACCAGAGATTTAAGATCAAAAACCCAATAAAACTTAAATCCCTAAGAATTAATCAAGGTGGCTCTGATACCACTTGTTAGATCTACATCATAACACTTGAGATCTAAAACCATATAGCCATGATTAATTCAAAGAGATTAACAAAAAACTAAAAGAGCGGAAGCTTATACCTGAATCCATTGCTTGATCTTGATTTTGGGTTTTGGATCTTCTAACCTTAGGGTTTTTTCTTTAGCCGAATTTCTCTCTTAGATGGGGGTGAAGAGAATTAGAGAATGTAGTAACCCTAGATTAGGGACCATAACCCCTTATTTATAGATGTTGTACTTTTGTAATTTAGCCCCTCAATAAATCACAATTACAACCTGGTATCTGCACATATAACCCCATGATTATATTTAAATACCCATTAACCCAACTTAATTGATCACTTTAGTGGGTTATCCTGAAAGATAGCAATACACATTGATTAATCATATGTGCCCACAAATAGATTTATTAGATTAAATCCAACAATAGGGCCACATGTATCCCCCTCTTTGGTATTCATAACAAGTGATATTGAATCATCCAATCAATTGACTGTACATTTTAGTATTCAACTAGCTCATATTGGTTATGATTTATCCCCAGTTATATATATTTGTCTACATATATTTATTTATATTTGAGCTACTTGCACTTTGATGTGCTTACATTGATTTTGTTTGAGGATATCACCATAGAAAAGTGTGCGGTAAACAGCTTTATTTACCGAATTTTCGGTTTTTGAGTTTCGGCAAAGCGAGGAGCAAAGTTAGAGCATTGGGGATATCAAACTGTGAAAACTCGAAATTCAGGGCTTTAAAGTAAAAAATAAAAAATAAAAGATGAAAAGTTTGGTGTACTAAAGCGCAAATAACTTACATTAACTACTAGAAACAAGACTTTTAGCGACGGACAAATCCGTCGCTAAAAGTTAAAAATCCGTCGCTAAAACTTTTAGCGATGGAAAAAATAAAATTCCGTCGCTAAAATACCGTCAGTACATTGAGGGTAGCTAAAATCACTTTCAGCGACGGATTTTCCGTCGCTAAAAGTCAGCGACGGAAAATTAGCAACGGAAAATCCGTCGTTCTATTTTTTAAAAACAAAGAAAAAAATTATTTCCTTGATAATATAATAAATTTAAAACTCTGTTCAATTAGCAGTATAATATTCATGCCCACGCATATATAACACATATATTTTAATAAAAACATCCCAAGATAATTAAAATTGTTTATACAACACACACCATGATAAATATTTTTTATACAACACACACTCATTGTTTTCAAAGGTAAAAAAAACAAATCAGTCCTCCTGATCATCATCATCATCATCATCCTCATCACCAGCTCCACCTTGTCTAGAAGTCCAGGCCTGCAAATATAAATCAAACGTTAACAACATGGCATGACATGTAAGTATAACAATAAGAGAGTATCATGACATATTCCTATGTATTATATGTTTCGGAGAGAGTATCACGACATATTCTTATGTATTATACGCACGCACATATTCTTATGTAAAGATAGAAAAACTAAACAACAAATGGTTAAGGCTCATTTCCTAACACACCATGCCGATATCAACCCCTAACTAATATACTAAATGTTTTGATACCGCTGCGTATCGGCATAGCACCATAAACCCTACAGAGTAAAAAAAAAGACATTCAACGAGTGCCTACTCCATTCTATATCTCGCCTAGCTCAATTACATAACTAACAAGTTCCATCCAACACTTAATTAATATGCATAAAAAGAACCCATCCAACACTTAACAGTATCATAATAATATCTAACATAGCAAAAAATTAACAAGCAAAAGAGAATAACGATGTAAAATACCTTTTCACCACTATCATTACCAACCACCCGAATCTCAAGTCCAACACAAGCAGCTTCAGGTGCAAGAGGAATTTCCTCATATTTCAGGAATTAATTGCTTTAGGATCATAATGAAAGAAACCAAAGTCATGTACCTAAAATAAACAAATCCTATCAATGAAATGTGACATGTGCCAAGAAATTAAGAATTCGTGCAACTATTTGTGATACAAGTGCGATATTACAGGGGAAATAAATCCAACATAGTTATGCATGTAGATGCAACCTTGCTGATAAAACGAACAATACAACCTTGCTGATAAATCTTCTGATGGAAGTGTGGAAGATTTTCGATAAATGGTGGACTACTGCAATATAATAAATATCACAAGGGTTTCCAGTCTGGAAAAAATATAAAATGAAAGTCCTATGCATTTAAAGCATTGGTAAGCAAGGTCGAGGCGCGAATGTGATATTCCTAGTTTGGAGTTGAGTCAGCTTAGATGGTGACATAATATATGTTAATGCAATACTTATATATAATGAAAACTAGCTATTTTAAAAGCACAGAATATGTGAGCATATAAGAATGGCTATGTGAGCACAGAATATGTGAGCTATTTTTAAACTAGCTATTTTAAAAACATTTTAAAAGCACAGAATAATTTAGGCTACAATTGTAAGTTAGTTCAAATATAGTATTCCATCTACCACTAATAAGGTCACACATTCATTGAATTGACAAAACTCATTATTCTTTCATAGATGAATTATAATATTTTATATTAGGCAAATGGTTCTAAAAAATTAGACAGACTTAAAAACTTCCATCAAAAATGTAAAAACTCACAGGATCTCTGTATACTGGATACACTGGGATCTCCTCACGGTTTACAAACATTGCTTCTGCTACCACAGGACCTACATCAAAAACCAAACTATAACACTGTGATTTCCATTGAAGTGACAAAATGAATCAAAACTTATTTACTTTCTAAATGTCATATCATAGTTCCTTGGAGAAAGATTTCAAAACAAAGATATTTGAAAAGTTTTAAAGATGTTGACAGTATATCAGAAGTTCCATCTATGATTTCCTGATATGTCATATATTTATATGTCATTACACTATATTGATTTTCCAATAGCTTCTTTTAAGAAAACAAAGGATGTCTATAAAGTTTGTCAAACAACTTAAACAAGATTGTCCAACATAAACTTTTCCCAATCTGTCTAACATCACAATTTATTATCCCAATATTGAGCAATTTTTTCCATACAAAATTTAAATTCAAACTTTTATGTGCAACCAGCAAAACACAGAAGAACCAGTAACTCTGACCACACGAAATTTTCTTGATTTAATTAACAATTCCATCAAACACTTAATAAAGTATGCATAAAAAAGAAAACCTCCATCAACACAAATTTTCACCTGAATGATGAGCGAAACTTCCAAGATCCCACTGCCTCTCCAAACCAAACATTCAAAGCCCATAAAACCAAACCGAGCCACCAAGACCCTCTCAATCAACCCCAACCAACTCTCATCCTCCCTCCATCAACCTCAAGCCAGCTCCCTCTGCCCACAAACCCCACCGTCGTAAGAAACGCCCGAAACGTCCCACAAGCCAGCCAAAAACCACCACCAAGGCTCAAGCTCCTCCTAACCCGTCGGCGGAGCCCTCGACGGCGTGCCAACATCATCGGGGAGAAACCATCGACGAGTGATCCCAGAGAGTGATTTGAGGAGGAAGGAGGAGAGGAGAGGGAGGGAAAGCGGAGGCGGGAGGGTGGGGGAGGAGAGAGGAGAGAGGGAGATGGAAGAGAGATGTGGCTGCGCGGTCTTGTGGCGCGGGGCGACGGCGGCGGCGGGGTCGGAGGTGCAGAAGCCGACAAGGAAAGGGAGGGTGAGGAGAGGGGCTAGGGAGGAATGAGAGAGCGGGGATTGGGGAAAAATCTCTCTCTCGGGCGTGGGTTAGCCCAAATTTTTTGGGCACGCCCGCCCCCGCCCAAATTTTTTCCAATTTTTTGGGTTTTAACCGACGGAATTTCGTCGCTAAAATGGGGTTTAGCGAGCGAAATTTTGACAGAAAATTTTTGTCAGAAAATTAAATGCACGACAGGACAATTTTAATCCCACAGTAGAATTCCGTCTGGTAAACTTTGTTGCGACGCGAAAAAATAGCGACGGAAAATCCGTCGCGTAGTTAACATGACTTCTTATAGCGACGGAATTTCTTCGTCGCTAAAGTACCGTCCGCGGCAATAGTTATTTGTCTAGCAGTGATACACAAAAAAAAAAAGCGGAAAATTTGATGGAGGAACCAAAAAATAGTTTGCGAACCCAATGCATTCCTCCTCCCCAAGACCCAAGAACTATAAGCCCCCAAACCCTGAATTTAAGAATATTAGCTGCAACCAACCCCCTTCTCCCACACTGCCCAAGAAATCTCGTTTCCCAATTTACCCTTCTTTCCCATTTTAAAACCAATTTCTTTCTCGAAGCTCGCCCTAATCTTAGGCCAAGACCCTTTTCCTCCACCACCTTCACCCCTCCGTCCTCTCTATCCTCCCTCCTTCCCTTATCCCCCTCCCTCCGACCCCTCTCCTCGGCATCCGTCCGCTCCTCCCTCCCTTCGGTTCATCATGTATCCTCTCCTCCTCCGTCATCCCCCTTCTCCCCCGACCCCCCTCCGCGGCTCCGTCCTCCTCCTCCCCTCGCCCTCCCCCTCCTCCTCCCTCCTCATCTGTATCCTCTCCTCCTCCCCCTTTCCCTCCTCCTCGACCCCATCTTCGACTCCGTCCGCCTCCTCCCCTCCCCTCCCCTCTGCGTCATCTCCGACAACCACTTACCTTTCGCCGTCGGAGGAGGCAACGGCGATAAGACAAGCGGCGTCATCTCGAATCCCACTCGCCTCATCCTTGGAGGCATCGTCAAGCCTATCCAAGCCCTAGGTCAGATCTTGAATAAGAGATCTGTGGAAGCTTCGTCGTCGGCTTGCTCTCTAGTTTCGTTGGAAGTTTCACATCACTCGTCGACCGAGGTCTTGAAGAACTTTAAGGAGATTCGGAGGCTGAGGATCGAGCTTCCAGCTGGTGAGCTCGGGGTTAAAGATGGATCTCTTTTGAAATGGAAGGCTGGTTTTGTGCAAATTGACAATATTGTTGTAATCTTGTATGCTCTTAATTTGTTCTTTGCAATCTTGTATGCTCTTGTATGCTCTTGTATGCTCTTCTATGCTCTTAATTTGTTGTAATCTTGTATGCTCTTTTGTAATTAACAATATTGTTTGGTTTTGTACAAATTTGAAGTTTGGACGGTTAACAGAGTTCATCTGTTTGTAAAATATGATGGTTTCATGTTACTTATGTTGTTTTTATGTGACGTTTATGCATTCTGTGTGGCATATGCGGCGTGTATGTGACATATACTTGTTTCCTGTGATATTTTGGTATTATGTGTGACATATGTTGTTGTTATGTGACATTATTTTATTATATGTGATATATTCTCATTATCCATGACATATGCTGTTGTTATGTGATATTTATACATTACAGTGTGATTTAACCTCTTTTCAACTGTAGAATGTGAGACTTTAAGAGTGCTCTCCATGACCCATCAAATAGAGTATGACTATTAGAAGCTTTTTGGAGAAGAAGGGTAATGGGAAGAACAAGCAGATTCAAGAAGAGTTATACTCTATTTGATGGGTTGAAATTATTTGGGGGGATAATTTTGATATAATAATAGCTCAATTTTGGAGAGATGACAGAGGATTTGTACTCAATTTTGGAGAAAGAAGAAGAAGAAGAAGAAGATCAGATTTGTGATATTTAGATGTTGATAAGGAGGTTGAGAAGGCAATGAGGTAGATATGTGACTTTTGAGAATCTATTTATACGTGACACATGGCAATGAGGCAAGGAGGATGTGGAATGACTATTAGATCTAAATATCACATACAATAAATTACAGCCATGTATCACGTATAAAAAAATTACAGCCATATGACAAATAAGCACATTCACTATCAACAAATTACAGCCAAGTATCACATACAACACCCAAATGTCACATATAAACAACAAATATCACAAGCAACACCCAAATATCACAAATTACAACCAAATATCACATACAACACCCAAATATCACATACAACAAATTACAGCCATGTGTCACATATAAACAAATTACAGTCATGTGACAAATAAGCACATTCACTATCAACAAATTACAGCCAAATATCACATACAACACCCAAATGTCACATATAAACAATAAATGTCACAAGCAACACCCAAATATCACAAATTACAGTTAAATATTACATACAACACCCAAATATCACGTATAATCAGCAAATGTCACAAGCAACGCCCAAATATCACATACAACACCCAAATGTCACTTATAATAAGTAAATGTCATAAGCAACACCCAAATATCGCATACAACACCCAAATGTCACGTATAAACAACAAATGTTACAAGCAACACTCAAATATCATATACAACACCCAAATATCACGTATAAACAACAAATGTCACATAAAACAACATATGTGACATGAAACCGTCATATGTCACATGAAACTATCATATGTCACATAAGCAAGTTGACTTCCATAAAAGGACACCTGGAGCAATTCTAAGATGGTTTGTCACATGCAGGACAAACAGAATTTTATAGCAAAAGTAAACAAGTTGACTTTCATTTCCTTATCAAATTTTACAAACCGATGAACTCTGTTAACTGTCCAAATGATAAATTTGCACAAAACCAACTATACTAATAACCACATTGGAAGAGATTCCATCAAGGCTTCTCAACCTCTTCCTCCTCCTCCCCAATCTAACCCCACACATCTGCCTCATTGCCAATCTAAGCCCACACATATACTCAATTTTGTACTCTATTTGATGTGATATTTTAATATTATATGTGACAATTCAATCCTACATGTGCCAGTTCTACCTTATATGTGATATTTAGATCTGATTTGTGACTTTTGAGTATTACATGTGATATTGAGACCTCATATGTGACTTTAACGTACCTCATATGTGACGTTAACGTATTATATATGAACGTTAGATGTGTACTTCATCTAAAATATATATTTCTAGATGCGTATCATTCTAGATGTGTACTTCATCTTATTGAGAATTATAAATTGAAGTCGCAATACTCTATTATACGTGACTCTTATCTGTGTTCTGTGATATTTTGCTGTTGTTTGTGATAATTGTCGTTTATATGTGACATTTGGCTATACTTTATAGTTAATTATTGTTTGACACACAAATGAAGTACACATCTAGAATGGTACAAGAAATTATAGTCCCAACCCACAGATGAAGTACACATCCAAAAAGATCACCAAGAAATTACAAATGCATATTTTATCAGTTACAAACAGCTAGTAAACATCCAACATCCAACAAATGAAATAGTTACATGTGTTTGTCTAATACTTTTACTCAATCAATCGTACATTATTACCCCCAAAGTACAAAAGATATTCTAGATCGCCAATATATAACTTCAATCGTAACTTCTTCCATTCACCACATTCGCATATGATTTGAGCAGCAAGTCCTGCTACTAACATCTCAGACTCCATTTGCAAGGCTTTAATATTCATTGTCTCCCTTCCCTCTAGGATCGCCTTGATGAAAAAATATGCATGTATGCCACAATCATATCTGTAAAAATATCACATAACACTTAAACTGCAACATATATAACTGGTAATGAGAATATATCACATAGAATGTAAAAATATCACATAACAACATCATATGTCACACAGAATACTAAAATGTCATGTAACAGCAGCATATGTCACACAAAATACCAAAATGTCACATAAAAATAGCATATGTCACACAGAATACCAAAATATCACATAACAGCAACATAAGTCACACAGAATATCAAAATGTCACATAACAGCAAAATATATCACTCAAAATATCACATAACAGCAGCATAAGTTACTCAGAATACCAAATATCACATATATGGCACAAACGTAAAAGGGGATTATCTCAAATTTTCATTGATCTGTAACTCGTTACACAAAACCAACCTCATGCATTGTTAACAAACACAGAAATCTACATGTTCTTATTATCATCATCTCAAGAAATCAACTTAAAGGGTTCATCTTTCTTATTATTATTATTATAATCCTATGTCCTTCGTAGAACAGTATCCTCCCCGGCACGTGCGGGGTCACGACAAGGCCGAGATTGAGCACACCATGGAACTGACCCGAGGGCTGTCGGATGCCAAGAGCATGCCATGCTTCTTCTACAACATTAGCCACTATTTCCTCTAGCACGTAACTACGAATTACTCTTGTTTAATTCATGCTTCTTCTACAACATTAGCCACTATTTCCTCTAGCACGTAACTACGAATTACTCTTGTTTAATTACTCGAGTCACAAATCCCTTTCTGTTAGTGATCAGGCTCCCTAACCCAAGCCTTGTTAGCTCAACTATCAACAAGAAATCAATCAAGTAATGTTGAAATAGACGATACAATCGCAAACAATAAACATCAAAGAGAGGATGCATAACAAGTCTCTTAAATTTTAATTGTTCAAATAATAATCCACCACACACCCAATTCTTCAACCAATCTAAAATCCTCTAGTTTTAGTGATTTAATCTTCCAACAAGCCCAAATCCCACATTCTACAGTTTCAGTGATCTAATCTTCCAACAAGCCCAAATCCCAAAATTCTCCATCAAACCCTAGATTTTAACAAAAATCTCAGAAATTGGGAGATTGGAAGTTAAAAATTGGACCTTTGGTTAGGGTTTCCGCTATTCAGTGACCGGAGTGAGGATCAGAGCGGTTGATGCGGTTGTAGGTGGCCTCGCCCGACGAGGTAGATGCCGAAGGTGACAAGGGCGATGCTGAGGCCAGGCGTCGCGTGGCGGAGGTTGCTGGTGCGCGATGGGTGCTTCCTCCACTCGGTCGACGCGGGTGCGGAGGGCGGAGGAAGAGCGGCGTCGGCGGTGGTGGGGGAGGGAGAGGGGGAGGTCTTGGGCTTGAGGAGGAAAGGAATGGGTTTTAAAATGGGAAGAAGGGTAATTTAGGAATTGATTTTCTTGGGCAGTGGGTTTGTGGTGTAAAAGCATGAAAACTTGGGTCAATGTGCCCCCCAAGTGGTAGACTCTAGTTGGGGGGTGGGGATGCATAACCCAATTAAATTTGGTTCTCCCAAACAATTTTCCCAAGAAAGGAAAAAATAGTAGCCATTCACAATGTATTAGGTGATTCCCACAATCCCCATCAGGATTCATTCCAGAAGACACGAAGAGGGCCTCGACGTGGGCAAACTGCCAACTTATCCTCCTTCCCTGAGCTCATACTATTCTCCAAGGGAAAAAAAATAAAAATAAAAATGGCGACGAAGCCAACATTTTCTCTTCAAGAATCTCTCATCTCGGCCATCGGCCTCGTTGTCTTCTCCTTCCTGGATCTCCTGGACTTTCTCCTATGCTTCTTCTACCGGCTTCTCGATAGAATATTGGAGGAGAACCCAGGTCGCTGCTACTGCCATGAGAGGCAAGAGCAGAGGAACGAAGAGAGAACACTCTCGGAGACTTTGTACGGGGTTAAGAGGAGAAATGTCTTCAGGGGGCTGATGGGCTCTGATTGGTTTGTTAAGAGCGCGGACGAAAGGAGGGTGGATGGTGGTTTGAGGAGGAGCCGTCGGTGGTCGGATTGCGGGTGTGAGGGGTGCGTTTCATGGCAGGGGAAGGGCGAAGAGAGGCTTCACTTTGTCGTGCGAGAGGAGCCGGCTCAAGGTATCCAACTTTTTTCAGTTTTTTTTTTTTTTTAATGTGTTCTAAGTTTATTTTTATCTCCAATCTTTGTTTTCACGCTGAACGCCGAAAACTCTTCGAGATTAAAGAAAAAAAAAAACGCTTACGCTTATGAGGTTATGTGTCATTTGAGTTATTGGTCGGTGGTCGGATTGCGGGTGTGAGGGGTGCGTTTCATGGCAGGGGAAGGGCGAAGAGAGGCTTCACTTTGTCGTGCGAGAGGAGCCGGCTCAAGGTATCCAACTTTTTTCAGTTTTTTTTTTTTTTTAATGTGTTCTAAGTTTATTTTTATCTCCAATCTTTGTTTTCACGCTGAACGCCGAAAACTCTTCGAGATTAAAGAAAAAAAAAAACGCTTACGCTTATGAGGTTATGTGTCATTTGAGTTATTGGTCACATTAAATTGGTACATGTTTGACTTCATATGTAACATTGTTGTCTGCAAACTATTTGAGAATATGATTCAAAATTGACATATCGTGTCTTTGTATATCAATTTTCAATTTTGTGTTTTTTCGCAAAAAAAAAAAAAAATCGCTTATGCTTGAATCGAGTTCTCAGCCATGTCTGATTTGATATCAGGTTTCTGCTTATGTGCAAGAGGGATGGTTGTGCAGGTTATACCTAGCCATTACATGGTAATAATATTTCTTCCTTGCTGAGATCATATTTTTGTCTAACTTTTGCAGGAACAAGCCAACCTTGTGGGAAGAGCTCAACTGAAAATGTCATCTTTTTGCATGGTTTTCTTTCTTCTTCCTCATTTTGGGTTGAAACAGTTTTCCCCAATCTCTCTGCACCTGCAAACTCCAACCTTAGAATTTTCGCGGTTGATCTACTGGGTTTCGGTAAAAGCCCAAAGCCAACCAATTGTTTATACACATTACAAGCACATACAGAACAAATCGAGAAATCTGTCCTCGAGACGTTTCAACTAAATACTTTCCACTTAGTTGCACATTCAATGGGATGCACAATCGCAATTTCCTTAGCTGCAAAGCATCCAGAGTCTGTAAAATCAATAACCTTAACTGCACCAGTAAGCTAAACTTTCAACACAACTTTGTTTTTCTGGAATATCTAAAGTTTGTCATTTGCTGATAAATTTTTATTTTCAATTCTTTAAGCCATACTTCCCTTCAACAGAAGAGGAAGCGAGTTATACTGCTCTCAATAGACTAGCTGAAAGAAAAGTTTGGCCACCGTTGGTTTTTGGGTCATCAATTATGTCGTGGTATGAACATTTGGGTCGAACTATTTGCTTCTTTATTTGCAGAAATCACCTGAAATGGGAGTGGATTATGAAACTGGTCACTAGGAAAAAGTAATCAACTTACACCCTTTACTTATCATCTCAATCCTTTACTTATCATCTCAATTCATAAACAAAATACTCAAAATTTTCCGATCTGTTTTGTAGGGATGTACATTTTAAGATTGCAGATTTAACAATGCACACTCATCATTCAGCCTGGCACACAATGCACAATGTGTTATGTGGAGGAGCAAAGTTGTTAGATAATTACTTCGAAATTTTGAAGAGAGAAGAGATTCTAGTGAAGTTAATACATGGTGCAAATGATGGGGTGATTCCTTTAGAATGTAGCTACAACATCAAGTTGAAAGTTCCTCTTGCGGAACTTCAAATCATCCATAACGCAGATCATATTAGTGTTATTCAAGGTAGGGAGGAGGAGTTTACAAAAGAACTTGAAGACTTCTGGTTTTCTTCTGCAAAACGTGAGGTGTCAAAATATGGATCTAGTAAAATAATGAAATCATTGTGATCTTTTGTTTCTAATGTTTGTCTGCGAGAATTTTTAACAAATACATAAGTTTTTGGAGAGAATTTAACGGTAAACTTTATTGTATCATAGTGTTGTCATAAACATACGCAAGACATTTTAAATGTCAATAAGTTTGAGGATATAAACTTGTTATGATCGCATATTTGTTTCAGAAACTGTCGACAGTTCTAAATACAGCCAAATGATTCTCTCTAGCTTTGTTAACCTGTTTGTCAAATGGCTAAGCTGTCGACAGTTCTAAATACAGCCAAATGATTCTCTCTAGCTTTGTTAACCTGTTTGTCAAATGGCTAAGCAACATAGTTGCAGGAACACCTCAAAATGATTCTCTCTAGCTTTGTTAACCTGTTTGTCAAATGGCTAAGCAACATAGTTGCAGGAACACCTCAAAGCTCACCTCAAAGCTCTTGCACTGCGAGCAAACACAAAGTCAGAGCTTAGCATTTAGACAAAAATAAAACAGTGTATGACCTCATTCAGAACTGTGAAATTTGCATTTAACTCAGGTTATAGTTTAAAAATTTACAAATGGCCTGAATTCTTTGCTCAAAAATAAGAATGGGGCGGAAGGGGAGAATTCAGTAAAAATAATAACAAACCAAAATTGCACAAACCCATCAGCCAAATAGCTGGAGCTTCGCTTA
This sequence comes from Asparagus officinalis, assembly GCF_001876935.1. Taxonomy (NCBI): domain Eukaryota; kingdom Viridiplantae; phylum Streptophyta; class Magnoliopsida; order Asparagales; family Asparagaceae; genus Asparagus; species Asparagus officinalis. Next base: position 23,952,971 of record NC_033800.1, read on the forward strand.
GCTAAGAGATTTTTGCACGAAATCCAAAGGATTTCTCGACTCAGTTATAGGGAGAGAACCGGCTCGCTTTCAAACCAACCTCAAACCGAGCAAACCTCTTCCATCTATGCAACTTCAACCTCAAGAATGGCAATTTCCTGGCCACAGCCTGCCAAATCATCTGAACAGCATCATCCTTTTGAGATGGGTAGTTGAACTCGAAGAAGCCCTCTATTTCTTTGAGCCTCTCCCACATCTGAGTCCATTGCTCACGGGAAATCCCTCTGATTAGGTTTATGAGGTAGTCCTTCTTGACTGCATCACCAAAACGAACAAACACGCAGAACTTGGAGTAGTCGAGGATGTCCTCGTAAGGGAGCTCGATCTCATCGCTGATGATGACGGGGACGCAGTGGCTCGCGATGGCATCAAAGAGGCGGTTGGATGATGGGGTGTCACCTGCGATGTTTAGGCAGAACTTGGAGGAGTGCATGCCTCGAGTGGCTTCACTGATCCCATTCTGACGTATGCTTCCGAATGAGAAATGGACGTCCTTTTCGTCTTTGAGGAGATAAAATAGTTCTTGCCTAATGAAACCACCCTGAGGAGAGGAATAAAATGTCATTTGTAAATTTAGCAGTTGTAAATTTAACAGATTCATGGATCAAATTTGATTTAGTAGGATATTCGCTTACAAAATTTCCTCAAAGAACATTTATGAAACTCTTTGACCACCCAAATTAGGAGCATCCTACTTTCACGGTTCAACAAGCAATCAGTATTTCACAATCAAAGGTGTAGTATTGCTTTCACGGTTTAACAAGCAATCAGTACTTCATGATCAAAGGAGTATCCTACTTGACATTGAGTTAAATAACCCTCTCATTTAACACCATATGTTCAAACAAAGGCGTAAAAGGATAAATACCGTCTCCCTATAAGAAAATAAGTTAAATACCTCCAAAATCTGCATATTTGCTAAGTTAATTATAGGAATTTTAACGATGTTAAATGAGAGGTACCAACTTACAATGTCAGATAATGCATGGGTAAAATTAGGAAATATACACGCACAAAAAAATTTGGGTGTTTTCTTTTTTTTTTGGTGGGTGG
>NC_033800.1:23954245-24030628 GCF_001876935.1 Asparagus officinalis
AGCCTTCGGACATAGGCATATATCCCATATTTTTACTGGTTCCATCAACTAGTTAGTATGATTGATGGATATTGAGGCAGGTCATATGCAAGAATCAGCATGTTAAAAATGGGATGAGAATATGCATTACCCAAGAAAGATGATGGGGACAATCAAACTAACTCTGCATAAATAAATGTCATGACTAAGACTACGAATACCAAAAGAAGGAAAGTACTAGCCATTAATTCCATTTTTTAAACAAATACTAAACAGTTAAATACAGTAGCAAAAAACATTTAATGTTCCTCAAAAACTTCTTCAATGACTCCACTAATTACTGGTTGCTGCAACTAGGACTTGAGACTTTCTAATAAAACATTATATCGAGTAGGATATTACTCCAATCTGAAGATCAACTATGAATTATAAGAATAGCAGAAAAGGAATGCATGAGTTTTGTTCTCCATGCATGATTCTCGGATCCTAAAACCTTTTAGATGACTGTATTTTCTATCATGAAATTATTGAAATATAGATTTTACATAAACAATTATTTTGCTTTCGCTTGTTATCAAGTTATTGGCTCTACCAGACAATGAGAGCTCAACAAATTATGGCTGGTCATGGCACCTGTGAACAAGAATTTCATAGAATGCACCAAGGGAAAGAAAATCGGCCATTTCACTAATTCATTGAGATCCAAATGAAATTGGTCTTTATATCATAGTAGTTAGAACAGTTGACATAAAAGGTAATATTGCATGAGTCATTACAATGATGGGCTGATGGATATAGGCATGAACGTAGACGACTGTCAACAGACCATTAACTTCGAATGATACCAATTCACTGGAAAAGTTGCACACAAGTAATAAGTTAAAGACTCACCTAAAATACCCATGCATTTGCTTTTCCCCTCAGGGAGAAAATCACAAGATGGCGTGTCAAAATTCAAGAGAGTCAACCACTGACCTTTGAAGTATGTTTTTACTTTTGATCTTTACTAAGTAATCTTTAGTTGCAATTATGAGTAAATCTCTGATAGAAAATTCACCAAAAAAAAAAACAATATAAGCTTCCATCCGGTGATGTTATACTATGTGACATGGAGTGTTTTCAAAGAAGTTCCTATTCTTGCTGCTCCTTGGGTACAGAAAGGAAATTCATGAACTGATTTTACTTACACAAGGACACATTCTTTGATACTCTACAAGCGTCATAATATGGATAGCATGTCCACATCTTGTATTATTTACTTTCCAAGGTAAAAACAGTATAATTTGCAAAAACATAATAAATAATATAATTACATTACAAATGATATGTTTCAGAATAGAGAAGGTATTAATTAAGTTCCTAAATTGAAATTTTAAAGCAAAATGGGGATTTATCACCTATATCCAGTTGCTCAAATCAATATAAATCAATATTTGCAAAAATATTAACTAGTTATCTCAAGCTGCAAAATTAAAGGTATTTTGCAAAACTCAAAAGCAAGAAATGAATAGCAAACTTACATCTTTCCTATAGATGGCTCCTTGAAAGTATAGTAAAGTTGGGCGATCATCAAATCCCGCAGAATCATTGACAAAGGTTCTGATCATATGTCTATAAGGAACAATGACATCTTTCTGAACATTTGCTACATTTGGCGGGTACCTCCCAAAATCCGACAGAATAAACATGCAAGGCCAAAGCTTCATCCTTGCATTCAACATGCTATTTGGATGGTGAGCCATAATAACATGATCTCTTCCCCCTGATCTCTTCCATTCCTTTTGTTCCGTCAAATACTTCACTATCTTATCTTGCAACTCCTTATCCCTATTAACTTTCGTCTTCACTTTCTCTTTAGTGAACTTGTTATAACTCAGAGAAGAGAAGAAAGGCACAAACACAATATCCGCCTCTTTTGCATCCATAACTCTTACAGCAGAGCAAGGCCCGGGGCGATCAGGGAATCTCGATGAAAGGAGATCCAATGTAAGCCAATATTCAATGCTGTGTTGAAGATTCAAACCTCCAGGATAACCCGGGATTTTTTTAGCAATGTCAGGCCAAACACTGTTAGAATTTGGCTCTGGTTGCCAATCTAACATACCAAAGTGAAACTCAGGGGGCAAATCATACATGAAAACCTTCAACATTGCACTATTTGGATCACATTTTTTGACATCTGATTCTCTTGAGAGGGCATTTGGCCGCCGGCGAGCGGCAGCAACGCTTGCAGGTTCAGAGATGGAGAAGACCCTATTAGGGGTAGAAATGGAAAGTCTATGGTTATCAATGAGGCGAGAAGCGCCAGTGGAGTCCAAGAGAAGAACCCATGATACTAGGATCAATAATGTGGCCATGGCGAAGAGAAAGAAGAGGGATTTTCGGCAAGAAAGGTTTCTATCAGGCATTTTCTAATGTAATCAATCAACCAATCAATCAACACAGACCCATATTTGATGAAATGAAGAAGACCCGGATGGCAAAATTCATCAATCAACAAAACTTATCATGATTGTACACAGAAATCGATGATGCCCGTGGCCAAATTTGACCCATATTTCATGAAGTGAACAAGACCCAGATGACAAAATTCATCGATCAACAAAATTTATCATGATCGAGCACAAACTTGATGAAATGAAAGAGACCCAGGTGGTGTAATTGAGGGAAGATGGATAGGTGATATCAATTACCAAATAAATTGGAATTTGCCCAGATGAGATTGAGAAATCCCAAGCCTGGTTGTTGTTGCTGCTGCTGCTGCTGTCGGTGATGTTTCTCTTTCTTTGGTTTGTTTGAGAAGCATAAATTTTGGTTCGAGGAAAAAAAAAACAAACCTTAGTTTTGCTTTCCGAGAGGTTGAGAGGGATTTTCGAGGTCTCTCTTGATCTTGTAACCTCTGAGGGAGTGATCTTGGGCTTGGCACGTGAGGGAGTCGGTGAGCAGAATGACGCAGGATGGAAAAATTTTTTTGGCTTAATTGCACTTAAATACCCTGTAGTTTCTCCTACTTTGCACTTAGATACCCCTCACTTGATTTTGGCAGCACTTATATAACCTAAAGTTTTTAAAACTTACACTTATGTAACTTCACTTAGTTTTTGGTAACACTTATATACCCTAAAATTTTTTAAACTTGCACTTAAGTACCTAACATTTTTCAAACTTGCACTTGAATATCCTAAAGTTTAGCATTTAAATATCCTCATTTACGCAAATGCGAGAATTTCTCCATGAAAATTTTCATGCGACAATCGCATGCTAACTTTAGAATATCTTTTAACTCTCGATATTTGTTAAGTACAATATTAGATATAGCTGTTGATGTCCAACAAGAGTCAGCAACGAGATTAGCAGATAATCCCGAGTTAATGATGGGGTTTAGAGTGTATATGGACGATGTGGGTCCACTCATCTTCTTAGACGGTTGATCCCCTATTTGGGATAAGAGACCTGCAAAATAAGCATGTTAGACAATCGGAGTTGGGTTCTCTAGTGATTCCTCCGACGATCAAGTCAGTATAGAGCTTGAATGAGGAACCAATGATCTGAGAGTATCTAAGTATAAGTTTTAAAAACTTTAGGATTAGAATATAAAAGTGCAAAATTTAAAAACCTTAGGGTATCTGAGTGCTATTGAGGGTATATAAGTGCAACTTTTAAAAACACTAGAATATATTTGTGCTGCTAAAAATAAATAAAGATATATGAGGGCATAGTAGGCGTAACTATAGGGTCTTTAGGTGTAATTAAGCTGTTTTTTTATTCATTGTGGAAATTTAGTAACGGTTCAAGTTTCACGGGATCAATGTAATATATTTAAAGAATTATTAATGTTTGTACTTTGCTATTTATGTCTCGTATTAATATTATTGTTGTTGTGTTAGTTTGACACGTCACACGTGAGGGAGCGGTGCGTAGAAAAATAGGGGCGGGGGGTGGGGGTGTGGGGTTGTCTTGAATTTGGTCTATATCCGTGGGCAGAATCGATATTTGATCATTTGGAATTGGTAATATGACAATTTGGTCATCTTTGTTCAACCGAAACGTGATTAGGTTGCAACTTAAGTCATATAAAATAGTAAAACGGGGTTCACCATGAGTATCTGTTAGTCTATTAGACCCTAATGCTACTAGGAAAGTACCCCAGAAGGAGGTGAATAGGGTTTATGCTAATCTAATCCGATTTAATGCCAATTAAAAACTAATTAATAAATATCCTAGCAAATTAGATATGTGACAAGATATATATGCAAGGATATACAAATAACACAATGGTGAAATAAACTAATGCAAACAATATAGTGGATAAATTAGATAATGAGAGAATGGCGATAGAGATAAACATAATATAAGTGCACAAGCCAAACTCAAACACACAAGAAATGATCACGGAGTTCGGACCTTCCATCCTACGTCTCCGCTCCCCACTCCCGAGGAGAATCCACTATACAATTGGGTTTTCAACGCTCACCTGAATAACGTTTGCACCACACAATATCGGTTTTTAACGCTCACCGATCAACGTTCACAATCACTCACAATGTAACTACACAACTACCACCTCAAGTGTTGACCTCTCACGTGTCTTCCTCAAGTGCTCGGATTTATAACCTCTCCCTAGGCTTTACAACAGACGCCACTCCTCTTGGGACCGACCACGTCTCTCACCTCTACACTCCTCTTGGTGTACTTGTGCAATACAATGTGACCCTCACAAATTAAAGCTCAACAACAAATGATTGTTCTCTAAATAATATGAAAACTCAATTAAGCCCAACTCTATGTTACAATCTCACAACCCCAAATATACTATGTATGAAAATACTAAAAGCTCAATGTGGGTGTGTGTAACAAAGAGATAAAACAAATATAAACTCAAATAAAATCTAGCTTATGGAAATTAAAATCAAAATAATAAATAGCTAGAATGAGTTTAGAAAAACTTCTTTATGATGACAAGAGAGAGAGAAGGAGAAGAGTTGAATGCTCAAACACTAAATGATGATCTCCTCAAGCTCTTGTGAAATTTTTTTCACAAACCAAACTCTTAAACACACTTTTAAAACCTTTAAACAAACTTGTAAAATTCTTTAAAACTTTTCTCTTGGTAAAAATGAACTGAGGATATGTGGGGGTATTTATAGAAAACTCCAAAGGTAAGAGAAAACAAGGCAAAAAGACCAAAAACCCAAAACAAATAAAAGCTGAAAAAAAACTAGCCGTTACAGCATCAGACGACTGACAAGTTCAATTAGTCGACTGATGAGCTGACCGTTACAGGCAACTCACAGCTCATCAGTCGACTGAAGACCTCATCAGTCGACTGATCAGCCGACAGAAAAAAACAGAAACTTTTTGCAATTCTAGACGATTTCTTTAGTCGATTGAACACTTGCATCCGTCGACTGATAACATAATATCAGCCTGTTTTAAATAGTAAAACTAATATTTAAATTGCTTTTAAAAATAGTAAATAAATTCAGAAAAATGTAAAACTTTGTAAAATATTTATAAACATGATAATAAACATGTTACAAAAGGAATTTTTAGAATTGCACTTCCCAATTGTAAAATCTTATCATTTTTTAAAACTAGTCCAAAACATAAAAATACAAAACACATGTTTTTGTCATTTTGACTTAAATAAACTTTTAAAACTTTATAAAATTATTTTATAGACTTGACATAAAATATAAATTGTTGTTGTTAAGTCTATAAACAAGAAATACAATATTTTCTCAAAATTATATATTTTATTCATTCTTTCAAAACCAATGAACATGAATTCATACCAAACACATATAAATATGAAGCCCAAATGTATTTTCTAATTATATTCATTTGTTTCATATTTAAACTAGAAAACCATAAAACCAAAATGTGTGTATATATAACTATATATATACATAGAAACCAACAAAATATGTGTGTATATGATATTAAGCTTAAAGTACCAACACACATAATATAACCCCTAAACTAATTACACAAGCTTGAAGAAGGTCTTCAATGAGCACGACTTGGTAAACTAGTGGATGAAGCTTGAACTTGAATCTTTAACTTGGATTGCATTGCTTCATTCCACTATTCCGCCAACCTCCATTGGATATGATCGTTGAAGCGTAATTCCATCCAACCTCCAACTCATTGTTTGTCTAGAATAAATATGAAAACACAAACACTAGACAAACAATATTAGTTGTAAATTGTTTGTTAAAACATCATCAAAACAAAAAGGCCAACATAATCAAGACTGTTAGGAGGTTTCAATACGGTTCCATAGTCTTGAGTTTAATTCCAAACTCGGTTGTTAAAAACAAATACTTAAATAGGGACAAAGGTGGTATGTGTGGGAGCATTCTATGTTAGTATTGAGTGTACAAAGGAGGTATGTGTGGGAGCATTCTATGTTAGTATTGAGTGTGGAGTCTTGGAGAGAAAAGAAAGTGAGCGAGCAAATAGGATTTGAAGCTTATTATTTAATTGATTTGTCCATCATTTCACATCATCTTATATATCTAGGGTAGATCTCGCCCATGTTGATTAGAAGAAATTTGTAAATCAAAAGCTTGTGAAGTTATCCTTGGATTTTTCTCGTTCTGTCTTTTCATTGGAGTTGCATTAAGTGATTCTATATATTGTTCTCAAAGATCAAATATATATTTTGTCACCCTCGATTAGGGCTATCCATTTTACCCGCTGGCCCGGGCCCGGCCGGGCCGCGGCCCGTCTGTCTTTTCATTGGAGTTGCATTAAGTGATTCTATATATTGTTCTCAAAGATCAAATATATATTTTGTCACCCTCGATTAGGGCTATCCATTTTACCCGCTGGCCCGGGCCCGGCCGGGCCGCGGCCCGGCCCGGCCCGGCCGCGGCCCGGAAAACCGGGCCAGGCCGGGTTCCGGGCCCGGGTCCGGGTGGCCTCAGCGGCGCCCGGCCCGGGCCCGACCCGGCCCGGAACAGGGCCGGAGCGGGTGACGTCACCAAGGATGAACACGGTAGGATCCTCACCCAGAAGGCTAAGTGTGCTTTGTGCGGCAAGATTTTTCAAGCTCATCATAAGAGCGGCACCAACCACCTCAAACGCCATTTAGATAAACACAACAAAGGCCAGCCTCCTCAAGGTGATATCCGACAATCCATGATTTCTCAATCCTCCTCTTCTGGTAGTCTCGGTAGTTGGAACTATGACGCTGCCAGAGCCAGGAAATGCGTAATCAGGTTTATCATTCTTAAAAACCTTCCTTTTAAATTAGTAGAAGATGATGAATTTGAAGATATGTTTAGAGATGGTTTTTATCCTGCATTTAAAAAATTTTCTCGTCAAACCTGTCAACGTGATATTTTAAAATATTATCAGCAAGAACAAGAAAAAATAATTTCTTATTTTAAAAATTTAAACTGTAAATTTTCTTTAACTTCTGATATTTGGACATCTAGAGCACAAACTGGATATTTATGTATCACAGCACACTGGATTGATGAAAATTGGCAAATGTTTAAAAGAGTTGTTTCTTTTATTGCAATAGAAGAGTCACATACTGGTGCTAATGTTGCAAATTTAATAATTGAAGAACTTATGAAATTAGAAATTTCACAAAGAATATTTTCTCTTTCACTAGATAATGCAAGTAATAACAATGTAGCTGTTGATTTTATCAGATCATCTTTATCATTGCCATGTCATGGTGATCTTTTTCATATTAGGTGCATCTGTCATATTTTAAATTTAATTGTTCAAAGTGCATTTACTGAAATTAAACCCATGATAGAAAAGGTTAGAACAGTTGCTTACATGCATAGTGCTTCTGAACAAAGACTTAAAAGATGGAAACAATTTTGTAAAAGAAAAAATGTAAAGCCTAGACTAATTCCAAAAGATGTTGACCATAGGTGGAATTCCACATATGCAATGTTAAGTGTAGCAATAGAATATAAAGACATTATAACTGATTTTATAAACTATTATGCTTCTAGTTCTAGTTCTGGTAGCACTTATGGAATAACTGAAGATGAATGGACAGTTATATGTAATTTAAATGAAATGTTACAAGTTTTTTATGATGCTACCATGTTATTATCTGGCTGTTATTATCCAACCATTACTTTAGCTGCTTTACAAATTTTAAATATTCAAAATTTTTTTGATAAATATCGTTTGGATGCTACTTTTGGACCTATGGTTTTTGAAATGGAGAGCAAATTTAATAAGTATTTTAGGCCTATTCCTCATATTTTTGGTTTGGGGGTTCTTATTGATCCATGCTTGAAGGATATTGGCCTTCGAAGTTTGTTACAGTCATTGTATGGTGGACAGGTTATAGACTTAGATGATGGAACCACCCTGAATGCTACTACTCATCATTTACTTATTAGAAATTATTTTCAAACTTTATATGATGAGTATGCAGCTAGACATGGTGTAGCTGCACAACAGTCTGCAGCTTCGGTTTCTTCGAGCTCATCCCGAGCCCGAGGTAAAAGTGTAAGTTTTGATATGTATGCAATGGTAGCCGGGCTAACTGGTGGATCTGGACTTGGATCGTCATCATCGGAGGTTTCTGAAATAGATGAATATTTTTCTGCTTCTTTAGTTAGATGTCAAGGAAATGCTTTAGATATTTTGCAATGGTGGAAAGTATATGGATCAGTTTCATATCCTATACTTTCCACCATGGTTCGTGATTTACTAACAGTGCAGGTTTCGACGGTAGCTTCGGAATCCGCCTTCAGCACAGCAGGTCGTTTGATTGACGATCACAGGACATGCTTGGATCCATATACTGTACAAGCGGTGATGTGCCTACAAGATTGGTGGAGGTACGAGAAGCGAACGCAAGGCATCGATCGGATGGCTGGAATTGAAGATAAATTTGAAGAATTGGGACTAGCAGATAGATATAAAGAATAGATTGTAGTTTTTATATCTTAGCTTACAATTTGTAAAGAATTATTTTGGAAATAATTGCAAATGATAGTGATATAGGTGAGTAGGTGCCAACCTAGTTGGGATTTACTTATCTATTGTGATGCGATTAATTCCAAAATAAATTTGTACTTGTAATTTGTAACTGATTTATCAATTATTAATAAAGAATATGTTTTTATCATTTCTTATTTGTAATTTATGTCATTTTAAGTAATTAATAAAATTATTATTTTTATTATTTTTCTTGTCTTTTTTTTAATTTATAAGTTAAATAACATTAAAAAAATTTGGAAAAAAATAAAAAAAATAAAAAAAATAAAAAAAAAGAAAATCACCCGGGCCAGCCCGGGCCGGGCCCGGACCCGGCCCGGTGTACCCGGGTCCGGGTCCGGGTCCCGGTTTTGCCCGGCCCGGGCCCGGATTTCCGGGCCAGGCCGGGCCGGGCCGGCCCGGATGGACAGGTCTACCCTCGATCATTGTCCATATATTATCTTGTCACGTGGAGCCATCTGAAGCTACATGATAACACTTTTTATTGCCATCAAACTAATGCCTTGGGAAAATATCTGCAGTTTGGATTGTTGGGATCGAAAGGGAGGAAAAAAAAAGGATTTCCGGGCCAGGCCGGGCCGGGCCGGCCCGGATGGACAGGTCTACCCTCGATCATTGTCCATATATTATCTTGTCACGTGGAGCCATCTGAAGCTACATGATAACACTTTTTATTGCCATCAAACTAATGCCTTGGGAAAATATCTGCAGTTTGGATTGTTGGGATCGAAAGGGAGGAAAAAAAAAAGTTGTTGATAAAAAAAATAAATCTAATTTTCTATCACTAATCAAATTAAGTTTTGCATGGAGACTTTTAGTTACACGGAGGAATTCAAGGAGGGACATTTTTTTAAAGGTAGGGGATGCCTTGGTTGCATTCTTAATTGTTGCCTTGGTTGCGTTATTAATCGATGTCATGACCCAAGCCCATGCAATTAGCAAAAATAATATCTACACGAAGGATTTTTTTTATATTTTGTCGGCAGTTTAAAATTTGGATGTGAGCTTCACATTAGTATGAATTTACACAGAGAACTAGAGATAGAATTGAAATTTGTTGACTTCATAAAGTTTTGTTATCAACAAAGGATCCTGTAGCCAGCATAAAGGAGACAGAGGCATATGTCAACGCAGGAAAAAAAAACGAAAGCCATTCACGCGGTAGAAAATGTAAAAGAGGGGTGGGGTATGATTTTCTCTCTATTATTCTTTAGCGAGAGAATAATGTTGATCCGAATGTGGTCAGGGAATATGATTTTCTCTCAATTATTCTTAAGCGAGAGAATAATATGTTGATCAGAATGTGGTGATTCTTTTAAGCCCTATATTCCTTTCTCAACATTTTGATTCCATGATTGTGAATCTCTTCTCTTCGCCCCCGGACGTGGGTCAGAAGATTCCGAAACACATAAAGTCTTGACCTCTTCTTGTCATGTCCCGGTTCCACAATGTAATAACTTGGAACGTGACTCGGCCGTCAATACAATCATTCAGCCACATTCATGCCACTAGATCATCATGTATATAGATATAAAGCCAAAACTACATCATAGAACATATAACTAAGACAATAAAAGAAATATATATATGAAGAAATCTACAAAAGAACAGAGTCCAACTACGAGTTCACAATTATCCACAAAAGGAAAGGGTAATAAAAAAATTTATATCATAGTCTAGAAAAAAAAGTCACATATGACTCAAGAAAGAGTCTAAACCAAATAACTACATAAACCAACTGAACTGAAGAACTAATGGACTAACATGTAACCACTGCCGCTGGACTTGCTCCTCAAAATATTTTCGATCCTGCGAAGAAAGAACAGTTCCTGAGTCTGGGGTGCGCAAACATCAGGGGAGTCAGAAAACTCCCAACAAGCATGTAAAATGAAGGAATTGTGCGTGTGCAAGTGTATGTAGCACGTATAAAGGAAAGATGAAAACTCAATTAAAGGTGATAAAAGAAAATGCTAATCGTAGATATCAAACAAGATCTACCACAAGGTACACAAGCACATTATTATTATTTTAGGTGTTATTTGAATGAGAGAAGAATATTTTCATGTATAGAAATCAGGTTCCCGTAAATCGTCCTGGGAACATGGCTTCAAGTCAGGATTGTCCCTTAGCTATTATATATATAAATCCGGATATCAAGAATGTGTATAAGCCCGCTTATATACATGTTATATTCTCTGTCCAATTCTCCTTTATAAACCCCATATTTATTTATTTATTTTAAGTGATTGTGCATGAAATATTGTTCATTATCCACAGAGTTACTTTGGAATGACTTTCGTAAAATTTATGTAAAATAAGCGTGACCCAAAACATGTCCAATCAAGATGGGTGCATCGTCTAGTCAATGCTATTATAATGATAGTAATAATCAAGAGAAACTTCTCACATCGAGATATTGATATCGAGGGTATAATCATGCTATGATAACACGTTTATGAATCATATTTCTTGACGGGAGTCGTCTTCATGCACAATCAATCCTATTAAATGCCACTAGGTGATCAAACATAGCATCATGTGATCCAATAAGCATCAAGAGATCAAACAATATCATCATTCATCTTAACAAAAAAGAAAATAAATAATTATCATAATTGTTTAGTGTCAAAGCAGGCCAAACAGTTTTAATTTGACAGCATAGAAATATGCAAAACTGATTTTAGTGAGCAAAAGGCCCAAACGAGTCTGAAATCTAATATTGGATCCTAACTGGGTCAAACAGGTCTGTAATTTGAATCATAAACCCAAACGGGTTTGAAATCTAATATTGGATTCTAACTAGGTCAAACGAGTCTTTAATTTGATATTGGATCCTAATTGGGTCAAACGGGTCTGTAATTTGAGTTTTTTACCCAAACGGATCTAGTATTGATAATGGGTCCAAACTGGGTCGGGTTCGCCTTCACAATAGACCCAAATAAAATATTTGGTAAAGAAGAAAGCTTATGTGATTTGAACCCCGGACATCCATACTAGAGGTCATGCCTCTTAACCACTATGGTCAAAGGGTCTCTTTAGTTAGCTTGTTGCTGCATTATATTTTCCCACCTATTTCCGGTTTAACTATGATTCTATAGAGAAAAAAAATACAAATTAAGGATAAGTAATATATGAATGATTTTAGAAAACTGATATGTTCTATTGTACATGCTAATACTAGAAACAAAATTATAAAAATAATAATAAAATAATAAATTATTACAATAAAAAGAAATTTACTCATAAATTAAAGATATGTTGTAGTTAGAAAAAATTCACTTGTTGTCAAAATAAAAGAAATTCATTGGTTGATTGGCTAAAAACTACTTGTCAAAAAAATTAAGATTTAAAAGAAAAATTATTTTCTTATACACCCACAAACCTAATTACCTAATTGGCATAAAAAAGATCATGGAATTCAAATCCGTGACTAAAGGGTTAGCAACCAAGTCATGTGACCACTAGACTAAACAAAACATATGCATGCGAAATCAACTGCTGTAGAAGTACATATAACAGATAGTTTCTGGTTACTAGACTAACCAAAACAAATTAATTAGAAGTAGGGGTTTGGAAAAAAATAACCCAAAAATACATAATTATACTAAACTTGGCCAAAATGGATAATAATCACATTATTCGAATTATGAAAAAAAATTGAAAAAATAATTTATTTCCTTGTTAGAAAAATATCATTATCTAAAAGTAAAATGCTTGCATAAAGAGTAAAGATTTTGCCTACAATCTCTTGCTCATGATTTTCGAGAAAGAAATCCCAGTAATTAGATAAGGTGAGATCATGAAAAATAAAAGGGTTGAAGGATAATAAATGGTTGCCAAAATCGAACTCTGAAGTTGAAATTCCTATCTGCTCCTTCTCCTTGAGCACCCGATTATCCTCTCAAAAATTTCTCCGTTCTTTTTTTCCCTGTGTTTTTAGGAAGAAAACAAAGTAGATAGATAAACTCTTAAAGAAGATAGAGTTGTTAACAAAAATATTAGGTAGTTAGAGATTTTCTAGTAAGAGACGGAGATGTTGGTTGAGATATTTCTCTTTTTTTTTCAACGGTGGGTTCACGGCTACAGAGAAAAACATGAGGAGGTTTTTTTTCGTGAGATGAGAAAAGAAAAGAATTAGGTATTACACTTCTTATGTTTGATTTTATTTTGACATTTCCGTTGTGGGTTTTATGCACTCGTTGATAGGTCTAATCCAACTAGTTGTAACAACATATTGCAGGTACAAGTCAAATTGAGTTTTCTTATAGCTCGTTGACGTAGTTATACTAGAGCAGGGTTTTCATGAAAAAATCTTAAAAATTCACTCAAATTGATAATTGTCATAATTTTTTTTTTCATTTTGATAAAAATGAACTAAACTTGCTGACATGTTTGCAATGTCCATGTTCTCGAGAATTCTGCTCATATTTTTTTGTGAAATTCCATATATACCCTTATCCCTCTCCCCTCATCTCATCTCCCTCCATTTAAACCAACCTCCCACCCTCACCTCCTATATCTTCCTCTGACTCAAGGCGGTCGAAGGAAAAAAAATTTATTTTGGACAATTTGTTGAACTGGCAAAGGAGGGACAAGTAGGGGTGTGCAACGGTCGGTTCGGTTCGGTTTTTACCAAAATTTAAACAACCGAGCCAAACCGCCTATAATTCAAAACCGAACCGAACTGTTGCAAGTCGGTACGGTGCGGTTCGGTTCGGTTTGTTCGGTTCTAACTTCATCAAACTTCTTATCAAACAACAAACTATGTTAAAGAAAAAAAGATATCAACAAAGTAGGAGATTATGAAACATTAAACACTGATATAATGATATTGTTTTCAGCCTATAATGATTCAGAAAATGAGTTTAGGGTTTGAGTGTTTGACTCTTTAGGGATGGGTCGGGTAGGGTTTGAGATTAAAATGAGTAGTATTGCACTATATTCGGTCGGTTCGGGTCGGTTCGGGTTGAAAAGTTTTCAAACCGACCCGACCCGCCCTACTCATAAAACCGATTTTTTTGGATCGGTTCGGGTCGGTTCGGTCGGTTTTTTCGGTTTGGACCGAGCCATGCTCAGTGCTAGTCCTAGGGACAAGAGGGAGAGGATGAGGACTGAGGAGGCAAAGAGGGATAAAGGGACTTTCTTGTAATTTCTAAAATTTACCGTCTCAGACCCAACTCTTCACCGCTCGTGAACACTTTAATTATTAAATTGCACGTGCAATTGCGCATGACCAGGAGCTCCCTAATTTTGTATTGGGGCGTGCGCATTTGAAAGCCAAATCTCCAATTAATTTCCTTCTTTCTTTCTCCTCTCTCCCTCTTCAAGCCCACGCTCCCAATTTGTACTCCACCAAACAAAGGAAAAAGTGCCCACGGTTTTGTGGTAGCAGTTCAGACTCAGGAGCTCAGATCCTCTTCTTGGTCCACCTAACCCTTCACCTACCCTTTGGCTCTCAAGGGGAACAAATCTTATATATAAACAAAACCCATATCGGATTCAGACCCCTTATCTTAATTTTTGGGGGATTTTTTGGGTTCCTCTTCAATGGATTTCTTGCAATCCAACAACGCCCATTTCATCGGTATCGCCGTCGCCGTCGCCGCCGTCGGCATCGGCGCCGCCTACTTGTTCAACGCCCATTTCATCGGTATCGCCGTCGCCGTCGCCGCCGTCGGCATCGGCGCCGCCTACTTGTTCCTCAGCAAGAAATCCAAGGGTAAGCTTTTTCTGATCTGGGTTTTGTTTAAAAGCTTGATTCTCGATCCAATTTGTAATAAAACTGGGTTTCCCCCCTTCTTTTGATTTGACCAGGTTGCTTGGACCCAGAAAACTTCAGGGATTTCAAGTTGGTTGAGAAAAGGCAGCTGAGCCATAACGTGGCTAAGTTTAGATTTGCCCTCCCATCACAGACTTCTGTGCTTGGTTTGCCTATTGGGCAACACATTAGTTGCAGGTTTGGGTCTGCTGTTATTTGTGTTGAAATTTTTATTTTTTGATTTTATTTTGTTATCTTGTCTGAAGTTTTATTGGCTGGGTTTTTGCAGGGGAAAGGATAGTGTAGGTGAAGAAGTTGTCAAACCTTATACTCCTACAACTTTGGATTCAGATGTTGGGTATTTTGAACTGGTTATCAAGGTATAAGCGTTATTCATGATAACCCATAACAGTTTTCTGAGGAACAATTTTTCACTTTAGCCCTTTTAAAATTTTTTATTATTAAAATCGACCCTTTTTTCTTTTATTTATCAAAACCGACCCGATTTCTTGATTAGCGGCTTAATCACATTCCTAATTAGTCGGGTTGCCAACCCCGACTATTTAGGAGGGTCTTAAACCCTAATTAGAAGCCTTAAACCCTAAAAATTAATATCCTAAATAATCGGGGTTGGCAACCCCGACTAATTAGGAATGTGATTAAGCCGCTAATCAAGAAATCGGGTCGGTTTTGATAAATAAAAGAAAAAAGGGTCGATTTTAATAATAAAAAATTTAAATAGGGCTAAAGTGAAAAATTGTTCGTTTTCTGAGTGATTAATTAGATTTCGGGTTGTTATATTGTGTTGACTTTTATTTTTAAAATTGTTTGTAGATGTATCCTCAAGGAAGAATGTCTCATCATTTTCGTGAGATGAAAGTTGGCGACTACTTGTCCGTAAAGGGTCCTAAGGTATATGATTTTTTTACCCTCTGGGAATGCATCGTGTTATGTATATTGTTCATAAACATAAGTTGTGCTATTAGTCTACATTTATATGGATATTAAAGTGTTCATTGACTTGTAATTGCAGAAGAACTTATGATCAATTTTAGTAGTTCTGGCTGTTGGATTGTTAATCCAAGTTAAAGTTAGGCAAAGAAGAAATTAATTGATTGTAAAAATTTTGAGTACAAAACCGGCATAGCCATATATGAGAAATGCAATAAATTTTGTTTGTTGGAGTTTCATTGCTGTGTAGAACGCTGCCTAGGTGCAGGATGTTGATAAGTTTTGTAGGTATTCACATGGAATTCTACTCAAAAGGCTGTGGAATGTGTTATAGCCAAGGTTATCGATAGCGGATAGCGTCGCGTAACGATGAGGCATCGTTAAGGCTATTTTCGGGCTATTGCGACAAAATAACGATAAAAAACGCAAAGTCAAATAGCGATCTAATTTAGATATGTATAAATACTAAAAAAAGAAAAATTAAAGAAAAATCTAAGAAATCTAAAAGTACATATTGGATGATTTAAAGTGACCCTAAACATAAAATAGACATGTAACCATCACGTAATACCGAAGATGACTGGAGGAGTCAAAAAGTCGTCTTTGAGAAGAAGAGCTTAGCGGTGACAGGACTGCCCTAAGAGGAGCTCACGGTGAAGGAGGTGAGAGGAAATATCAAGGTAAGTGCCAGAGGCTATAAGAGGTGGCGAGAGTATCCTAAAAATCACAGGAGACGGTGAAATGTAATGGTCAAGGGTTAAGTTTAATTTTAAAAAAATAAACCTCAAACCGCTTTTAAATAGCAGTCAAAAAGCATTCTAGGAGAAGTTCGAATCCGTTCCGTTCGGATATTGATCGGTCTTGGTTTGACATGGCTTACGCGTTACTGGTTCCCGGAAGAGTCAATTTCTCTATTAGCTAAACCCTTTCTTACCCTACCTTTGGACTCGTATTTTGTTCGTACACAATCAACGAAGGCCTCCCCGACATATGTTGCAACCTTTCCTTAGCTGCGGACTTTGTTTGGGTGGGATCTTGAGAGTAGACCATGTCTGACGTTAGGGTCAATCTAAATCCTCTGACACTCCTTTTCAGCTGCTATTTGGAAGATGCAAAAGAGCTCGACTTCGAGTATGGTCTTGTTCTTAACTGCTTGAAAGAGCGCGATATTACATCCCCTTTGTTTGTTGTCTCTTGCTAAACCTCCACAAGCCTTCCCATGCTCGAATTTCGAATGCAATCGCTCACTATTTATCGTTATGATACTATTAGCCGTTTTTGCGAACAGACATATTCCGTAATATGTCCCCGCTATTGAGCGATAGCGTAGCGGACGATAGCGTCGCGGGAAGGGACCGCTCACACTATTAGCGTCGCTATTGCGGGGCTATTTACCGCTATTTATAACAGTGGTTATAGCTGTTATTGGCTTGCCCAGAGTAACAGATTGTATATGCACATGCCAGTGGTGATTGTCCTTAGTTTGTTGCGTTGCGTTGAGTCATGGTAGTTGAGTGCTTGTGTGATGTTTTAATGAACAAATAATTTTCCTTACTTTCGTGTACTTCCTATGCTTTTTTCATCTTCATCTATGCAAAGAGTTTCATTTATGTCCCCATGAACTCTTCCTCACTTTCATTTACCCTGGCTAGACCTTTATATGTTGATATACCATCCTCAAAAACGTTACTTATTTCAATGCCCCCCATTAGTTGTTTCTAGAGTATATGTGTGGACTATTGAGTACGTTATGGTTAACATAAAAATAGATTATCCCCCATTGGACCCTTATTCTAACTTGTGTTTGACATCACTAATATGTCATACGTGCATTGCACGTGATACAGTTATAGATTAACTTATGTTATTAAATTAGTTTTTAATGCTAAATTTATTATTTAAACAATAACTTTTAGGGGTTATATCAAAACATCAAAGTTTTAGGGATCCACTCTATTATAGCATCAACATAAGTTTTCTGTAAAGAAAAGAAGATGACTACCAAAGGCATTGAACATCCTTATGGTCCAAACTCTGTAGTTTTTACTTAGTGGTTTGTTTTAGATTATAACTTTAAGGATATTTTAGCGTTATCTAATTTTTTATATTGCTAAATTGAGTACACGTCATTTTCATTTAACCCTCAATATCTTGTCATTAAACTTTCATATTGACTCTTCATCTCTTCAAATAATTTGATTATTCATCCTCCTACATATTTTTTTCCTAGAAGTTACTCTTTAGTGCTCGTTTTCTTCTTTCATGGGAGTCCAAATCAAAATGGTTAGCTATTACATTAGCTATTACATTAGCACACTGTACATAATTTGTACAACATTAGGCACAGTTCTATGGTATAACTATAAGCAAATTTTCTATTCTTCTAAACAAAGAACATGAAGAAATTATTGATCAAACATTTCTCATACTTAGTCAAGATTAAAATTGTGTCTTTCTACATGCATAAAGAGGCCTTTGCATAATATAATCTTGGTTGGTTGCTCTAAAACATTATCCTTCATCATATTATTGCATATGACTAACTATATTTTCGAGCTGAATAGTAGCTATGTAAAACAAAATTAAGAAGCTTAACCCAAAATACAATTTCATGGGAACCCAAAAGTCATCACAAGATAACTAACATGATAATTAATGCTTAACCAAAAACATAATTTCAAGGGAACCTAGTAGTCATTAGAACCACACAAACTTTAGTACTTATAGTTATTGGGTATCATTAAAATTGAGAGGGTATAAAAGGAAATCAAAAGTTTAAACATAGCAACCTCTTTTATAGTAGTATTATCTTAAGTACTTGACAAACATGTCAGTTTTTTTAACTTCAACTTGGTTCCAATGTTAGGAGAAAACTTGGTTCCATATGGATATGTTAGAAAGGGATGCAAGTAAAGGAGTAGTATAGGAAGGAAAGAAACTTGAGAGAGAATAATACCGAGTTCACCACGTATCCTTGCTTTCTCTTTAAAAAGAAATAATAAAATCTTGGGTTTGAAAATGAATGTCAGTAACATCTTACTATATCTGTAGTACTCCATGATTTGATATGATATGCATGAAATCTGATATATATCAAGGTATATATATCCAATGATTGTTATCATATTGTACAATTATTATCTTGTAATATTTCACATCTTTTGACTAGTTGTTAAATAAGTTCCTAAAATCAGTTTGGATTCCGGTTCAATTATGGGCTGCAAGGCTTTTCAAAATAGAAGAAAAATGCAATATTCGACTTATTGATATATCTTGATATGTGTTAGCCCTTACCATGAAATGCAATATTCAACTCATTGATTTTATGTTATTAATACACAGTGTTCTTTATTTCATCAAAAGGAAATAAAATTATAAAAAATTACAGTGTTCTTTACAATTCCAAGCTAGTTTCTTAACTTTTTGTTTTATTATCATTACCTACTTGATATGATAAGACGCACCTTATGATTTTAACTTAGAACATTGGGGCTTAAAGCCTTAAAAGCTCTAATAGGCTAGAACTTGCTAGTCACATGATAATTCTAACCCATGTAAGAAAACAGTTATATTATATTAATTTCTAGGGGATACTGTGTTGGATGCTTTCCCTATTAGAGAGTCTCCTACTTCTTGATCTTTTTGTGCATTTTTGCTCATCTAATTTCTTTTACAACTCTAGAAGCAAGAAAACTGGCCATCTAATGGATGAATTACATAATACATAGTAATCTGCAGCAATTATTATGACCATATGCGATGATAGCTGGTGAATTATCATATTTGTGTTGTCATGAGTCATGACATTATATGTCTATTCATTAACGTCACAGTATGCTAGTTACGCTTAGGTGACACCATTTGTTAGTTCATCTGACATTTTTTGATTACGTTATTGTCATAACTTCGCTTGCCTTCAAAGGCTGAGTTTTCAATGCAATTAACTTGCTTCTATTGGTCTCTCTTCTAGTTCTCATGAAAGGTAGTTTCTTTCTAGACCAGTCTGTATTGTTCCGTCTTTTCAACACCTCTGTTACACATTTCCTTTCTTTTGTTGATTCCTTTCTTCAATTGTGCATTTCCTTTCTTCTATTAAAATTTGAAAGTAGTGGTGATAATCAAATCCTATTCCTCTGTTTTGTTTGTTTGTGGGTGATTTGTTTTGTTTTACAAGCTTTTTTTTTATTTAACTCCGGGAAGGCACTCATTCAGCAATGGATCCAAGATCTTTGTCCCATTGATGTCCGCATATAAGTTATCATGATTATAGTTTGAATGTAAATTGACAATGTTGCAATTTTATCCTCCTTGGGGGTGTTCTACCCTAATTCTAGTGGTGTCCTACATAGTAAATACGAGGAAAAGTAAATAAAAATACCTATCAAGTAGGCAATCCATTGGTGTCCCGTGACACCACTAGTCCAGTGACACCACTGGGCACAATGTAGCTCCGCCGCTGCACTTATCACCTGGTATTGATAGTGTTCTTTCAATTCATCTAGTAACATGAAAATTGAACCATGAAGTAAAATTTCCGATTAAATACCACATCTCGATTTCGGCCATCTAACTGCCTATTTCCACTGTTGAATGGTTATACTATATGAGTTTTTGTGTTATCTGATATCCATGCTACTGCTGCTGTATCATAAAGCATTGACCAAAATTTTCTGACACAATTTTCTTGAGTGATAATCTAAGTCACATACTAGTTTTAATGAAGTGGCAGCTTTCTAAAATTGTATTACCCTTTTAATGCTTCTAGGGGCGCTTCAAATATCAAACTGGACAAGTTAGAGCATTCGGAATGCTAGCTGGAGGATCTGGCATAACTCCAATGTTTCAGGTTCATATAATTTTGCAAACCAATTACATTGCCAAAAAATTTCTCTGGTTTTTTATGATAAATTCTTCAATTCTTTATTCTGCTTTGTATCTTAGGTTGCAAGAGCTATATTGGAGAACCCAAATGACAAGACAAATGTTCATCTTATCTATGCCAATGTCACATTTGAGGATATCCTTGTAAAGGTAATGTTGTCCATATGGTTGATTTTTTTTTCGCTTTATCATTTGGATGGCCATCTTGCCATCTTGCTAATTTGGGGCTTGATCTAAGAGTTGATGGGTATGATTTCATTAAATTTTACCCCCCAAAAAAATTCTTTTATTAATGTCTTTGGTTGCATGAGCTTGAGGTGCGTTAACAATATGGCAAACTTCTCCTTCATTGTAATCATCAAGTTCTCTTCTCTATGGCATCCGCCCCGGAGTATCTATTTCAGGTTGGGAGCTGTTTAAATCCTTTTAGTCCAGGATTAGTTGGAGAACGTCAACCGACCTTCATAGCTTTTAGGGTTACAGAAAGCCTCTCCCTCTTCTTTTCCATAACTCCTTGTCCTATAATTCAGCATTAAGAGAGTTGACTCAGATTGCAGCTTTATTGAATATTTTTTATGGAGCTCTGCTACCTAGCCGGCCTTAGCTCTCAAGACTGAAATAATGATGCTGATGATGACGACGGCTTTTTGAGGAGTTTTAACTTGTAGCTGACCCTTTCTTTGATTGACCTTTTCTTCGATTGTGAGGTGCAATAATGATAGGTACTTCCATATGCTGATGACAATGGTGATAAGTACTTCCATACGCTGACACGACATTTTGCTATCTTGAATAGTCAAGTAAACTCAACATTTTGGAGTCATACAGGAATGCTTACCATCACAATATGGGCTATAGATGCTGAAGAATCATAGATTAATGCCTTCTTTTGTAGTAGACTCATAGATTACTGCCTTCTTTTATTGGATGATACAAACACGTGCTACCATTACTCGTCCTACCACTTTAATGAATGTGACCAGTATATTCTGTGTCATGTGATTTGTAAACCAAGCCATTGATGACCAAGCTAGAAATCTGTTAAGCTAGATTCAGTAAGTTCAATAGCTACTGAACTGAGCTTAATGCTCCTCGAATTAACTTGTGTTTTCAACCTTCGTTCATTAAAGTAAGAATGGTCATACATGGCTTCTTGTTTTCTAGTCATTTCAGATTTCTTGCAATATATAGTAGACAAGATCCATGATGTGGTTTTTTAATCTAGATATAACCACAAACCCTCAACAGTTTGACAATTATTGCTCCCGGCACTACTGAGTTTATCCTAGTCTCTTTCTGTATCTGTGCAAATTGGATGTGTAAATTTGCTCAGAGATAAGACATCACATATTTTTAATGGTTAAGATGGAGCTGCTAATTTAAAGCATGTTAGTTCTTTAACAATTGGTGGTACTATAGATTTGGTTTCTATTCAACATGAAATTTTACTGATTTGACTTTCATATTCATGCTCAATGCAGGAAGAGCTAGATGGCCTTGTTAAGAACTATCCAGGTCGCTTCCAAGTTTACTATGTGTTGAATCAGGTTCTTTTGTTCACTCCTTTTTGTTGCAAGCACTCTCTATCAAATCGATACATAATAACAGAAATTAGGAATAGTGTTTTATGAGGATCATAAAATTAGGAACATCCAGCTAGAGCTCTTTCATGTCTTTAATTTTCTTTTATACTATGTTCCATCTGATTATTTACAACATTTCTTAATTCTTTCATCAGCCTCCTGAGGTCTGGAATGGGGGTGTTGGTTTTGTGTCCAAAGAAATGATTCAAACTCATTTGCCATCACCAGCCACTGACATCCAGGTATGCTAAGCTTTACATTATCATTTTAAGTTTTTTTGACATTAGTCCCTTAAATATTTCATATTTTGGAATTAGTCCCTCAGATCATTGAAATTGCTAAATATCAGAAAATACCCCTAGCTTCGGACAATTATCACATAACCCCCCCATATCTTTAAAAATATCAGAAAACCCCCTGTTAACTTTAAGATTTTTATCAAACCCCCCCCCCCCCTTTTATCAGAAAACACCCCAAAAACTATTGCTTTTTTTTGGGGGGGGGGAGGGGTTTTATGGTAATTCCTTGAACTTAAAGAGACTTTTTAGGGGGTTTTATGATAATTCCTGAACTTGAAGAGGACTTTTTTAGGCGGTTTTATGATAATTTCTGAACTTAAAGAGGAGTTTTTTTTATTGGTTTTTTTTGGTTGGGTTGGGGGGGGGCGGCAATTTTTCAAGTTAATGGGGGTGTAGTCTGATAGCTGTCCTATGCTAAGGGTTTTTTTTAAATATTTAGCCTATTTTTAAATTAGTCCTCGACTCTTTGAAATTGCTGTTGGGTCCCCTAATTTTCATAAGTTGTTTCAAAATCTGTCTAATTGCGACTTATACTCTTGATTGGAGGGACTAATTTCAAAATAACTTAAGAATTGAGGTCCTAATAGCAATTTTAATTGTGGAATGAATTTCAAATTTGAAAGGTTTAAGGGGCAAATATCTAAATAGCTATTGTCAATTAATAAATTGTAAAAAATAACTTATTTTTCTAGTGTTCTTGGATGCTTTAAGCTCGTGAAATTGATATAGTTCGATAATTCTTTTTCTAGATTTTACGATGTGGTCCACCTCCCATGAACAAGGCCATGGCAGCGCACCTCGATGAGCTTGGTTACACAAAGGAGATGCAATTCCAGTTCTAGATGCCTTTTGATATTGTGGTGGACTTAGAATCATTTGTCTGATTAGTGACTGAGAACCAAATTGAAAATTTTCTCATTGTACTGTTGGATCTCTTAATCCTATATCCCGTAAGATATGAAAAATGTTACAATCTATGGGATTCTTTTCTCAATACTGTGAACTTCTCCTGTTGAGATCCTGTGGAAAATTGGGCTTCAAGTTTCTTTCTTGTAAGGAAAAATCCCAATAACACACGTTTTATTTTATTGGATGGGTGATATTGACAGTGATGCAAAGTTGGATATCTTCAACCATTTCTTGTGATAGTTTGTCAGTTTGAGATTTAAATGGATTTTTGTGATTTGGGTAAATGTGGAAGAGAGGTAATTTTTTGGGAATTGTTTGTTTTGATGGATAAGAGAATCCTAGATGACAAATATTTCTAGTTATAAGCTGTCTACTTGCTTTTCTACACTAGAAAAATAACGGGCTGATAATTTAGCGGCAAATTTCATTTTGTTAATCTGAAAAATATGCAAAGAAGGTTTTTCAATTATTCATTAAAACCAAAGCCGTCCATTTTGTATAACAAATATAAAGAGAGATCATAGTTATTGACCAATGTGATCAAAATATATTTACAGTCTTATGTAAACTCTATTTCAATAATTAGTAAAAGATCACATAATAAAATAACTTGAAGTAACAATCCGATGCTACGAACTTTCTTGTTTGACCATTTAACATGGAAATTAAATCAAATCTATATCTAGCAGTAAGCAAACCCCACTTCCCCAAGCCAACGGATAAAAAGGAAAATTCACATTAAATTGGCCACCATGATGCCTTACCTCAATTTGCCGTTACTCAATTTTTTGAAGGAGCTGTAGTTTTCAAGTATTAAGAAAGCCTACCAACTCTTTCATTAAAAGCTAACTATGGTCTTGTCCCTTTAGCTTTAAATTACATACTTACCATAGAGACTACAGAGTAATGGACTGGTAGAATCCCCCATGGCCAATTTACAAGCCACAAATGGTAGATAACTTCTATATTCTGTGGAGCCTTTATTCGAAGGGGCTGTTTGGTTCGTTTCCTAGATATAGGGAAATGCATTTCCATGTAAAAAAAACATAAGTTTTGAGTTTTCTAAACTTTTCCAAGAAATATATTGTTTCGCTTTGGTTCGCACAAAAAAAAATGATGGGAAACCAATATATTTATTTTTCTTGTGTTTGGTTCGCATGGAAAAAAAGGAAAATTTTTTTGTTTATATGGTAAAAAGCCGACGTGGCTGTAGTTTTCGTCGATTTCACGAGGTTGAGGAAGGAATTGGGGGAGAGAAAAAAATCTGATGTGGTGGCGATTTTCACCGAGTTTCCCTTCTTCAACCCTAGCGAACCAAATATGAGGGGAAAAAAACCGACGGAAAGCTTATATCCTACGTGGCCATGAAAAATCTGATGTGGAGGCAGTGTAAAACTTTTCCACCGAGTTAAAAAACGAACCAAACAGCCCCGAAGGATAAATGAAATTGGAGAAAAATAAATAGTTCGTATTTGTCAAATTTATTTGGAAGGGAAAGAAAAGAGAAGAGAAAATTAAAGAGAAAGCAACAATCTAATGAGCAGAACAAAGCACGCCCAAAATTCGCGATACACCTTCACAATTATTTGGTTTAGCATTACTAAAACCTAGTAGGATGAAGACACCTAGCTTAGCACAAACCTCAATGTGCACACATCGCTATCCGCTATCAATATAGCTACTAGAAAAAATCCCATCGACAGATGGAAGTGATATATACATCGAAATTTATGCTAGATTAGATGCCCTCATCCTGTCTAATTACAGCCCCTCCAAAGGATTTCCTTTTTGCTTGGGTAGTCTTGAGTTGGATTCTTACTGGCACTTGACCCCTAGGGTAGAGTTAGGATACAGTTTGAAGATGGATGCATGATGTTTAACATTTAAAATATCGTCCTTGCCTTGGTCCTCTCTCTACCTCTAAAGATTGTAATGGTGATAATCAGATAATTCTAGGTATGGCTCTTAAAAAGGAAAAACAAAGTCCAAATCACCATCACATTTTAATTATTTACTGTTCCAACTTCGTTCCGCCAAAACGTGAATAATCAGAGTTTCTTCACACCGCAAGGAAATAAGTAGTAGTGACTGAAATTTTACTTTTCATTCCTCCCAACTATTTATTCAATAATATTCCATGAGAATTTGCTCATATATTATTTCTTACACTTGAGAGCCAAATCTCACAGTATGTTCATCCTTTTCATGCATATATTGTTATATAACAAGCCATACATTTAATTTTTTTTTTCCCTTCCCATACTCGGAGCATTTTAAGGACATTTAGATGAGCATTGCTGTATTTGAAACATCCACTAGCTCATCAACGTGCCCGGACGCCTCGTCAAGCAGCCATTTCTCCAGAAAGAACAATGGAGGTTGCTCGTTCTTCACCTCACTATCTGATTCAGTCGTGAGTTTGTCCCAATTAACAGTGTTGCTAAGGTTCTCAAACAAAATAAGTGACTCGAGTTCTTTCTCGTTGTCTCTGACCTCATTTTCTTTCACTGTCATCTGAATGTTGCTGCTGTTGTTGATGGTGGTGTTAGCGTTTGGTGATGAGGATCGCATCCACCCTTCAAGAAGTCTTGAGATATTCTCCGTGCTTGAAGCATAAGTAGTGCTTCGGGTTGTTGAAGTAGCTTCTGGAATCTCTGGTTTCAAGATATCAGTATCGGATGAAGAAATGTAGGCATCCTTTGATGGAGACAACATTTTGATCTTCTTCTTGAGGTGGGTGTTCCAGTAGTTCTTGATATCATTGTCTGTTCTCTGGGGAAGGTATGAGGCTATAGCTGCCCACCTACAGAGAAAATGAATACATATTTAGTTGATATTTTTATGAGTTAATTGCATATAGACCCCATGTAGTATTGTTGTTTAAAACATACTACGCTGTTTTTTCTTTTTCTTTTTTAGACTTTATCCTCAAAATACTCATTGAGTTCAACCGTAGCAATATCTGCCAGAACTTTACCTATGATAAAAGAGAAGAAAATTCAACCTAGGGGTCTATCTGCAACAATGTAAACTACAAGGGTAGTAAGGTCAAAAGATCGACACTAAAGGGAGTCTATGTGCAATTAACCCTAATTTTAGAAGTTAATTCGCTAAGTACAGAAATAATTTGAAATGGATTGTGGCCCATTTGAATAAATTATCCAGGCTGTCTGATATCCCTTAAAAACATTAATACACATATGAACACATGAAAAGTATTGTGGACCTCAAAACTTTTTTTTGACATAAATGGATGGATGGAAAAGCTCCATGCAAGCAAACGCATATGTCATTGATCATGAAAAGAAATAGCAGGGTCCAGAATAATTAATAGGACAACAGGGTAGCCTAGTTAATCACAACAAGAGACTGAACAGACTAAACATATAAGCCAAAAATAAGCACTACCATCCCTTAAAAACATTAATACACATATGAACACATATGAACACATATGAACACATGAAAAGTATTGTGGACCTCTAAACTTTTTTTTGACATAAATGGATGGATGGAAAAGCTCCATGCAAGCAAACGCATATGTCATTGATCATGAAAAGAAATAGCAGGGTCCAGAATAATTAATAGGACAACAGGGTAGCCTAGTTAATCACAACAAGAGACTGAACAGATTAAACATATAAGCCAAAAATAAGCACTACCATCCTATAACCACCAACTATCATGAGCTAAAAAGTAAAAACTATAGTTATATTATTTTAAATGACATCAGACCTAAGTATACTATATGAAATCCTTATAAAGATTTTTTTTTCAATCACGTGAGACATGAGAAGTTTTAACCAGTTGCAGCACTGATTAATCCTGTATAGTAGACATTTTACAATGCAAAACAAAGAATGCACATTAATCGGCTATTAATATTTGCCTATGAACTATTGTAATGCATTGGGGTAACATAATCATTCAGGGTAACACAGTTGTAGTCTAATCATAGATTGAATTGCAAGATTTCTCAACCATCAACATGTTCATTAATCAATCAGTAACAAATCTGTAACTTCATTTTTACCAAGGTTAATAAGAGAAGAGTTACCTGTTACCCAGCATGGCTTGGAGATGGATGATCATTCCTTCTTCATGTGCAGTGAAGTTCCCACGTTTGATCCCCGGCCTCAAGTAGTTGGTCCATCTCAGCCTGCAGCTCTTGCTACATCTCAGCAAACCTGCAAAATTCAAGAATAGTTCAAGGAACATCCCAAATATCTTCCTTTGAAAAATCTGAGCAAAACTTTCAAGAAGAATCAAAGAAAAAGATTTACCAGTGTTAGTAGGAACAGATCTCCAGTTGCCAGGTCCATGCTGCTGAATGTAGGAAACAAGTATGATGTCTTCTTCAGGAGTCCAAGGCCCTTTCTTGATTCCAACCTTATCACAGCAAGGTGGCCTTCCCATGACTACCAAGACTTGATAGATATTTTCTTCTCTAGCTAGCAAAGCTTGCCTTTTCCTGCAATTGTCTTCACTCATCATGTAAGTGCTTATATATAGGTAGACTTGAAGGAGAGTTTAATTATTGAGGCTTTTCACCTATCATCAGCTAACTCGCTGACTCATTGCCCCCCTTCTCCTTTTTACAAAAGTCAGCAACTTTGTAACCTTTACTTTTAGAAAGGATCACATGGATCAGGACTTGATCCTCTCTCCCACATAATAGACACTACCAGGTAGTAGTTACCCTTTGAATCAAAGTGTCATAGCGTGTCGAATATGCGTTCCCAATTAATGCTTACGAGCAAGGAAATCGTCATAGTTACGGAAACATATCATCATAATGTATGGCCACACCATATTTTTATTTCAGGATATATGCTTTCTAGAACTTCTCTTCCCTGCAAATTAAAATTGTGAGTGCAACTGGTAGATATTTTTCTCTAATAAGAATTACTGATACATGTGTGCATCCACGCACGCACACATACGTTTGCAATCATCTTGCATTCTGTCTGCATTTCTGCGTTCTCTCATTATTTGTCCTGAAAACATGAATAGGATCAGTATATATGTTGGAATTTATAAATTTTCTGAAGTGATTATAACATGTATTTGTGTACTTTTTGCGGTACTTGCCATTGGAATGAGCAAAGGATGCTCATAAATTATTTGAACATATCATTTCTTCACAATTGTGCCTCTCAGCATTAACATGCACACGCAGTACAAACTGACAAAGTAGCACATTATGCCCATTCTTCTCTCTCTGCTGTGCCAGTTATTGAGCTATAAGAATCAGACCAGTGTCCCTGCGTGAATCTGAGAAAGCCAGCACTTCACTACAAAATGAGTGAAAAGTTAGCATGGTAATTTCACAATCAAGAATGTAACCATGGTTCATTGATAAAAGATTAGAAAAGAAACGAAAGATAAAAGGTGAAAGAAAGATATAAAAAACACCTTTACCCAGCCAATTAATAAAGAAATTGACATGTTCTTGATCCAAGGCCTCGTACAGAGACAGAAAATAACCACTTGTGAAGAATAAATTCATACACACACACACACACTCAAAGTGCATCAGCATCTAAGCACGTCAAGCATGCTAACCACCACAGCTCTATAGTTGATGCCCATGGAAGGGCCAAAGGGCCAATGCCGACAGGTTTTAAATTTTTGCATGTAATATGACAATTAATCAGTCAAGCTGTAAGATTAAAACTGTCTATATCATATTAATGAGCCGAATCATAATCGTATCACAAGTTACATTTCCAGTAGATTTGGATGATCAAATCTACATGAGCTCAGTTACAGAGAGGATACAGAGAGGACATACGGAGCTTGGTAATGAAAGACAGATAAATGGTCTTGAAGTGGAACTGCAAGCGGATAACTCTGTGGTCTCTATCTGAAATAAACTTTGTTGGATCTACAGCAATTACTATTAAAGGTTTTTAAATAGCTTGCCCCCACACCAGGCCAATTGACAACGTTAACAGAAAGGCTAGGAGAATTTAGCTATGGAATTGAATAACCAAATGAATCGACAACCAATAATGTCCTAAACTATTACAATCTACTACCTCTGAATAATCAAAGGACCTCAAAGGCTAATGATACCCGTGCACTTACAGATTTTTTAACTGCATTTAAATTCGAAGTGTTAGTTATCAAATAACATCTGACATCAGAGTTGACGGTTTTCGTATACAAGGTTTTCTTAAATCACTTCATTCATACAAGCCTTTACAACGTTCTTCCTATCAAGTTATAAAATAATAGTCATTAACCTAATACTGAAACATTTCAGCAAACAGGAAGCCAACATAAACCAAAATCCATAACACTAATTTACACCATCAGAAAGAATTCTTCAAGATCCACCAAGACACCAAGTAGATAGGGCCTGCTTTCCTTCTCGCTCCTAGAAGCAGAAAGTTTTAACCTCTAGATAAACTACTTTCGTAGTTTCCCTTTCAGCTTTTAATCCTCCTTGCCTTGACAGCAATAAATGATGTCATACGGTTCTTTAAGTAGCCACAAAAGACCATTCACCTAAGAGAACAGTCAGCGTTTAACTTGCAGTTAATGATTACAGCTCATTGCTGTGTATAGTTAATGCTTACAACTCATCACTAAGTATTCTAGGCACAAGTTTAAATGATACAAGAAAAGGAATTGCTAACAAGTAATTAGTAACAATTACTTGAGGAATTTGAGAACAAAGCTTAGCTTGGCTTCATCAGAAAATGATAGGACCTGTGGAGCACTTATAAACTAGGTGTATATGGATAATACTGAGACTAATGCGCAGATATTCTGTAAAGATTGAAGTATTACGCACCATTAGGCACCTGAATGTTTAATAATCACAATAGTCAGGCAAGATCATAACTATAGAGGTGCGAGAAGAAAAGTTACAGTGACCAAGAAATGTATTTCATGTCCATGTTGTCAGTTTTCCTAAAACCTGCAGTATATACGCATTTGAAAATTGAGAGAGAGACTCAGAAGGATATACAACCTGATTCATAGTCTTCTTTGCCTTTTCTTCCCCTCTTTAATGAGAGAAATCTAATCAAAAGGTTTCACCAACAACGTAAAAGGATGGCCAAGGTGATCCCAACAATTTCTCACCACAGATTCTAAGTGCTAATAACATTATTGATTCTTGAATATGCAAGACTGAAGGAATCTCTTATTACGCAGCCGGTCAAATAAAAAATATAGGCTATATGTGAAACAGCATCACAGCGGTAAATCACTTGTAAGTTGGACCTCTGTTAAGGCCAGTTGAGAATGAAGATGACTGCATAGATCCAATAGAATAGAAAATGCTTTAATTACACAATCTTAAGGCACCACAGAATAACAAACTCAACTAAATTTTTCCACAAAGTGCTCATAGCTGTGGAGTTAAATTACCATATCTTTATGTCATAGGTTGGGTTCTTCAGGATGTTAATACAAGAATCAAACAAAATTTTTAGGAGTTCTTGATGTTTTCCAAATCTAAAAACCATACTTTTGTTTTATGAATCAAAATTGCCATCTGCTTCTCTTCTTCCGAGATCCACAGGAAATGACAAGCTGAGAGATGTGGATCCTCATCTGGCTTCATCTTTGTTATGGAAAGATCGACTACTTATTGGACTTGGTAGCAACATGGGATGCACAGCATGCCTATATCTTGATAATAACCTGACCTACTTTGCTTTTAATAAATCCAACCACCTAAGAGCTTGGACTTCTGAGGATATTTAGATAAGTAAATGAAAGTCTTGGACCATCCAAATGTATCAGACAGTCTCATGAAAGGAGTTGAGACAATTATCAGCGTTAGAATCACTTTTGTATCTCAGAATCTTCAGTTTCTGGACTCAGGTGGAAGCTTGCGTTTGTGAGTCCTGGAATGTTGATGAATTTCAATAGGCAGACCTTGTTACCTGCATGTTCTAGCCTTAAACCTCCTACCTTCTTTCTACTGTAGCAGAATTGATATAATCTATTATCTTGCGATGCAGGTGTTTTGCATATATTGGACCTGTGAAATGAAACATCTTTGTGAGGGTGGTGAAGCAGTCCCGTAATTGGGGATACTTGAAATGTGTTAGTGATGGGTGCAACTTTGAACATGTGTTAATCTAGTAATACAACATACAAGGGGTATGTGCTAGTTCTTGCAATTGACGCAATTTGCATGTTCATCGATAGCATGATGTTTATGAATTGTTCTAGAAGGAATATCCTCAGTTTATGTTGCCTTCAAGTGCCAGGAGACTAAAATTAGGATAGTTCAAGTCCTGAGGTTCACCTGTATGCCTTGTTAGTCGGTTACGTGTGATTTCCTCCAAGTTACATTGTACCAGGGTTATAGTTCATTTCCTTCTTTCGTCAGATGTGTCTCCATCTCCAAGATGTACACTACAATGTTGTCATGATAATCCTGATAATCCTTTGTCTTCACAACTACTACTATCTTGATAAAGTTGGCGTCTCATTGTGGTCGCAACTTTCTTGATACAACAACCAACTAAATTTTTTCTAGATCTCTTAACGTTTCTAAACCTAAACATCTGTTGCTTTGTTCCATGGATCACCTTCTTAGATAAAAGGAGAATGACAAGCTGTTGCTTTGTTCCATGGATCGCCTTCTTAGATAAAAGGAGAATGACAAGCTGGGAGATACAGAGCTTCTCATCAAGCCTGCCCATCAGGTAAGGCCTTGCTCACTTTTTGGTCCTTTTCTAAATGTTACTGGCAAAAAGAAACGAGAATAAAGAAAATCGCATAAAAATGTATAGTAAACAATCCTAAAAAACGCCAAATGCATCATAAAATAAAAAAGCCACTAATCCAATGGGATGAACGTAACTAAGGAGGATCATAAATCTATGTTGTAGACCTAGTCTCTCCTACCCCAAAAAATGCAGAAAGCTAGATAAGATATGATGAATGCAAGATTTATGAAAAGAATAATGCAAATTACTTGCTAGCCCATAAACAACCTCTTTCACATACATAATTTTCCTAGGTTGCTTGATTCCCAGAGCTGAAACTTTGCTTACAGTAGTTTCTTAATTTTAACCTAATCAAATGGAAATTCTATATTAGCAACTACAAAATACATCAAATTGTTATTATACTTTCTCTACGTTACTTTATGGACTTAACGGATATCATAATGATTTGTCACGAGACATATTGAAGGCATGAACCTATCCTTGCAGCAAGCATTTTCATGTTATATTTCAACGCCTTATTCTGCTTGATTTGTATCTTCATCCACAAATCGTTCTTACAGACTAAGTCTATGTCATATTACACATTGTAGCATCAGTTGTACTACCATTGTTACCCAACTCCGTCTTAAGTCCATGCATGGCTGCTGTTACAGAAATATCAACCATCATCGTTGTTGAGTATGAGCACCCTCCCTTGCTTTCTTCGGACCAAAGCAATTAGAAAATCAAACAAAATCTTCAAACTGCAGACAACTCTGTTCTGAAACCATGGGTAAAACAGTCTCAAGAAGACATCATGGTTTAATTTATCAAGCTGAACTAGTGATGGGTTTGCAGGCCCTTATTGGACATGGGTATGCCATGTACTACCAATGGTGACAGTCCAAGCAGTATACAAGCATCTATCAGCATCTTCTGGCATATATGTCAATGCTTTACCCCATTGGCAATGCACAGTAGGCCTTGCGCCTTAACTAGCAGATATCAAGCACAACATAAACCATTAAACATAAAGGAACAAACTACCAGATAGTCATCTAGTTGATATTCTTTCAGATCCTCACCATAGCAAAAATCAACCACAATCCGATGAATTCTATACTTGATCTTTTATACAGATTTATAAAATAAAACAGATGGCATGCATTATTAATTGGCAAAAAATATTATGACAAAATGGATGTCTGTACATTGAATAATGTGTAGTCTAAATCAATATTTTTTTAGTTAGTAATAGATTCAAAAAATGAGACAAGTAAATTATGTGCAGCAGTCGATTATCTCACTTGAAGAATTACTTCACATTTGAATATAACTAAGAATTTTTACATGTTACATGCACAATCACCGTCGTGTAATATTCCAAACTTCCAATTCTTCAATAGAAAACATCAATTCAATAGATTGAAATCAGTCCGACCTTAATAAATAGCTTCAACTAGCGGCCCTAAATTTTTGTTATCTTTAATAAAACATACATGAATGGGACATTCCATCCATTCAGATAAATTAATAAAAGCATCCAAAAGAAGACAAACCCAAGAAAATCAGAGATCCAACACAGGAAACCACCTAGATAATAAACACAACATGACAGACACTGTTCTAATAAATGAGGCTCTATAACCTCCAGTTCTCAACACATACTTCATATTTCCATGAACATTAAAAGGAAGAGGAATGACCATTACTGCTCAAGTTTCAAACTGATAAACATGTCACAGTATCTATCATATCTTCATTTCCCAATTTAGTGAAAATAATGCATTAGAAAAGGAAAGATCAAGCTATTCCAAGTACCACTGTTAAAATTATTAGAACTGTTCATTAATTGGGTATGGAAGCACAACAAGATAGAGGAAGGGAGAGACTTTCTCAATGTTATGCAGCTATTATGAGTTGAGCTTGAGCTGATTTTCAAAGTTTGCATGATCATAAATTAAAAGTAAACAAAAGACGAAGGCATCAAACAAGAGGTCACGCTCAATTTCAAGTACCTCTTCTAAACCATAGTGTAATCAAAACATTCATATATCTTCTTGTGATGCATGGAAGTTACAGTATTTCACTAAATTACGGAACCCTTCAAATCTTGACTGTAGATTTCCTACTATCAAGAGGTGGGATTTCACTGCGGCAGTTGCCACCACAAATTTCAAGATTGGACCTCCTTTGGTCATCTAATGAACTATAATTTGTAGAATCTTTGGGACCATGCAGATATCTTATCAAGCTGATGTCAAAACTCCTATTAACATTAGAACACGGATACCTCTATTGTAAAGCCACAGTGTTAAAATTGTGTCCAAGTTGTGTGTCAGACATATTTATCATGTACATTTCTTATAATTTGTTGCATGTGAATCCATATCCATGGAACATTGTTAGAATCAACTAATCTAGTGAAGACAAATTTATGATAGGATTATATTCAATATGCAACTACTATACAAATATTAATTGCCCGAAAAATCAAACAGTCTCAATCAGATTAGATTCCTCATCGCCCATGTGGTCATTACCAGAATGAGATTGTATTGCAAGACAATCGCCATGAAGCCCCCACATTGTAAAACTACAAAACATAAATTAGGAATCAGGGGACTAGATTGATAAAGGATGCTACACATTACTCCTATACCTTCCTTGTTGACAACTACCATTCTATTGATTACTGCTATCATATGCCCATTTCATACATTAACAGAACACCATCATCATCTTCGTCAGAACAAGAGTTAAAAAATCAAGAAGCTTAAACAGTCAGAACATCACCAAGTTAGTAGAGGCCCCAACAACAAACGGCTCCATCAGCAACCGCGTCAAGAAATAGAAAGCCACCCCCAGCATGATCGAAATGGGCAAGGCCGGCAACGCCTGCCCTCCGCCACACCGTCAACAATATCAACGTGCATCCAAGCCCCGACACAATCACAAGATAGCAGGCGTAAACCGTCATCAGATCATACATCGCCGCCCTCCCAACAAGGACGCTGTAGAACACAAAATCCCCAAGACCCAGCCGAATCCCCCTGCTCACCTCCATCAAATCGTCGTCATCATCATCATCATTGCCCTCCCCAGCGTTCCTATCCCCAAACAACGGAGCCCTCTCCTCCTCCTCCTCCGCGGCGCGCAGCGGCATCCTGCCCATCTCACCACGGCAGATCCATCGCCAGAAACCCCAGAAGCTAGTAGAAGTCACGCGGCTGCATCTCCACGTTCATAGCAACGGTAGCAACAGTAGCAAGAGCAGGGGCCACCGCCCGGCTGCTGTTGGCTGTCGGACGGCCTCGTAGACGAGGGCCGGCAACTCCTCGTCCCGACTAGAAGCCAGTTCGACCAGCATTCTGAGGGCGCCAGCCGGGGCAAAGCACGGCGACCAAATCATATATAGCCAGAGCTAGAAGCAGTATCCAGGTGGTCCACTCGGGCAGCTGGGTAAACCAAGCGGCGACGATGATCGCCAGCGCAACCATGTAGGACTGCTTGACGAGGATGGGAACGGACGAGGAGAAGACGGAGAGGACGCCGACGGCGGAGAAGTTGAGGAGGAGGAGGAGGGAGGAGACGGCGTCGAGGGGGAGGGAGAGGGTTCGGAGGAGGGAGAGGAGGATGGAGCCGCCCATGGAGGAGACGAAGAAGGAGGAACAGGCGGGTGTAGTCCTGAGGAAGCCGAGCGCAGTGTAGTAGTAGAGGGCAGGAGGGGAGCAGTTGACCGCGGCGGCATGACAGAGGTACGAAGCGCGCCGGCGTTGGGAGGGCGCCGGCGAGCTTCTGGGAGGGGGGGCGGAGGGGCTCGAGGTAGACGAGGGTGGCGGCGGTGACCGGGGGAGAGGAAGCGAGGAGGCAGGGGCGTGGACGGGAGGAGAGGAGGGAGATGAGGAGGACGACGATGAGCATGCTAGATGGAGACGGGGGGGAGATGACGGAGAGGAGGATCGAGGCTAGACGGTTTACCAGGGATGCCGCTGCTGCTGCTGCTTCTGTGTGCACCTATCCTGAAGCTGACCGACGTGGATTGTCAGTTAGGGTTTGGGGTGATTTTGACTGGGTTCGGGCAGAAGGGGCGGTCGTATCGGGCGAGCAGGGTGACGCCGCGTGCGTAACTCCTTTTGAGACGGCGTCTCATGAAACGACGTTTTCTTTCGGCCAAATCGCACTTAGATACCTCACTTTCACTCGCTTCATCGTTTGTACCCTCGCGACTAGGGGTGCCAAACCGTATCCGTATCCGAGGAAATATCCGTAACCGTATCCGTTAGGATACGAATATGGTTACTCAAATCTATTACCGATAGGATATGGTTGCGGATATGGTTTTATAGTGAAATATCCGTATCCGTATCCGTATCCGAAAAAATCCGAATACATATTGGTAATACTCTTTCGATAGTTTCGATTCTTAGATTATGGATTTGTGGTTAATTTTGATGATCAAGATGTCTAATCTTAGCTTTTCAATCATAATGAACATATTAACGAACTCTTTTTGTATCACATGACTATATTTTTCTGAATACTATCTAGTTTTCTCATATCCTTTTTGTATCCGCATGCATATCCGTTTATATATCCGCATCTATATCCGTAACCGTATCCGATTTTGGCGGATATGGATATGAATTTTTCTTATCGACGTATATCCGTATCCGTATCCGTATCCGAGTTGGGTAAGCGGATATGGATATGATAAGTGCCATATCCGAGCCGTATCCGCTCCGTTAAGCGTTCAGAAACTTTTATCCCAACGTTCTTTATATGCGCTTTTATGTTCAGGTGAGGTTCTCGGACCAAAATGCCGATTTTGAACAATTTAGAGCGCATAAATGCTGCCAGAATTAATAACTAAAAGGGTATGTAAGTGCGAAGTGAGTGAAACTAAAAGGTACCTGAGTGCTATTTACCAAAAATTTTTTGTTTGTTTGTACGTTTCAGTGTTTTGAGGATTTTTTTTAGAACTTTTTTAATTAAGGGCATGGATTAATTAAATGAGTTAAAAAAAACTAAAGTTATTGAGGCATTACAGTTTTATTTTATTTTATATTCTAGAGGTAGAGATATATCATAATCAGAGCAAATATTACAAGATCGTTATAACTGTATATTCCCTTGTGGCTGTCACACGAACGTTCACGATATTGATAATTAACATCTGGACAGCGAGTGTATGTATTTTTATCGTTGCTTTTTTTGGTAATTAGCACTTAAATACCTTACAATTTCCCCACCATTCATTTATATACTCCACAGTTTCTAAGTTTAGCGTTTTAATCCTTTCTATTTTGCAAATGTGAGAATTTGACTCCGACTTTTCTGATGTAATGTTAAACATAATCCATTTTTTCTTAAACCTATTCCAGTTATATCTCAAAATAGAACTATGTTAGGTTTATTAGTGAATTAAACAATCATTAAAAACTAAAAGTTCTAAAATTAGCTTATGAGCATAACATAACAAAAAAAATTCAGTTTGCATACCATGAGATATTTGAGTGCAAACTTTAAAAACTTTAAGGAATATAAGCGCCGCCAAAACAAGTGCGTATATAAGAGCAAAGTAATTAATCCTGGCATATATGAAGACGAGAGACTTAAGAAACTATCACCTTGTTATTACGACAATCATAAAAATAATGCAAAATAAACATCGTGCATATATAGAATGCAAGAGAAACAAATATGCACTCTCAAACCAATGTTACAAGGCACACAGTCTGCGTTTGATGATCATCATCTTGTAATTATAATATGTAAACAATCAAGTAGCAGGACTCCCTAAGAAATGTGGATGAAGTGATACAAAAAACATCACGTGAAAAGAGTCATCAACACTTCACTGTTTTCACTCAGGAAAAAAGAAATTGAAACGTGAGAAAAATTAAATGATTTGCACCAACATAGAGCAAAGTTACCACGATTTGCCAGAAGAACAGTAATATGCATATTTTTTTCAGAGCCGCATGTTGCTTTGAAAGGTTTTACCAATGGTGATGAGCACAATGCAGCTGAATTTACTCACTTTCATAGTCATCATCATCACCAAAAGAAAAGACAGAAGCATCAGCAGTAACTGGCTTAAATTCACTCACAATAGAGCTTTCCATCAATAAGGTACTTTTGATATCACCATCAGCATTCTTTGTAACCCCTTCACTTCTCAAGGAAACTCGTCCAATACCATCTCCGATAGCTTTTGTTTCTTCCTTCAAAGTTTTAATTTCAGATTCTTTCTCAATACTAGAGACTTTTGCGCTGCTCGCCGTTTGAGCGTGCTTGCTCTTTGAAGATTCAGTGCCTTCTGATTCATTATCTGAGAAGACATCATCCTTATCATGACTTCCTGCATCTTGAGTTGAGTTAGGAGATGGTTTGCTGATTACAGGTTTTTCATCAGATTCCTTATCGGCACTTACAGGTCCTTTAGCATGGTAACCATCAGAATCTACCATCACAATCTCTAGTTGGAACCCAGGAGCAGGTATTTTCCTCTGCAGCATATAAGCTTATCTTACTTTAGTTGCATGAAAATAGTGGAACTAATATCTCTAGAGAAGACTTTGTTGTTTTCACGCATGGTCAGAAACTAGTACAGAAAGGAAGTCTTTTCCAGGAGAAACTTCATGTTTTGTATTTTCCTTTAAGTTAAGAGATATTTGGACTTACAGTAGCATAAGATGAAAGAAACAGATTTTTATTTCTTTCTTTCTCCTTGCTGATGTTCATGTTGTAAGACGATAAAAATGGAAGGGGAGAAAAAGCTTGTTAGTTATCCTTGTAAGCAACAATACCTTGTCAAAATCATCAAGCTCAGAGCCATTTAGTGTCGTCCTGTTTTCAATCATTGTTGTATTCAACCAACTGTCAAAAAATGAGAGAAAAAAAAATACAGGAGATAATGAGTTCATCAATTCAAGACAAGACAGAGCTTAATGGCAAGTGTAACTAGATTACTAATATACCTTGTCAAAATGCATCTAAGATGAACATTAACTAGACAGAATCATAATAGATGTACCCAACCACCCAAATTCGTCCTGGAAAGGTTATAACAAATTTCCATTTCTCAGGAACTAAAAAGTAAAGTCAGGGCAGCACTCACCAAAAGAAATCTCCTTGACGATCACTAAAATGGATTTTGAAATCACCATCTAGCTCTGCCAATCCAGGGTGACCTGGTAAAGCAAAGATCATGATGCCCTTCTTTTTTGAGCTGAACCAGAAATCTTCAGGCTGAGAAGATGTCAGAAAATAATCATGATGGAGCATATGACTGATGTTACTTCAGGAAAAAGTAGAATGCCTTTATTTAAGAGAAAAATAGGTCCACCATATTCCATAGAAAC
This sequence comes from Asparagus officinalis, assembly GCF_001876935.1. NCBI lineage: Eukaryota > Viridiplantae > Streptophyta > Magnoliopsida > Asparagales > Asparagaceae > Asparagus > Asparagus officinalis. Next base: position 23,993,639 of record NC_033800.1, read on the forward strand.
GTATATCTTCATTAAGACGCAAATCCACACTTGCAAAACTTCTGCTTTTAATGCCACTTGATGTAAACTAGAAAATTAGAGATATATCAAGCATTTGCTTCCACCATGCTGACAAGGAAAGATCAATTTGTTTTCTTATATACATTATGTACATTAAGATGCCTATAGACATCAATCCATCACTCCCTCTAATGTTTTCATTCTTATGATTGGACCAGATATGACAGCACAACAAGTCTTTAAAAAGAGTGACACGGAAGGTACATGCATATACATTATTTCCAGATAGAAAATAAACAAATGCATATTCATGCAAATGCACATAGCCACATACTTTTCTTACATGCAAATAATAGGATAAGTTGTAATGTCTCCTACATTTTTATAACTGAATGAGAAATAACCCTTGATCTTTCATCTAGAATAACTCAATTACTTACGTCCCACTTTCTTTTGACCCTTTCCAGACTTCCTTTTTTCAAGACTTATTCAATCCAACAATTATACCTCCCCTTTCAGCCATATGCAACATCAAAAATGTCATATATACTTCAGGGAAAATAGAAAGAAAAAAAAGAACTAGCGTCCAATTAACACTACTATATTACTTTTAAAAGAAAGAAGAGAAGATAGTTTAATTACCATTAGGTCCTTAGTCTTTGGATGCCTTTTTGTTGAGAAGAGGATTCCTGGCATAGAAAAATTATGCCAACTATCACAATGAACAACGAAATACAATATAAGACAAAGAAAAATGACCTTGCATCCAGAGTCCAATGAGATTCATTGGAAAGGACAAGCAGTTATGCAATTTGGCTTAAAAGCACTCTTGTTAATATATATCTCATATTAACTTACATAAGGAATTATGAGGTATTCTCTTGATTGATGTAAAGAAAAACTCAAGAAAAACCTCATAAAAACATAACTTTCTAAGTTGCCACGCTAACTTACATAAGGAATTATCTCATGGCTATTTCTTCTTCCAAATCTCACCAGCATCTGGAGATACAACACTAACCGCATCCTTTTCCTTAGATATTTGTATATATCTATTCTAAATAATAAAAAAATGATAAAAGTAACCCAGCCAGGTCTCTCATAAGTCATAAGACTTCGCCCACGAGAACTATCTTTCACATCATTGTTGTTAGGAAGAAATTATCACATAAATATTTCTTGTTCCAACTTCTAAGTTGCACCAGTATCTGGTGATATGAATTTAACTCTTTCAATTGGCGTGTATACATCAACCCATTCTGAATACGGGTCCATGATAAGAGTAACCAATGCATGTATCTTGTAAGCATAGAGTCTAATCTGGTCTGATTTCATAAAAACTACCTACAGAGTTCTGATCCATGTTCAGGACTTTGCTCAACAAAAAGCTATCTTCCAAGATGCCAGTGTATTTTACCCAGCCTTTTATCTCATAAAGAACACAAACTATCCACAAGGCAGGCTAGATAAAATGTGAAAGCTGTAGTCTCAACATTATCAGCATCTTCATATGTCATATGTCTTAAGTTTCCGTACTTAATATGTGATTGCTTGGATCAAACAAACCCCAAACTACATTTCTTTGGTATATGCACCCTGCCACCAGCTATAGAGATCATAATGTGTCATGAAATTATTTCGAACTATTCGTAGATCATTCTATCCTTCTATTGTTTTAAAACTGGTAAACTGGAAACCATTCATGTCATACATACAGTTACAACACTACAGGAAAAGCATTATTATAATATATTAATATACATACATCACTTACAAAGACATCAAAATGGTAAATAAGAAACTATTCATATCGTACAATTCTCTACAGGAAAAGAATCTCTAACACGCGCGTACACAACATTTGCAAAGACATCAAGTAAAATGGAGAACTTCTAAACTTCAATAATCCTAACTCTAGGCTCTAGCAAAGCATAAGAGCACTTCACTAGACAAAACTTCATTTCATATACACCATAGTCAACTTACATCAACCATGACATTGACCCAATAAATTGAAAAAAAAGGACCATTTAATGCTTTATTAATTTACAACAACAAGACAAAATAAGATTAATGGAGTTTGGAAATCGTGCACCTATCATGAGATGATGCTGATGACTTTCTAAGACCAGATATGCTAAGCTAAACTGCAAACTATGTGCATTATATATGAGACGTCAATAGGTACATACCAGTATGATCTGAAATAGTGATCGATGGTCTGATCCAATAAGGACAGTTAATAAGACGGAATCCCTTGAGCGTGCACCTAAAGAAACAATTCCATATTAATTTGTTAATAGAACAGCTAAGAGTTTCTGAAATACAAGTGCGCTGATGGACTAAGAGAGTTAGCAAAGAAGAGAACATCTTAAGTACCTGCGGCTTTGTTGAACTTCGCCATTGAAGTATGTTAAGATTCTCTCGAAGTATTTAACATACCTCTACAAAAGTCAACCAATAGTCAGACATGCTTTTAATATGCTTTGTTTTTTGATTCATAATATATAAGGAATGAATATACTGACGATTTGACTTGGGATGACAATACCCTTTCTGTCTATGCATCTTTTCTCATTGAAGTGATTTATAGCCTCTTCAGCACTCAGAAAAAACTGCAAGAAAATATGGGTAACTGCATCATGCAGCAGGCAGTAGAGAAATAAATTAATGATCACTGTCTATCTGCTCAGCACTAAATTCTAACAAATAACACTAGGATACCTTCAAAAATACTAATAGGCTACAAATCATCAACCCAGTCCTCCCCAGACCAGCTTTGCAGTGAACAGCAACCACATTACCTTCATCCTCCTTCAACCATGAGGAAGCATTTTGGCAAAATGATAGTATAACGTGGATAGGAGGACAATTATGGTCATCAAAGGGGAAAAAAGCAACCTAAGAAGAGAAAAATTGTTAACAGAAAAATATCGTGAGACGAAATAAATCGATTCAGTACATCTGTAGATGCTGTCAGTTTGCCCAGTTTGAGCATTGCTTATACTGCATCAAATGCATAAATGGTGATTTTCAATAATTAATTGCATTCATACCTTTCCCTGAAATAGCGATGCATTGTACAGCCTCTCAGAACAAAGGTTATAAACTTTGTATTTATCCTACAGAAACATTAACTCAGTCAGAACTTTCTGCAAGAAATAGTCCATATTGAACTAGCAAGAGATCACTAAATATGTTGATCTATAGCCTTCAAAAGGGCAACCTTGCGCAGGAAGTAAAAAGTAAAGTAAAGATAAAAAAGACTTAATGGATAGACACATGTTTACCGATTGGACTAACGGACTAACCATGGCACTGGTTCATATCTATGGGAAAGAAAAAGAAATATTCCACATAATTTTTCAGAACGTAAACTATCCAAAAGTAATTAGTAGAAACTGGCGAATGACAGAAAGGAACCTTATTTGGAGACAGTACACATATGCATCACCCTACAACTAGTAGCAGCAAGGAAATGGACAATTAACAAACAGCTGCGATTACTCCCCAAAAGCCAATATCTACATCAGCTACCCTTTCACTTAATCTGATATAATGAGGAACATCTATTAAAGAGTGCATGATAACAAGAATTCTAATGATAACCAAAGAAAACCTAATTAGTTTGCTTACGGTTCTGAATGGATTAAAGAAAGAAAGCTATGTACATGTTTTTCATTATAGGAGACCTTAACTAACCAAGAGAGTTTACTAATTATAGACACAACTCACACAAGAACTGGCTAAATTTGAATAGCAAACGCAAACAACTGCTATAGGACATCTTTTTCCAACTATCTTAACAGAGCGTATAGAACCATCAGGTACTGTTCAGTACTGATGGTTACTATGCAAAATTCCTCCTCTTTACTCACTTTACTAACAGCGAAAAAGTTAACACATACAAGAAAGCCCTTAATTAAGAATTGGTCCTATTCCCCAAAACTTGATGCACCCTCTCTCCAGTCATGCATTGTTTCTCATCTGAATCTTACATGTATATACAGGCAAAACGTAATCTCAGCATAGGCACTTCTTACAGTAGCATCTCATACGATAAAAACATAATAAAACCCTAAATTAAACATAAAACATGACAGAACCAAGAAATTGGCTGTGATACCTTGTGATGTGTTTCAAAAAACTTAATCACTTCTTCCATATGATTACGATAAAATCCCTGGAGAATAAGAATGTAGGACTAAATTAGAAAAGATCTTTGCAGAAACCTCTCATTTAACTCCAAAGCTGATTACTTTCGCTTAATTACCTCTACATATCCAAGAAAACCAGAGCTCATATCACCACCGGGAAAACCCATTGCAATTATATTATCTGTGATATATGTCATATCCAAATCAAACCCATCTTCCTGTGGAAAAGAATGTCGAAATATAAGTCTTAGCCATAAGGAAGAATTCTGCAAAACAGCTTGCATTTATATTTCACATGTCACGTTTTCAGAATGTTAACAATGAATACTTGAAGATCAGCAGCATCCATTAAAAAAAACTTCATCAGCGAATCTAAATTATGGTTGTGGTTATGTTTATAATAAATGAAATTGGCTAGCCATCCAAATTAAGCACTCAGAGCGTGTCTCAAATGACTAACTCTTTATTAAGGTTCGGTAATATTTGAGATGATTTAATGGAGGCTAAAACAGGACGCTCAGTGAGGAGTGGCTTCCCTTTTGATATCTTTTCAGTTCCCCTTTCAGTTGGTCAGTTTATATTCATCTGGTATGGTCAGTTTTAGAGCAAGACCACTATTTACCAGAGCAGCATCAGACATTTCACTTTAGGGACATTAGAAACCAACCTCTAGTCATTTAATGTTTGGCTAGATTTCAGCTGTTTATGAACTGTCACCATTTAGCTAACAAGAAGAAGCTCCCAGATATAAGCTGTGAACTGGATCTAGCATAATTAAGAGATAAAGACATGACAATCACATGGAGAAGGAGGTTGAGTTGGTTATAAAAGAATAAAGCATACATGATATATCACAAAAAGCCTCAAACTTGAAGGTTAAAATAATATACATGATTACTTAGTACCATAAAGCTAATAACTCAAAAGCACAAAGGGTTAAAAGATTGACATAACTGAAGTGAAATCATGTCGAATCTATAAAATGACTGTCTATGAGAATGTTATGTTTGTTTGTTCATTGCTTGTTCAAGGCCAGAACAAAGGAGAATTCTGTTAGCTAGCCAGCAGAATAAAACTTGGTTAAATCTCCGTGAAATTAATCTAAATAATACAAGTTAGATCATCTCCAACAAGACACATTAGAAAAATTCTACCCTTATGCACAATCAAGTGAACAAAGGTGGTACGTTAGGCCCTTGCAAGGAGGACACATAATATGTTGAAGCCTTCCCAGAGCAATCATAACTGCACAAGGAGGGGTTAGCGCTTCAAAGGAAGATGCAGTGCCAAATATAGATGTGTTATGGGGCTATTGCAGAACAGGTAAGAAGTTAATCCACGAGAGTAGAATTAAATACATTGAGACACACAATGGCTAGAAGATTAGCTACTCAAATGAGGGTCACTTCAAAGAAATTGGATAGACTGGTCAACGTAAATGATTAAAAGAAATTTTAGCATAATTAGTTTCCAAGAAACTAAATGAAATGCACATCATAAACTTGTTAAATAAAAGGAAAAAGTACAAAAGTTGGTAATAAATACTCTTAAACAAAATTTTTGGAAATAGAAAAATAGTAAAAACATATGCACCGCAACTAGGTTACGTGAAAAAATTAAGAGGGGCTTTTTTTGGGTGCATATGGATATATTAGAAAATTCCAGGAAGAAGAATACTAGTTCTAGGAGGAGACTCAACTGTTATGTTGGTCAAGATAACATGGAAATGAGAAGGTGCATGGGTACATAACAAATGTGGAATAGACAGCTACTCGCGTGTAGGGTGATAGATACTGATAAAGTTCTAAACTTTCTAACACTGAGATAAATAAGGAATATAAGAAAATTTATAATTAAAAAAGAACATAAACTTGTGTGGTACTCCAGAAATTAAGAAAAAATATGGTTCCTAAATTATGCAGAAAATGTGAGTGCATTTTACTATAATATCTATCAAATGTTTTCATAATTTGAAATTTTATCAGCTTTCTCCTTAATAAATTGATTTTCGTCATTAAAAGTGACGGATATCAAACAGAATCTACAATGGAATATATAAAAGGTGACAGACAGTAGAAATGGAATACATTGATGACTATGAAACACCCAATCATCTCAAGGTTAATTATAAACGAAAACAATACATCACAATACACTAGTTTCAACTTCCAGCAAGTTTACCTGGTACCTTCTTTTGTTTTGAGATACAACATGGCGAGCCTTGACCTGGACAGCTTTCACTGCATTAAGAGATGAGTCCACTAAGCCTTTTGTTAAGGATACCACACTGCCAGACTGTGCATTTGTTGGGTTATCAGCATTTTCATCTTGTGCGGAACTTTTGTTAGACAAGCGTGATCCAAGTCCACCAGTAAAACGTGTAAAAGTTGACATTACTGCATTTCCAGACTGTGGATCTCCCTGCCCCGACTGTTGTAGCTTTTTTAAGCTCCTGGCCCATGAGGATATACCAGAAGCAGATAATATTGATGATTTCCCTCCAGTAGGAATATCATGTTGAGTAGCAGAATGCTGAATGTCTGGAGCAGCAACAATTGGTGAAGATGATGAATCAACTTGATGTGACTCCATTCAGACTATAGGCTTCCCATACGTTTGTAGGAGCAAGTTGTTAAAACCCCAGCATTATAGTATGCTTATGATTGGACTATACCTGCAGATGATTTTAATAAGAATGACCTTATTTATATCCTTTATTTTAAATGTTACCTTCAAAGAATTAATCTTTGTACATAGCAATTTATATTTAGCCAAATACCAATTAATTAATCAAAACCTATCATAACCCCCAAAAAACCCACAGATATCATATAGCCCAAAATTTCCAGTAGAGTTTGCAACTTTGCATATCTCAGCCGTCTGCACATTTTCCTCTTTACCAAAAACTAACCCCATATGAAACATGTTTGCCAGTTTGAGCAGTCCAGAAGGTATATTCAGTAGTTATACTAAAATTGAGAGAAATGCTTGGCTTTGTTAGTTAATCTTAATCCTTGTGCAAGATTTTCGAAAATAAAAAAAAATCTGTAAATTTGAAGCTTCAAACTAATCCATATAGACATCAACTTGTAGTAGACATTAACACTTGGTAGCTAAGTTTGCAGTGTCTCCCATACAGGGACGAGTCTAGGAATGTTCAGCTGGGGGTGCTCAGCGTTAGAAATGAGTAAATAAACTCAAGCTTCTGATCAATTAAACCATTATTTTTGTTTTATTGTTCAAGAGGATTATCCTCCGTAAATTTAATGATACAGAGAATCCATATAACACATTTTCCACCCAATAAGTTAATTAAACCCAATTAATAAGCTAATTAGTTACGAATAAACTAATTTAAAAGTTAATAACTTAAACAAATTTGATGATACATTGCCTCTACTATTATTTTTAAAAGCTAAAAGAAAACTCAGTTAAAATATCCCAACAATAATAATATAACAACTTGAAAGGTAGTATTTAAACATCAGGTTTTAAGAAATTGAGGCCCTAATTCACTAAGCTATTCTCTCACCCAAAAAACAAGAAGAAACCCTTAATTTTTATCTTTTTTCTCTCTTTATTGTCAGCCAAAACACAGTCACAAATATACACACCATTGTGTTAGGCATTTGTTCCATTAGTTGACTATTTGTTTGCCTTGAGTGTTATACATTATACAAGGATTCCTTTTACAAAGAGATCTCTCCAATATAAACTCGTGTCTAGAAGGCCCTGTACCCACTACAATTCTTATAGGATCATATCTTATTTCAACTAGGATATGTGACGGTTCTGGGTTCTCACACGGGCCACTTCCATTATTGGGTCCTACGGTAATTCGAAGGCTATGAACAAATAACCCTCACATACCCTAAGTTTAGTGGCCTACAAATTATTAATACACGCTCATATATAATAAAGTCTTTCTTTTTTTTTGTTGGGGGGGGGGGGGGCTTAAAGATCCAACAAGGGCAAGCAACGCTGAATATGGACTGCTCAATAAATGATTGATTCCCAAGTTCAATCATGAAACCTTGTGATGCCACTATTATAAAAACTAGAAGTTAATTATGTTTGCTGGCAAATTGTTAAGCTTCGATCCAAGAATCCAGTAATGGTTAAAGAAAGGATTTGTAAACTCAGAAGGAATTTTTTTCAGAGAGGTGTTCACTAAAACAGATGTTATCACCTAATCATCAAGAGCCAAGTTTTTCAAGTTTTTCGTAAAGCGGACGCCAGGTGGGGGGGGGAGGGGTATAACTATGCCTCTGGTAATGGATCTTGGAATGGAAAACCTAGAAACTTTCTCTATTGTTTCTGGAGAGAGTACCTAAGATCAAGGGAGCTTACCTCCCTAGTGCAACTATTGGCATAGCAAACAGAAAGCGCATAAACTTAGAAGGGTAATCAATTTGTGGTAAAATAGATTTAGAAAGGCTCTTCTAGCTAGTTGTAATAACTTTTGGGTTCTCTCCAAATGCAGAAGAAAAAGGAGGAGAATACACTTTCCAAGATGTATATCACTCTTTAAGACGCAGAAAGGAACAGTCTCTGAATTTCTTACAAGAGTGGGAAACTGCGATGATTACACTAGATAGTTAAAGATGACAGTGGGAACTATAAGCACATTTTCAGTTAGATCCATGAAGTGGTTTTTAACTCGAGAGGTCGACATTGCAGGATAGCAAATAGATCTGTCATTCTAAGAAAATCTTAAGGTCAAACACTTTCTTTGGTTAGCCAACAGAAAATCAATCCTCACATAGGCAAACCTAGCCAAAAGGGAATGGAAAGGGCTAAATTGTAGTTGTGTATGCTGATAGTACGAAGAGTTGAGTGTCATTTGTTTGCTCGCTGACTCTATTCCAGCAAATTACATGAGTACACTCTAGAAGGTTCTCGACCTTGTCCTTCCTCTTTGGGTATTTAATATATCTACTCTCACAGAATTTTTACTAGAAAACTACATCTGATATAGGATATGCATGCCACAGCAGTTTGTTGGGTTATTAGAGAGAGAAATAGAAGAATCTTCAAAGACAACTGTGCCTATATTGATCAAACTCATCGATACATCCATCAGCAGAATACATAAGGGATGAATTAAGACACATAAGTTAAAGCAAGGCAACGGCTACAAAGATGAGGATTAAGCACTCAGGTGTCTGGCATTTCACCCCATCTTGCGCTTCGATGTATATATTGGCTCCTAGGGTTCAAGTGTACACGAGGAGGCGCTTCTCATTTAATTAAAATCTTTTAAATGAAACACGGGGCAATCTCCCACCATTTCTTTATACAAAAAATCACCAAGATAACAGGCTACACTCAGTCCTTCCTCAAACAAAGATAATACAACTACTTAGCCAGTAATCTCACCATGCGAGAATAATTTATTCTGAGAGATAATACAGAATGTGCTATAAAATTTTGTTATTATTTAGTGATGCATTTTTCTAAATTCTGCGATCGCCCACAAAGATTAACCATTCTTACAGCGTCAAATCCGAGTTTGCTTGCATAGTAACTTCATCAAGAGAGAATCAAATAGTTGACTTAGAATCAAATAGCTGACTTATTATAAATATAACGGACAAATTTTCAAAACCAACCTATTTGGACTTTTATTCCCCAAAAACGACCCCATTCAAAAATAATTGCAAAAACCGACCTGGTTTCAGCCTCAGCGCTGAAACCAGGTCGGTTTTTGAAAAAAACTCTCCGAAACTTCACGGGAGTTGAACTCCCGTGAAGTTTCATAGTTCAAAAAACTTCACGGGAGTTCAACTCCCGTGAAGTTTCGGAGAGTTTTTTTCAAAAACCGACCTGGTTTCAGCGCTGAGGCTGAAACCAGGTCGGTTTTTGCAAATAAAACTGAATGGGGTCGTTTTTTGGGAATAAAAATCCAAATAGGTTGGTTTTGAAAATTTGTCCTAAATATAACCAATGCAATACTTGATTAAAATGATAAACTTCAGATATAATTTAATTCCTGAGATCGCCAAAAAAAGGCAAAAAACAGGATGCCAGTACCATTGCTTTGTGATTAGATCCACTGAAAAAAAAACCTAGATCTAGAAAAGCACAGATAAAAATAACAAATCGTATGAAAATCTCAAGAAAATTACAAAAATCCCAGGTCAGATCCCCAAAAGTCGAACAAAAACAGTGCTCAATTCGATAAAAGAGCAATACCTCTCCCAAAAATTCGCAGTTTGACATGGACATTGAAAAGTCGCGCCCTAATCAGCCATTATAGAGTTTGATTTGAGTTGCAGAAAGGAGATCAGCGAACCCAAAACTGGAATGAATGTAAGGCCTTTTTTTCCCCCGTAATGTGAATGTTAAGCATGGTAATATGTTCTAAAATGGTTATGTTTTTAATTAACAAAAAAATGGAGATTAGGTTTAAGGGGCTGTTTGGTTATTTCCTAAAAAACCAAAAAATAGAAATGGAAACCAATAAAACTCAAAAAGTACAATTTCACACATTTCCATCCCTAAAACTCACCCACAATATCTAATAAAATATTATTTTTATCCAATAATTTGTCCATCACATCTAATAAAATATTATTTTCATCCAACAACTCATCTATCACATCCACCACATTTAATAAAATATTATTTTCATCCACAACATCATTCAACTCATCTCATCTCATATTTAAAAATTACTCACATCATCCAATAAGATTGTGACAACTCATCTCATCTATTTAAAAATTACTCACATCATCCAATAAGATTGTGACAACTCATCTCATCTCATTAACATTTTATTTTTTTGTTTTCATTTTTTTGTTTTCCTCCCAAAAAGCTAGGAAAACAATTTCCTTAAGTGTGGGTCACATCATCCAATAACATAATGACAACTCATATCATCTCATATATTTTGTTATTTTTAAGAAATAACCAAGCAAAAGAAAACAACCTATTACAAGAAATAAGTTTCTTATAATTTATTTCATTATTTTTTCGCCAACCAAACAACATCAAAACAAGTTTTCTTAAAAAATCTTATAATTTATTTCATTATTTTTTCGCCAACCAAACAACATCAAAACAAGTTTTCTTAAAAAATCACTCGCATCATCCTATAATAAGGTGACAACTCATCTTCATTTCTTTGATTTCCTTCTTTTTTTAACAAACCAAACACTCCCAAAATAATTCTTTAATTTAATAGTTTTCCATTTATTTGATTTTCAATTTTTTTAGGCAAACAAACAGGCGCTAATTATAAAAACTATTTATTAAAATAACATAAAATATTGAAAGCCCCCATGAGAACATAAAATATTGGGTTTTTGAAATTAAAAAAAACCTTTACAATAGCTTGAAAATACAAAAGTCACATTTAGAGTTCAAATGATACAAAAACTGGTCTTCCAAGGGGTGTTCTGACTGTAATAGCTACCTCGACATATTTTCTGGTCAAATTTTGATGAAATCTTCACAATACCTTTGGAAACACATCAAAAATATATGTCAAGTTGGGTTAATAAGACATTTCATGCGCAATTTTTAAGGGTACTTCAGGGATCTCGATTATAATTTCATTTAAAAAATAGGTCACGGTGCTTTATTGCAATAAAAAATGCTTTAAAGATAGTTTCTATAATAATTAAACTTTAAAGTTTTTTTTTCTTTTGTATTCTCACCCTATTTTAGAGGTATTTTTTTGTGGGGGAAAACCCCAAAAAATATTATAAACCTTTTAAGAATTTTTTTAATAATCTGCTTTATGTTATGTTAACACTAATGAGAAAAAATATAAACACCCAAAGAAAATCTTACTAAGATGAGAGTAGAACTTGATATATGTCTCACTATCAATTTTAAATCTATATAATTATATAAAATATTTGTGCGATCAGAAAACACAAAAACTAAATATTATAGTTGGTGCATACAATACAAAACATTAACTTAAAATATGTTTAGGACAAATATAAATTTTTTTATTATGATTTTCTATGAAGGATCATTTGTTTTTTAAGTAAACTGAACATGGTAATTCCTTTTTTAATTATTCTTACTATAAAATGAGTTTCGGAAAAAAAACTCATTTAAATAAGTTCATATTGTTAAAAAATAATGTTATTGTAGCAAAAAAAACATTTGCTAATAAAATATTTTAAACAAATATTTTTATTAACTAACACTGCGTTATAACTAATCATATTATTTAATCTTAATCATAATCATCATTTAAGCAAACAACAAAAACATATTCCCTAGAGAAAATTATTTTGAACCGCACACAAATTGATACCTATTATGAAAGTAACGGTCAAATTAAATACAGAACAATTTGATGGAAACCACTCTAATTCTGAAATCAAACCTTTTATTTATTACTCAAAATGAAATCAAACTTTGTATTACAAACACGGCAATTTCTAGCGTACTAACTTCCTTCGTATTTTCATGTTGGGCTTTTCATGCCACCGAAAAGTGCTAGACTTAGCTCGGGGCCCAAAAGAAAACCATGTGGCCATATTGCCCCCAGTATTTCAAAGAGTGTACCTTTTAAAGTGGGCGTCGAACAAACAATAAAAGAAAGGGGAAAAAATTCAAATCACTTAATTTCGTGATTTTGGAGCTTGTTTGGATTTGTACCCAGCGAATGGAAGTTAAGGGGCTGTTTTGTTCAATTTGTATTATAAAAGAGAGGAAAAAGAGAAGTATTCAAAATTTGATTTCCTTGTATTTCTATAAAATTTGTAGGAAAAATTTATCAAACTCAAAAGAGTATCATATTTCCTTGTTTTTTTACTTCGATGCAGTTCGGTTCCTAGCATGATGTCAGTGTGGTTCGGTTGACAATTTTTGGTTGAAATCCGACCTACTGACCGTATGCTTAGGCCTAGTTAGGGGAACATAGTATAAGTTAAGTTGAGGGAAGGTAACGTAACATGTAAAATTTATTTGGGAAATTAGTAAGTGTAACAAATTTAACCCCGTCGGAAAAGTTTAATAAAATGAAAGCAAGGGAAGGAAATGTATGTAAAGTTATATAAATAACTTTACATATTAGTGAGTCATTTTATTAAATACAAGATAAATGGTCTCTTTGTTGATGTTAAATATCACACAGCTAAATAAAGTCACGGAGTTTGCAAGGGGCCGCTTTCTTCTTCGACTTTATGCCTGATTCTGGGGTTAAGATGATTGAGCAATCTGCACACAAAGAGTCGTAAGAGGGCGGAGATAAATTCCCCCGTGGCACCTCCGACGATCAAGTCGTTAATGAACTTGAGCTTCAGTGGAATAACAGAACTATGTGTTCTTGTTTTTTGTGTAGTGTATGCTCTTGGGGGTTTTAGATTGCGAACCTTTGGCTATAGCGAATAGCATCTATATTTATAGGGGATGTCAAGGGAATGTTGGTCACTCCATGAGTCTACAATAAGACGGTAGTGAGGCGGTGATGAGGAGTGAGTTAGAAAATAAGTCATCATTTGATCCACACGTGTTGATTTGTGAGTGGCGGGAGATCACTTCGGCAGCATTGGGAGCCAACAGCCAACAAGTCTTCAAGACTGTTGAGGAGTGACACTTAATGATGATCATCAAAGATTAAACAATGTTGAGAAGTGACACATATGCTGACAGATTTGAGATAAGGGCAATCCTTTAGCTTCGTCGAGAAGCAAAGCTCATAGGGTCATATCTTCGAGTTGCTGACTTTCGTGTCGACCGACACCATCTTTCGCATCGACTCAGGAGTGTCGGCACGACCGACTGGTTGGAATGTCATCTCGTCTCAGCTAATAACTGTCTCTCGAGTCGATATAAAGATGTTGACTCGTTTGGGAGGTCAGGATCTTTTATGTCGATTGTCACCGCTTCTCATGTCGACACTAGGGTGTCGGCTTATCGGGCTGGTTAAGATGCTAACTCATCAAGTCATATATTCATGGAACAGATATATATTTTACATTATCTTTTTTCCAACAGGCACAAGTTATTAATTCCCAAGCAAGAAGAAAAAGTCTAATAACTTTTCCTACACCTCGTTACCCTCAGTCCAAATGAGCTCTTGACGTTTATTTGCCTTTTAATCAGAAATAAGAAAAAAAATTTTTTATCCACTTTTTTTGGCGTACACTGTATCCACTTTTTTGCGTTTGACGATAATCAAGTATGAAGAAGAACGAGCTCACCTGTGTGTGGAGAGGCGACGCGAAGAAACTCGCCTGACGAAGGCGAGGTCGAGCTCGCCTAACAGAGGCGAAGAAGCTCGCCTAATGCATTCGAGGACCTCGCCTGAAACGCTAGTGTGGCAATCAAGGGGGCGAGGGAGCTTGCCTGAAGGAGGGCGTGGAGCTCACCTGAAGATTGAGGGGAACTGGGCGCGGAGCTCGCTGCGGGCGAGATGGTGGACTTCGAGCTCGCCTGCCGCCCATGAGCTCGCTTGTCGAAGGAGTAGCTCGCCTGGAGGAGCATGGATAGATCTCGCATGATCTAGTGGAAGCCAGCTAGAGCTCGCTGGCAGAACGAGCCCTAGGGTTTCCCTATAAAAGGGAAACCATGTTCACGATAGCTGTGAGCTCATCTTGGCGATTTAACAGAAGAGGGTTTTCTTCTGTGGTGGCGGTGGCTCTTCTCAAGGTTTATTGAGAAGTGATTTTTTCGCAGAAAAATTGCACAAGGGTATTGTAGTATTTATTATAGTGATGAGTTGTTACTATGAGAGATCTCAAGTTTGAGATCTTATCTTTTACAAGCTTTGTAATTTTTTATGGTTAAATAAGAAATTATTTGTGTGGCTCCTGTGGACGTAGGCAAGTTTGCTGAACCACGTAAATTTGTTATCTCGTCTTATCTACTTTTTGTTTTATCTGTGTATTCATTATTGCCTTTATTGGTTGGTTTGAGTTTGGTGTAAACTCAAGCTAGGTTGTTTTCTCTCGGGATTAATTTGCTTCTGCAGTGGTGTGGACGTCACTCGCACCTAACAATTGGTATCAAAGCCCCTTATCAGATTGGTGGTGGTAGAATTTCCGATTTGAGGTGGTGTTTGGTTATTATGTGGTGCACACAAGATATTTGTTAAATTTTCTGAGAGAGACGGTATTACTAAACAAGCGGAGAATGACGTCTACTAGTAAAACAGTTAAAGTTGGAAAGTATGAGATCGAGAAATTTAATGGGAAGAATGATTTTTTCTATTGGAGGATGCAGATGAAAAATTTGCTAATTCGCAGAAATTGCACAAGGCTTTGGCTGGAAAAGAGAAGAAGCATAAGTGTATGTCTGATGATGATTGGGAGGAGATGGATCTAGAAGCACGGGCATCGATTATCCTTTGCCTTGAAAGGGATGTAGCTTTCTTGATAGATGGAGAGGAAACGACTGCGGGCGTGTGGTTGAAGTTAGAAAGCACATTCATGACGAAGAGTCTAATGAACCGGATCTATTTGAAATCCAAATTGTATACTTACAAGATGGAGGAGGGCTCATTAATCCGGGAATACATCAACAAGTTCGATAGGATAATATCGAATCTGAAGGACATCGATATGACTGTAGAAGATGAGGATCAGACACTTCTACTACTTCTATCTCTGTCGAAGTCTTATGAGAATCTGGTACAAACATTGATGCTTGTGAGAGATAATTTGACGATGGATGAGACTAGAACGACGCTTCTAGCGGATGATCTCCGGAAAATTACAACTAGTGACATGGCCACTAGTGGTAACAAGGAGCAAGCTCAGTGACTGTTTGCTAGAGGAAGGGGTAACGAGCGAAGAAAAAACAAGGGAGGAAAGTCTAGATCAAAATCGAGACCTCTTGTGAGAAGACCATGTTTCAAATGCTATGAGCTAGGGAATTTCAAGGTCGATTGTCCCAATAAGAGAGCAGGTGGGAAAAAGAACAACAATAAGACTGAGAGGAGAGAAGGCAAGGAAGAGGCGAGTTACGTCTCGGAGGAAGGGAGCGATAAAGAATGCTACGTTGTTACGGGTGGCGAAGATATTATTAGTATGATATGCCCTAGAGACCAATCACAGAGATGATTGTGTTTAATTTATGTTTATGCAACTTCTATGAATAATCTGTTATTCGGTCCCTTGAATAAATCACTTATTATGGATCATTAAGTATGTGACTTGAACGTGAAACTCTGTAATTAGATTGTGATGTTATTCTAAATAGTCCTTATCTTTTGTCATTGGTTGGGAGACTAATGATTTTATAGGCAGTATGTGGATTGATTGATGATCATGTTTCACGGATCATGGATATGAGATATCAAGTCAATCACATGGGTATATGTTGGTGAACATGATACTGGACTGACCCGCTATGAAACACTGCATGGATTATATGTGTCATTAGTAGGTTTCATACAGTGATTATGTTCGATCTTTTGACCTGAGATTATCACGGTTTCCTACATGAGGATTGTATACTTTGATGTTACCAAACGTTTCCCTAAACGGATAATAATAAAGGTATCAATCGGGTATGCTATGAATCATGCAGAGGGATGTGAATGGTCAAGATGGAATTTTTCCCTCTCATATAAATAAGAGTATGATATCTCTGGGCCCCTCGAAGAAGATAGACTGAGAAAGTGCAAGGCCATGCCTAATTAGTTGAGAGTCAACTATTAAAAAGCCAGTCTAACTTCAAGTGCGAGAAATTAAATGTTGAATTGTATAAGGTTGACACGCTTCTTGCCTTGAGTTCAATCAAGATATCTAGTGATGAAGAGACCAACATATGTCCATTGTGAACTAGGTTTCATCTGAGATGACATTTACATGATTTTGGTAGTCATAATGTCCTACTAGGGTCCGCTTATGACTTGTGGGCCAGAAAAAGTATTTTGGCTCACTGCCAACATCATGTAAACCTATTGGGTCGCACACAAGAACATGTTGGAACGTTATTAAGAAAGCCCGCATAAATTAAGTCATGTAAACCTATTGGGTCGCACACAAGAACATGTTGGAACGTTATTAAGAAAGCCCGCATAAATTAAGTCATATAGAGATATGATTAGTGAACATGTTGGAACGTTATTAAGAAAGCCCGCATAAATTAAGTCATATAGAGATATGATTAGTTGTGAGACTATCGGGTAATTGGATAAGGATTGATTTGATCAATCTCGATTAATTGATCAGAATTGATTTGATCAATCATGTTTGAAAGAAATACTGACCATGTTCAATGAACCTATCTCCTAACAATCAAATTGATATGATCAATCACGGTTTAAAGATATGATTTAATTTGAACAAATTATATTTTAAGAAACCGTATGATTAGAATCCCGATCTCTTTACGGTTTGAGAAACTACCTCACAGTCCTATAAAAAGGGGCCTGGGATGGACCTTTTGATCATCCAACCGAGCTTATGAAATTGTGAGGAAAAAGAGAGAGAAACTCCAAAGGCCGTCGTCTTCAAAGTGCTAGCACACTGACACGCGGAGTTCCAACAAGTTCGTGTGGATACTAGTAGAGGCGTCGCTACAATTGCCGCGCAACATTTCAACGACTACGCAGTTTTTCGTTGTTGATTTGCATGCTTCAGGTAATTTTCTATCTTGGATCTTCTTCTACGTATGGATCTTAGGATGTAGGTGGATAAAAAAATTTGATTTTATTGCATTTTAGTTTGCCTACTTTATTTCGGATATATCTGATAAGTGGATTCTTGATTCAAGTTGTCTTACCATATGTGCCCAAATAAGAAGTGGTTTACTACATACAGAAGCATTGATGATGGAACCATATTAATGGAGAACAACCATGCTTGTAAAACAGTGGGGCTAGGTAATATCAAAATCAAGATGCATGATGGAGTGGTCAGAACCCTAACGGAAGTGAGTCACGTTCCCGATTTGCGAAAGAATCTCATCTCAGTTGGTGCTTTGGACTCTGGTGGTTGCAAGATTATAACAGAGAACGAAGTAAAGAAGGTTGTTCGGGGTTCCTTAATAGTGATGAAGGGCATTCGTCATGATAATCTATATACTCTCTCGAGTACGACAGTAACATGAGATGCAACTGTTAGAACCGAAGGAAGTGGTGGATATCCATGTGCGCACGCTCGGTTATGGTATAGGTGGCTTGGGCACATGTCAGAGAAGGGTCTAGATCTGCTTAGTAAAGAGGGTTTGATGAAGAATCTGAAGGAACATTGCATGGTTTTTTACGAGGATTGTGTATGGAAAGACACATAGGGTCCAGTTCTTAAAAGGCAAGCACAAGAGCAGAGGTACATTAGACTATGTGCATACAGATGTTTAAGGTCCGGTTCAAACAACTTCCAAGGGTGGTTCCAGATATTTTGTCTCGTTCATAGACGATTATTCTAGGTATGCTTGGATTTATTTTCTTAAGCATAAGAATAAGATATTCGAGACATTCAAGAAGTGAAAAGCAATGGTTGAGAACAGGACATGCAAGAAATTAAAGACATTGAGATCTGATAATGGTACAGAGTATACAGATGGTGCTTTCAAGGAGTTTTGTGATCAGGAGGGTATTGCTCGACACTGGACAGTCAGGTCCACACCACAACAGAATGGAGTCGTAGAGAGACTGAACCGTACATTGCGGAAGAAAGCAATGAGTATGCGATCACATGCTAGTTTGGGCAAAGAATGGTGGGCATAAGTGGTTTCTACAGCTTGTTACACAGTGAATTTTTCTCCATATTCGACATTGGATGGTGATGTACCCTATCAAGTATGGTTAGGGGAGCATGCAGATTATGATAGGCTCAGGATTTTTGGATGTACCGCGTACTATCACGTCAACGAGGAAAAGCTTGACGTGAGGGCCAAGAAGGCAATATTCTTAGGGTATGCAAAGGGCGTAAAAGGCTATCGCCTTTGGTGTACAGAAGATTCTATGTTCATGATCAGCAGAGACGTTACCTTTGATGAGAAATCCATGATTGCCAGGGTATCCAAGAACGATGGTGTTGGAACTATTGGGACTTTAAAGTCTCAGGTGATTGAAATAGAACCTAAAGACCAACCAGGTTCTTATCATGTTCAAGAGGAGGATCATGAAGATGATGAGCTTGAACAAAAGGAGGTTCAGCAAGAAAATGTACAAGTATTACAACAACAGCAGCTTGAAGATAGTTTGACTTCTACTAGGCCAAGGCGAGTATACAAGCAGGTTCAGAAGCTGGGGTCAGATCAACCTCTGAAGCACTATGGGCAGGTAAATTTGGTTGAGTACGCACTCTCGGTGGAGGATGATGAGCCGATCACCTTCAAAGAAGCTATTCGAGATAGGGATAGTGAGAGTTGGTTGGCTGCGATGGAGGAAGAGATGGAATTTCTCCGGAAAAACCAAACATGGAAGGTGGTCACATTGCCTGTAGGGAAGAAAACTATAGGTTGTAAGTGGGTGTACAAAAGAAAGGAGGATCCTTCCGAGCTTGGTGGTACAAGGTACAAGGCTAGGCTAGTGACTAAGGGGTTTGCACAAAGAGAGGGTGTGGATTACAATAAGATCTTTTTTCCGATGGTGAAACACACATCTATTCTGGTGCTATTGAGTATTGTTGCTCATGATGATATTGAGATGGAACAATTCGATAGCAAAACGGCCTTCTTGCACAGAGACTTGGATGAAGAAATCTATATGCATCAGCCTGAGGGTTACAAGGTTGAGGATAAGGAGAATCATGTATGTCGCTTGAGAAAATCACTATATGGATTGAAGCAATCTCCTCGGCAGTGGTACAAGCGATTTGACTCCTTCATGCTAAAGTATGGTTTTTCCAGAAGCGACTATGATTGTTGTGTCTACATTTAGAAGCTTCGTGGAGGTGATTATATCTATCTTCTTTTGTATGTGGATGACATGTTTATTGCTTCGAGAAGCAAGGTGAAGATAGATAAGCTAAAATATCAACTTGGTAAAGAGTTCGACATGAAGGACATGGGCGCTCCTAAGAAAATACTGGGAATGGAGATTAAAAGAGACCAGGCAAATCGACGATTGTTATTGAGTCCGAAAGGCTACATTGAGTGAGTTATCGCAAGGTTTAGGATACAAAGTGCTAAGTCGGTGATGACTCTATTAGCTCTACACTTCAGGCTTTCAAGTAAACAATCTCCCACTATAGCAAAAGAGAAGGCATACATGAAGGGTGTACCTTATGCTAGTACAATTGGCAGTTTAATGTACGTAATGGTGTGTACACGTCCAGATATTTCACAAACGGTCAGTGTTGTCAGTAGGTTCATAACGAATCTAGGAAAGACACATTGGGAAGCGGTGAAATAGGTCCTGAGGTACTTGAAGGGTACCGCTGATATGGGTCTGTGTTTTGGTAAAGATACATGTCAGATTGAAGTATTTGTGGACTCAGATTATGCGGACGATCTAGATAGACGGTAATCTACTACTGGTTATGTATTCAGTATACATGGTGCTCCAGTTAGTTGGCGATCGATGTTACAAACTACAGTGACATTTTCTACTATAGAGGCTAAGTATATGGCCATGGCAGAGGGAGTAAAGAAAGCATTGTGATTGTGGGGGCTGTTAGACAATTTGGGGATTGAACAGGAGTACGTGAACTTGTGGCGATAGTCAGAGGAGTGCAATATATTTGGCTAAGAATCAAGTTCATTTTGTGCGGGATGTCATAGAGGAAGGTAAATTTTCTCTCATGAAGGTGCACACGAATGAGAATCCAACCGACATGTTGACCAAGGTGGTGATAAGTAGTAAGTTTCAGCATTGCTTGGACTTGCTTCATATCAGCCTGTATTGATCTGTCCAAGAGGGCAATATGTAGAACTACGGTTAGCTTGATCCTGGTGGAGGGTTCGTAGGCAGCCACAGTATAATGGTGCAGCTAGTTTAGCATAATTTTAGCCTAGTTGGCGTTGCGGGATTCTTTTGATGTTCGTCCAAAATTTGAGGTTTATCAAATGATGGACGAGGTGGAGAATTGAATAAGAACGGAGCTCACCTGTGTGTGGAGAGGCGACGTGAAGAAGCTCGCCTGATGGAGGCGAGGTCAAGCTCGCCTGACGGAGGCGAGGACGAGCTCGCCTGACAGCGAGGTCGAGCTCGCCTGACGAAGGCGAGGTCGAGCTCGCCTGACAGAGGTGAGGAAGCTCGCCTAATGCATTCGAGGACCTCGCCTGAAGTGCTGGTGTGGAGATCGAGGGGACGAGGGAGCTTGCCTGAAGGAGGGTGTGGAGTTCGCCTGAAGATCGAGGGGAACTGGGCGTAAAGCTCGCCTGCGGGCGAGATGGTGGACTTCGAGCTCGCCTGCCGCCCATGAGCTCGCTTGTCGAAGGAGTAGCTCGCCTGGAGGAACGTGGATAGATCTCGCCTGATCTAGTGGAAGCCAGCTGGAGCTCGCTGGCAGAACGAGTGTAGGCTGTCTAAAAATCACAACAGATAGCTGATCCCCATCAAACACCGATGACGGAAGTTACAATCTGACGACTTCCATAAGGCTACAATTTGAGGACTTTCACGTAGATCGCTGAAGGTTACAATCTGACGACCTTCACGACAACTGATGAAAGCTCTAATTCAACAGCCTTCACAATCAACATCGGGAGTTACAATCTGATGACTCTCATATTTTTAAGGAGCCAAGACGAAGGTTACAAGGTGACGATCTTTGCAACGCTCTAGCAAAAGAGACTACAAATTGACGGTCTCTTCATATTAAAACGTATATATCTCTCAAACCGTAAGGAATTTGGCAAAACGGAGGAAGCGAACCGAAGCCTTTGGCTCGGTTCGGATGGCTCCGTCTCGTCGAGATAGCCGATTTTTATATATAATTCGTCCAATTCCGACTTACGGTTTGAAAGTTATGACCTGTTCTTCGCAGCAAGTCATGTTCTAAAGTCCGTTTGCAAGACTGGACTTCGTCTGAACATTGGACTTAGCCTGAAGCTCGTCGAGCCCGCCTGAGACTCACCTCTGCATCCAAGATTCGAAACGCAGAGGTCATGGCCACGTTCCAGATTCAAAACGCAGAGGTCGTCCCCGCGTTCTAAACTCAAAACGCAGAGATCGCGGCTGCGTTCCAAACTCAAAACGCAGAGGTCGTGGATGCGTTCCAAACTCAAAACGCAGAGGTCGTGGATGCGTTCCAAACTCGAAACGCAGAGTTTGTGGACTTAAAACGCAGAGCTCAACTCTGCGTCCCAAGTCCAAAAACGCATAGTTCATGCAGAGCTCAACTCTGCGTCCCAACTCTGCGTTTCAGAGTTCACAACGCTGCGCGACCTGTGCGTTTTCAGCCTAAAATGTCCCAACCCTGCATTTCAGAGTTCACAACGCATCGTGGCCTGTGCGTTCAGCCACCCAAAATAGGCCCAACTCTGCGTTTTTTAGTCTAAAACGCAGAGTTCGGCCCAGAACACCCAGATTGGCGTTTTGACTCATTCAAAGCACTAACAGAACGGTTTCAAAACCGTTTTCCCCACGATTTGGGGAGCTGTTTAGGGGGGGGTTACACCCCACTCAGCCCATTAAGGAGCAAATTAAGGGGGCGGTTACACCCCCTTAATCCCCTATAAATACCTCGAAACTCAATTGAGTTTAGATCCTTTTTTTTTTGGCAGCAAAGAAGAGATCTTCGGCTAGCTTTTGAGGGGAATTGTTGGAGCTTTGGAGACCAGCAACAAGATCTTTTTCATCCTTGGCTTACTAACCGATTTCGGTTAAATCAACTCGGTTAAATCAACCCTTTCACAGAGTTTTTCTAAACTCGCTCTGAGTTATTAACTCGTTAAGAGTTATTTTCAAACATGCCACGCAAGTCCTCCACAACGTCAAATCGTGAGGAGAAGACCACGTTCCAGTGAATCAAGACGTGCGGATCGTCAACGGAGAGCAAACTCGACTCGAGCATTCGAGTGAGGCACTCCATCGCCACCGTGAAGAACCCAGACTTAAACAAAGGGGAGAATCAAATTCATTCTCCTCTCTTTTGTAATCGGAATCCAAATTGTAATCGATTTTGAGAGAATACAAATCAATTTTTCTTTCATTTCTTTTACATCGAATTTTTTCCAACATACAACGAGCCCTAGGGTTTCCCTATAAAAGGGAAACCTTGTTCATGATAGCTGTGAGCTCATCTTGGCGATTTAACAGAAAGATTTTTCTTCTGTGGTGGCGGCGGCTCTTCTCAAGGTTTATTGAGAAGTGAATTTTTCGAAGAAAAATTGCACAAGGGTCCTGTAGTATTTACTACAGTGACGAGTTGTTACTGTGAGAGATCTCAAGTTTGAGATCTTCTCTTTTACAAGCTTTGTAATTTCTTGTGGTTAAATAAGAAATTATTTGTGTGGCTCCCGTAGACGTAGGCAAGTTTGCCGAACCACGTAAATCTGTTGTCTCGTCTCATCTACTTATTGTTTTATTTGTGTATTCGTTATTGCATGTATTAGTTGGTTTGACTTTGGCGTAAACTCAAGCTAGGTTGTTTTCTCTCGGGATTAATTTGCTTCTGCGACGGTGTGGGCGTCACTCGCACCCAACAGTTATCGTTGGTAGACTGAAATATATACAGTGACACTGTATGAGCTCAAGCTTTATCATTGTGAGAATAAACCAGCACTGGTTTCTTCTTCATTCTTTCTTTCCTTTTATTTATTTATTTATGTTTTCTTAAATAAGGACACGAGCTCAAGAACATATGTAAGCTATATTATGGGAACTGTTGAAGAACTATTAGATGAGCCTAAAGGCTTGCTCTTCTTCTTCTTGGAGTAAACATTATACCATATAATGATATGAATAAACATTATACCATATACTGATATGACCACCATAGATGATCCGGATGATTGAGAGGTTTAAATATGACTTTTACGATATTGCGTACAATTCCGGGCTATGTCATCAAACAAAAAAAAAATAGAAGAAGAAAAAAAGAGACAAGAAATGGAAGCCATCCATCCCCTCAGAAATAATCTCAATCATCCACCTTATCTGGATAATAAATATATATATTCATGGAAAGTTCTGGCAAGATCATCTTAGAATTAACAAGCCAAGGTTTAAACTAAGCAATAACCCGTATCTTCTTTTACTATATTTGGATACTTGTCAATATCACTTTTTGTGAGTGAGTCTAGCACAAGTTAATGACAACTAATTATTAATTGAAAGGGATGGTTGGAAACTTGGGATTATTCTATTGATGTAGTTCAAAACAATAAATTAAATAACGGAATATAAGCGTGATAACGCATATAAGCCACTAACTAACAAAAGCAAGAAGACTTTAGGGCATGCACGGGTGTAAGATACTCCCTTTTTGAGTGTGAACATACAATATTAATTAAACTTTACTAGCTAGCTAGCTAGCTAGCTCGTATAGGCAGATCATTAAAACTAAAAAAAACACTAGGGGCACACCTTGGGACACACTCCCAACCACACCCCTCACCTGCTACAGTGCAGGAGGGTCCCATTTGAGATTTTTTTAAAAAATCTCAAGTGGGACCCCCCTGTACTGTAGCAGGTGAGGGGTGTGATTGGGAGTGTGTCCCAAGGTGTGCCCCTAGTGCTCCTCTAAAACTAAAACATGATGCAACTCCGTAAGCACTCTTTCAATACTCCGAGGAGGCCACCATTAGTTGATTTTACATCATATGGGTGATTACTTGATCATGGAAGAGATATATTAAAGAATTTAAAAAAAAAATTCATAGCTTATTTTAAAATCAATCTTTGTAAGCCTAATTAACCTTTTGAATAATGTTGATATTCCGCGTTAAATATTAGATTGTTTATGTAATATCTAGACACATTAACAACGTATATGTTTGATATAACCTAGCTATCAGCATCAATCAAGAGCGTGCAATAAAGTCCCGGTCCGTTGACTCGTTAAAAATAATAATAACAAAGAGAATGATTTCGTTATTGATTTTTTGGGGTGACAAAGATGGAAACGAATTTCTCCTCCTCAGGAGATAATGCAGAAATTAGTAGGGATTATTTAGTGAAGGTGGTTTGATGATCATCTATGCGCAAGAACTAGCACAACCGTGATTAACGAACTGGATCAATTTTGTAATAAAAGGGACTTATCCAATAAACACTATGCGTCTTTAACGGAAGGACTATATTCAAACATTTCGTATGGTTCAGATGACCTAATAGCAATTTTAATGATTTGTGAGGCTAATCTCACGTATAGCTATATGGTTAAACAATAAATAAATTAAGAAAGGCTGCATTTTATGTACTTGAATTAATTCAACATAATGTATGCGGAGTTAAATAAATAATAAGTAAAGAAAGACCGCAGTTTTATGTACTTTTAATTAATTCAACCACGGCGAGCGTGCATGATAGGAAATAATAATAATAATAATGATAATATAATCTTCTTTTTCTTTCCAGTTGGCAAACAACACTACCGTGCCCTCTTCCTCACAAACTTCTCGTCAAGAATCAAAAGGAAAAGGACAAATATCAAAGGATGGATATGGATTCCATTTTTTTTTTTTTTTTTGTTCTTTTCCTCTGCTCTGTACATAGAGGAGCCCATGAATAAACATATAAATATAAATATATATATATATATATTCTCAAAATTAATTAAAGTACAGATTATTATTCTCAAAAGATAAGCTGAAAACTCTGGCCTCACTCAAACTCCGGCCCCCACCACACACTCAAGTGTGTACTGTCGGTGACAAAGGACAGCAAGCCGCACGGACTCTCAAAAACTCACTCGCTTTCTCCCTCCCCCCCTCAATCATCAGCACTAAACGGTACTGAAAGTGACCCGCTCCCCATCTCCATTCCGCCCTTTTCACTAGTGCAGACGCGTGGGCCCCACAGCCTCATGCCCCACTTTATGCTCGTTCTTCACACTGATCGTGATGGTGACAGCAGTTGGCCTCTATGCGGCGGTCATCTTGGAAATGCACGGCGTCCAGCTTTGAATCCAGGAACTTCCGCACGATCTTGATGCTGGGATCTCTGGCGACTATGGTCCACACCCGCTCCGCTTGTGGATCGCTCCGCCACCGGAACGCTTCCGTCGCGTCGACTTTCCGCACTTCCCATCCGGGAAGCGTCGAAAGCCGACGGATTTTACGCAACTGGTTGTAAGTCAGCTTCATCGTGTTCTCTTTGATGTCATTGATCGCTTCTTTCAGGATTTTCCCCTTTGCTTCTCCGTCGACTGATCTTCCTGCTCGGAAATATCGGTCCATTTCCGATACTCCGATCGATCTTCGGATCCCCTTCGAATAGTCTCCGTTCGGGTCGAACATAGTCCTGGCCTCCTCCACCAGACCCATATCCACCATCTTGTCGACGCGTTCCGACACAAATGAGTGCAGAACTGGGAGGTCGACATCGATCCATATAAAGCAACATTCGTACTTTGACCGGAATTTACCCTTATCATCGTCGACCAGTCTCTCAATGTACGAGTTTGAGCCTCCTGCGATGATCGGGAGGCGTCCACGGGCAATGATCGACTCAATCGCCCTATTGGCTTCCCCACAGAAGTCGAAGGCAGTGAAATCTGCGGCCGGGTGGACCCCACCGATGAGGTGGTGGGGCACACCGGCGCACTCTTCCTCGGTGACCTTGTTGGTGATGATGTCGAGCCCCGCGTAGACCTGCATCTTGTCAGAGTTGACCACCTCACCGTCGAAATGGATGGCCAGGTCAATCGCCAGCTTAGATTTTCCGGTGCCGGTGGAGCCGAGGATGAAGACCACCTTGTTTCTCCGGCGAGGTGGCGCGTCGATCCTCGGAGGCGAGGAACGGAAGAGGCTGGTTATCTGTTGCTGTAAACATGTCTTAAACTTGTGACCTTCTCTAAGCTTATCAGTGAAAGGTGTGATTTGTGACTTAATTAGATGAGATGCTGATATTGGAAGGATTTCCATAGGAATGTATGGGGGAGATGAGATGAGATGAGATGGCAAGTGTGCATAAAAAAACATACAACGCGCCTTCTTATATATAGGTAAAGAGAGGGACCATGCACAAAAGAAAAAAAAAAATTTAAAATAAATGCATCAAAGGAATATTTAATATTCAAATTTTGTGGAAAAACCTTTGTGTACAATGAAAAGCTAGGTGGAGATGCGGCAACTTGGTATAGTGAGGGAAGTCAAAAGTAAAAAAGCAATGATAAGTCAAAAGTGAGAGAGAGAGAGAGAGAGAGAGAGAGAGAGAGAGAGAGAGATTGCTCTAAAGAGGCGACAGGCATGCATATGAGAGGGATATATACCTATATG
Source organism: Asparagus officinalis (assembly GCF_001876935.1). Lineage (NCBI taxonomy): Eukaryota > Viridiplantae > Streptophyta > Magnoliopsida > Asparagales > Asparagaceae > Asparagus > Asparagus officinalis. The sequence goes on from NC_033800.1 coordinate 24,021,049, forward strand.
TACCATTTGGAGCTTGTTATGTGGGTAACAGCTGAGGTGAAGTGAGTGATGCGTACTATATATGATGCATAATTGAATTGGTGATATGCATATAGAGAGGTAGCTTTGATTGCCCTTATTATAGAAACTCATAAGTGTCCATAGAAAGTAATTGTCAATAAGACAAAAACAGTGTACCCAACAGCATGAAACTATACAATTTTTCCCCCCCCAATCATATTTGATTACTTATTTAATTAACAAGTTGTAATTTAATTTTTAATTAAACAACCCTGCAATTTAGGATGTGACAGTATTTATATCGAGACTCAATCATAATAGGTCAAAAAAGATTGATAATTCAAACTTGAGGCCCTGATTTCTACAAATATCAAACAAGAAGTAAAGGGCGAGGATCGATTACTATCAAAAATGGAAAATTCAATTGATTTTAGGACGAAAGGGTGAATTCCCTAACCAAATCTATCACTGTCTAGGTGAGAAACTATGCGTGTCACAAAAATAAATACCTATGATTAATATTTGTTCTATATTAGGGTTATTATTTGTGCATGTCAGAAAAATTCAATAATTATTGACCTCCAAGATAAACAAAAAAATTATGACACTATCTCAAAGATGATGCGACACCATTCATAGCCCACACATCTACAAGCATTATATTTATTTTAAATAAAGATTGTAAGCATTATAACTAACTACCTAGCTAATCATTGTTTTTGATTGGAGGACTGCTAAAATTGGTGGACCTACGCTCCCACTGGAAAATTAATCAATAATCAAGGTAACAGTAATTAGCATGATTTGACCTCAGAATAACGACAAACAGCCAGTATAAGGACAAAAAATTTTACGGTATGGTTAAGGATGAACTGGGGAGTACACTAGGCTTTTATGCTAGATTTAGTTGGATTCAAATTCCCATCAAATAATTGCGAAATTATGCGTATTCTCCTTATCTCAACAGTTTAGCTCATATCAGAATTCATTTATTCAACATTCAGTTTTGACTTTACAGAAAATTTCTTATCTTCGCAATGAAAAAGCTAAGTAAAAGGGAGGGGGGTAGTATTTCCAATTTCAATTATTTCCACCCCCTAGATGGTTCCTCCTACCATGAACCTTCTCTATTTTCATCCATGTGCATAGCACTCAATGTCATCATACGAGCATGTAGCAGCACCTGTTAATTTATTGCTTATCTCATTAAATAGTATTGTTTTCAATTTTGTTACTTTTAGCAAGAAATTGGTTCATCTCCTCAAGCCTCACTTTTAAAAAAACCCCCCCTCCCCCTAAAATTTTCTTTCTTTCGGCTACCTCCTCCTACTGTGGGAACCCTATGATTTTAAGTAGGCCCCTCTACCAACTTGTCAAAAAACTACTCACATAAGTGCTTTTTTAGCATCACGCTAAACAAAAATAAGTACTATTTCGTGTAACCTATCTATGTACCCTAGTGGATGGAAGAAACGATGATCTTTCCATGAGAAATATTGTTCTAAAACATAGTTTAGAGGGACGTACAAATATTTGATACTTTAGCATCCTAAACAGAAAAGGTTACGAAAGAGAGATAAGCCTCTTAATGCACCAATTATAAAAAGTGATTAGGTGACGGTTAGCAAGTGAAAGCGGACCAGAGTAAGCAAACTTGGCATGAAACAGTAAGAAAAGACATGATAATGGTTAACGGAGGATATAACCCTCAACAGAACTGAATATGGAAGAATAAGATTCATATAGCCAACCACAAAAAGTTGGAATAAAGGCCTTGTTCATGTTGTATACACGTATATACAGCTTATTGCGGACATGATTGTGATAAAGAAAGTGAATAATATGTTTGTACCTTGCTAAGAGTGGAGACAAGTTGAATCCGTTCACAAACAGGTTACGATGATGAGGTCGACCAATCGGATAGTACAACTTGGAACAATTTGGCAGCATGCAGATTGAATCTGGTTCTCCTGACTCCTATCAAGAAAGATACGATAGCGAGTCAAGAAATTCCAATAAAGAAACACCAAGAATATGAAGAAAGCTTACCATGTTGATGAGATGATTGAGCCTTCTGCTATTCCTCCAGCCAACTTTTTAGAGGAATTTCTTAAGGAATTGACCCTTTATCTATCAATTAGAGTGCATCACAAGGAATCCAAAATATGGATGGAAAATAAAGACGACTCTCTAGTACTTTGGCACTGAAACAAGGAATCTCAAGTATGAGCTTTAGTTCAATCACATAAGCTTCCAATGCTATCTCAATCAGTTCAACAGATGCAAAATTCTCTCCCAATTCTCAAGCCTCAATATTAGCATTCACTTTCTTTCGGCCAGAAAAGAGGAAAAGAGTCGGTAGTGCCAAAGAGCCATCAGCTGGTATCAAAAATCCAACAAAAGAAAATGTGGAAGAATAAGATCTTGCATATTTTTTTGGTCAGAGCACGAATATTGTCATTTTGGCATCCCATATTCGATCACCAATATGAAGTTTGGTCCACATTTGCACTATTTCTTTGGGCTCATTGCATGCTTCCAAAACCAACAGAGCATGAGTTCGATGGGTCTTTTTTGGCTGGATGGAAATCCAACTAGAATAGCAAACGCAACAAATGATGCAGCCAAATTAACCGTAGCATATAATATATAGAGATCATCGATACATGCGAAGTAAACCAAATAAACGGAATCAAGTTCATTTCCTCTATCAAATCTGCAACATTTCTGTTGCAACAAACCCAGAACTCCTTATTATAATTGCAATTAATATAACGATTGAGGAACATGCAATACGAGACATATATAGGAGATTAAGTTACTAACATTGAAGCTAGACACGACTTATACCCACACACTCAATTGCCAATATCTAGCGAAAACATAGTAATAATGCGACTCATACCACTCACAGCACTAATGCTAACCAAGACATACTACAACCCAAAGTTCCACGTATCAAGTTAGACTAGCCCTAGAAACTTTTCTAAGCCCCATGACAGTCAAAAGTGCGGTCACAAGTGTCCCCCACCTTGATGAAGTATCGGTGCTTAGGCTTGACAAGGAATGGAGGCAAGCGGAGCAAAGCAGTGCATACACATGACTCATCAACCTCATCCAGCCATCGGCAGCAGTCCCTGAACACTCGTGGGTCATCCCCATGCCTCCCTCCATGTCCATGCCTACTTCCATGTCCATTTCCATGGCCATGTCCGTGCCTTTGCCTGTTGCCATTTCCATTCCTGTGCCTTTGCCCGTTGCCATTTCTATTTCCTTGCCTTTGTCCATTGCTGTTTCTATTTCCACGCCTTGTTCTGTTGCCATTTCGGTTTCTTTGTCTATTGTCATGTTCAGGCTCGTCTGGATCATCGTCATCATTATCGGCGTCGTTGCCATTGTCATCATCGTCGTCATTGTCATCATCGTCGTCGTCGTCATTATCAGAGGCTACTTGAATCCTGTTGGTGTTGTTTCGATCACTGGGGGCATCTGTGAATTTCAGAACAGCACAGGCTTGGTTGACAAGGGCAAACTGGGAAATGCACATAGGCCTGAGCTGTGCAATGGTATATTTGGGTAGAAATGACATCAGAAGCATCCCCATAAGCACTAAGTGTGCCATTTTTAAACTAGCCATTGGATTTTCTTGTTTTCGTTAGAAAGAGGACTGCTTCTGGTCCCTTTTATGGAATCTGTTAACTGTCATGCTCTTTGTGCTCGTACATAATGAAAGCTAAGAAACAAGAATGTGTCCAAGAGCATGAAGTTGAGATCCTTTGTTTATGAAGTGGTTGTGGATAGATTAGAGTCATTTTTCCATTTTAATTGAGCATGTATATGGAATTGGAGGGTAGTAGTTTGATGTTAGGTGGGTACTTGGAGAAGAGGCTAGCATACTTGAGCGATTACTAGTCTAAATAAAATCATAGAACATGTTGAATCAGATCATACATCAAAGTCACGTATGGATTTTCTTCGAGCTTTACCATAATCCTGTGAGATGTAACATAAAGTGCAAAATGTGTATCCGAGGTTTTACACAAAACCCATAAGCAGAAGCAATACATCACAACATCAAGAGTTTTGTACATCACGAGGCTTTAAAAAACTATATATTCTTTGCTAGAACAATGAAATCCATGTTCATATAAAGTTTATAGACAACTAGAAAGGAAAGGAGGAACATTATTGTAGAGAGTAAAGTAACAGGAAATAGTAATATCAATACAAATTCCTGGAGCTTTCAGGTTAGTCATTTCAGTATTGGATCAGGTCACTACTACATGATCCAAAAATTTATTGAAACTATAAACTTCTACTATAAGAGATAAAAAACTAGATCACAATTAATTCAGAATTGGCTTGAGTTTTTTTATTTTCAAGATCAGATGTATCTGCTGTCAAAAAAAATAATTAGTATAAATCTGAAATTAAAAGGTTAGAACACCAGGCCTTGAATTAGTCCCATTGAACCAGGTATTGACGAAAACACACACAATACGTCTTCATCTATTGAGCAAAGCGGGTTGAGCGTTAAAAGTCATGCTCATAATAACCGACTCATGAGAGTTTCTAGAGGTTAGACCAGCCCCCCCTAACCGCGGTCATCACGGTTCCTCTCACGTAGGTAAGTCCTCCTATGATACTACAGTTGGATATCATACACTCCTTAATACACGCGTTGGACTTATCAAGAGTAAAACTCAGCCTAACCAGCTGTATCATAAGAGCATCGTCATCATAGAGAAGAGGTAGTAGCAGATGGTACATAATGATATATAAATATATCTAGATCGATGCTCCACACGAGTGTCACTAGTCCAGCTTGTTTATACCACATTGAACCAACATTGGGACTACGTCTCCAAATAAGAGTTAGGTTGCCGCTGTCAATGATCTCATTTATGGGCGTAACCCCATCTCCCTCGATGAATCCAGAACCACACTCCTGGATAATCCCTTAGTCAAAGGGTCAACAAGATTCTTCTCAGACTTTACAAAGTCCAAAATCACAACTTTACCTAACAGGCATTATACAAATTTATATCTTATTTGAATATGTCTGTTAAGTTTTTTATTTATATGCACTTGCTTTAGAAGCTCTATAGTGGATCTAGAATCAGAGTGAATGGAAATAGGAGGAGAGGGTTTAGGGACCAAAGGAAATTCAAAGAGAAGATCTTTTAACCATTCTGTTTCTGTACAAGTGGTATCAAGAGCAATCAATTCAGACTCCATGGTGTTCTTGGCAATCACTGTTTGCTTATAGGATTTTCAGGATATAGTTGCACCACCAAAAGAAATACATATCCAGATGTTGACTTTACACTGTTAGAATCTGTGACCCAATTGGCGTCACTGTACCCTTCTATAGCATCAGGGTAACCAGTGTAAGTCAAGCAATAGACAACTGTGCCTTTCAGGTATTTGAATACTCTTTCTAAGGCAGACCGGTGGATTTGGTTAGGGTTGCTAGTATACCGACTCAGTCTCCCTACAACATAAGCTATATCGGGTCTGGTCCGGTTGGATATGTATAAGAGAGATCCAATAAGCTGAGAATACTTCAGCTGAGAGACTGGTTCACCTTTATTTTTCTTCAAGGATATTGAAGAATCATAAGGTGTGGAAATAGGTTTAGAGTTATGAAAGTTGAATTTAATCAGCATTTTCTCAATACTGTGAGAAAGACTCAAAGATATTTCTTTAGTGTCTCTAGTGATTTTCATTCCAAGTATCATATCAGCAAGACCTAAGTCTTTCATGTCAAAGTTCTTGGATAAACAATCCTTAAATCTTTAAGATTAATTCAAGAGTTGTTCCAAAGATGAGGATATCATCAACATAGAGATAAAGGATGACATAGTCATTGTTTATCACTTTAGTGTAAACACACTTGTCGTGTTCATTCACGGTGAAACCATATTGCGCAATGACTTTGTCAAATTTCTAGTACCATTATTTAGGAGTTTGCTTAAGACCATGCAAAGATTTAATAAGTTTACAGACTTTGTTTTCCTGACCATTGGCAATGAATCCTTCAGGTTGGTGCATATAGATTTTTTCATCTAAATCACCATTCAGGAAAGCAATCTTAACATCCATCTGATATATGATCAGCTTATGGATAGCAGCAAAAGCTAGTAATACTCGAATAGTGGAGATTCAGGCTACAGGAGAATATGTATCAAAATAATCGATGTTATTTTGCTTAGTATAGCCTTTAGCTACTAATCTAGCTTTAAATTTATCTATGGAACCCTCAGCTCTAAGTTTCTTCTTGAATATCCACTTACAACCAACAGGTTTACAGCCTGGAGGTAAGTCGGTGAGTATCCAAGTATGATTTTTCATGATAGATTTAATCTCATTTTCAATGGCTTCTTTCCAAAAAGGAGATTCAGGTGAATCCATTGCTTCTTGGAATGAGCTTGGATCACCTTCAACAAGAAAGGTAAAGAATCCATTGCTTCTTGGAATGAGCTTGGATCACCTTCAACAAGAAAGGTAAAGAAGTCTTCTCCAAAATCTTTTTGAATTTTCTTGGAATGAGCTTGGATCACCTTCAACAAGAAAGGTAAAGAAGTCTTCTCCAAAATCTTTTTGAATTTTACCTCTTTTACTCCTTCGATGTTCAATATCAAAAGGCTGGGAAGAACTGGAAGATGGTAAATCAGAAGGAAGAGATGAACTAGGATTTTTAGAGGTTTTGAATTTGAAAGGAAAGATGTTTTCAAAATAGACTGCATCTCTAGCTTTAATGATAGTATTGTTGGATATGTCACTGATTTCAGAGTTAATGACCAGAAATCTATTAACATTGTTATCTAGTGCATATCCAATAAAAACAGCATCTATAGTCAATTTTCCTCTTCTTAGATTTGAGAATAGCTACTTTAGCCAAGCAACCTTAAACCCGGAAGAAGTTTAACCTAGGAGATCTCCCCTTCCAATATTCATAAGGAGTTGTCTCAGAATGTTTATGGGAAATTCTATTGAGAATGAAGCAAGCAGAAAGAAGAGCTTCACCCCAGAGATTTTCAGGTGCTCCTAAACTGAGTAACATACAGTTTACCATGTCCGTTAGGGTTCTGTTCTTTCGTTCAGCTACCCAATTAGACTGTGGTGTACAGGGAGCAGTAACCTCATGAATAATACCATGATCTTGGTAATATTCAGTCATATCATTTGAGGTATACTCCCCCCAGCACGATCAGATCTTAGAATCTTGATCTTTCTGTCAAGTTGGTTCTCAGATTCAGCTTTATACACCTTAAACCTATCTAAGACTTCATCTTTAGTTTTGAGAAGATAGGTGTAATAATATCTAGAGTGATCGTGTATAAATGTCATAAAATATCTCCTACCCCCTCTGGTGAGAACTCGGTTTGAGTCACACACATCACTATGAATTAATTCGAGAGGTTCAGAGTCTCTAGTTATAAACTTGAAGGGTTTTTTAGTGTGTTTCCCTTAAACACATATCTCACACTTAGATGAGTGATCATGAGAGAATTTAGGAATAAGATTCAATTTGATCATTCTTTGCAAGGTTTGGAAATTGACATGTCCTAGTCGTCCATACCAGACATCACAAGACTCAACAATTTGTACAACAAAAGACTCAGAAACTTTATTGGAACTGAAATTGTTTACATTGAGTTTGAAAAGACCATTACAGATAAAACCTTTTCTAATGAATACATTATTTTTGGTAATCATAAATTTATTTGATTCATTGACAATCCTACAGCCATCTCTAAGGAGAATAGATTCATTGATCAAATTTCGACGGAGAGAAGGAACATGATGGATGCCTTGCAAATTTAGAGCTTTCCCAGAGGTCATGGTGAGCTCTATACATCCACTTCTAATTATTTGTTTGGTGGAGTCATCTGCTAAGCTTATGCTTCCTCCACATGATTCCTGATAAGTTGAAAACCAAGAACGATCATTGCAAACATGAATATTAGCTTCAGAATCCAAGTACTAGTCAGTGAAAGAAGTAAGGGAATTCACAAGATAGGATAAAGAGGCTAACATGAAGGAAGTTGGATTCTCTTCAATCATATTAATTTTGTTGGATCCCTTTCCTTTAGGAGCAGGTTTAGCCGGTTCCTTCTTCCAAAAAAAAAAACAGTTGGGAGCCAGGTGGTTGGTTCTACCACATACATAACAGAACTTTTCATCAGACTTAGGGCTGGAAGAGATGTGATTGAATTTGGAAGAAGATTTGTTAAAGGATTGATGATTTTTCTTGAATTTTTTTCCTTTCGGTTTGAAATTCCTAGATTTAGGCTTATCTTCTACCAAGTTCACTTTAGCTTTTGATTCAGACTTGGTTTTGGAATTTTACCTATGCTGGTCTTCAATACGAATAGCCTTGAGGACTTCAGTTAAGGTTAGATCTCCTTATTTGTGCCGGAGATCTCCAACAAATCTAGATCAGGATAGAGTGAGTTTATCAATCAGACAGGAAACTTTATAATCATCAGTAAAAGTGTTTCCTTTTGATTGGATGTGACGAAGGAAATCTTGGAATTCATGAATTTGTTCATTAATGAGTTTGATGTGAAACAATGTGAATGCAGGTGCAAGATCAGCGACAACATTGCTTCACCAAATCAGCGATCAATCTAGGCAGGAAGTTCAAGAATAAAATGAAGCGAACGATGGTTTTTAAGCAAAAGTTTCAATGTACTAAGTTTGAACCTTTGTAAAATTATTCCGATAATTAATATAATGATTTGTCCTTTTAATACAGTTCAATTTGTAATATTTAGATAAGCAGAAATACTCAGCAACAGAATCACTCACTCACTATTCAAACTGAATACAACATAATCGCAATTGATACTAAGATTGATAATAATACGCACGCAATAGCAATTCCGAAAATACTTGGGCGTAAGAAAATTAAACCTTCGTCAGATTGTACCGGTTCGACGGGAGGATCCTCTGGAGGTGGTTCAACGATGCCAAATATGAGGGGTGGGAGCTTTCCACCGAGGGCGATGTAATTCGGATGGAGCGGTGTATCTGGATGGAAACGCTGATGCCACGAGCTGATTCCCAAGCTACTCTCTACGCTGTCAACGATCTGTTGAGTCACACGCTCGACGTACTCGGGCACGCTCTCGAATGGCTGATAATCAAACCACGGGGAAAGTTGTAAATCTACGATGCCGGTCTCTGGATCTAGCACGAGCCCGTCTTCAGCATCGGGGTCAACCATACACTGACAAAGCACATAAAATCATATCCAATCTCGACAACAATAAGGAGAGGAGACAAATTTGTCTCTGTGGGAGTACTGTTCACAGAATGCAATGATAGGAGTAAGGAGTGGATTCTGGAATTAATCAAGTGGAAGGATAACAAGAGAGAGGGGAACAGATCTGTGGAGGAGAAAGGGGAAACCGGTGGTGGGGTTGTTGACGAGGAGATAAGGGCGGCCAGAACAGAGGTGGTGGCGTCGGAAGAGGGGCTGGTCGCGTGGTGGTGGAGTGCGGCTGGAGATTTTGAAGAGGAGGCGGTCGGGCTGGGTGCGGTTGCAGGGGAGGAGCGGCCGGAGATGGGA
>NC_033800.1:24030638-24043765 GCF_001876935.1 Asparagus officinalis
GCGGTAGAAGACCACGGGAGGGGGAGGCGGAGGTAGGGCGGTGCTGGGTGGTTGCCGGAGGTAGGGGGACTCGGGGACGGATGTTAGGCGGTGGAGGAGGTCAGAGGGTCGGCGGTTTTTGAAGAGAAACAGGGGTACGTGATTCTGTGATTTGAGTTGAGGGAGAGAGATGAACAATGCGATTTTTGAATTTTCGTTTGTTTTCTTTTGTGAGGAAGAAAATGACGGCTGCTAAAAAATCAATTAAGCTTAGGGTTTCACACCATGATTAAGCAAAATCAATTTCATTCATCAATGATCATCATTCTGATTACAGGGTCTTTAAATAAGCAATTACAGATTTAGAAAATAATCTAAATCCCTCAAATCTCTCCCTTAACCAATTGCAACCAATCAACTAATTAGCTACCAAATAAAATTCAAAATTCGAAATTTCGAAATTCAAAAATTTAAATTTCAAACTAATTTATTACAACTGAAATCAAAACCATAATGCTGCAACATGGCGCCTCCTTCGCTGATAAACTCGGCGAAAATCTCGTGTATGTGTCCGGATGTCCCCATCATTCTCCCCGGGTGGGAGAGAACTCGACCCTGTCGAGTGTAAATCAGAACGGCTGTCATACTGCTCAAGAAGATCTGGATCCAGCCTCTGTAAGTCATCCCTATCGAGCCAAGTGTCATCTGACTCAGGTCGTCCTTTCCAACGTACCAAATACCTACGGATACCACCATTGCTAGTAGAAACAATGTTATCATCAATAATAGTATTAATGTCATGTGCTGTATATGTGGGTGATATCTGGGGAAGTGGAGGTAAAGGGGAGCTCTCAGAAATAGGCTCAGGGGTAGCCTCATCAACCAGTGGGTTGTCAGGGTTAAAATGTGAGCTTTTGTACTCTACTAAATCCTCAATATTAAAAGTCGAACCAATATTAAAACCTTCGGGAAGGTCGAGAACATAAGCATTATCATTAATTTTCTTGAGAATTTTAAAAGGCCCTGCACTTCGCGCATGCAATTTTTTAACAGTTCCCGGAGGAAACCGTTCCGGACGTATCCGGACCATCACATAATCACCAACATTAAATTCTTTAAACTTCCTTCTTAGATCTGCTCGCATTTTATAGTTAGCATTGCTGTCATTGATCTTCTTACTGATGTCTTTATGCAAGTCATGAATGCGAGATGCAAATGTAGATGCTGACTCAGATACTCTATGATGTGCAGACACAGGGATAGGCTGTCTAGGTTTGTAACCATACACGACTTCAGCTGGACTGACACCTGTAGACCTATTAACAGAGTTATTATAAGCAAATTCAGCAGTAGGCAAATGTTGATCCCAACTCCTAAGATTCTCGCCAACTAGCGATCTTAATAGGTTACCTAAGCTCCGATTGACTATCTCAGTTTGACCGTCAGTCTGGGGATGAAAGGCCGTAGAGAATTGAAGTTTAGTTCCCATTTTGTGCCAAAGGGTTTTCCAGAAATAACTTGTAAATTTAACATCCCTATCTGACACGATTGTTTTCGGAAGCCCGTGCAGTTTAACAACTTCGTTGAAGTATAGCTTGGCCACATGAGAAGCGTCGGAAGTTTTGAAACATGGTATGAAGTGGGCCATTTTGGAGAAGCGGTCCACAACAACAAAGAATCGTGTTTTCTAATCGTTTTCGGGAGTCCTAACACGAAATCCATACTAACAGCCTGCCATGGACAACTTGGCACAGGGAGAGGAGTGTACAAACCAGTGTTCTGTTTACGTTGTTTTGCCAACTGGCAGATGTGACATCTACTCACTAGTCTAACAACGTCTCGTTTCATGCTTGGCCAATAGAAGCGACTTTCCACTGCCTCGACAGTCTTGTTATTTCCAAAATGTCCTGCAAGGCCTCCAGCGTGTAGTTCCCAAATTAAGAATTCTCTCAGGGAGGTGTCAGGAATACACAACTTGCGAAAATGGAAAAGATATCCATCCTTCAGGAGAAAGCCATTAATTTCACGGATCACTCCATCATTTAGCAAAGTATAAACTTCGCTAAAATCAGGGCACGATTCATATTGGTCTTTGACTTTCTCAAAACCGATTACTTCCGCACTCAAAGTGGAGAGGAGGTGCATGCGGCGGCTGAGTGCGTCGGCGGCCTTATTTTCTACTCCCGCTTTATGTTTGATCGTATAGGTATAATCCTGGAAGAACTCAACCCAACGACCATGCCTAGCGTTCAACTTCTTTTGGGAGTGAATATATCGAAGAGCTTTGTGGTCAGAATATATGACGAATTCTTGTGGTAGCAGATAGTGACGCCAGTGTCGAAGAGATTGTATTACGACATAGAACTCTTTATCATAGGTGGAATAACGTTGCTTAGTGTCATTAAGCTTCTCACTAAAGTAAGCAACGGGATGTCCTTCTTGAGATAGGACTCCACCTATTCCAATACCAGAGGCATCGCACGCAATTTTGAAGACTTTAGAAAAATCGGGCAGGCGTATAACAGGAGCCTGCGACATCCTTTGCTTGATCTCTTCAAATGCCTTGGTAGCAGCTTTTGACCACTCGAACTCACCTTTCTTCAAGCAATCGGTAATAGGGGCCATGATGGTACTGAAGCCCTTGATAAACCGACGATAAAAAGTAACGAGTCCGTGAAATCTTCGAACGTCTCTAATGTTCTTGGGTTCGGGCCATTCTTCGATAGCTCTGACTTTTTCAGGGTCAGCGGATACTCCTTCAGACGAGACCACGAATTCTAGAAAAATGACTTGCTGTGTAAGAAAAGTACATTTCTTAGGATTAGCATAAAGTTGCTCTTTTCTTAACACGGCACAGACTTAACGCAGATGGTTCACATGCTGCTCACGAGAGTTACTATAAATAAGGATATCGTCGAAGTACACAACCAAAAATTTTCCCGTGAAGGGGCGAAAAGTACTTGAGTCATCACTCTCATAAAAGTGCTCGGAGCATTAGTCAACCCAAAGGGCATGACCATCCATTCGTACAACCCATCTTTCGTCTTGAAAGCGGTCTTCCATTCGTCACCGGGACGGATGCGAATCTGATGGTAGCCACTCTTAAGATCGATCTTAGAAAAAATAGTGGCTCCTGACATTAGATCAAGCATGTCATCCAACCGGGGAATGGGGAAACGGTATTTCACCGTGATCTTGTTAATCGCACGGCTATCCACACACATACGTCATGTTCCGTCTTTCTTTGGCGTCAGTAATGCGGGAACCGCACAAGGGCTCATGCTTTCTTTCACAAAGCCCTTCTTCAATAGCTCATCAACTTGCCTTTTCAGCTCTGCATGCTCATTGGGGTTCATCTGATAGTGAGGTAAATTGGGAAGGGTTGCTCCCGGGACTAAATCAATTGCGTGTTGGATATCACGCATCGGGGGTAATTAGTCCGGGAGGTCTTCAGGGAAGACGTCAGAGAATTCTTCCAACACATTAGCGACTTCTGGGGAAACCACATTAGAAATATCTTTTGGGGCTTCTCTAGCGGCGAGTGCGAAAATAGGAGTTCCGTTGGCCAGTTCACGATCAATCTCTTTGGTTCCAATCAGGTTAACGCCTTGGGAAGACTTGTTTGGATCAGGGTTCTTATCATTTCCTTTTGGTTGAACCGGTAGGATCTTGACCTTCTTTCCGTCGTGCTCGAACAATAGCATATTGGATCGCCCGAAGATATGAACGTCGTTATCAAATAACCAGGGCCTTCCAAGAATAACCTGACCCACATCCATTTTTAGAACATCGCACCAAACTTTGTCCTTATAAATTACAAATTAAAGAGGGACTAGACATCTCTCTTGGACATTGAGTGCGATGTCGTTAATCCATGATACCTTGTATGGATTAGGATGGGGTACAACCTTAAGACCAAGCTTAGCGATCACAGCTGAGGATACCGCGTTAATGCAACTTCCACTGTCCACGATCACTTAAAAATTTTTATCACCAATCTTTGTGAACGTATGGAAAATGGAAGTACGCCTCCAATCATCAACAGCCTTGGGTTGAGAGATGGCGCATCTGACAACTGATATGATAGAAGTGTCAATTTGTCTAAGACAACCTAAGATAGCATCATCAGCATCATCCTCGAAATCATCGGTATCATCGTCAATTTGATGGACAAACTCATCATTATCAGGTTCAGGTTCATATTCGTGTTGACCATCGATGATAGTCACCTTGTGACGGGTCGGACAGTTCGCAGAAACATGCCCATACCCTTGGCATTTGTAGCACTTGACGTGAGCGCCAATCTTGGAGAAATCTCTCTCCGGTTCCTTGCCTTTGGAATCGACTTTAGACTGGGAAGAACTGGGGTTAGATCGACTCGGAGGATGACTAGAAGTAGTGGCACGGGAAGGTTGGGAAGAATGATTTTTAAAATCCTGACTCCTATAAGATTGATGGGATTTTGATTCATCTAGATCCTAAACTAACGCGTAAGCTTTTTCAAGGGTGTCTACTCCCCGAGCAAAGAGTTCGGTTTGCAGATCATTTCTCAATCCAGCTCTAAACTTCGACAAGACTTTCATTGGCGCCTCTTGTTCAATAGTGTTGCATCGAGTGAACAGTTCGTCAAATTATGTGACGTAGTCTTTCGCAGATTTGGTTCCTTAAGTGAGGCGATGCCACTTATCTAGCAACCGATGATAAAATGATGGCAGAAGGTATTTCTGTTTAAGTTCGTTGGTCATTTCTCGCCAAGTTGTAATCGGTAACTCACCTCTAATGTGCCTCAACGTTTCGAGGTTGGTCCAATATTGGCAGGCAGGTCCGGTAAGTTTCATTGCGACGAACTTGACCTTTCGGGGTTCTGTAAGGGCGTACCAATCAAAGTAACGATCCATGCTCTTCAGCCAGTCCAAGAAAGCTTGTGGGTCGAGCTTGCCGTCAAAAGTTAGGACGTTGACCTTAAAACTCCTCAAGTATTGCGCATCCGGATCAGGTACCGATTGATGTGGGGGCCGCGGAACGATGTTTCCATAGCCTTGACCTTGTAGCGGTGGGGCGCTATGTTGATAACCTTGATCTTGCGGCGGCGGGGTTGTAACACGTGTTTCCTCGATCCTAGTGATCCTTTCATTGGTAGCTCTACTCTCTTGGGCTAAGTTACCTACCGCTCCTGCTAGCTCAGCGATTTGCTTAAGAATTTCGGCGAACTCGGGATTTGCACTGCCTGACATGCTGGACTTACTAATTGGCTCACTGGACTCTCCTAATCGATAGTGTAGACCCGTGCGAGTGGGCATGCGCTAACAACTAGTTGATATGAATGAGTGCACAAAATTAAATGAGATGACTTTTTTTTTTTAATAAAGACTCAACAAATTTCCTAGCCTAGAACCAGGTGCTCTGATACCAAAAATGATGTGAAACAATGTGAATGCAGGTGCAAGATCAGCGACAACAATGCTTCACCAAATCAGCAATCAATCTAGGCAGGAAGTTCAAGAATAAAATGAAGCGAACGATGGTTTTTAAGCAAAAGTTTCAATGTACTAAGTTTGAACCTTTGTAAAATTATTCCGATAATTAATGTAATGATTTGTCCTTTTAATACAGTTCAATTTGTAATATTTAGATAAGCAGAAATACTCAGCAACAGAATCACTCGCTTACTATTCAAACTGAATACAGCATAATCGCAATTGATACTAAGATTGATAATAACACGCACGCAATAGCAATTCCGAAAATACTTGGGCGTAAGAAAATTAAACCTTCGTCAGATTGTACCGGTTCGACGGGAGGATCCTCTGGAGGTGGTTCAACGACGCCAAATATGAGGGGTGAGAGCTCTCCACCGAGGGCGACGTAATTCGGATGGAGCGGTGTATCTGGATGGAAACGCCGATGCCACGAGCTGATTCTCAGGCTACTCTCTACGCTGTCAACGATCTGATGAGTCACATGCTCGACGTACTCGGGCACGCTCTCGAATGACTGATAATCAAACCACGGGGAAAGTTGTAAATCTACGATGCCGGTCTCTGGATCTAGCACGAGCCCGTCTTCAGCATCGGGGTCAGCCATACACTGACAAAGCACATAAAATCAGATCCAATCTCGACAACAATAAGGAGAGGAGACAAATTTGTCTCTGTGGGAGTACTGTTCACAGAATGCAATGATAGGAGTAAGGAGTGGATTCTGGAATTAATCAAGTGGAAGGATAACAAGAGAGAGGGGAACGGATCTGTGGAGGAGAAAGGGGAAACCGGTGGTGGGGTTGTTGACGAGGAGATAGGGGCGGCCAGAACAGGGGTGGTGGCGTCGGAAGAGGGGCTGGTCGCGTGGTGGTGGAGTGGGCTGGAGATTTTTGAAGAGGAGGCGGTCGCGGCTGGGTGCGGTTGCCAGGGAGAGGAGCGGCCGGAGAATGGGAGTGGAGGGAACGTGGTAGAAGACCAGCGGGAGGCGGAGGTAGGGCGGTGCTGGGTGGTTGCCGGAGGTAGGGGGACTCGGGGACGGATGTTAGGCGGTGGAGGAGGTCAGAGGGTCGGCGGTTTTTGAAGAGAAACAGGGGTACGTGATGGGTTCTGTGATTTGAGTTGAGGGAGAGAGATGAACAGTGCGATTTTTGAATTTTCGTTTGTTTTCTTTTGTGAGGAAGAGAATGACGGCTGCTAAAAAATCAATTAAGCTTAGGGTTTCACACCATGATTAAGCAAAATCAATTTCATTCATCAATGATTATCATTCTGATTACAGGGTCTTTAAATAAGCAATTACAGATTTAGAAAATAATCTAAATCCCTCAAATCTCTCCCTTAACCAATTACAACCAATCAACTAATTAGCTACCAAATAAAATTCAAAATTCGAAATATCGAAATTCAAAAATTTAAATTTCAAACTAATTTATTACAACTGAAATCAAAACCATAATGCTGCAACATGGCGCCTCCTTCGCTGATAAACTCGGCGAAAATCTCGTGTATGTGTCCGGATGTCCCCATCAGAGTTTGTCATCAACCATCATGAACTTATTGAAGGAGGAGGTGAAATGCAGAATTACGGTATCATCATAGCCATATTCTGCTTCTAGAGCATTCCATAGGTCTTTAACACTTTTGAACTCATAATATATATCATAGAGGTTGTCCGAAAGTGCACTAAGAATCTTATGACAATAATGATAGTTGATTTCTTCTAGTTTCATAGAGCTAGAAAAGGAGCTAGCGCCAGAACCAGAAGTGAAAGGAACAGGTTGTTCATGATCATGAGTCAAAGATTGAGAACCGCTAGTTGAAAATTCGGGAATGTCTATAGCAGATAAGAGACCTAATGTGGTAAGCCAGTATCGCATCTGATTAGCCCACCGTTTATAATTAACACTGGTGATCTTTTCAGGTTTGACACTTTTGGAATTATCAGGGTTAGCCATAAGTCCAATTTGAGTTTACTAGTCTAGGTATTTAGTATATGAAAGAATAAATGTTTTGTCAATACCACTCAACTAGTAACTTAGAGGATTATGACTTAGGATATGAACTAGATTTGTAAACTAGCAAAAGATAATGATTGCAATAAATATATATTTTTTAAATATAATAAAACTAGTTTTTTGAGTTTTAAACAACAATAAATTAATTAACTAATTAATCTAATGAACAGTAAAGAATTTTTTTTAACAGAAACTAATAAATAACAAAGGAATATTTATAGTAACTATTTGAATGAATAATAAATAAACAGAAACAAAAGGATGTTTTTCGCATGAATAGTATCTAAAACTTTATAAAAAAAGAAACAAATTAAAGCAATTAATTAATATATATATACAAAAGAAGCAATTAGAAATAATAAATTAACAACAATTAATTAGCAGGGAAATAAAAAGAACAGTAGAAAATTCGGGTGAATAGTAAACCCGATGAAAAATATTTTTTTAAATAACACAGAAATAATAGAGAAATATGTACTAATTAAAAGCAATTAATTTCAGATTTCAATTAACAACAATAAAATAGATCCATCTTCTAGAATAGTGATATCACGACTGCACCCGGTCAAGGCCTAGTCCATTATGTCCCTCTGGTGACGATAAACTCACTAAGAAAATGTTCAAAGCCGAAAGCCACCTCTCCCGAATTCACGATACGAAAGGTTGCCCAACCTATATCCTTTTTATGATTTATTAACTTATATTTATTGATTTTGAGTTTTCATTCAATATTACCTTTTAGGGGGGACTGTTGGATATTTTGTTCATGAAAAAGATAATTTTGCCTTTGTGAATAGTCCTACATCGAAAAATGGAAAGAAGTCCAAGAGGTTTATTTGGTTCACATCATATTAGGCTTTGAGTAAGTGTTTTGGGTCTTGTACTGTTTGGGCTATTGCTATCACACGCTTGCGCGCACGCACGCCACGCCTCGCCGCACACGCACACATTTTTGTTTCTCAAATCTTTTATTTTTACCGTTTCTTCCGCGTGACCCGTTCGTAACGGATGTGGAGTTGGCGCGGGAAGTTACGCGGATCCTACGTAACAGATGAGGAATCGGAGCAACGGCTATTCGCCTCTAGCCCCTATATAAAATCCAGCGTTCTCCTACTCGGAATACGCAGAGAAGAAATGATTCCTTCTTCTTCCTCAAAGCTTCTTTTACAAAGTTTTTTCTGTTACTGTGTTCATTAATTTTTCGGGCAACCATATTCATCTGAGCAGAAGCTCTGCTACTCACGTCCGAGTACAAAGACCGGCCATTTTCCGGTGGCTTTTACCGCTAGGAGGAGGATCGGAAAACGACCGGCCTTTGTACTCGGGCGTGAGTAGTGGAGCTTCTGCTCAGACGAAGATGGTTTCCCGAAAAATAGATGAACACGGTAACAGAAAAAACTTTGAGGAAGAAGGAGGAATCGTTTCTTCTCTGTGTCTTCCGAGGAGGAGAACGCTGGCTGGAGCAAATAGCCGTTGCTCCGGTTCCGCATCCGTTACGCAGGATCCGCGTAACTCCCCGCGCCAACTCCGCATCCTTTACGAACGGGTCACGCGGAAGAAACGGTAAAAATAAAAGATCTGAGAAACAAAAATGTGTGCGGTGCAACGTGGCGCGCGCGCGGCGAGGCAAGTCGTGGCGTGCGTGCGCGTGTGATAGCAATAGCCCAAACAGTACAAGGCCCAAAACACTTACTCAAAGCCCAGTATGATGTGAACCAATATAAACCTCTTCGACTTCTTTCCATTTTCCGTTGTGGGACTATTCGTAAAGGCAAAATTGCCTTTTTCATGAACAAAATATCCAACAGTATCCAAATTAAAGTCTGTATTTTGCCTCAAGCCTGTAGTGGAGTTATCCATTCTATTGGTTCCTATCATGTCCAACTGCGCAGAACAGGTTCACATATGAACATGTAAAACTGAGGAAATAGATCATATTCCATTAGGACCACCATCAACCAATAGTTCAGAGATTGAATGAATATATGCTCCAAACTACACATGCTCCAGATAATACGCTGTAATTTACTTTCTGTTCATGAGTAAGCTATAGTGATTTAAGCCGAAAGCAAACAAAAAAGTATCATTTGCTACCAATAACTGTTTGCAAAAAGCTCCAATATCTTCCTTATCTCCTAAAGTGGAAAGGACAGTGTACTCACGAAGATGCACACCAATTTCAAGATTTTTTTATCGAAATTTGTAGGGCAGAGCTCTCACTTGCTTGGAAGGGCCTTCTGGTCTTGCCATCATTACAGCAATGAACCTTCCATCAACAAACTGAAAGGAAAGTTCTAATAAGAAAGATGGGTTTAAATATGACAAATTGTCAAAAAATATACAGGTTCCAAAGTTATTTGAAAAGCAATGTAACAATAGACTAATACCTTTCCATCCATCTCCTTTACCGACGACAGTGCATCTTCTTCATGAGCAAACCATATATACGCCAATCCCAAAGATTCCTTAGAGCCCTTGCTTGTAATTACCTTAACTACAAATAATTATGAGACGAAATTAGTACGTAAACATACATATGGATTGGCATAGTTGCAGCCTTGCAGGGTACTCTACAGTGAATAATTAAGAAACCAAAATTTGCTTAGTGCACATAATGATGTGATGTACTAAGAGATCACTACTTCTATATTAAATCTTGCTCCTTTGACCTGGAGGTTTCTATATGTTATTCAACATTGACTGAAAAAAAACACAACTTCAGAAACAAAGCAGCAGAAGCACTGGACAATAATTTCACAAAACACAACTTCAGAAACAAGCAGCAGAAGAACTAAACAATAATTTCACCTTTTCTGATATCTCCAAAAGTGGAAAAGATCTTCACCAAAACTCCCTCAGAGGTTGAGCGTGATAGTCCTGTAAATTTGATTTATACGTTAGATGTATATAACTATTGTAACATGATAACATTAATGATGCAAATTATGATTAGAATAATCTGTTAGAGCCTCCTCTTCTCTTCTTCTTTAACCTTCTTTTTTTCCCCCTTCTTTCTTTCCTTTTTTTTGGGCAAATGTTTGTCAAGTAGCAAGCCGGCCTCTATGCAATGCAGGCCCAAATGCAGTCCTGGGTTTGAGCTTTTCCCATGCATAAATTGGTATGTTTTGTAGCGCCAAAGGTGACTTCCACTGCACCAAAGCTCAGGAGCTGTGGTGAGTATTGAGGGTTATAATTTTATGGGCTAGAACCTAGTCTCATACAACAATATCTTGTTTTATATCCACGTTAAATGAGTGGCTGGTGGGATTTAATCCTTGATTTCTCTATATCATGGTAAAGTTCCCTGGCACTGCAGAAGTTGTGGTGAGAGTTGAAATGTTATACCCTAAAATGTCCCCACAGTATGAGGACCCTCTCGATGGTTTACAACCTGGACTCATGCAGCATATCTTTTCTCTTAAAATCTGTTTTAAATTTCACAACCGGTGGAACTGAACCTGAGTTGCTATGATACCATGACAAAGGTCACTTCTAATGCATCAAAACTCCGGAGTTGTGGTGAGGGTTGAGGGTTATAATTTTATACTCCTACATTTAGACTTGAGACATTGCCTCTAGCTGCATAACCATAAGCAATGTTGAGATCTTCACAGAACTCTCTGGTCAGTGGTGCTGGTGAATGTCTCAAGAAGCTTATTTGGCGGAACATCTTTATGGTAGTACGCAAACAGAAGATCAAGCAAAGGATGCGGCAACTTTTTACCTGTGTTTACAAGACTACCAAAAAAATGATAATGAAATGAAAAAGAAAAAAAATCCTAGATCCACATCCTGCCTTCTGATACAATTTATATAGGACCCATGAGAACTCACTCCTTAAAGCTAGCTGTTTGAGGGACCCCAAATAGCTGATGCGGGACTAGATGAACCCTGACATCTGTTTGTTTTCTTTTTTTGGAAAATAATCAGTACGCACAGTAAGCAAAACAAAGAGCATTAACGTATTGCCTAACATCTCCTAGTGTTGGAGTTATCGCCACGAAACAGAAATGGGAAAAGAGCTATCTTTTGCTGGCAAAAACAGCAATGTTCAAATTTTATACTTTTAAATCACATTCAATAGTATCACATTCAGTAGTTTTTTCTTACTTTCTCGGGACTCGTACGCCATTACGAAATTCCTAAATCAATCTGAAACAGTTTTAGTTCAATAGAACGTCCCAGAAAAAAACGCACTGAAAGTGTTTGAACTAATGCCCCAACGAAAAGTTAGAATTTACAGGCACATGACGTACCCTTGATGAAAATTCTCGATGAAGCATAAGAGTTTTGGCTTTCGCCATTACAGGAGGAGGAGGGATTAGAGCTAGGGGAGCTTCTTATAGGTTGGAGAATGGAGATGCTAGGGTTTCTACAATTAGCGACCCATTTGAATGAAATAGAAGGTCGATGAGCTACAGAGAAGAGATTACTAGGGTTTGGTTTTGGTCTTGAAATTGGGACTGAAGAGGAGGAGGAGGAGAGAATCAATATGCCGATACGCTCTCGTCATTAAATTATGGGTCATTAACTATTAGCCCCTCACATCGTCAACAATTCCATATTAGTCCCTCATATTTTTGAAATCACGCACTAAGTTCCTCAAAAATCTTAAAGGGTCTCCCAATTTGGTCCCTTTACGACCGAAATACCATTATCCTTTCTTCTTCAACATCTTGTCGCTGGTCTCCTCCTCCTCGTACTCGATATTGATCGAATCGACACCGATTCCATGCCATCCCTCCCTGACCTCTTTTGATAAACTCTTTCTCTAGACATTTAGCTTGTGCCCCAACACACTTTAATAAATGGCTCGACCTTAGCATAATTATCAGTGGTCTCGTGTTCCTATAGCTCCTCTTTTAATTGAACAGATCCCTAACACCATTAGGTACCACAGAGCCAGAAGCGTTTTCCTCCTAAAGCTCGAGAAAAAAGTGGAGAAGGTATTGGAGAGAGGAGGTAGAGGCTGACGATGAAAGGGAATGTCAAAGGCAGGGTGAGTAGGGGCTGGAGAAAGAGTTGAGTGTAGAGATTTAAGGGATTCATGTTGGAGAAGAAAAGAATGGGAGAATATTTTTGTCACGGGGGATCAAATTGCAAGACCCATTAGGATTTGAGGACCTATGGATAATTTCAAGGATTTGAGGAACTAATATGAAATTATTAAAGACGTAAGGGAATAGTATGTAAATAACCCTTGAATTATTAGACTTCAAATTGTCACATAATTAAGCACGTGTCCATATGAAACGCCAAGCATGTTTGCTATATCCACTCCCAAACAGTAACTTTGAGAGTTGGATTGCCGAAAATATCCTTTTAGACTTGGTCTGGTTTGGTTTGGGAGAAGGGTAATTTAGTCTTCATACACCCCTAAAGTTACTTATCGGGAGTGTGAATAGTTGGATCCAACGGCCAGTTGGAGCGTTTTCCGCACTCTCTACCTCCTCTACCGAAAACTTGAAAAGCTGGGGGAAAAGGAGAAAGAAAAAAAATCAAGAGAAAAGAAAAATGAAGATCGAGAGATTTTCTGATGAAGAAATGGATCCTCCTTCATCTCCGACGGAACGATCGACTCCGTCGTGGCTGTCGAGAATCGTGGTCAGGGCTCGCCCTCTGATGCTCACCGCCTCATTACCGTTATCGTCGT
>NC_033800.1:24043775-24111647 GCF_001876935.1 Asparagus officinalis
AAGAATCAGATTCAGGGTAGAATCTTCTAGTACGGCCCTAAACCCGGCCGCTCAGGTATCCACCAAATGAGCTTCATTTGTAAATCTCGTCAAAATGCGATCTTGTGTTTGATATGCTAACCAGCATGCTTGTTCCCTGTGTTTCTAATTATTATAATTGTAAATGAAACAAAATCCTTACTTTCTGATTCAAATGGAACTTAAATGCTGAGGAAACGAAAGAGAAATTGAATTCGTGGATGAAAAGACAGGGTTTTGGATGAAGTGCGTATACCGATTTATTCTTCTTCATGGATTTCCTACACTGTGTTGCATGGACGTATCCATCATTAAGGTGCAGTTTGCTTGTAAGCAACTGTTGGGAGCGAGGGAACGCCCACACCGCTGCGGAAGCTAAATCAATTCCGAGATAAAACAACTCTAGCTTAAGTTTACACCAAACTCAAACCAACCAATACAAGCAATAACGAATGCATAGATAAAACAATAAATAAATAAAATAAAATAACAGATTTACGTAATTCGGCAAACTTGCATTCGTCCACGGGAGCCACAGAAATAATTTCTTATTTAACCACAAGAAATTACAAATCTTACAAAAGAGAAGATCTCAAACTTGAGATCTCTCAATTAAAAATCGATTACTATAGAACTGCTACAGTACCACGTATGATTTATTCAACTGAATAAATCACCACTCAATCTCTTCTCAAATCACCGCTCACTGTAGCGAATTTTTCTTGACCTAAAAAAACACTTCTCAAAACACCCTGAGAATGGCAAACCGTCGCTACAGGAACTTCTCCTCTTAAATCGCAGGCTCAAAGAAATCGTGAATAGGGTTTCCCTTTTATAAGAAAACCCTAGGGCAAACTCCAGCTGGAGCCAGCTGGTTCCCATCCACGCGCAGGCGACAAAACAAGCGAGCTTCCTAGCTCGCATCTCGCCCACAGGTGAGCTCCGTGCCCGAGCTCCCTCGCCTCGCCTCCTAGCTCGCACCTCGTCTGCAGGCGAGACCCTCCTGCTCCGTAGGCGAGCTTCATCGCCTCTCCACGCTGGCGAATTAGGCGAGCTCCGCACCCGAGCTCCCTCGTCTCAACGCACAGACGAACTCCCTCGCCTATCCAGCTCATGCCCAAGCTCCTCTCCTCCACGCCCTCGCCTACAGGCGAGCTCGATCTCGTGTGCGTTTTCTTCAATTTTTATTCTTCACCTCGTACATTATTTGATAAACCTCAAATCTTGTACGAACACTAGAAGAACACCGTAAACGCTAGCTTGGCCAAACCAGACCAAAACTAGCTACACCATTATACTATGGTTGCCTACGTAAGCTCCGAACGGGATCAAGCTAATCGTAGTTCTGCACATTGCCCTCTTGGGCAGATCAACACGGACTGATATTAAGCAAGTCAAAGTAATGCTAAAACTTGCTACTTGTCACCATATTGGTCAATATGTCTGATGGGTTCTCAATTGTGTGCACCTTCATGAGAGAAATATCACCTTCCTCTATGACATCCCGCACAAAATGATACCTAACGTCGATATGCTTGGTACGAGCATGATGAACTTGATTCTTAGCCAAATGAATTGCACTCTGATTATCGCACCACAAGTTTACATAATCCCGCTCAATCCCTAAATCATTTAGCAGACCCCACAACCACAGTGCTTCCTTCACTCTCTCTGCCATGGCCATGTACTCAGTCGCTGTAGTAGAAAGTGTCATTACATCATGTAACATCGATCGCCAACTAACTGGAACACCATGTATACTGAATACATAACCAGTAGTAGATCGTCGTCTGTCTAGATTGCCCGCATAATCTGAATCCATAAACCCATTAATCTGATATGTATCTCCACCAAAACACAGACTCATTTTAGCGGTACCATTCAAGTACCTCAAGACCCATTTCACCACTTCCCAATGTGCATTTTCCGGATTCGCCATGAACCTACTGACAACATTAACCTCAGGACCTATTTCACAACTTTCCAATGTGCCTTTCCCGGATTTGCCATGAACCTACTGATAATACTGACCGCCTGTGAAATATCTGGACGTATACACACCATTGCGTATATTAAATTGCCAACTGCACTAGCATAAGGTACACGCCCCATGTGTGCCTCCTCTTTCGCGGTAGTGGAAGATTGTTTACCTGAGAGTCTGAAGTGTAGAACTAATGGAATCACCACCGACTTAGCACTTTGCATCTCAAACCTTACGATAACCCGCCCAATGTATCCTTTCTGACTCAAGAACAATCTCTGATTTGCCCGCTCTCTTCTAATCTCTATTCCTAGTATTTTCTTAGCAGCGCTCATGTCCTTCATCTCGAACTCTTTAACAAGTTGAGATTTTAGCCTATCTATCTCCACATTGCTTCTCGAAGTAATAAGCATGTCATCCACATACAAAAGAATATAGATATAATCACCTCCACGAAGCTTCCGAATATAGACACAGTAGTCATAATCGCTTCTGGAGAACCCATGCTTTAGCATAAAGGAGTCAAATCACTTGTACCACTGTCGAGAAAATTGTTTCAATTCATAAAGTGATTTCCATAAGCGACATACCTGATGCTCCTTATCCTTAACCTTGTAACCCTACAGTTGATGCATATAGATTTCCTCATCCAAGTCTTCGTGCAAGAAGATCGTTTTGATATCGAGTTGTTCCAGCTCAAGATCATCATGAGCAACAATACTCAATAGCACCCGAATAGAAGTGTGTTTCACCACCGGAAAAAAGATCTCATTGTAATCCAAACCCTTTCTTTGTGCAAACCCCTTAGCCACTAGTCTAGTCTTGTACCTTATACCGTCGAGTTCGAAAGGATCCTCCTTTCTCTTATACATTCACTTACAACCAATAGCTTTCTTCCCTACGGGTAATAGGACCACCTCCCATGTTTGGTTCTTCCGGAGAGATTTCATCTCTTCCTCCATCCTAGTCAACCAACTCTCACTATCCCTGTCCTAAATAGCTTCTTTCAAGGTGACCGGCTCATCATCCTCCACCGAGAGTGCGTACTCAATCAAATTTACCTGTTCATAGTGTTTCAGAGGTTGATCTGACCCCAGCTTCTGAACCTACTTGTATGTTCGTCTTGGCCTAATGGAAGCTAAACTATCTTCAGGTTGTTATTGTTATAATACTTGTACATTTTCTTGCTGAACCTCCTCCTGTTCAAGCTCATCATCTTCATGATCCTCCTCTTGAACATGACTAGAACATGGTTGGTCTTTAGGTTCTATTTCAATCACCTGAGACTTTAAAGTCCCAACACCACCGTTCTTGGATGTCCTGACAATCATGGATTTCTTATCAAATGTAACATTTCTACTGGTCACGAACTTAGAATCTTCTGTTCACCAAAGACGATAGCCTTTTACGCCATTTGCATACCCCAAGAATATTGCCTTCTTGGCCCTCGCGTTAAGCTTTTCCTCGTTGACGTGATAATAGGCGGTACATACGAAAATCCTAATCCTATCATAATCTGTATGCTCTCCTGACAATACCTGATAGGGTACATCACCATCCAATGTCGAACGTAGAGAACAGTTCACTATGTAACAAGCTGTAGCAACCACTTCTGCCCACCATTCTTTGCTCAAACCAGTATATGATTGCATACTCATTGCTTTCTCCCGTAATGTATGGTTCGGTCTCTCTGCAACTCTATTCTGGTGTAGTATGGACCTGACTGTCTAGTGTCGAGCAATACCCTCCTGATCACAAAACTCCTAGAAAACACCCTCTGTATATTTTGTACTATTATCAGATCTCAGTGTCTTTAATTTCTTGCATGTCTTATTATAAACCATTACTTTTCACTTCTTGAATGTCTCGAATACTTCATTCTTATGCTTAAAAAAATAAATCCAAGCATACCTAGAATAATCGTCTATGAACGAGATAAAATACCTGGAACCACCCTTTGAAGTTATCTGAGCCGGACCCCAAACATCTGTATGCACATAGTCTAATATATCTCTGCTCTTGTGCTTGCTTCTCAGAAAATAAACTTTGTGCGCCTTTCCGTACACACAATCCTCGTAAAAATCCATGCAAGGTTTCTTTATGTTCTTCAGAAAACCTTCCTTACCAAACAGATCTAGACCCTTCTCTGACATGTGCGTAAGCCGTCTATGTCATAACCGAGTGTGTTCATATGGATCTCCATCATTTCCATCAGTTCCAACCGTTGCACTTCTGTCACTGTTGTACCCGAGAGAGTATATAGATTACCGTGACGAATACCCTTCATCACTACAAAGGAACCCTGAACAACTTTCTTTACTATGTTCTCTGTAACAATCCTGCAACCACCAGAGTCAAATGCACCAACTGAGATAAGATTCTTCCGCAAGTCGAGAACGTGCCTCATATCTGTTAGGGTTCTGATCACTCCATCATGCATTTTAATTTTTAAATCATCAAGTCCTACCGTTTTACAAGCATGGTTATTTCCCATCAATACGGTTCCGCCATCAATGCTTCTATAGAATACACTTATCAGAGATATCTTCACCACCCGTAATAACATAGCATTATTTATCGCTCCCTTCCTCCGAGACGTAACTCGCCTCTTCCTTACATTCTCTCCTCTTGGTTTTATTGTTTTTTTTTCACCTACTCTCTTGTTAAGACAATTAATCTTAAAATGTCCAAGCTCACCGCATTTGAAACACGACCATCTCGCAAGAGGACTTGATTTCGATCTAGACTTTCCTCCATTGCTTTTTCCTCGCTCATTACCCCTTCCTCTTACAAACAATCATTGTGTTTGTTCCTTATTACCACTAGTAGCCATGTTACTAGTTGTAATTTTTCGAAGATCATCCGTCAGAAGCATCATTCTAGTCTCATCCATCTTGAAATTATCACCTACAAACATCAATATTTGTATCAGGTTCTCATAAAACTTCGGTAAAGAAAGAAGTAGTAAAAGTGCTTGATCATCATCTTCTACTATCACATCAATGTCATTCAAATCCGATATGATTCTATCAAACTTGTTGATGTATTCTCGGATTGACGAACTTCCCTCCTCCTTGTAAGTATACAATTTAGATTTTAAGTAGATCCGATTTGTTGGACTCTTCGTCATGAAGATACTCTCTAACTTTGGTCACACGTCCGCAACCGTTTCCTCTCCATCCACCAAGAAAGCAACATCCCTCTCAAGGCATAGGATAATCGACGCTCGTGTTTCAAGATCTAATTCTTTCCAATCCTCATCTGACATATCTTTGCGTTTTTTTTCTCTTCTCGCTAAAGCCATGTGCAATTTTTGCAAAATTAGCGAATTTTTCATCTGCATCCTCCAATAGAAAAAAGCATTCTTTCCATTGAATTTTTTGATCTCATACTTTCTCACTTTAACTGTTTTACTTGTAGATATCATTCTCTATTTGTATTAATAAATCCGCTTCTCTCAAGAATTTTAACAATAATCAAGCACCACCTCAGATCAGAAGTTCTACCACCACCAATCTGATTAAAGGGCTCTGATACCAATTGTTAGGAGCGAGGGAATACCCACATCGCTATGGAAGCTAAATTAATTCCCAGAGAAAACAACTCTAGCTTAAGTTTACGCCAAACTCAAACCAACCAATACAAGCAATAACGAATACACAGATAAAACAATAAGTAAATAAGACGAAACAACAGATTTACGTAGTTCGGCAAACTTACCTACGTCCACGGGAGTCACACAAATAATTTCTTATTTATTCACAAAAAATTACAAAGCTTGCAAAAGAGAAGATCTCAAACTTGAGATCTCTCAATTGAAAATCGATTACTGTAGAATTGCTACAGTACCACGTGTGATTTATTCAACTGAATAAATCACCACTCAATCTCTTCTCAAATCACCGCTCACTGTAGCGAATTTTTCTTGACAAAAAAATCACTTCTCAAAACACCCTAAGAATGGCAACCGCCGCTATAAGAACTTCTCTTCTTAAATTGCAAGAGCGCTCAAAGAAATCGTGAATAGGGTTTCCCTTTTATAGGGAAACCCTAGGGCAAACTCCAGCTGGAGCCAGCTGGTTCCCATCCACGCGCAGGCGACAAAACAGGCGAGCCTCCTCGCTCGCATCTCGCCCATAGGCGAGCTCCGCACCCGAGCTCCCTCGCCTCGCCTCCTAGCCCGCACCTCGCCTGCAGGCAAGATCCTCTGGCTCCGTAGGTGAGCTTCATCACCTCTCCACGCTAGCGAATTAGGCGAGCTCCACACCCGAGCTCCCTCTCCTTAGCGCACAGACGAACTCCCTCGCCTGTCCAGCCCGCGTCCAAGCTCCGCCCAAGCTCCTCGTCTCTACGCCCTCGCCTGTAGGCGAGCTCGATCTCATGTGCGTTTTCTTCAGTAACTATGATTATATATGAAGAACATTGCATAATAAGTTTTCTCAAGCATTGCAAATAATACAACTGTCTAGTCAGTGGTGGAGCCACAAATTCATAATAGAGGTGTCATGGTATATATAGAAAGACGATACTACTAAGTTTTCTCTCACATTCAATACAATAAGGAATCCTAATAAGAACTAAAAGATATTTAACTAAATGCAATTACAATATACCCTACGAGTCTTCATATTTTGAAGCCATTGCATAATAGCCACATTCGCAATATCACTAAATACATCTTTTCCAATGTAACCTTATGTATCTCTTTTTATTTTTTATCTTTTTTCCAAAATTGATGTTAGCTCTTTGATATGTGATGAATTGGGCCATTTTCAGTTAATGGGTTTTAAGGTTATTTTTTTCAGGTTTGACCCATTAGATGTTATATATATGTACGTATGTGTGTATGTGTGTATCTGTATGTGTGTGTGTGAGTATGTATATATATACACACACACAGGCACACGCGTGCACGCATACACACACATACATATATATGTGTGCGAGAGAGCGCTCGCGCGTGTGTATGTACATATGTATGTATGTACGTATCTGAGGAGTGTCCAAAGAGTGTTGGTGTCCAGTACAGGTATGATACATGGCAGAAGTGTCCAAGGAGTGTTGGTGTTCGGTTCGTGCCGGGAATGGGTACAACTTTATGATAGAAGTACCAAACATAGCATGTTAACCAAACTGCCTCTTGGACATATATTGTGGAAGAAATATAATATAGAATTTGCCTTCTGTGGTCGTGTTTTTTGTGCAATGTAGTTCTTATATCTTCTCGTATGATTGCAAGTGTGCATCTATACAACTCAAGTGGTACTTTTTATTTTTGTGCTCGATTGATCTTTCTTGCCGAAGCTTGAATAGTCTTAGGACTTTGTGTCAATCTCTGTCTAATTAATGCTAAAATCAACCTTCTAAATTCTAATTTATTATTCTATTAATGGAGCTAGAACCACAGCCCACACAAGGGCAAAGTTCAGCATGACATTAAACGTCATATTAGGCCATTCCTTTTGGGTTGGCACTAAAAGGGTATTAATCTGGAGTGGTAAGATCTATTTTGTTTTTTGTACGCGTGCCCCTTTTTTGCTTGTTTACTGTTGTGCCTTTATTTGAATTTTCTATTTGCTTAGTTTCTAATACTATTCACTCCTGATACTGTTGTTACTGTGCTCAAAGAAAGAATCTGTTTCTGCAGGTTGCATTCAAAACTGGTGACTTCAATCAGCAAGTATTTTTTGCTGCCGGGTTGAAGGAAGGATTCTTGGCTACTGAGTATGTTGAAGTTCTCTAAGTTATGGATACCTCTATTTTTCGTTAGATAACTGTTTCCATGCATCCTTTTATCCTTGATAATTAAGGATGTGTATGCACTCTGAAAAAGTTAGTTAGCATTTGTAGTTTATCTCTTTAAATTCATAGGTTCCAATACCCAGTATCTGAAACGAAGTATGCAACTTCTTTATGGTTTTCTTTTCTTTACGTGTCAAGAGTAACTTCTATCCCACTTTTAGTTGTCAGATGCATGAATTTTTCACTTTCGGACCTATTATGGGCCATCTCTCGATTAAACATTTCTATCATGGTTCTTTTCTTTCTGTAAATTTGTACTAATAAACCAACAGTGTCTCGTGTGTTTTTATTTTTTTACTCGAGTTTTTTTTTCTTTCTTGCCAGCAATATCTCATGTATTTTATTTTCTTACTTGATTTGCAGGTATTTGGGACCTCTATCAGTGGCACTGGAGAAAGAAAATTGGTCTCTGGTTCAGCCTTTGTTGTCCTCTTCATACACTGGATATGGCACCTCCAGCTTGGAGCAAGTACTCTCTTGAAACTTTCAGTAGATTCTACTAAAATCATTTTTCAAACCTGTCATTGCCGCATTTGCTCGAATATTTCTAGTGTTTGATTTTAACATAAACATTATTTCATGCAAATTCATGATCTATTCATGTCCTTCTCTTGCTACAATTTTTGCTGATTTCCTCTTTTTTTCTTTAAAACATCCAAGATTTTAAGGTTTCTTTTTTTTTTAATTTATATCCAAAGTGCCTCATTCTCATTTCACCATGTGTCTTCTCCACAGATATATTGTTTTTTTTTTATAAACCTTCAGTTTTCATTTGCGTCCCATTATCACTTCTTATCTTGTGTTTTATGAAGGATTCATCAGAACTTGAAGAACTTATCGATTATTTAGTAACAACGGAAAAATCAGAAGGTGTTGTACTGCTTGGACACAGTACTGGTTGCCGGGTGTGTAATAAATTATGGATACATGGAACAATTAGCATAACCATTTTAAGCATCCTAACTTTCGTTATTGCTTGGTAGAATATAGTTCATTATATGGGCACAGAGGTTGCACGCTCTAGAGCAGTTTGGGGAGTGATTTTGCAGGTATTTCTTTAGGGCCCATTTTGATAGCCATAAATTTCATGAATGTCCTAATAATTTGGAGAAAATCTCTTTGCCAAGTAAAATTGCAGGTTTTACAAAATCAAATTTTATCAAAATACCTCGATATTTAACTTTCTAATTAGGAAAGAAACTTCTTGTTTATGTGTCTGAACTCTCGAAATCATAAATTTCTTTGGCAAGTAAAATTGCAGGATTTACAAAGTCAAATCTTATCAAAATATCACGATGATATTAAGCCTTCTAATCAGGACAGAAACCTCTCTTTTATGTCAGAACACTAGAAATCGTGCAATCAAAGTTTATGATTTTGAGAACATGCTTCCAGACAGATTCTAGTGTGCCTTTCTTCCCCTAGTGCGCCTGCTATATTTTAAGCTCTTGCTTATATTTGACAATGACTAATAACTTATGTTACCGGTTTCATGAGTTATTTATCAATGAAGGTTTTGTTACACATTACTGCATTTCATGCTTATTTTTTAATACAAATTACTAGATCAGTACTATGTTTTTTTCGGAGGGTAGGATACACGTACATTTTATGTGCTGGATAACCCCATACATTATTTGGATTCAAAATGTTTTGCAATAAATCCTGCATACACACAATAACCATATACCATGTTAAAGTAAGAGAGAGAGAATCTTGGGTAAATTTCTCTTGAGTTGAATATTGAGTGTGCACATATATTTATACAAGAATGATACTTGGAAGACTACGTTTAAGACCAAGCAGGGCTTGTTCGAGTGGTTGGTGATGCCGTTTGGATTGTGCAACGCTCCGGCTACCTTTATGAGACTTATGAACGATTTGTTGCAACTATTTATAGAGGATTTTGTGATAGTTTACCTCGATGATATCTTGGTGTACAGCAGGACATAGGAGGAACATCTTGTTCATGTCGAGAAGGTGTATGAAGTGCTGCAGAACGGACAGCTGAAGCTTAACTGGAAGAAGTGCGAATTTGGGAAGGACGAGTTGGTGTATCTCGGGTTCATCGTGGGGAAAGGCCAGCGGAGGATAGATCCAAGCAAGATGGCGGTGATCACGAAGTGGCCGACACCTAGGACAGTGACGGAGGTGAGAAGCTTCATGGGGCTTGCCAGTATTTACGCAAGTTCATTCAACATTTTTCGACTTATGCGGCACCATTGCATGGCCTTACGAAGGCTAAGATTCAGTTCGAGTGGGGAAATACGCATAAGGATGCTTTTCAGTTGCTAAAGAGAAAGATCTCGGAGGCACCGATGTTGGCATTACCGAATCTACAGCGGACCTTTGAGGTAGAGATTGACGTATCTAGTTATGCTATGGGCACGATATTGATACAGGATGAGAAGCCGGTGGAATACCATTCTGAGATGTTTACGGGTGATATTCAGAACTACCCAACCTATGACAAGGAGTTTTATGCCCTTTATCAGGCAATTAAGCATTAGCGGGTATACTTGTTGGGTAAAGAGGTGGTTGTGCATTTAGACCACAAACCATTAGAGTTCTTACATGCCCAGACGAAGCTACAGCAGACACGACACATGAAGTGGATGTCCTATTTGATGGCGTTCAATATCATCATTAGGTACAAGAAGGGAACGACGAACAAGTTAGCCGATATGTTATCTCGCCCACCCGTGAGAGCTCTCTTGGTGGCGACGCGCATTCAGCCATTGGTTCCTTTGGAGTATGTACAGATGTACACATCCAGCCATGATTTCAGCAGCGTATTCGAGCATGCGAAGGCTAGTCGAAAGGGGGAGTATGAGATTGGTGTAGATGGTTTGTTGTATCGTGGGATATCACTATGTATTCCGGAGGATGGTGACAGGCTGTAGTGGATTAGAGAAGCACATACCTCGTGTGTGCAAGGATATTTTAGGATTCACAAGACGCTTCTCAATCGACGATGACATGTGTTTTGGCCAAAAATGCTAGATGATGTTACCAAGTATGTTAGAGGGTGTAAGTTATGTTGCATTTCAAAGCCTTCTAACAAGAAGAGATGATTGTACCTACCATTACCGGTACTTTCTAGGCCGTGGGAGAGCATCTCTAAGGATTTTCTAGGAGGGTTGCCGACAACCAAGCGCGGGTGTGACTATTTGTATGTTGTGGTGGACCGATTCAGCAAGATGGTGATCTTGACTCCATGTAAGAAGACCATGACTGGAGCGGGTGCAGCGCAATTATTCTTTGAGTATGTGTGGAAGCACTTTGGGTTGCCGAGTTCGATTATTTCGGATCGGGATAGCCGGTTTCTCGGGCATTTTTAGGATTCTTTGTGGAGTTTGATGGACACGAGACTGAAGAAGAGCATGCCCTTTCATCCACAAACAGACGGGAAAACGGAGGTGGTCAACCAAACTATGGTGCACATGTTAAGGGGGTATAATTCTAAGGATCCCAAGACTTGGGATGAGAGCTTACCAAACTTACAGTTTGCTTTCAATCGGGCAATTCATGGATCTTCGGGAAAGTCATCATTTGAAACGTGTTATGGATTCTCACCGCCGAGTCCATTTGATCTCGTGTTTTCCAGTGAAGCTACGGCCGACGACAAGGAAGGGAGTGAGAGACAACGTGCTCAATGATTTCTGGAGAAGATTGCACATATTCATGCTACGGTTGAAGCTTAATTGAAGAAATCACAAGCCAAGTATAAGGCGAAGCATGATCAGCATCGGGTTCCTTATAACTTTGGCATATGTGACATGGTATGGCTGAAATTGAGTAAGGAGAGGCTAAAGGGAGAAGAGAAGAAATTGAAACCTATACGTTATGGTCCGTTTCGGATTCTTGATCAGATTGGTGACAACGCTTTCAGGCTGGATTTGCCACCAATGTCGAGTATTTGAAGTTGTTTGAGCCTACATTGCTGGATGATGAAGGTGACTACAAGGTGATCTTGCCGCATGTTGAAGACTTGTGGTTTGATAGAGAAGAGCCGTTGAAAGAAGATTGCATTTTGGAGCGGAAGACGACCACAACAAGGCGGGGGACGAAGGAGTCGTTTCTCATTGACGTCAAGGTCTGGTTCCTAGTAAGGCTAAGTGGTTCAACAGGGAAGGAGGAGCTCGCGAGTTTCCTCAGCTGAAGTTCTAACTTGAACGAGACTTCAAGTTCCTAAAGGAGGGCCCATGATACGGGTGTATCTTCTCTTCGGAACTTAGCGATCCTCATGGGAGCTTAAGGATAGATGATTCTCATGATAGCTTGAGAATAGAGGTGTAAACAGCATAGTAGAACGCAGGTTGAAGCGTGGAACGGGACGGCGAATCGGAGAATCGAAGCATCTAGTTTTCAGCTCGTGATTCGACTCATAACAGTCATGAGGCGACTCATCAGGTTGAGTCGACTCATGCCTGTCATAAATCGACTAATGAAACTCAGTCGTTTTGTCAAAAGTCTCTAACCAGTCGACTCATCACTGTATGAGTCGACCCATGTGTCATGAGTCGACTCACGAAGCCCAGCAGATGTTGACATAGTTTCTAATCAGTCGACTCATGATTGTCATGAGTCGACCATATGACATGAGTCAACTCATACATGCACGTGAGTCGACTCATCGATGGTTTTCTGGTTCGTTTGGGTTTCTGTTTGCACGAATTCCTGTGGGGTTTGAGCTTGGTTATTTATTACTTTGTCATCCACGTTGTTCCACATATAAAAGAGATTGTTTTAGGGTTTTACAACAATCAGGAGAGATTAGATTGTATTTGAAGAATTGAGAGAGATTGTTCTTCAATTCTAGTGAGATTGTGAGAGATTGTACGTTATTTTATTCTCATATTCTAGAGAATGTATTTTCCTTCGCTACCACTGAATTGTTCTTGTGTTCTTGTTATTTTCTTCTCAACCCACCTTTGATAATTCCACAATCAAAGGTGCTTGTACGGCGACTCGTATCACTTGCCTACGTCCACCGGAAGGGGGGAGGGGGGAGGAGGGATTCTACTATGATGAGAACAACGACGACTTGTACAATCCACAAGCTCGTCCTAAAGATAAAGCTATGATTTTTACCCAAAAGAATTGACCTCTCTCTTATAAAATCTCTCAAAGCTTTATCTTTTTCTCTCATTAAGATCTCATATCTAGATCTCTTTTAGCCGCCCTCAAAACCCTCGTTTTTTTTCTTTTTATGCAGCCGAAGAGCCCTCTGCCTCTGGGATTTTTTTTTTCACCTGCACCAAAAAAATCTAGCCGACATGTTCATATTTATAGTTGAGAACATGTGGGTGGGCCTTCTCTTCGTGGGCCTGCTTTTAGGTTCGTTCACAAGTGCCTTTTTTTGTTTTGAAATTAATCAAATATAGAAGCCTTTCAAAGAGCATATGTGGCTGCAGAGTATTTAATTCGGAATCCCTGCTTTTGGACGCTGATATGCAAATTTAACTTCTTCACTTTGCACCTCGTACTTAAAGATATTTCAAAGATGATTCGGTTTCGTAAATGTAACTTGATACTCCAGCTAATATTTTTATGACATTATATTTAAGATTTTGCTAATGTGTGTCCATGGCACCCGTTAGACAAACCGATTTATATATATATCCCAACATTCCTTATCATTGGTTATTTTTCCAAAAAAAAAGTCAAGCAATGAGCTAGGTTACCCTCTTTAGATTAAAATAAAAACAAAGCACTAGACATGACATCTAATTCATAAGAATTAAATCTAGAACTATTAAAACAACAAAGAAAAAATGAAATACACCAAAGAAATAAAATTACGACACTTGCGTCTTTCAAGGGTTGAAAGTCAAGCACTAAACAAGTCACTTACAAAGAATCCAGAGATAGATCATAAATAAGTAATCTCTCATTTGTGCAATACATATCTACCCAAAATAACGCCATATTGATTATCAGCACTAGAAATAGCATCAAACTCAATGTGTAAAGATGAATATGCCTCACGTTCAACCATCAATCGTGTGAATGCATGTCCCCCCCAAAAAAATTATAATCGGTTTTTACCTCTTGATTTAATTAAGGTGTTACATATATTACAAATGACTGCAAAATTTAAAAAGAAGTGCCAGTTTAATCAGTAATTTGTTCTTTTTTCTTAAAATAAAATTATTTGAATCTCTAAAAATAAACAGTTATGCAATTACTTATTCAGAATTATCATAAAACATATTTAAAAAGGGTAAATTGCACAAAAACCCCTCAGGATTTTGCAAACTTTTGTGGTAAATTGCGGGTAACTTTCAAAATCACTCTCAACCCCTACTATGTTGGAATTGCAGAAGATCCCTAACAAGTTTCTCTATTTTCCAGACAACCCCGTAAATTAGAGCCAAAAGGCAACATGAAAATATGTTTTAAAGGAAAGTTTCAGAAAAAACAAAAAAAAATATTAGGGTTCGAGACCCTAACTTGAATATGAGCAAGAGGAGAACGAATGATAAAATGACAATTGTACATTTGAATGTGCTGTTGAAAATATGAAAACTTTCATTCTTTATTGAACGAGGATAAGTGTAAACTCATTAATTGATATAAAACTTTGACTCGTTCAGATCTCGAAGAATCTTTATTATTTTACTTCTATCAAATAGTAAAAAGAAGCAAAAGTCAATTGCCTTTTTTTTTCTTTTTTGATTTGAATTAATTAAATAGAAGCCTTTCAAAGAGCACGTGTGGCTGCAAAGTATTTAATTCGGAATCCCTGCTTTTGGATACTAATTTGCAAATTTAACTTCTTCACTTTACACCTTGTACTTAAAGATATTTCATAGATGAATCGGTTTCGTAAGCCTATGTAACTTGATAGTCCAGCTAATATTTTCATGATATTGTATTTAGAATTTTTCTAATAAGTGTCCATGGCACCTATTAGAAAACCCGATTTATTTATAACCCAGTATTTCTTATCATGGACTCCTTTCCAAAAAAAAGTAAGGAAAGAGCTAGGTTACGCTCCTTAGATTAAAATAAAAACAAAGCACAGAACATGACATCTAATTCATACAAATCAAGTCTAGAGCTATAAAAACAATAATGAAAAATGAAGAACACCAAAGCAATAAAATTATGACACTTGAGTCTTCCAAAGCTTGAAAGTGTCAAGCACTCAATAAGTCACTTACGGAGAATCCAGAGATGGATCATAGATAAACAATCTCTTTAATCCTCTATTGTCACGAAAATAATACACCCAGAAACAATATGCAACCCATGTTTA
Source organism: Asparagus officinalis (assembly GCF_001876935.1). Taxonomy (NCBI): domain Eukaryota; kingdom Viridiplantae; phylum Streptophyta; class Magnoliopsida; order Asparagales; family Asparagaceae; genus Asparagus; species Asparagus officinalis. The sequence continues at coordinate 24,058,841 of NC_033800.1, forward strand.
CTCAAAAAACACCTCGTTGATGAACTTCGTCAGAAAGAGCCTCAAACGCAATGAGTAAAGATGGATATGACTCACGTCCAACTATCAATTGTGCGAATGCATGTGAAAAAATTTACCTCTTGATAGCTAAGGTGTTACATGTATTAGAAATGACTGCAAATTTAAAAAGATGTACTATTTTAATCAGTAATTTGTTCTTTGTTTTGTCTTAAAATGAAATTCTTTGAATCTCTCATAATAACCAGTTATGCAATTAGTTATTCAGGATTATCATAAACATATTTAAAAAGGGTAGAATTACACAAAAAAGCCATCAGGACATTTTAATGTTCTGCGGTAAATCCCTGATAACTTTCAAAACGTTCTAAACCCCTAATATTTTGTAATTGCAGAAAATCCCTAACGAGTTCTATATTTTCTAGACAACCCCATAAATTAGAGCCAAAAAGCAACATAAAAAGATATTTTGAAGAAAAATTTTAGGAAAAAAAATTATTAGGGTTCGGGACCCTAATCTGGATATGAGCAAGAGGAGAACGAACGATAGAATATGAGAAATTTATATTTTTATGGCTGAAAATATAAAAAAAATATCATAAATAAGAGTTTTAATAATTTAAGGAATATTTTAATATTTTTAGGCCACGTGAATTGCATGTGTCTCGTCAAATATAATAGTGTTAACTTTTCAGAATTTTCTGCAAAACTTGCTGCGATTTAAGAGCGATTTTGAAAGTCGATGGCAGTTTGGTGCAAAATGCTGAAAGTTGTTGAAGGTTTTACGTAATCTACCCTTAAAAAGTACTTTCAGAACTACAAAACAATCATGTGGAAGAAACTACCGGACCTACATGAATATTGCAACTATAACGAGTAATGTTTATCGATGGCGAAAGCCAAACACCGTCCTTTGGTTTTATTAATCTCGGATGGATTGAAGCGATAACATTGTAAAAGGTCTCTCTCAATCACCAGCTGGCACCCTCCCCTTTTGTTTCATCCCACTTTGTTTCGTTCTTATCTAAGTCTTTGCAATTTTCTTTTTAGATAGAACGGAAACTAAACAACAATGGAAACAATAATACAAAACTACTCAACGCCAACTGAATCGCCACAAAGAAGGCTAGTTACAGAGGTAGAGAGCATGATCAAGAATCTGAATTGACCGACCAGGTAACTCCAATATTTACATAGTCCAGGGGGTAAAGTGCAAAGATACCGAGGAGAAAGACGAATATATTATCCGAGCTTTTGTCCCGTTAGCGCTTGCTCCAAAGCGCCCGTTACGTGGATCTTCGATCCCGTACGGCAACAACCTCTCTTCTCTCTCAAAAAAAAAAAGAAAAATAAAGAAAAATAAGAACTTATACATAAAAAAAGACCAAAGCGGAGGAGCAAGAAACTAAATTTAAATCAAAGATCCATCTTTTTCCTACAATTTCGAAAAAAGATGCAGGCTTTGAGCGCCCTGACTCTAGCTCGGGTGCTGACGGCGGCGAGAGGCGGCGACGTCGTCGCCGGCGAGGACATCTCGTTGGGATCCATGTGGTGGTGTATTTACGCAGGGACCTCCTGCTTCTTGGTTCTGTTCGCCGGTATAATGTCGGGACTAACCCTAGGCTTGATGTCGCTGGGCCTCGTCGAGCTCGAGATCCTCCAGCGAAGTGGGACCCCAACCGAGAAGAAGCAGGCCGGTGAGAATTCAACTCTCTAGTCTCTTAATTTTTGAAGTTTAGCGATAGTGGATTCTTTGGAGTTTGATTGATTGCTTTTTGGTTTCTTGGGATGTTGTAGTAGTAATAATTCAGATGAAACTTAGAATTTGGTTGTAGTTTGCGTTAACGTTGAAGTTGATGAGTCAAAACCTGGACTCGCGCAACAATATATGTATATATATATATTAAAATTTATAGTCTTGACATTCTGACCAAGAGTTCTGTCTTTTGGGTTCAGAGTGTGCATAGAGGATCCTCATGATGCACATGACTAACGGCATGTTAACTTAATATCTCATTTCATATTTCAAGCTTTTCCAGAACAATTTGAATAAACTGACTTGATTTTTATTGTTGTTGTTAATATTGCACGGATTCTTGGAATAACCATGAATTAAGGGTTTAAATGCTCAGTTGAATATGGGCATCAATAAGCAGCAATCAGAAATTATTTCGTTGACACACCGGTTCAGGTCCTACCTGTTGTATATCAAAATTTTAGTATGTAAAAGGTTAGATTCTTATGCTGTTTCTTTTGTTCCCGATTCTTCGCCTTTTTGACCCTATATCTTCATCTCATAAGATTCCGCGTCAAATCCTTAATCACGTAAAAATATTCTTGTATGTGTCGGTGCAAATGGACAAATACGGGGTCCTCTACCGTGTTGTTGCAGCACATATATCTTTAACTGATGCTACACTACAATCTCAACCTATCAGCTAAGAACTATGGACAAACAAGGGATACATGTACTAGGAGCATCTAACACAGGTGTGGTATGTGTGTCGTAAAAGTTATTTAAATTTGTGAACACATATACAAACAGCTATGTGGCTAGAGAGGTAAGAAAATCCTTAAAAATTATTGTATTGATATGCTTTGGATGTAAGCGTAATGAAATTGTGATTTGCTGGTAGTCAGCTTTGTGACAAATTATATGAATTCAATACATTTGCAAATCAAATAAATTGTGAACTCATCGTTCATATAATTGGTTTTAACTTTGTCGGGTACATCTTTGATATTTCTTAGATACATTTAGGATGTATTGCATCTATTAGGATACATTACCAAGAGTATCAACACGTAGCAAGCAAGTAGCAGGGTGTCCAAGTATCTGCTGTGTATCCATGTGGTATCTCCTCTTTGAAGTGTTGACGCTACCTAGATACTTAGAGTTAACCCAATGTGTAAACTGCTGTTTGGTTACTTGTGCTCCCCTAATTTTGTTTCTTCTTTTTCCCCCTCTTTTACAGCTCACATCCTTCCTGTAGTTCAAAAGCAACACCAACTTCTGGTGACTTTATTGTTGTGTAATGCTGTTGCCATGGAGGTAACCATTTAGTTCTACTTCCACTTGCAATTCTTTGTACAGGTGAATGAACATTCTTCTACACATGAAACCGCATAATTTTTTATGCACAGTTGGATTCTAATCACATGTCAGAGTGCATGCCGCAATCCACCTTGTAATTCTCTTGCTTATTAAAATAGGATCAAATTCCTTTAGATGATAATGGAAAGTTATGTCCAGAAAGAGGCTGCCAAGGCTCTTAACTGAGGCTCTAAACACCTCATACCAGCATGTCACTTGCTCTTCCAAGGTTGTAATTCTCTTGCTGTTCCTAGAGTTATAATCTTTGTAGTTGTGGTATCCCATTTGTGTAGTAGAGCAGTATTTAATAGTAATGATTGAAGCAATTTAAATAATAACAAACGGAGAACCATGTGACAGGAAAGAACTTAAAGAAGGAAGAAATTAATAAGGCTAAACAAAAGTAAGAATATAAACATGTGTTCAGGATGTGGTCTGTAACAAGAACAATAACACGTGAGTGCAAAACCTCACCCTTCAGATATAACTAAGAAAATTTACTTCATGGTAACCATCCTTTTAGCATGATTCCTGTGTGTGCATGAAACATATGGTAAGTTATTTAAAATTTTGGAACTGTTTTATTGATAGTCTCAGGCTATTATATTTTTGTATCAAGCAATTTATATTTTGTGGCAAAAAGAAAACCTGTCCTTTTGTATGGCGTGCTGCATTACTAAGCTTTCTCCATCAAAATTGGATCAAGTGTGAACTGGAAGGCAAGGTCTGTATCGAAATGTGAAACAAATACTATGACCTGATAACTTGACAAAGAGGTCCTCTAATTAGGTGACACATTATTGGTCAAAGGAACAATTGATAATAGAGTTAGAAGAGTTTGCTATAAAATATATATCCTAAAAGGTCAATTTTGTGGTCGAGCTCATTAAGCCAAGAAGCTAGCTTCCAAATTTCTTCTAGATATAAAAGAGTCTAAAAGAAGAGGCAAGATGTTTAGCTTCCCTTGGTTCAATCTACTATATGTTGGTAGATTTTTTTTCTTCTCTTTAACTCTACAAAATTGCAAACTAACCGTACACTGGACTAATTATTTTATCGATGCAGGCTCTTCCTATATTCCTTGACAAGATATTTCATCCTATTGTTGCTGTTATTTTATCTGTAACATTTGTTCTGGCTTTTGGGGAGGTATGCTGTTCTCATTTTACCATCTTCAATTTGAAGCTTATGAAATTGTTTAGCCATAATAAAATTATACTAACATAATTTACCTATCCAGGTTATTCCACAGGCTATATGTACTAGATATGGACTGGCTGTGGGTGCTAATTTTGTTTGGCTTGTTCGTATTTTGATGGTTGTTTGCTATCCAATAGCCTATCCTATTGGGAAGGTATGAAAATATTAAACTATCACACTCTCTTACCTTTATCTCATATTAAGGACCTGTGGTTGATGTTAACCTTGTTCAATTGCCTCTATAGCCACTAGTCTTTCTTGGTACTTGGCAACCACCAACTAGTAGTTAATTGCATTACAGTCTGATTGCACAGTTTAAGATTAAGTCACTTGTTCTTATAATCGACCTCGATATACTGCATAAGCGTGCTAATTAACTAAGAACCCCGGAATACTGATCCGAGTCAAGATAATAAAAGATGCAATATATCATTCTAGTTATACTTCTTATTTTTGCATGGTTTTCAATGTATACATATATAAAACATGCATACTTGTCAGAAAAAACATGTGCAAGACTTTCCAAGTACATTATGACCTTAAATAGCAATAGAACCACACTATTTCATCATGCATTTCGAAAAAAGATAAGTAGCTTTATCCTTAAATGCAATTGAAATCTCTTTGATCCTTTCTTGCCATCGTGTATGTTTGGGCTGTTTCAAGTTCATGTGGGTCTGTTGCAAATTTTTTCTCATCCTTTTCCCCATGATTTATCTTCTAATTCGAGGTAGTGTGGCGATATTTTTTTTGTTTGCTTCTTTCCTTTTTCTGCTTACTGTTGATTTCTGGCAAATTTAATGTTTTTCTATCAAATATTAAAAAATTGTGGCGTTCTGGCACCTTAGAGTTTTCTTTTAGCCAACTCTACTGTTTTTTCTTGACACATCAGATTTGACAAATTCTTGATGGATATAATGCCTTTGGTGCAAATGGGGTAGTTTCTTTTAATATTTATTTATTTTCCCCTTTTATTTTTATCATCAATTGACTTAGAAAGAAACACAAAATCTATGATACGTGAATTCTGATCGCCTTCCAGTAGCTGTGTGCATTACCTTATACTACTTTGTAGATGATGGGACATTGGTGATTCATTATCCTACTTTTATACTACTATATAACATGGAAGCAACATTTTCTTATGCGTCTCTGTTTGTGATTTGACCTTAACTTACCATTTAGTGTTCCATATCAAGAATTTGTAACTGGAAAACATGATTACAACTTAGACTTATTATTCATATTTGTTGGCACGTCATATTTTCTAGTTCTAATGGTTGGCTAGCTCTGCAGAAAGTTTGATATTTCTGCTTTTATTTTGCTTTCGATAAAGGCAGTAGCTGAAATAATCTGTAACCTTCTTTTCCTTCCTCCAGCTTCTAGATTTTGCTCTGGGACACAATGAATCTGCACTTTTTAGACGTGCCCAATTAAAAGCTTTGGTGTCTATCCATGGCAAAGAGGTATAAACATTGTGATAGTATCCTTTATTCCATGATTGAGTGATGTGATATTTCGCTCGGAACATATTATTAACCACATTACAGATTCTTTACGATAATTTTTGAATTATTCCATTATTGTTTTGACCATGAAATTTCATTGCTTTTGACATGTTAGGCTGGTAAGGGTGGGGAACTCACCCATGATGAGACAACAATAATAAGTGGCGCACTAGATTTGACAGAAAAGGTATGCTTATGGATGAACTCATAAGAGGTTAATGGTTCTCTTCCTTGGTCCTGATTTTTTAATGTCAGAAACTGATACATAGCAAATTAGATATGGGTCATGGAATGCAATAATTGATCCTTATTTCCTGTGGTAGAAATACATATTCTGTGTCCATTTGCAGCTCCCTCCTTAAGGTAGCGAGGGTGCATCTATGAGAACCATTCATGAGATCTCATTGGTTTCAGTAATCAGTATAGAACATATTCTTGGTTTGTCACGCCCCGAGCCACCGAACCTGTTGGGGTGGTGTAAGCCGTGGGACCCATTGAGTGTAACACGTTGTTTGATTCAATCCACTGTCAAAATTGACTAACCAATGTTGCACTTGAATCCCTTGACTTTACTGTATAAATTCCTCTATTATTTTAAGTAGCCGATGTAAGACTATGATGGGCATTACATGGCTAGACTTTCAAATGTCAAACAATTGCTTGTAAGCAAGTTCTGTAGTATTGAAAAGCAATCAAGCTATTCAATGAGGATTTCTATAACCCCAACAATCACAATGAGGATTTCTTTGTCCTATCTAATAAGCAACCTCTACGTCATGAATCAGAGTGTGCTTGTTTGATACTCTCTTGTACATAGCTCTGTGTTTTGCCTCTTAAAACTGAAATATAAGGAGTCACTACAACAAAAGTTGTATGTGTTCACAATTATTTTAAGTCACATATAAAAGTGTCATTTTATTTGCAAAGGATTAAACAGTAATGACACAAATAAAAAGTGTGGCAAATCACAACACATATTAGTGTCATTAGATATACAATCAAGTATAATTGAAAAAGGCTAATAGTCCAACATGGAGTGTGAGAGGATCTATTGATGGGCCAAAATTATAAATATTAGATTTTAATTATGATGATGATTAAACATTTATGATAACGTATAAGCTAAAAAAAGTCCATAGTTAAGTGTGCTTTGATGAGAGTAATCCTAGGATGGGTGACCTTTTAGGAAGTTATAGTGTTGAATGGTGATACTCTTTATATTTTTATGGTCTAGACACATGACACAACTATGTGTCACCACTCTTGACACATGTATGTGTCATGAGTTTTGTGACACAACTATGTGTCACTACTCTCAATATATGTATGTGTCGTGAGTTTTACGACACATTCTCACATGTGTAGAAAGACGCTCTCCACACGTGCTCTAGCCATAATTTTGGTATGTGTCATGCTCTATTTGTGCGAGACAAAAATGTGTCGTGTAGAGACAAAATATATCATAATTTTAAACTTTTGTTGTAGAGTGAGTGTCTGAAAATATATTCTATTGGTAAGTTTTTGGGAATTCCATAGTTCTTCAGTTCAAATTGCCAGCATCCAGGAGTACTGGAATTTGATCATCATTAATAATGTTAGGATGTATTGGTCATAGATTTTTAAGTTTTTATATGCTCGGTCTTGGGTCATATTCAAATTTTCTGATAGTAGTTAGGCCTAAATTGAATTGTATGGTGACTCAATGCTTGCTTCTTCTCCCAAAAAAAATGCAGCTTATATTTGTTATGTTGTTAAGCTATACATTTATAATCCTAAATCTGCTGCTATGTTCCACAGACTGCTGAGGAAGCCATGACACCTATTGAATCCACATTCTCTTTAGATGTCAATTCAAAACTGGACTGGTGAGTTTCAAAGTTGAATAAGATTGCAGTCCATCTAGTTTCTCGTTCTTTTGGAGTTATACCCACCTTGCATTCAGTTTCTTGTGATTGACTTCTTTTATTGACTGATCGTTTGCTCAAGTTGATACATACCAAAACTTGTTCTACACATTATCGGTGATATGTCCGTCAATTTAGATCAGCTTTAGTATTCTTCTCATGGGGGTTTTCGTATTCATTTATTTTATAATCTACGAGAAAGAATATAAATAACTTTGTTGCCTTTTAGGGAAGCAATTGGCAAAATTCTTGCTCGGGGCCACAGCCGAGTTCCTGTTTATTCAGGAAATCCCAGAAACATTATTGGCCTTCTGCTGGTATATATAAGATATCTACTATTATACTGGAGTAAAATTGGAAACTGATATTATACTGATCTTTGCTTTGTGACATTGCTGGTTGGAACCAGGTAAAAAGTCTTCTCACTGTTCGTGCTGAGACTGAGACACCTGTCAGTGCTGTTTCCATCAGAAGAATTCCAAGGTTTCCCCCTCTTCACTAATTTATTTCATTTCATACCTAGGATCTATGCGTTCAGATCTTGAAATTTTAACAGGGTTCCAGCAGATATGCCTTTGTACGATATACTCAACGAATTTCAAAAAGGGAGCAGTCATATGGCTGCTGTAGTAAAGGCTAAAAATGCAGGGGAAAACATCCCACCTGTGAATAGGGGAAAATTTGAAGGCAACAAGGAAGATAATGGGGACTCCACATTGACAACAAATTTGCTCTGTACAGAACAAAAAATATCAGACAGCGTAACTGTTGACATTGAGAACCAGAAAATTCAGGTTAAGGGATATAAGCCAGCCTCTTTGCTGCGGACATCCCATGTAGTTGGCCATGTATCAGAGGATATTGAAGATGGTCAGGTCATTGGTATTATCACACTTGAAGATGTATTTGAAGAACTCCTTCAAGTAAGTACCTTGTGCTCCACGCGGTGCTTCCAGTATCATTCTGTCTATTATCTATTCTTAAGTTTTGTTATGCTTTCTGTCGACTATTGGTTAGTCTTACTTTTTAGATTCCAGACGAGATGTTTGAAGGGAAATATTAAGTAGACATGGTGTTGCAGATCTTTGTGAATTGTGAAAAATAAGACGTAGAAATACTGATGGAGCAATTGTACTTAATATTTATCAATTCAACTAAATGATAATGGTTTATTTATTTATTTATTTATTTATTTGGTTTCTTTCGCCAGTGAGCACTCGTAATGTACTGAATGACTTATGAACCACTCCTGTCCTTATCATATGGGTATTTTGCATTATGCGATCACAGAATTTAATTAATATTAATTACTTATGTAAAAAATTCAGAAGACTGCTTAAAAAGGCCACTTTCATACTACTACCTTATCCTCCTCCAATCTTAATATAGTAGAATCTACATTGTCAATGCATGTATGGTGTCGTATGGCTCCTGTACTAAGGTTAAAGAATTTCTGAAACATGGAATGCTAAAAATGCCTGTGTCTATTTACAGGAAGAAATAGTGGACGAGACTGATGAATACGTTGATGTCCACAGAAGGTTTTGTCACTGAACTAAAAGTTTATTTATTATTCTAGTGTCTGTTTCTAGCTTCCCAACTAACTAGCTTTTGTTCAGGATACGTGTCGTTGCTGCAGCTGCTGCATCTTCGGTTGCACGCGCCCCATCTCTTAGGCGATTGACTGGTTCAAAATCCATCGTAAGAGACTGTCATCTTTCTCAGAGCATTCATTGGCATTTTATATGCATGCATATACATTTATACATACATACAATGGAAAAGAAAGAGAGATGATGTGACAGCTTATTTTGCCATAAGTAAGCTATCAAGAGAAAGACTAGTTGTGAGGTCGACCTGCTAGTCGCATTTGAGATACTAGGTTTGAGCTGCTAGTTCATTTTCAAAATGAGCTACCAAGATAAAATGATAGTACGCATCCTCAATTGTTGTTTTCTGTGGTTTAAGCTTCTCTTTCTCTTTTTACCAGGGAAGTCAAGATAAGCAAGGTGCACAACCTGCCGGGGTACTGAAGAAAGCTACTGAAGGTGATCTATATACACCACGACATCGTGGAAATCTCACAGAACCTCTACTAGGAAACAAGAAATAAAGGGCAAGCGGAAGCGGCAGTTAAAATCAACACAACTAGTCTCTGAGTCACCATTTATATATTATTTTTTTGTAATTATAGTGAGAAATTGGACATTCCCAAGAGAGAGAGAGAGAGAGAGAGAGAGAGAGAGAGATTGGAATTTATAAGATTGCAGGGGTGCGTATTTGAGATTGGAATTTATAAGATGAATATGTGAAGGAACATTGCTATTGGCGAAACTATCCGCTCGAGAAGATGTGCTACAAAAGATACAAACAAAAGTACAATTAGATGTAAGGGTTTGTATTCTCCGCATAAATACTTTTTAAAGAGTATTGTTATTTTCTAAACAAATAAGCAGTCATACAGCATGTCTTTTGTATTTACACCGTTTAAAACTTAAGGCTTTGTTTGGAATGATGTTGTGTTTTTCTCTTAAAATGTTTTAAAAACACTATGTTAAGTATTTTGGGTCAAACTAGTTTGACCCATTACAACATTAGTATTAAACATATTATTAATATATTATACATTAATTATAATAAAATATATTATAAATAAAATAATATAATATTTTGTTTACATTATTATAGTATTATAAGTATTAAATATAATGCAAAAGAATATTGTGTAATATATTATAATATTATATTGTACTTTAATGAGTTATATTATATTATAATTATTATTATATTATAATTATTACATATTATTTTCAAATAATTATATATTTAATTATTTTGGTATATCAATTTGTTATTGCTTAATTATATTATAAGTAAATGTTATTTATTATTATATAAGATTATTACTATTATTAATGTAATATAGTAGATACTATTATTCATATAATATAATATCATTAAAATGTTATATTATGTTATTACTAGTATGTTATTAATATATATATAATATTTTAATATTATATAATATATTATAGTTTTTAATATGTTAGATTTTATTAATAGTACTTTAATAATATATTAATAATTTATGATATAAATAAAATATATTAATAAGTTTTTAATATGTTAGCAATAAATTATTTTATTATTAAATATATTTTACTTTATAATAAATTATATTATTTATTACTTAATATATTAATATTTTTATATGTTATTTACACTTACTATACAATATATTATTATAATATTATTATTATATTGTTATTGCTATTATTAAATATGTTACTATTATATAATATTTTATAATTATTAATTTATTATAATTTAGTTATTAAAAGTTAATAATATTATAACGATTATACTATTGCATAGTATATTATTATATCATTATTATATTATTATTTATTATCAATAACTTTTTACTTATTTTTATTAGTTTATTTATATTTTATTATTATTTGTTATTATATAATACATTATTAACATATTAAATACTAGTATTTAATATGATACTTATTATTATATAAGATATTTTATTTATTATATTTTTATATTATTTAATAAATATTACTAATATATTAGATTAACTATAATATAGTATAGTATAACATAGTATAATATAATAAGCACGTTGATAATAACTTTATATTAATTACATTTAATATATTATGTTAGATATTATATTAACAACTTCTCAAACTCAAAACTGAAACACTAAACTTAAAACACCTAAAAAGGTATTTTGAAATAAGTGTGGTGTTTTTGCTTTGAGGATAATTTAGCTCAAAAAACACTATGGTTTTCAAGCACATTGTGTTTTGTTTTTGGCAAAAACATCATGGAAACAAGTAAAACACCATAATATCCAAACGAAGCTTAAATTATGAAGCAACAAAATTCATAGAAAATTTTCAAAACATTTCATGTGATTAAATTAGTTTTAAACCCTTTATCTTCAATTTTGAGAAAACCAATCAATTGCTATCGAAAAGGCTTTTTTCTTTTTTCTTTTTTTTTTGTGCCAATAATTAGGTCTTGTGTTCTCCTATCCCCAAAAATTGGGCCTGTTTAGGACCCTTCGTTGCCCTTCACGACAATTAGGTCTTGTGTTCTCCTATCCCCAAAAATTGGGCCTGTTTAGGACCCTTCGTTGCCCTTCACGACTTGTATCCATCTTGGTGTGATTGTCAATTTGTCAACATGTTGTTGGCAATACAAGGCAAGCAAATTTTCTATTAGGATAAGGTAAATAGTTTCTAACGACCTTGGATATTATCTAAAATAAAATTCTTCTAATTAGGGGGTGTTTGGTTGCACAATTTTATAAAAAAAAGTTTTTTCAAAATGTCTGACAATGACAATTCTGTAATTAAATTTTTTTTGTAGATTTCTGTAAAATGTGTTAGTTCAAAAAAATTTACAGAAATATTTTCTGTAAAGTACAATAAAGTATCAAAATTTACAGAAAATAATTTTCTCTCAAAATAGGCGAAAATCACCCAGAAATCTGACACCACATTGATACTTTTCTATAAAATTGACACTTTTCTATAAATTTAGGGGGTGTTTGGTTTAATTTCTACAAATTATAGAAAATCTTGCTATTTTTTATAAAGTTATGGGTCATTTTCTTATTTTGAACCAAACAAGCAAAGTAAAAAAAACAAAAAAAAATTAGTACTTTTTGACTTTTCAAAACTTTTCCTATAATTTTTTAAAGAAATACAAGAAAATCATATTTTGGGTGAAAAACATTTCCTATAATTTGTAGAAATTAAACCAAACACCCCCTTAATGTATAAATCATTTAACCTCCTAGAAAATGTTCCACATCAAATTCCGAGCGATGAATATTTTGAATGGTTATTATATGGTAAGCGTGTAAAAATGAATAGATTATACAAGCATTTTTTTTGGAAGGAAAAATTGCACATATTAACTTTTTTTAATGTTTTCTCCAATAAAGCTTTGATATTAATTTTTCAGAAGACCTACACTTGGTGCGTCAAAATCATACTCTCTTTAAAAACACGAGTTTAGAAAAAGCTTCCCGTGGTCAAAATTACCTTTATGCTATTTTAAATATTTCATTTAAATCTTAATCTATCCTAATCATAGTTATACTCTGCCTAATACCCTGTAAACTATATATATCTCAATACTCTAAAAAAATAAGATTAATAAAATACATCAAACAGCTCCATGGTATCAGTTTGTTAAGATAAAGAAATTATATGTGGCTAACATACTAGAATACATGAAATATTACAAAAAAGAAAAAATATAAAAATTGGACAAAATACCCTTAAAAGTTTAAAATTACACAAAGAGCTCTAACATTTTAAAACTTAAAATAACAAACATGAAATCCGAAAATTAATAATAGCCTCCGAAGAATTTAAAATTTGAACTAGCACCTTCAACGTTTTAAGAATTATGGAAATACCCTAAAAATTTTAAATTATAGAAAAAACACCCTAAAACTCTAAAATTTAAAAACTTGCAAATAGTATAGATGAATTCAAATGATTACCATGAGGCATCTGAAATTTAAAATATTTATAAAAACTAACATCAAAGTTATAAAATTATAAAAACTCCCAGAAAAGTTAAAAATCACAAAAAAAACTTGAAATTTCAAATCTTATAAATAATACACATCAAATCTAAAAATTATCAGCAGACTGCTAAAGATTTAAATTTTGCAAAAAATAACTCAAAGTTTTAATAATTAGAAAAAATGCCCTTAAAATTTCAGAGTTATAAGAAATATCTTTACATTTAAAAACTTGAAAATAGTATAGATGAATTCAAATGATTACCATGAGGCATCTGAAATTTAAAATATTTATAAAAACTAACATCAAAGTTATAAAATTATAAAAACTCCCAAAAAAGTTAAAAATCACAAAAAAAACTTGAAATTTCAAATCTTATAAATAATACACATCAAATCTAAAAATTATCAGCAGACTGCTAAAGATTTAAATTTTGTAAAAAATAACCCAAAGTTTCAATAATTAGAAAAAATGCCCTTAAAATTTCAGAGTTATAAGAAATATGTTTACATTTAAAAACTTACCATCAACATATGAAACTTTAAAATTACAAGCACCAAAACTTAAAATTTTCAATTTTCAAAAAATACTCCCCAAGTTTAAAAAAATGCAAAACACCCCCTCAAAAGTTGAAAATCACAAAAATAACAAACTAAAATTTCAAAACTTGGCAAAGAAAAGAGTAATTGTTTAATATTCTTCATTAAGATATATAAATGTAACTTATAATTTAAGGTTTACTATCCCTTTTCAGAATTTAAAAATAGTCAAGTTGATGCTAGTAAAAAATAGCAATAACAATAACAACAAATCAAAATATCCAGTTAATGAATAAAAAGTTAAAAATATATGACAGATTAAAAATTAACGTTACCGTATAAGTTAAAGTAACTGCATATAATTTTACCAATAAGTTAAAGTAACAAAAATACATAAGTACCGTTAATTAACAGAAGACTAAATTGCAAAAAGATAATAAAAGATTATAATATCCAAACGAAGCTTAAATTATGACGCAACAAAATTCATAGAAAATTTTCAAAACATTTCATGTGATTAAATTAGTTTTAAACCCTTTATCTTCAATTTTGAGAAAACCAATCAATTGCTATAGAAAAGGCTTTTTTCTTTTTTCTTTTTTTTTGGTGCCAACAATTAGGTCTTGTGTTCTCCTATCCCCAAAAATTGGGCCTGTTTAGGACCCTTCGTTGCCCTTCACGACTTGTATCCATCTTGGTGTGATTGTCAATTTGTCAACATGTTGTTGGCAATACAAGGCAAGCAAATTTTCTATTAGGATAAGGTAAATAGTTTCTAACGACCTTGGACATTATCTAAAATAAAATTCTTCTAATTAGGGGGTGTTTGGTTGCACAATTTTATAAAAAAGTTTTTTCAAAATGTCTGACAATGACAATTCTGTAATTAAAAATTTTCTGTAGATTTCTATAAAATGTGTTAGTTCAAAAAAATTTACAGAAATATTTTTTGTAAAGTACAATAAAGTATCAAAATTTACAGAAAATAATTTTCTCTCAAAATGGACGAAAATCACCCAGAAATCTGATACCACATTGACACTTTTCTATAAATTTAGGGGGTGTTTGGTTCAATTTCTACAAATTATAGGAAATCTTGCTATTTTTTTTAAAGTTATGGGTCATTTTCTTATTTTGAACCAAACAAGCAAAGTAAAAAAAAACAAAAAAAATTAGTACTTTTTGACTTCTCAAAACTTCTCCTATAATTTTTTAAAGAAATACAAGGAAATCATATTTTGGGTGAAAAACATTTCCTATAATTTGTAGAAATTAAACCAAACACCCCCTTAATATATAAATCATTTAACCTCCTAGAAAATGTTCCACATCAAATTCCGAGCGATGAATATTTTGAATGGTTATTATATGGTAAGCGTGTAAAAATGAATAGATTATACAAGCTTTTTTTTTTGGAAGGAAAAATTGCACATATTAACTTTTTTTAATGTTTTCTCCAATAAAGCTTTGATATTAATTTTTCAGAAGACCTACACTTGGTGCGTCAAAATCATACTCTCTTTAAAAACACGAGTTTGGAAAAAGCTTCCCGTGGTCAAAATTACCTTTATGCTATTTTAAATATTTTATTTAAATCTTAATCTATCATAATCATAGTTATACTCTGCTTAATACCCTGTAAACTATATGTTGCGACTGATGCTTTGAGAAACCAAACCAACGAACGCCGAGAGAAAGACCAAACAAAACACAAACACCAAGGTTTTACGTGGTTCGGCAAATTGCCTACGTCCACGGGGCAAGAAGGGGGTGGGTTTTCACTAATAGAGAAGGAGAGTACAAATTGAGATTACAAATCGCTCAAACGAACCAACTAATCTCACCAACAAATCTCTCAATCTCTCAACCAATAACCCTAACAAATAGCTCAGAAAGATCTCTCTTTTTCTGTGCTCCAAAACCCCAAAACTCTCCCCACAAAACCCTCAAATCGTATTGGTATTTATACCAAAACAGAAACCCAAACAGACTGCAAATAGGAACCTGAACTTTCCAAAAAACCCGTCATAAGTCGACTTATCAGTCTGCATAAGTCGACTTGGCAGAGCGAAAAACAGCAACTGGAGAAGAGATCATAAGTCGACTTATCAGACCTGATAAGTCGACTTGGCAGAGCAAAAAACCAACAATCCAGAGCAGAACGTAAGTCGACTCATGCACCAACATAAGTCGACTTACCATAAGTCGACTTATGCCTGTGCATGAGTCGACTTATGACCAAAAATCTACTTTTTCCAATTCTTCTCCACAATTCTCCACCTCGGCGAAGTTTTCCCAAAACTGAGCCGACACCAACCAAACAAATGCCTCACATGCTGAGACCCAAATGAGAGTGTGAACACTCACCCCAAATGTCGATGTCGCTCACCAAATCGGCTGCATCAAAATGACTGCCTACGTATCCTTTGCCCAAGGAATCAAGCCTTCACGTAGTTCACCCAAACGGCCTCCAAAGGCCCTCAATCAAATAGAAAAGTCTGCAACTCTTCTCCAATATCACCAAACGATCTGCAACTGATAGTATTCCCAATGACCCCAAATTGAGACAAATCAAACACCTCCACCTGAGGTAAACCAATGGCCATATCCAAACTATATCTACCAGCTGCAACTGAATCCAAAACCAATCCATCATCTGCATCCAAAACCAAATGATCTCCAACCTGTGTCACCTTAGCTGGAATCCCAAATGACGCAGTATGATCTGGAGTATGTGGAGTAATCTCCACCCAACGTGGAGTAGCATCACTCTCCACCTGCTGCGATATCCAAATGACCTGATCAACACTCTCCACCTGCCGAGAGTCAAAAGTGACATACCTGCTCAGAACAAAATCAGAAGCTCCCAAACGATAATCAACTGAGCCTCCGAACCCCAAACGCGCAATCGGATCCAATCTCACATCCACGATGTGACCAAATGCTGGGTATCCAAATATCCGACGCGACCCAAAATCTGAAGCAGCTCCACCAGATCTAATAACTCCTAAAGCAGCAGTCGGCGACCTATGCATAAGATGACCCAAATATGTCGAAGCCCGCACACCAATGCCAATGCTCGACATCAAACGCCGATCCTCCTCCAGAAAGGAACGACCCATCGAAACTGTCATCTCATCTCGTCGCCCCAAAGTCTCCACACCAATGAAGTGTCTCCTATTGCCGTGAGCTCGGCACCAACGCAAGAAAGGACCCCTACCAAAGCTGAAACAATGAGTTACCTTTCTGCCAATACACTTCTTCCAATTGTTGTTGACTTCTAGGACTTTACACCAACGGGAACTGGTCGCGACCCAATAATGCCTAGAACAATCACCAACTGTGGAAACCAAGATACGATTACCTCCCAATGATGCCTCCTTGGAAGGCCCCCAAATGCCTGACTGAACACCTCCAAAAAGACCCCTCGCTCGATGGATAGAAGTGCCAAACTCCACCACGGTCTCGCTCATCCTAATGTGCTCACAGGACTTCAATCTGCAGGTCATAGCACTCCTCAACAACCAATGCACGGTATTACCAATCATATACCCCAGCACCAAACAATGCCACAGTCTAGCCGAATCTGATGAAGTCGTCATTTCCCTATCAATCACCGTGCTTCCGTGCAAATAATACAAATTTCTTCTTCTGACGCCCTTCATCACAATCATGGACCCAAATGTAACCTTCAAGCGTGCATCCGCCAAGGTCACCCTATAGCCAGCTGCCTCCAAAGCTCCAAGTGAAATGATGTTCTTCTTCAACTGAGGAACGAACCTCACTCCAACCAACTCCCGAATCACCCCGTCACTCATCCTGATCCGAACAGTACCAATACCACCAATAGAGCATTTGTGATCATTCCCCATGAGCACGAAATCCCCTCTTTCCAACTCCTGAAAGCTGGAGAACCAATCCCTCCTAGGGCAAATGTGGTATGTAGCACCCGAATCCAATATCCACTCTGTAGAGTAGGCAACACAAACTGACGGCAGTGCAGATAACGAGTAGCCCGAAGAATCCGAATCTGAATCGTTGCCACTAGCCTTGACAACATTCGCCTCTGAAGCTTGAATAGCTTTTCCCTTATTCTTCCCGGCTCGATCAACTAACTTTGGGCAATCGGCTTTCCAATGTCCATCTTCTTTGCAAAAGGCACATTGATTCTTACGAACTCCAAGATGTGCCCCTCTAGACTGCGACCTCCCACTACGGTTTGGACCCTTTGCTCTTGCGACCAACGCCCCCGCTACCGGCTCAAACGAAGTCTCCTTATCCTTCTTTCGAAGCTGATAATTCACAAGTGCAGCGGTGACCTCACTATACGAAAGAGATGCCTTCCCATTAATAAGAGTAAGAACGAAGGTCTCATATTCCTCGTCAGGCAAGGAACTCAATAGCAACAACGCCTTGTCCTCATCTTCAATCTTAACATCCACATTCGCCAAATCCGCAAGAAGCTTCGTGTAGTGGTTCATGTGATCACCAATGGAGGTTCCTTTCTTCAACTGGAAGCGGTAAAGCCTCCTCTTCAAATGCAAGCGATTCTCCACACTCTTGGTCAAATACTTGCTCTCAAGGATCTCCCAAATCTTCTTTGCAGAAGTCTCATTGATCACATCATACTTTAGATCTTGAGTGAGACAAGACCTAATCACACCACACGCCGTTCGATTCATCTTTTTCCAAACCTTCTCATCAATGTTGTCCGGTTTCCCGTCCAACTCCAACGTATCTTCCAAATTTTGCGCGTTGAGCGCATCCATGACTTCGCATCGCCAAAGTCCAAAATTGTTTGTGCCATTGAACTTTTCCACATCAATCTTCATTGAGTGGATATTCAAGCTTTGGACGGTCTTCACGCCGGAAGTACTGCCCACAACTCCTTCTTTCTCGGCCATAATCCTCAAGGCACCACCAAACCAATGCGGAAACAAACGAGAAATAGATCCAAACTGAAAAAGACGAGATTTTTACAAAAAAAAGATCCCACCTTTATCACCAAACGAAGCCCTAGATGAACTTCCAAAGCGATCTACTCCTCCAAATAGCCCAAGCGTTGCACGTGCTCTGATACCACTTGTTGCGACTGATGCTTTGAGAAACCAAACCAACGAACGCCGAGAGAAAGACCAAACAAAACACAAACACCAAGGTTTTACGTGGTTCGGCAAATTGCCTACGTCCACGGGGCAAGAAGGGGGTGGGTTTTCACTAATAGAGAAGGAGAGTACAAATTGAGATTACAAATCGCTCAAACGAACCAACTAATCTCACCAACAAATCTCTCAATCTCTCAACCAATAACCCTAACAAATAGCTCAGAAAGATCTCTCTTTTTCTGTGCTCCAAAACCCCAAAACTCTCCCCACAAAACCCTCAAATCGTATTGGTATTTATACCAAAACAGAAACCCAAACAGACTGCAAATAGGAACCTGAACTTTCCAAAAAACCCGTCATAAGTCGACTTATCAGTCTGCATAAGTCGACTTGGCAGAGCGAAAAACAGCAACTGGAGAAGAGATCATAAGTCGACTTATCAGACCTGATAAGTCGACTTGGCAGAGCAAAAAACCAACAATCCAGAGCAGAACGTAAGTCGACTCATGCACCAACATAAGTCGACTTACCATAAGTCGACTTATGCCTGTGCATGAGTCGACTTATGACCAAAAATCTGCTTTTTCCAATTCTTCTCCACACTATATATATCTCAATACTCTAACAAAATAAGATTAATAAAATACATCAAACAGCTCCATGGTATCAGTTTGTTAAGATAAAGAAATTATATGAAAATAAGATTAATAAAATACATCAAACAGCTCCATGGTATCAGTTTGTTAAGATAAAGAAATTATATGTGGCTAACATACTAGAATACATGAAATATTACAAAAAAGAAAAAAATATAAAAATTGGACAAAATACCCTTAAAAGTTTAAAATTACACAAAGCGCCCTAACATTTTAACACTTAAAATAACAAACATGAAATCCGAAAATTAATAATAGCCTTCGAAGAATTTAAAATTTGAACTAGCACCTTCAACGTTTTAAGAATTATGGAAATACCCTAAAAATTTTAAATTATAGAAAAAACACCCTAAAACTCTAAAATTTAAAAACTTGCAAATAGTATAGATGAATTCAAATGATTACCATGAGGCATCTGAAATTTAAAATATTTATAAAAACTAACATCAAAGTTATAAAATTATAAAAACTCCCAAAAAAGTTAAAAATCACAAAAAAAACTTGAAATTTCAAATCTTATACATAATACACATCAAATCTAAAAATTATCAGCAGACTGCTAAAGATTTAAATTTTGCAAAAAATAACCCAAAGTTTCAATAATTAGAAAAAATGCCCTTAAAATTTCAGAGTTATAAGAAATATCTTTACATTTAAAAAACTTACCATCAACATATGAAACTTCAAAATTACAAGCACCAAAACTTAATATTTTCAATTTTCAAAAAATACTCCCCAAGTTTAAAAAAATGCGAAACACACCCTCAAAAGTTGAAAATCACAAAAATAACAAACTGAAATTTCAAAACTTGGCAAAGAAAAGAGTAATTGTTTAATATTCTTCATTAAGATATATAAATGTAACTTATAATTTAAGGTTTACTATCCCTTTTCAGAATTTAAAAATAGTCAAGTTGATGCTAGTAAAAGAATAGCAATAACAACAAATCAAAATATCCAGTTAATGAATAAAAAGTTAAAAATATATGACAGATTAAAAATTAACATTACCGTATAAATTAAAGTAACTGCATATAATTTTACCAATAAGTTAAAGTAACAAAAATACATAAGTACCGTTAATTAACAGAAGACTAAATTACAAAAAGATAATAAAATATTATAATATAATAGCTTAAAATTAATTGATTATAATTTATAAATATTTATCTCTGATGGTAATAATATTTATAGGGTAAAAAATACAAAGATTTATGTATGGAGAGCTATCAGAAAATTCAGAGATAACCTTCACACGAATCAAGTAGTTTTTATTTTAAATGAAATTCAGAACGTCCATGGATCACTTCAATTGATAATAACATAAGGCATATCTATCAAAAAAGCACCGACTGAATTCCTCCTAAAAAATATATATTGAAAAACTTTGACCTAATCAAAGAAACATTCTTCATGAAAGATAAAAAAATTTACTAAGTCATGACTTTGCGTGAGCAAAAAATATATAATCAATTAGTAAAGACACGATCAAAGATAATGATGTAATAGCACTGCTGATTTTAAGTTCTCTAAATATGAAGGTAACATATTTTATTACTAAAATTCTTATTAAAAGTCACTAAATATGAAATTCACTTTATATCTGTCTCAAATTTGTAGAGGAGATGTGCATGTCATCGTAAATTGTGTTAATAATATATATCAACCCAAAGATACAACTTACTGAAAAATAAGAGAATATTAAGTAAACCAAGCAAACATCCAGATAACACTGTAAAAAAATATTATATTTTAAAGCTAATACGCATGGCTTTTTCAGAATAAGCCGCTAAGACAAATGCATCTTCAATAAGACTCTTCATAAATGCAATAAAAATTCAAATTACTCATATATACAACCATCACAACATTTGAAAGTGGTATGATCTAAACCTACTCTAAAATTCATACAATTAAACCTAATAATAATTTACCAATATACAGACATATTATTGCACCTTTAAGGTAAAGATATCTACTATTTATAATAGAGTTGAGCTGTGCTTCTAAGTTTGCAAAGGCTGCAACAAGAATGTGGATAGAGATATTAATAATAAGTGTCCAAATGATAAATATTGTAGAATCGTCGATGACGTAATACTAAGGTTAAGTGATATCCCTTCTTCATGAAATAAACGTATCAAAATTAAATATTAACATTATAATCTAAAGCAAATTGACAATAAAAAATATAGGTCTTTATTCAGATCCTCGTGAAAAATGACACAAACAAAGCAAATGTAACATTATTGACACAGTAGACTTATAGGATGCACAATAGAAGAATTCATTACAGAGAAAAAAGAGGTAACTCCTAACCTTATTTAAGCAATAAATTAAAAGCACAAAAATTCATATAGATAAAATTAACATATGTTCTCATTAAAATAGGAAAAAATCAAAGTCTGTATTATCAGAAGTTTGTATTATACATCAAAAATATATTTAGCTTCTTTGTGAATTTAGATGAGAAGATAAAAGATGAATTAGCCCACTGAAAGATAACGACATAAGAAATCTAGCTCTAGCCTCATATCATGGTCGATGTAGACGATGAAGGCACTAATATAAAATTAGCTAGAAAAAAGATAAAGATGAAGAATGATTGATCTCGGCTCAATAAAAAAATAAAATAGATGAAATAAAACTATAAAAGACAATGTTTTCTGAATTATTATAGCATAGTTTAATTTTTTGTAATAAAATTAGGAATATTTAGAAAGGACTTTCATAAACTTTTTTAGTGTTTTTATATGCTTACGTGGAAGCTTTTATCATATAAAAGTGTACTAGAGTTATTATTAATTTTTAGTTTATGGTTTTTTGCATTAACTCTTTTCTGTCGTTTTAGCCCACTTTAAATAAATTATCTTGGCTTGTTGGCTTTATTACTCGTCTTCCTTTTACAATGTTATTTTTCAAATGTTTTCACTTTTGTAACGCTATATTTTATCAGGTTAAGCTTGGTTTCATGTCGATCCAAATGATATAAAAATTTAAATTGACTTCAAATTATATTTATCTCCTGACAATTTAATTATCAACATGAAAATTCAAATTGGGTGTAGCATATTTAAAAAAATATCAATGAAATAAATAATCACAATGCTAAAGTTTAGAGACATAAGTGAGTAAAACTTGTCAAAGTGTAACCGAGGAACAAATTTCAGTAAGAAATAAACCAAAAATACTTAATCATGGCATTTAACCACGTACATGGCACGTGCATAAAATCTAGTATTAACAAATGTAGTTCTAGAAAACTAATTAGATCTTTGCAACCCAAACAAACTTTATCTAATGATGGAAACTCTTTTTAAGAATTCTTGAAAGCAAAAAATTAAAGGGAAAATTGCTTCTAGACCCTAAATTTGAACTTTCAATGTGCCCCAACCCCTCCTATTTTTTTTAATATGCTTTAGCCCCTTTTTTTGAAAATAAATGTGCTCAAGGCCCTCCATCATGATTTCAGCTCATGCCAGCAGTTGCTTAGACATGCTAGCTCATGATTAGACATGTCAGCTGGCTTAAATCCTAAATTTACCCTCCTCTTGTTAGACCCTAGAGGGGGTGTGTTTGCGTCAAAAGTTGGTCTTGTTGTGGAATTTATTATATCTTCGATCGATTACAACGAATTCAAAAGTGATAGCCTTTTTATAAGACTTTTTTTACACAACAAAATGAAAATTATAACTTTTTAAAAATAAACGCAGGATCGTTGTTTGGATCGCTGCTTGCGTGGGATCTTTGCCTGTGCCGGGAGTGCTTTAACTCGTGGACCGCCGAATCACAGATCGTGAAGGGGGCTTAATGATTCTTCCTTCGTTTATCGAAGTGAGAATATGAAACGATATCTTATCAAAGTAAGATAGTCGTTCTTCTTAAGATCAAGTCAAAGCTCGAATCTCAAGAAATTGCCAGAAGCTCAAGAACTCTGCTCTCTCTACTCTGAAGTGCTCAAGAATGATCAGCCCCTCTCAAAAATGGCCTTCGGGGGGTATTTATAGCCGAGATAGAGTTTACTGTCTCGGCCTCCGAGGCAGTAAACATTGTCTCAGAAATCTTCAACTGCCCGACAGTTTTCTTATAACTGTCTTCCCACGTTTCAAAACTCTGTTATCTTGGCAGTTATCAACGTGATTCTCACCCACGACGTTTCCCACGTTCTTGAACAGTTGGTGGACACGTGTCAGTAGTTATACAAAACAGTTTCTGATCCTTCGAGAGATGTCTCGCGTGCGAGACAGTAAACACTGTCTCGCAAGGCGAGACAGTAAACACTGTCTCGCGTGCCGAGACAGTCTACACTGTTCTTTGTATTCTTTTGATCTTTGGATGATCTCCTCTTGAGCTGTATTTAGATATCTTTCAGTATTTTTTGACGCCTACAGATACCCCCTCCAAAGTATTCCAGACTAATTCTTTTATAGAAAAGTCTGAGATACTTTGGATAAGATAGATTTTACTTACGATCCCTTCAATGCTTGGTTGAGTAGATCGTGTAGAAGAATCCATAAAATGGCTTCGGCTCTTGATCTCTTCATCCTTTAGCTTATTCAGTTCTTTGTAGAATAGCTAATACTCTTTCGGTACTGCGTTTATCGCTCGGCCGTTATCGAGATCTTGAATCGAAGCTGGTATCTCTTTGACTTTTGTTACCAAATTGATACTCATATAGTCGTTGAGAGGTATTTAGGTTATTCTTAAGAATATTCTAAGTGATATTCTCCAGAAACTTCCTGTTAAGATTAGGGAAATAGTTTAGACTCGTATACCTATTGGAGTATTCTGGTCTCTTTTTTGTTGGTAGAGATGAACCCGATGATGGAGAGGCAGAATTTTATATTCTATCTCCTGGTCTTTTTTTTTTGTTGGTAGAGATGAACCCAAAATCGGAGAGGAAGAATTTTATATTCTATCTCCTGGTCTCTTGTTTGTTGGTAGAGATGAACCCAAAATCAGAGAGGAAGAATTTTATATTCTATCTCCTGGTCTAAAAGAAACTCAAAGTGGGATCTTCACTTAGAGAATCTGGACTGGTTTGAATAATCCTGACTGTCATAAGAGAATCTGGACTGGTTTGAATAATCCTGACTGTCATAAGGTTTGATTATTCAATTCAAAAGTGGACCTTTCGTTCACAAAAATGAATCGAAAGGAGATTTTGGTTGTGGTCCTAACTGTAGTAAGGTTTGACCAAGTGGGAGTTTCAAGGTGATCCTAACTGTAGGAAGGTTTGATCACTCGATTTGTGGACCTCTCGTTCATGAAAGGAATCGAGAGGGCATTTTGGCTTTGGTCCTAACTGTAGTAAGGTTTGACCAAGTGGGAGTTTGGTACGATCCTAACTGTTTAGAAGGTTTGATCGCTCGATTTGTGGTTTGAGACGACCCTAACTGTAGGAAGGTTTAATCGTTCAATTTGGGGACCCTCGTTCAGTGAAGGAATCGAGAGGGGATTTTGGTTTTGGTCCTAACTGTTTAAAGGTTTGACCAAATGGGGACTTGAGTTGGTCCTAACTGTTTAAAGGTTTGACCGTTCAATTTGTGGACCTCTCGTTCATGGAAGGAATCGAGAGTGGATTTTGGTTTTGGTCCTAACTGTTTAAAGGTTTGACCGTTCAATTTGTGGGGACTTGGGACGATCCTAACTGTTTAAAGGTTTGATCGTTCAATTTGTGGACCTCTCGTTCATGGAAAGAATCGAGAGGAGATTTTGGTTTTGGTCCTAACTGTTTAAAGGTTTGACCATGTGGGGACTTGAGACGATCCTAACTGTTTAAAGGTTTGACCGTTCAATTTGTGGACCTCTCGTTCATAGAAGGAATCAAAAGGGAATTTTGGTTTTGGTCCTAACTGTTTAAATGTTTGACCAAATGGGAATTTGAGATGATCATAACTGTTTAAAGGTTTGACCGTTCAATTTGTGGACCTCTCGTTCATGGAAGGAATCGAGAGGGGATTTTGGTTTTGGTCCTAACTGTTTAAAGGTTTGACCAAATGGGAAGTGGGAGTGAGGTACAAATAACGATGGGAATGTTAACTTGTACACAACACCTGGTGGGAGTTTTTGGTGTCAAGCGATAAGGACTTAACACGAAGGGGTTTGATAATCGCTATGGATCAGCTGATTGAAATTTTGGATGTCGTGTCAGGACTTCAACAATGGGAGTGTTAAAGGCTTATGCACAGTGGGGGTTTGAATGGATTCAACCGTGAAGAATTTTGGTGGACCCACCGTCAATTAATTTGATCAGTGAGGGATTTTGTGGTGGAGGACCGTGAATCATTAAACACTCCACAATTACACCGTGGGAGTTTCGTGAGGGAAAATTGACCCGATGAAGTCATTGAATCTCATCTCAACGAAAGAGTGTTTCAAGAGTGTTTCGAAAGTCACTGTAGAAACGTTTTAATCGTCTTGGAAATGATTAAATAGCCATGGTGGTAGGTTCTTAATCATGATTAAGAATAAATTATTCTGATGATTGGTTTTCACCTTGAATAATTAATCGGTTTTGGGTTATCCTTAAAAATACCATGTGTAGTATTCTCCAGGAACTTTCCATTGGAATGAATTAAGGTATTCCACCCCTAGCTCTTTGGCGAATCTAAATCCAATTATATTCGGTCACATTGTTGGGTTATCCTTAAGAATATTAGGAGTAATATTCTCTAGGAACTTCCCGTTATTGAAAATAAGGGAAGTAGTTTAACCTCGTATACCTGTCGGAGGAAAGGGAGAAGCAGTTTATACTCTTATACTCTTTGGAGTTAAGGAAAACAATTTATACTCATGTACCCGATAGAGTATGGGGTCATTTTTATTTGGCTTGTTTTGCCGTTATGACACCGGAGTCAATTAAGGCTTGGATTTTGTTTTTGAGTCCAAAACAAACCTTAGTGGGATGAAGAACCCTTCTGTGGTATGCACAATAGTTTGGATCCGTAATCCTTTTAACTCCCTCCTGATCTTTAATAGGTGGTAGCTCGATCTTGTCGTTGGCGAGGAGGTATTTCAAGATGGCTGGAGCTTCATCATCTTCGAAAGAATACTCCTTTTGGAACCTCGGATCGAGAGTCGTGTTCACAGGAATTGCGGATGTCATCGGTTGACCTCTCTCAACTTTCTTTCTTTTAAGAAAGTGTTCAGCTTGTTCACCATGTAGTTTTAACTCTTTCCAAGTGGTGAATGATACGACCCCCAGGGCTTCTAGGACATCGATGGAGAGATTATTGTGACATATTTACAGGATGAACTCCTCTGTAACAGGATCTCTGCAATTCATTGCCTTGCCACGGAAACGCTTGACAAAATTGTCAACTGACTCTCCGTCTTTTTGCTTCTCATCTAAAAGGGTTCTGATTGATACTTCGATGTCATCATCGAAGAAATTGCTGAGGAACAAACTTTCCATGTCATCCCAGCAATTGATGCTCCCTGGCTTGAGAAGTCGATACCAATCGAAAGCGGACCCACGAAGGGTGCTAACAAATGACCGGATCATTAAAGCCTCGTTTCCAGAGATCATGCCCAAATGAGACTTGAAATAAATCAAGTGTTGAATAGGCGAGCTCTTCCCATCAAACGGTGTGAAGTTAATCAGATTGAATTTTGACGAGTACGATATTGAATCCCATTCTCTTGGATAGGGACACGGAATACCCGTCTTCTTTACTTCCTGAGCGGACATCAAAGCATTGACTTTGTTTTCAAGGTCTTGCATTTTCTTGTCCTCATTTTCGTCTCTTTTTAAGTGATGTTGAGCAGAAATAATTGGGCTACCCCCGGTGTTATTAAGAGGTGCAATTAAACCACCCTCAATATCGTTATTGGAAGGATCCATTGAACCACCCCCAGTGTTATTGTTATTAGGAGGTGTATCGGCCATAATAACTTCATCCACTTCTGGATCACTGTCATGTACAACATTCTGAGTGTGGCGGTTGGATTCAGCTCGCTGACTGGACTCAGTAGGTTGAGGCCGTTGAGCTAGCTGTCATGTACAACATTCTGAGTGTGGCGGTTGGATTCAGCTCGCTGACTGGACTCAGTAGGTTGAGGCTGTTGAGCTAGCAATTCTCTCATTTGTTGGATAGCCAACTCCATCTGTCTTCATCTCAGCTCTAATTTCTTCATGTTGCTTGGCTAGAGCATCTTGAAGCATTTGAGCAAACTAATCAGAGGTGATTGTGAGTACTTCTCTGGTTTGTCCTGTGCTAGATACCGTATCATCCGAAGCGATCGCAGAACAAGTGTCCGAGAGCTCATCCTCTGATGACATTCCTTCATGCATTCTCTTGTAGTCCCTACGTCTGATAGCTCCTAACTGGAGTCGAAACATCCGTTGGGCAATTCTTGAATTGACTTTTCCTCCTGGGGAAAAGTCGAGATTTGATTCACTTGAATGCCGCTTAGATTTTCCTTTATCAGCCATGTTGATGGTGACTCCAGGGAATTCGTCATCTTGGACAGCTGATCTTTTCTTGCGGAAATGTCTCGGCTTAGGCTTCGATATTTCAGTGAAAAGACTGTGGAATACCGAGACTCTTCGTGGGATGGCTTCTCGTTTTGCATAGTTATATTCCGACAATGCTGCTTTAATGAGTCGCGCACAGGAACAATGGGAGTTTATTTCTCGAATAATTCTCTTTCGAAATTTATTCAAACCCACAGCTTGATAGTACGATTCATCGGTATGATTGCCGGAAAATCCTATCGTCTGTTGGTATGACTTCCCAGGTATAACGATGTCTTTTGGCGAACACGTCTTCTTCTGGGGGTGTAAAACATTGTTGGCATTCTCAGGACAAATTATTGTTGCCTTTGAGCGATCCAAGGTTGTGTCAGGAGTCACACGTTTAGAACCACCACCTTGTGGGTGCGGAGTCTTAACGGGCTCCGAATGCTAATTTTGCCTAAGTCCAGACTTTAGAATCCAAACTTTGTAGAGTTTTGGTGGTTCTTTGGCCACCAATTTCTCTTTTCTTTCTCGTGTTTGTTGTAAGAGAGAACGGGCACGAGCAGCGTTTGCACGACGCTTTTGTATACGTTCTTTGAGGGTTGAGCGAGCCCTTTTGACAAAAGTCCATTCATCCGTCGTTAGTTTAGCAGAGATATGAGTGATTGGTTGTTGAGATGACTGAACCACTCAATGCCTCCTCGACTCTAGGTCCGCGTGATAACGAACCCCGTCGGTTTGTTCTAAGGCCTTAGCTATTTGGCGAGCGCGGCGCTGACGTTGTCTCTGACGAGTCCTCTTCGTCAGTGCCAGTGGGCTTTGATTCGATGACTCTTTAACTAGATAAGAGTCATTGTGAGCAGAGAGGTTACGAGTGGAATCCTCAGCAACAATCAAGCGAGAGTCTTCATCTATGGTGTTCGACGGAGTCGAAAACTTGAAAACCTTCTTAGAATATGGAATCTTCCTGCATTTGTGAGGCGAGGAAGGCTTTGAGGATGAGGATGACAGATATTCCTCAAACTTTGCTTGGTCAAATTCATATTCAACCATGGACTCAACCAGTATCTTGATCAGCTGCGACACGACGGTCTCGGCAGCGAGACCGTTGGCTCCCACTGTGGTTGCCAGTTTGTTTGCGTCAAAAGTTAGTCTTGTTGTGGAATTCATTATATCTTCGATCGATTACAACGAATTCAAAAGAGATAGCTTTTTTATAAGACTTCTTTTATACAACAAAATAAAAATTACAACTTTTTAGAAACAAACGCAGGATCGTTGTTTGGATCGCTGCTTGCGTGTGATCTTTGCCTGTGCCGGGAGTGCTTTAACTCGTGGACCGCCGAATCACAGATCGTGAATGGGGCTTAATGATTATTCCTTCGTTTATCAAAGTGAGAATTTGAAATGAAGATCTTATCAAAGTAAGACAATCGTTCTTCTTAAGATCAAGTCAAAGCTCGAATCTCAAGGAATCACACCAAGAACTCAAGTCTGCTCTCTCTCTCTGCTCTGGATTGCTCTATCAAGTGCTCGATCCTCGTCAGAAGTGACCCTAGGGGGGTATTCATAGCCTCTGGGGTACATAACTGAAAAAACATAACAAAACGAAGAAGTTAGCTGGCGAGATAGTGTTTACTGTCTCGGTGGCCGAGACAGTGTTTGCTGTCTCGGCCTGCGAGGAGTTTACTGTCTCGGGTTCCGAGACAGTAAACACTGCCTCGGAAATCTTCAACTGCCCGACAGTTTTCTTATAATTGCCTTCCCACGTTTCAAAACTCCGTTATCTTGGCAGTTATCAACGTGATTCTCGCCCACGACGTTTCCCACGTTCTTGAACAGTTGGTGGACACGTGTTAGCAGTTATACAAAACAGTTTCTGATCCTTCGAGAGATGTCTCGCGTGCGAGACAGTAAACACTGTCTCGCGTGCGAGACAATAAACACTATCTCGGGTTCCGAGACAGTAAACTCTTATACACACATTGTGGTTGTCATAGTCTTAATTTAACACTTTGTGATATGGAAAATTCAGTATTTTTTGACGCCTACAGGGGGTGATTAGGGTCTTATGCTAATCTAATCCGATTTTATGCTAATTAAAACTAATAACAAGTTATCCTAGCAAGTATGAAATATAACAAGATATATGAGCTAGGATAAGCAATATGAACAAAGAGATATATCTTAACAATGAGATATATGCAAGGATATACAACTTAACACAAGGGTGAAATAAAAATAAATAAAAACAAGAGTGATAGTGTGCAAATAAACAATGCAAACACACAATATGATCACGGAGTTCGGACCTTCCGTCCTACGTCTCCGCTCCCCACTTCTGGGGAGAAATCCACTATCATAACCTCACACTCTCACTCAGTTTTCTAGCTCATCGAAAACTTTACAACAACACACTCGGTTTTCTAGCTCACCGAAAACCTTACAATCTCATAATATAACAAAAGTTGTTCTCTACAATGGATGAGAACTCAATTAAGCATAACTCAATGTTACAATCCCACAACCTAAATTATACTATGAATATAAATACAATAAGCTCAAGTGGGTGTGTGTAAACAATGAGTGAAATCAAATCTAAACTCAATATAAAACTAGCTTTAATAAAATGTTAATCAAACAAATAGATATAAAGCTAGAAATAGAGTTTAGAAAACTTCTAAATAGATCAATAGATAGAGGGAGAATAGTTGGATGCTCAAACTCCAATAGATGATCTCCTCAAGCTATTGTAGAATTGATTTTACAAACTCAAACTATCAAATGCTTAAAAGCTTTTTAAACAAACACTAAACAAAACTTAAACCCTTGTTAAAACTTTATTAAAATATTTTCTTGGCTTATAATGAAAGATGAGATCAATGGGGTATTTATACACACTCAAAACTTCAGCAAAAACCCCACTAAAATGACAACAAAGCCCCCAGAAAAATAGCTCAGAAAATAGCCGTTGGAAGCCAACGGTCAGATCGGCTATCGACCGTGGAAAACTCGCGGTCGACCACGAGCAGCAAAAGGCCAGGGTTTGGCTCTGGGCAACAGACGGTCGACCGTGGCGATCGACCGCGAAATTCTCTGGACTGCATACGGTCGACCGCGAGCCAAAAAAGATCATTTTGAGTCTCTGGACTCAAGGCGGGCGGCCCCGGGGGGAGCCAAAAAAGATCATTTTGAGTCTCTGGACTCAAGGCGGTCGACCGTGGCGGTCGACCGCAAACTGATACATGAATTTTTATGTTTGAAAACTATTTTTTTGATTTTAAAACCCTCTTTAGAAATATCAAACAAATTCAGAAAAATGTAAAACTTTGGAAAATGATTATAGACATGATAATAAACATGCTACAAAAATTGGTTTTCAAAAAAGACCTTCCAAATGTAAAATATCATTATTTTGTAAAATAGTCCAAAACATAAAAATGTAAACACATGAGTTTTGACATTTTAGCTTAACCATGTTTTGAAATATTACAAAATGATTTTATAGACTTGAAGAAAGATGTAAACTATTGTTATGAAGTCTATAAATAATGAATATAGTATTTTATCAAAATACACATATAATGCACATAAAATTGATATTGATGAAATCATATATATTTATATAAGTATGAAACAAAAATATGTTTTCTAATTATATTCAATTGTTTTATATTAAAACTTGAAAACTATCAAACCAAAACATATATGTATATATATAACTATAAATATACAAAGCCAAAACGTATATGTGTATATATGATTGAGCTTAAAGTACTAACACACATAATATAAAACCTAAAACTAAATTTACCCAAGCTTGATTGATCTTCGATGTAGCTCAACTTGGTACACTTGCGGATGAAGCTAGAACTTGGATCTTCAATTTGAATTGCATAGGCTTCACTCCATAATTCCGCCAACCTCTATTTGATATGATCATGAATGCTCGATTCCATCCATCCTCCAACATATTATTTGCCTAGAATAGATACAAAATACAAACACTAGGCAAACAATATTAGATGTAAATTGTTTGTTAAATCATCATCAAAACAATAATGCCAACACCTCTTTCTTATGCCAGCGGATGTTAACTCTTATAGTTAACATGTTAACTCTTGCAGCTAACATGTTAACTCTTGCAGCTAGCATGTTAACTCTTCCTGCTAACATGTTAACTCTTGCTGCTAGCATGTTAACTCTTCTTTCTAACATGTTAACTCTTGTTGCTAACATGTTAACTCTAACTAATGTGACCACGTGAAGTTTCTCGTAACGGCGCTGACGACGAAGCAGGACAAGGGGGACCAGAGAAGGAGTTGGAGAAGGAGGGGATGTGGTGGGGGAGGACGTTGGGGGGAGGGGGGAGAGGGACGGGAAAGGGGGGAGGCGGGGAGGAGGTGAGAGGCGGTTGGAGGGAGGCTGCAACGGGTGAAGGGAGGTTGGAGGAGTGTAGGGGACGGACACGGGTTTGGGAGGAGGACGGTCGAGGCCGCGGGGAGGAGGACGTGTAGGGGGAGGGAGGCGGAGGGAGGGACGCGAGGTGAGGGGGAGGAGGAGTGGGAGGACGCGGACGGACGCTTGGGGAAGGGCCGTAGCGGCGTGGGCGGGGGTGGGAGGCGCGTTGTTAGGAGGGGAGGGACGACGTGGGAGAGGTGAAGCGGGAGGGAGGCGGCGTGGGGGAAGGGGCAAAGGGGGATCGGCAAAGGAGGAGGAGGAGGGAGGTGAAGGGAGGACAAAATCATGTTTTTGGACATGGAGGGGCCTGAATGTAATTTTTTTAAAAAGGAGGGGCTGCAGCACATTATAGAAAATAAGGGGGGCTGTGGCACAATAGAAGTTGGGTTTTGGGGCATTGAATCAATTTTCCTAAAATTAAAACTAATAAAAAAATTGTTAGCTTCATTAGAAAATACTCCAAAAAATTAAAACCGAGAGAAAATTAATCATAGAGGACGCATCGAATTCTGTGCAAATCACATTAATTTCGACCATCTCAAATTCAAACCATTGTTGCAATTTGCAACCAAGAAATGAATGCTAATATTTGACGAACTAATAAAACATAAAAAAAAGGGAAAAATGTGTCCAGGCCCCAAAAGTGGGAACTTCATGTGACTAGCCCCCTTGTACTTTGTCCCATGTGTATAAGCCCCAAAAAGTGAGCTTTAATGTTTTAAGCCCCCTCCACGTCAGCATTATACTAAAAGCAGAATGTATTTTGGAAAAAAGCCAAAACTGTCCTTCTCTTTCTTCCCCAAACGAGGCCTAGTCCCGAACAACAGTAGTCACTTCTCATTAATGCGATATGATGGAAAAAATAGAGGGAAATTTCCTACTTTTTTTACTCCATCATGAGCAATAACTATTTAGTTCTCTATTACTCATCCTCAGACCAAAATTCTCTCAATTACTCTCTCTATTACTCTTACCATCCCTTCAAAATGGCTGAAAAGGACATCATTTGTATTGTTTCTTCGCGGTGTAAAGCGGTATTCTTGAAGATTAATTCTTCAACCACCATCTTGGATCTCAAGTTTGATGTGACAGAGAGGTTAGATCTTCCATATGAGTCATTAATTTTGGCATACGAAGATAAAACAGTTGGAAGCTTAAAATTTCCCATTGAGAACGATGGGGATCTGACGTCTATGGTGGAGCATTGCCACAATCTTAGACTGAAAGAGGTTCACATGCAAGCTTTTAAAGAAGCAGATGATTATTCGAATAAACAAGAAAACGAGCAAGTCCGACAAGACATGTAGGTTAACTATAAAATCAATTAACTTTAGTTCTAATCGTCTTCTTGTTAGGTCTATGCCAGGTTTAACTGGACTTCAGTTCTAATTCGATCGTATGTTAGTTGTAATCTTGGTTCTGTTAGTTCTAATTCAATCGTATCTTATGTTAGTTGTAATCTCGTCTTCTGTTAGTTCTGTTAGTTGTAATCTGCCTAGTCCCGAACAACAATTCTAATTCGATCGTATCTTATCGTTAAGCAGTTCTTTGTTATGCTCCATACTAGAGTTCTAATGATTTCTTTGTTATAAATATAGGTTGTCTAAAAATCACAATAGATAGCTAATCCCCGTCAAGCCACAATTAAAAAGGCTACAATCAGACGACTTTCTTGGTATCATAGAAAAGCTGCAATCGAAGGATGCCCCTATGAACCATGAAGAAATTACAAGTCAACGGTTTCTTCAAATCGAGAGGTAGAATTCACCCCTACAGTCAAAACACAAGTGGCTGCATTCCAAAAGTCAAAGCAACGCAATCATTGCATCCTCAGCTATAAACACATCCTCATATTTGAGATGATTGATCTTGATGGCTGCGACAACAACATGATTAATATTATATTAGCAACTATTAGAGGCGTTGATGAGCAGTGTAATAATTTTAGAAAAGTGAGAAGATCTAGAGAGCTGTGGGCAAATATTCGACATGCTAAGAAGCGCATGGTTAAAGCCATGCAAAGAGATCTTAGTGGAGATTGTGACCCGCAGTTGATAGAGCATTATTGAGATACTTCAATTGTCACAAAAGGCCTAAATAGGGCCTTCTTGAATGGTCATTGGTGTCATCCATATATAAAGATAAAAAGTACAAAACACAGCTTCAAACCGCTATAGAACGCAACTTCAAAACCGCTGCAGAACGCAGCTCCATCAGCTCCAGAACGCAGCTTCAAACAGTTGCAGAACGCAGCTTCAAAACCACTACAAAACGCAACTCAAACCGCTGCAGAACGCAACTTCAAACCGCTACAGAACGCAGTTTCAAACCGCTGCAGAACGTAGCTCCATCAGTTGCAGAACGTAACTTCAAACCGCTGCAGAACGCAGCTTCAAACTGTTGCAGAATGTAGCTCCATCAGCTCCAAAACGTAGCTTCAAACCGCTGCAGAACGCAGCTTCAAACCGCTACAGAACGCAGCTTCAAACTGCTGCAAAATGCAACTCCAAACCGCTGCAGAACACACTTTCAGATACTGCGTTCAAGCATGGAATCTATGCCAGAACGTAAGTCAAGGTTCTGACTCATTCAAACATGATCCATACAGTTTCGAAAACCGTTCCTCACCCATGATCTGAGGAGTGGTTTACGTGGGTTGTTATACTCGATTAATGGGGCAACTAAACCCTCATTTAGGTGCGGATTATGGGGGCAGTTACACCCCTAATCTCCCTATAAATATCAACAAACTCAACAGAGTTCGGGATCAGATTTTTTTTGGAATTCGGAGAGGAGAATCTGAAGGCAAGGATCTTTAACAAACTGAAGATTTCCAGATATCTGATACTTGGCTTATTAACCGAATTATTTCGGTTCAAACAACTCTTTTCTTACTAGAGTTTGTCACTCATTCCGAGGTACAACACTCGTGGAGAGTTCTTGAGTAATTCAACCATACAAGTCATTTGTTCCAGTGAGTTGAGACGTTCGGATCGTCAACGAGAAGCAAACTCGACGCGAGCATTCGAGGGAGGCATCTCATCGCTACCGTGAAGAACCCAGATTTAAACAAAGGGGATGATTCTGATCAATCCTCTTCTCTTTTGTAATCAGGAATTCGAATTGTAATCGAGAGTTGAGAGAGTTGTAATCATTCTTTTTCTAAGCAGTTAGAGAGAATAAAATCAGATACAGTTCTTTCATCATTACAAATTTTTCCACAAACAAAAGATGGCGACTCCACTGGGGACTAGATTCTCTGACGAAGAAGTGGTGACGCAATCCGACGTCCACCTCGCTGGAACGACGGTCGAAACTCTCATTGTAGAATTCGACCAAGCCAAGTACGAGGAGGCCCTCTCCTCTGGATCGCTTAGCCCTAGAGCTAGGCGCGATACCCGCAAGATCTCTAAGGAGGTCGTAACTACTGCTGAGATACTAAAGAAAGCCCTCTCCTTTGGCCAAGGCCTTAAACTTGCTCTACAAGTTGAAGATTCCACACCCATCTCAACATGGCATGTAATGGGTTGTAAGAGGCCTATGACGGAGGAAAATCCAATCAACGCCAACGACGTCGCGACCAAGGCTCTGAAACAAGCCAAGAAGAACACCGCTCGAAGACGGAGAAGATCCATTTGACGAGCGTATCTTCGAGAAAACCGATCCCTGGTTCAACACGAGGATTGCGTTTTCGAAGCCCCGCTCAAAAATGGTGTTCCTACTCCAGAACGCATACTTCGCGGCAATGAGCCTAACTATGAGCCTCGAGTGATACAGCTTAAACGCGACCCTCAATGGTGCGTTATCCATCCAAAACACAGTACTATTAAAGATAAAAACACACCCCATGAGTGCGTCCAAATAAAACAGGACCCTAAGGGGTCTGTTTCATCAATTAAACGCAGGCCAAAGCCTGATGTTTATAAATCACAACGCGACCCTCGCGTTTCGACTTCAGAACGAGATGTGGTCCGCCAAGAACCAGTCTCGCCCACTCAAGGGCAGAGGGTCTTGTTTTCGAAGAGGAATTACTCTCAAGTCTCTGATTTGTGAGAATTACTCTCTAGGAGAAGCCAATGCAACAAATAGCTCATTCATGCCATTGTGAGTGACTTATTTCAGCAGTCCTTTCCGAATGCCACTGTTGTACCCCTGAGCCTCGCAAGTTTGTGTTCAATAGACTGACCAACATCGCAAGACCTACCAAGCGACGACGTCATCAGAAGAAGAAGGTTTCTGAAGCTGAATATCCTCAGGTCACTATCAACGTGGTCGGCAGAGGGAAAGCCTCGGCTCCCAATTCTGACGAATCAGAAAGAAGCCATTCCCCGACTGTTCGGGAAATTTGCGACGAGTTCGAAGGGGTATATCGACACACCCGGACACGGACAGGAGCTATCTGCTCGGTTGACTATAGAAAGTTGGCCAAAGGGATTACTTCTGATGATGAACATTCGGCAATCATCGAATCCTAATCTTCAAGCTCTGTCGTGGCACGAGAAGTTTCTGTTTACATGACTGGAGGTCCCGAGGATCTAGCTAAAAGAGTTGACGAACATCATGTCATGCTCCATGCACAATAAGAGACACTTCTCCAAATGAAGGATATGTTGGCCCAGCTCCTCGCCGAAAAAGGCCAAAAACTTGAATCTTCCCTAAGGACGACCTCCAAAGGAAAGCAGAAAGTGCTCGAGAATTTGGAACATGAGACTCATAATTTGGAGTCTTCTTCCGAAAACGAGAAGGAGATAGAGAAAGAACAGAATCCTCAGTCAAATAAAGTGGATGAGCTAGAAGCCCGCCTTAACGCAATAGCTAACAGAAGCGAGCTTCGTGAGGAAGGAGTGATACGGCCTTATCCCGCGGAATGGGATACAGCTCCCTATCCACCGAAATTTAAGGCCCCAACTCTACAACCTTTCGATGGTACAGGGTCACCAAATCAGCACATCTACTACTTCAAGTCTCAGACTGGAGATGTGGTGGCCAACGACGCCATCCTAACCCGTTTGTTCATTGGTACTCTTAAAGGAGTTGTCTTTGAATGGTTTATGAAACTGCCTGCCGGATCTATTAAAAAATGGGTAGATTTGGAAAGGCTTTTCTTAGCCAGATTTTTCGAAGATGACAAGGAAGTTTCGGTCCCAACTCTTCTCACCACCAAGCAAAAGAAAGGAGAGTCCATCAAGACTTATGTGGAAAGATTCCGTAGCATGGCATTGTGATGCCCGTCAGGTATGACTCAATCAACCTTAGTTGAAACTTGCAGGCACAACTTGCAGACTCAGCTCCTCGCTCAGATGGGAGTAGCAGAATGTCGCTCCTGGAGATAATTAGTTTCGTAAGGAGAACAAGCCGAAGAGATTGTTGCTCGGGTCAAGGCTGAAGAAGTAACTCAACCCAAGCCACAACAGCAGCGCAACCAGAACAAAGCGCCACGCTCCAAGGGAAAGGAGACGTTAGCTGCCGATACTGATGCACGCACGCCATCAGGGAAACAAGGCAAAGCACCAAACCAACAAAGAGCGCCTAAGCAGTACTCGTTCAAAGAAGAGCATGTGGACACTCTGTTCCAACTACTTCGGAAGAACAATAAATTGCAGCTCACCGAAATCAGAAAACCAGATGAAGCTGGGAAGGTAGACGACCCCAACTACCGCCGCTATCATAGATTTTTGGGACATCCGACCAGGAAATGTTATGTGTTCAAAGACATATTACAAAATTTGGTGAATGCTAACGTACTTACCTTGAAACCGGAGCAGAAGACTGTATCCACTAACTTGATTGCGGTCCAGTTCGGTGACTTCCCCCCTGTAGCTGCTACAGATGGTGTCATTCCCATCCATAAAGGGGAAATGCACTTGAAAAACACCGACTTACACAATCAGAAGGGCAGGGAGTTAGTACCCCTCACTATCCCAAAAGGAGAGATCATGTGGGTCCATCCCGACCAAATTGAAGATCAGCAATGGACAAACATCTTGCCTAAGCAGAAAGGAGGCAAGGCTAAGTCATCCAACATGATTAGCCCCTCTGTTAATGAGAATAATAACCATCTCAAACCTCTCACTGACTCTGAAGGAGAGAGAATCGTCCTAGCGGCATACCCAGAAGGCAACCCTGGTACTCGTTCGGGAAAAGCTTACTTGAGAAACTATGACCAGAATGCTCAAGAAGCTGGAGAACAGCCCCAAGACGCTGGGGGTTCTGTACCAAATAAGTCGATCGATAAAGGGAAACAAAAATAGCTTCGGTTCAACAAAAATCTTCACCAGGATCTTGGGGAGTCAAGCACTCCCTTCCAATTCAATGTCATGGCGCAGCTGGCCAACATACCAGCCAAGATTACCTTATATGAACTCCTGAGGCTATCCAAAACTACCAAGGAAGCCCTAATCGAAGCCTTAAATAACACGGAGAGCTTTATCACTCAAGTCACTCCAACTCCTGAAGCGTCTGAAGATCAGTCTTGCATACAATGTTTACAAGCAGCAAGAAGTCTACCCTGCATATCATTCACTCAGGAGGATATGCAAGTGAAACATAAACATGACAGACCCCTGTACTACACCGGATACATCGGGTCATCAGAAATCAGCTGCGTTCAAGTTGACCCAGGCTCGACACTCAGTATCATGCCCTACAGAGTCATGCAAGTCTTAGGGATTCCCATGCATCGGCTGAACGCTACCCAGACTACTATCTTCGGATTCAACGCCAACAGCACTCGGCCTCTAGGAAAGATCAAACTCAGATTCTAGATCGGAGATCTCAAGTCCGAAGTGACTTGTTATATCATAGATGCGGACACGTCCTACAATCTATTATTGGGACGACCATGGATTCATGCAAATCGCATTGTCCCGTCCACCCTACATCAGGTCATGAAGTACGTCAATGATGAAGGTGAAGTTCGAACCCTGATTGCGGAGAAATACCCCTTCAGAGGAGTGGAAAACTTTCACACAGATTCAGTCTTCTACTCGGAATCACACGAGAAAGAAGATATTGACAGTGGTAATGAGGCAGACGTCGAGCCAGAGCCGGAAGGGAATTGTCCATGGGAATTGAACTTCAATGTAATGGGTCCAGTCGAGAATAATAATAATGTACCGAGTGAGGGCGAGTGGTGCATTAATGAAGACTTTATTTTGGCGTACTTGTCTGATGAATCTTTTAAAGCTGAACAGACAGAGAATGATCATATTGCATGTACCAATCTGTGGCACACATTGTGTGCAGAAACATCCCTCACATTGCCGATTAAGTCATCTTTCACTTCAGATAAAGAAGTAGAAGATGCACAAAAGGCTTTCTTCGAAGTCCCGTCCAAAAAGAAAGGGCAAAAGCCAATCCGTTTCGGTAAAGTCAAACCCGAACAATGAAGTCAGTAACTATCTGCATCAGGATCATTCATCCGGAACATCTTCCTGGGAATCTGACATCAGTGTCGGACCTTTCTTTAGAAACCTGTCTGTGAACATGGTTTCAACTAGTCATCCAGATGAAGACGCAGGGGGTGATGAAGAGTTAATCGAATCAATCGACGACCCTTGGATCAAACGCCTCAACATCTTGTGGGATATGCGCTTCGAACAACGTGAATCGCCCACTGAAGATAGAGTAATCCAGGTCAATATGGGAGACGAGCATGACTCTAAACCCATCTTCATAGCTGAAAATTTATCATCATCCGAAAGAGAAGACCTCATATCTCTCATCCGAGAATATATAGATGTCTTTGCTTGGAATTATGAAGATATGCCTGGCCTTGACCCGAAGGTTGCCATGCACCATCTCAATATTGATCCGGATGCAAAACCCGTTAAACAATAACAACGCAGGTTTCGCCCGGAGATCATGGAATCAATTGAGTCAGAAGTCAAAAAGCTTATAGACTCGGGTTTTGTCAGAGAGGAACAACACCCAGACTAGGTAGCCAATATTGTCCCAGTTCCTAAGAAGAACGGTAAGGTCCGGATATGTATTGATTTCCGTGACCTTAACACGGCTTGTCCGAAAGACGAATTCCCGCTTCCTATCACCGATGTTATGATTGAAAACACCTGCAGATATGAAAGGATGTCTTTCATGGACGGATTCTCAGGGTACAATCAAATCAAAATGCATCCTGAAGACGAAAAGCATACTGCGTTCAGAACACCGCTGGGGGTGTATTGTTATACAGTGATGCCCTTTGGCTTGAAAAACACAGGTGCAACTTATCAACATGCAATGAATGCCATCTTCCATGAACATCTGCGTAAGAAGATTGAATGCTACGTTGATGATATAGCAGTAAAAAACTAGCATAAAGGCGATCATCTTACAGATTTAAAGATAATGTTCGACATCATGCGAGTTCACCAATTGAAGATGAACCCGACAAAATCATTCCTTGGGGTATCGAGCGGAAAATTCCTGGGATTTATTGTCACGTCCAAGGGATTTTCTCTTGATCCAGAGAAGATTCGTGCTATCCAAGACATGCCACCCCCAAAGAATCTCAAAGAACTCAGGGGTTTGCAAGGGAGACTGGCTTATATTCGGAGATTCATATCAAATCTTTCAGGGCGATGCCAACCTTTTTTTAAGCTCATGAAGAAAGGAGTATCCTTTGTTTGGGATGGGGATTGCCAAAGAGCATTCGAAGAAATCAAGAAATATCTTACCCAACCACCGGTTCTTGTGGCCCCAATATCAGGAAAACCATTCCTGTTATATGTGAGAGCCATGGACCATTCTCTTGGAGCTTTGTTAGCTCAGAACAATAATCAAGGACAAGAACAGGCCATCTACTACTTAAGCAGGACTATGATGGGAGCTGAACACCGGTATAATCCAGTTGAAAAAGAATGTCTCGCTTTAGTATTTGCAGTCCAGAAGATGCGATATTATTTGGTAGGACAAACAATTCATGTCATCTCCAAGGTGAATCCCTTGAGAGTTCTGATGACGAAGCCATCATCTCTAAACTGCCAACTCGCCAAATGGGCAATTCTCTTGTCACAATATGACATTCAATTTATGCCTCAGAAGGCGGTCAAAGGCTAAGCATTGGTAGATTTCTTAGCCGACCACCCGGTGCCAGGGACATCTAAGCTGTATGAAGAATTGCCCGACGAAGTCGCTGAAGCTTGCGTTACTCAAGAAGGTACGCAAGTGTGGAAACTATTCTTCGACGGCGCATCCAGAGCAAATCCTCATGGAGCAATTATCGCGGGAGTCGGAGTGGTGTTCGTTTCTCCGAATGATTACGTGATCCCAAGAGGATTTTCCCTGATCGAGCCCTGCACTAACAATGTAGCTAAGTATAATGCTCTACTACTAGGAATGCCATTGGCTGAGGAACTTAATGTTCGACATCTTGAAGCTTACGGTGATTCTCAACTAATCGTGAATCAAGTCCGAGGGGAATATGAAGTGCGCCATGAAGATCTGATCCCGTATTACCTCGCAGTACTAAAGCAAGCTCAGAAGTTCGAAGGTTTCTTTATTGAATACATTCCACGAGCTCAGAATGCTTATGCAGATGCTTTAGCCTCGCTGGCAACCTCCTTAGCATTACCCCCGGGGACCAAAACTACGATTCCTATCATAGTACGCGAGCTATACCATTCCAAGATGCCTACAGAGGAAAAGGCAGATACGACATCGGCAGGAGAAGTCTACACAACCTTGATGGAATTGGAAGCTAGAGATTGGCGGTTACCATACATCGACTATGCCGTATATGGAATTTTGCCCGATGATCCTAAGGAAACGGCCGCTATCAAACGGAAGGCCCTCCAATTCTATTACGATGCGGTTTCTCAAACCCTGTATCGTAAATCACATGATGGATTTTTGCTCCGATGCCTCTCTCGGAAGGAAGCAAAAGAGGCCCTTAAGGAAGCTCACGAAGGAATGTGCGGAGCTCATCAGCCTGGAGCCAAATTAGGCGATCGCCTTCGACGAATCGGTTATTATTGGCCAAGGATGTTCGCAGACGCAGTGGATTATGCTAAACGTTGTCACGCATGCCAAGTTCATGGTGATTTTATCCATCAAGCGCCAGGAAACTTACATCCCACGTCTGCTTCTTGGCCGTTCGAGATGTGAGGCATGGACATCGTGGGACCAATTTCTCCTCCGACTTCTAAAGGACACCGGTTCATTCTAACCGTGACCTACTACTTCTCCAAATGGGCGGAGGCAATCTCGCTGAAAGAAGTCAAGACAAAGAATGTCATTAAGTTCATCAAACATCATGTCATTTACCGCTTTGGAGTCCCAAGACGGATAGTCCACGACAACGGGACACAATTCGTCAGTTCTGGGTTTCAGAGATTTTGTGATAAATTTCGTATCCAAAGTGTTGTATCTACAACATATTATCCGCCAGCAAACGGTCTCGCAGAAGCTTTGAACAAGACCATTGTGAAACTTCTCAACAAATTTGTTTCCAAGAGTTGACGTGATTGGGACGAAAGACTCGGCGAATGTTTGTGGGCTTACCGCACAACGGTGAGGACCCTTACAAGAGCTACGCTATTCTCTTTAGTATACGGCTGTGAAGCTGTACTACAACTGGAGATTCAAATCCCTTCCTTAAGAGTCACAATTACAACTGGACTGACAGAGGAAGAGAAACATCAACGACGTCTTCAAGAACTTGAAGCTTTAGATGATAAGCGACTTCAAGCTCAACAACAGATTGAGCTATATCAAGCCCGTATTTCTAAAGCCTATAACAAAAAGGTCGAAGAACGGATTTTCAAGAAATGCGATTTGGTTTTGGCTAATCGACGACCTATGGTGATGACCCACAAAACCAAAGGGAAGTTCAACCCTAAATGGGAAAGACCTTTCATGATAGAGACAGTCTACTCCAATGGAGCCTACCGTCTCATCGATAAAAAAGGTGACAGACTCATGATGCCAGTTAATAGGAAATTTCTTAAAAAATATTACCCATAGATTACAAGGTCTCTTTTCATCAAACGTCCCCCCCCCAAGCAATCCAAGCTAGGGGGTTGCCTACTAGGAGGAGTAATAATTTGTTTCTCTTAATGTATACGTCGTCAAGTTAACATTACACCTCTGACGATTGAAGTTGTTGAGGACTGTTATAATAAAGAAAATTTCTCAAAATCTACCAGAAAGTCGTCAGATTGATTTGATTCAGTGGAAAAGTCTTAACAACTTAGAATACACTCTCAAGGGTGGAAGAAAAAGCGCCTAGCCTCCCTGAACATAAATTCTATAACTGCGTTTCAAGCCTTTTGGACGCAAGGCACGACATTGCGTTTTTGGGGACAGACTTACGTCTAGTTCATTCAAGCATGGAGTTTCAACTATAGCAAAAGAGTCTCCAGAGAACACTCAACAAATTGGAACGTGTCAGGTCTTCTCAAACAACTACAGCTCAAATCTCAGAGTTACGTTCAAACCTATTTAGACGCAAGGACAAAACCATGCGTCTATGATAGGCCTGCTTTCAAATCATTCAATCACAAGGAGGCAATTTTCAGAAGTTCCAACACAACATTTCAGAAAAACACAAAGAAAAAGGCAGGAAGAGGGCAAGCAGTAGCAGCTCATTCCATGCAGATAATAAGGGTTTGGAGAAATAACATAAAGTTATTACAAAACCAAAACAAAAATAAATGTTGCTGAAGCTTAGAGTAAAGAGAAGCTCAAAAGATGAGCTTCTGTATTAGATATAACTTTTTCGTGCTTCGCCAACACTTCTTCTTCAACTCTCTTACGAAGCTCGACATCAGAAGCCGCAGCAGCAGCATAAGCCTCTTGTTGCAGCACTTGGATGGCTTCCTTTTCAGCCTGGACCTTCGCTTCGAGGGTGGCATCCCCGAGGTTGAATTCTTCTTGGGTTAGCTCCCATGCATTGAGTCTGGCCCTGGCTTGGCAGCGTTGCTTCTGCAAGCTCCAGATGCGAGCCTTCCTTTCCGAAATATCAAAAGCTCGGGCCCTGGCAGCAACTCTCTCTTTCAGCCTAGCATTACTGATGGCCCATTGGATCTTAGGCCCTAGGTCTGTCTGCTGCAACTCCTCTAAGTAACGAGCAGCCCCAAGTAGCGGTTGATCTTCTCCTCAAAACGTCGAGCGTGGAGGGGGTTGACTTCCGTAAGAGCATTCAACCCTTCCTCGATAGAAGCTTGAAACTCAAGGAAGGAGCCCCACCCGTGCATCACAATGGAGAAGGCTTGCTTCACTTGATTCTCTAAACGCCTAGAGAGGAAAAGAGTGCAATTGGGCGACAGATAAACAGCCTCATCAGTCACCCGCTCGAAGCCCTCGTGTGGGAGGATCGTAGAG
The DNA here is from genome assembly GCF_001876935.1 of Asparagus officinalis. Lineage (NCBI taxonomy): Eukaryota > Viridiplantae > Streptophyta > Magnoliopsida > Asparagales > Asparagaceae > Asparagus > Asparagus officinalis. Next base: position 24,103,648 of record NC_033800.1, read on the forward strand.
ATTGGTGGAATGAAAGGGACGTCGCCTGAATCATGGGATATGAGGGGCTTCGAAGCAGAAGCCCCACCTTGCAACAAGATAAATAAAAGTAAAGTCAGCAACATAAAAGAATTCAAGCGCAATAGTATAGACATGCATTAAGATCAGCTTGAACGCAATGGATCTATACCCGCGTTGAATCATTATGAACACAGTAAGTTGCGCAGAAGCTTCTTCCTGCGTTCAAGATTAAGGGATAAACCCTTCGTTTCGTCAATAAACGCACGAGCTTCTTCATGCATTCAAGATTAAGGAATCGACTCCTTATTTCGTCGATGAACGCAGAAATTTCTTCCTGCGCTCAAGAACGAGGGGATCAACCCTTCATTTCGTCAATCAACACAGGAATTTCTCTCAATTTTCGAAATTGAGGAGACAAGCAGTTCTCGTCAAAAGACACGGCAATTGCTTTATACATCAAAGGTTGAAGAGACGAACTATATTCGTCATCATCAACCAGAACCCACTCAAGGGATTTTGAAGAAAACTCATTAAAAAGAACACTGAACAGAAGAGATAGCATGGCTTACCTTAATGTCCAGGCATTAGGGAGGGAGGCGTCAACGTCGGTCCAGAGGTGGACCTAAAAGTGTTCTCCGACGACGGTATGGGGTGCGTCGCCTTTTCGTCTCCGCTCAGGCAAGGTTTCTTGGAGGCCATGGCTGGAGGACGAAGTGAAATAATCAAGAACTTTTTAGAATTAACGAGAAGAAACTCGTTTCTAATTTCAAGAAGGAAGCCTAAGCGTTTAAGGCTCTTGACAAGACCAATCAAGGCTATTTATATATATTCACTGTGGGAAGTATAGAGTCCCAAGACTCTCGTCCAAAGGTGATCTCTTCGTCATCATTATAATCGTTTAGACTTCTGATGAGACGTAGGACAAGACCCTGTGTTTGAAAGATATATAGAGGAAGCCATACGCAATGATCTGGAGACGCGTTCAAATACACAACGTAGTCTCAGACATACGCAGCCCAGTTCAAAGAACCCAAACGCAGGGGGTGGTTCTGTTCCTCTGAATCCATACAGCTGCAGTTTGAATTTCGTCACATAAAGACAATTTTGTCGTCGAAACTTTCTAACTTATCGACTCCCACCAACAGAGCGATAGGTCCTCAAAGTTGCTCCGAACGCAACACTTCTAACTTATCGACTCTCACCAATAGAGCGATAGGTCCTCAAAGTTGCTCCGAACGCAACACTTCTAACTTATCGACTCTCACCAATAGAGCGATAGGTCCTCAAAGTTGCTCCGAACGCAACACTTCTAACTTATCGACTCTCACCAATAGAGCGATAGGTCCTCAAAGTTGCTCCAAACGCATCACCGCACTCAGATGGTTGAACGCATGATTTAACCATGCGTTTTAGTGACCGACCTCAGCCTATCACGCAACTAACCTTTTCAAAGAGATTAATATTCCAAGTGATGACAATATGGTGGGTTCCTCCGAGGCTATCCTCCTGACTAAGCTGGGGATGAAGTCCTTCTCATACAGGCTTGTGGTTCTCTCTGTCTATGACAATAGATTTGTCTTAAGCCAGGAAGTGCTCAACCTCCCTGAAGATGACGAACTTGGTCAAACAAGCTAAAGTCCAAGTCATTATTGACGAACTAAACAAGAAAGATGATATCAACGAATTTGTCTAAGACCCTGAGATGTTCCGCTCAGTCCGCGATGAGGTGCATTCAATCAACAAAATTTTGGGATCCAAAGTGTTTCGAAAATTCATCCCAGTCAACTGCGAACTTTCGAAAACTTTAGAGGTGGTTCTGTAGGCTGTCTAAAAATCACAATAGATAGCTAATCTCCATCAAGCCATAATTAAGAAGGCTACAATCAGACGACTTTCTTGGTACCATAGAAAAGCTGCAATCGAAGGATGCCCCTATGGACCATGAAGAAATTACAAGTCAACGGTTTCTTCAAATCGAGAGGTAGAATTCACCCCTACAGTCAAAACACAAGTGGCTGCATTCCAAAAGTCAAAGCAACGCAATCATTGCATCCTCAGCTATAAACACATCCTCATATTTGAGATGATTGATCTTGATGGCTGCGACAACAATATGATTAATATTATATTAGCAACTATTAGAGGCGCTGATGAGCAGTATAATGATTTTAGAAAAGCGGGAAGATCTAGAGAGCTGTGGGCAAATATTCGACATGCTGAGAAGCGCATGGTTAAAGCCATGCAAAGATATCTTAGTGGAGATCGTGATCCGCAATTGATAGAGCATTATTGAGATACCTCAATTATCACAAATGGCCTGAATATGGCCTTCTCGAATGGTCATTGGTGTCATCCATATATAAAGATAAAAAGTGCAAAACGCAGCTTCAAACCGCTACAGAACGCAGCTTCAAAACCGCTACAGAACGCAGCTCCATCAGCTCCAGAACGCAGCTTCAAACAGTTGTAGAACACAACTTCAAAACCCCTACAGAACGCAGCTCAAACCGCTGCAGAACGCAACTTCAAACCGCTGCAGAATGCAGTTTCAAACCGCTACAGAACGCAGCTCCATCAGGTGCAGAAAGCAACTTCAAACCGCTGCAGAACACAGCTTCAAACCGCTGCAGAACGTAGCTCCATCAGCTCCAGAACGCAGCTTCAAACCGCTGCAGAACGCAGCTTCAAACCGCTGCAGAACGCAACTCCAAACCGCTGTAGAACGCACTTCCAGATACTGCATTCAAGCACGGAATCTATGCCAGAACGTAAGTCAAGGTTCTGACTCATTCAAACATGATCCATACAGTTTCGAAAATCGTTCCTCACCTATGATCTGAGGAGTGATTTACGTGGGTTGTTATACCCGATTAATGGGGCAACTAAACCCTCATTTAGGCACGGATTATGGGGGCAGTTACACCCCTAATCTCCCTATAAATAACAACAAACTCAACAGAGTTCGGGATCGGATTTTTTTTGGAATTCGGAGAGGAGAATCTGAAGGCAAGGATCTTCAACAAACTGAAGATTTCCAGATATCTGATACTTGGCTTATTAACTGAATTATTTCGGTTCAAACAACTCTTTTCTTACTAGAGTTTGTCACTCATTCCGAGGTACAACACTCGTGGAGAGTTCTTGAGTAATTCAACCATACAAGTCATTTGTTCCAGTGAGTTGAGACGTTCGGATCGTCAACGAGAAGCAATCTCGACGCGAGCATTCGAGGGAGGCATCTCATCGCTACCGTGAAGAACCCAGATTTAAACAAAGGGGAGGATTCAAATCAATCCTCTTCTCTTTTGTAATCAGGAATTCGAATTGTAATCGAGAGTTGAGAGAGTTGTAATCATTCTTTTTCTAAGCAGTTAGAGAGAATAAAATCAGATACAGTTCTTTCATCATTACAAATTTTTCCACAAACAATAAATTAGAACTAACATGATATAAAATAGAACTAACGTGGTATAAAATTAGAACTAACTTGGTATAAATTAGAACTAACTTGGTATAAATTAGAACTAATATGGTTAAAATTAGAACTAGATTGGTCCAAATTAGAACTAACTTGGTATAAATTAGAACTAATATGGTTAAAATTAGAACTAACTTGGTATAAAATAGAACTAACTTGATATAAATTAGAACTAACGTGGTATAAATTAAAACTAACGTGGTATAAAATTAGAACTAACTTGGTATAAATTAGAACTAACTTGGTATAAATTAGAACTAATGTGGTTAAAATTATACCAAACTTGGTATAAATTAGAACTAACTTGGTATAAATTAGAACTAATATGATTAAAATTAGAACTAACTTGTTATAAAATAGAACTAACTTGGTATAAAATTAGAACTAACTTGGTATACAATAGAACTAACGCGGTATAAATTAGAACTAACATGGTATAAAATAGAACTAACATGGTATAAAATAGAACTAACGCTAGAAGGGTTAGAACTAACACCGTATTAATTAGAACTAACACGCTACAAAATAGAACTAACATCTTGTAGATTAGAACTAACACGACATTAACTAGAACTGGCATGAACTGCGACAGAACTAACATTGTATAAATTAGAACTAACACCATATTAATTAGAACTAACACGCTACAAAATAGAACTAACATGTTATTGATTAGAACTAACACGACATATACTAGAACTAACGTGGCATAAAATAGAACTTATGTGCTATAAAATTGAACTACCATGATATAAATTAGAACTAACTTGTTATAAAAAAGAACTAACGTGGTTAAAATTAGAACTAACTTGGTATAAAATAGAGCTAACTTGGTATAAATTAGAACTAACTTGGTATAAATTAGAACTAATGTGGTTAAAATTAGAATTAACTTGTTATAAAATAGAACTAACTTGGTATAAATTAGAACTAACGTGGTATAAATTAGAACTAACTTGGTATAAATTAGAACTAACTTGGTATAAATTAGAACTAATGTGATATAAAATAGAACTAACTTGGTATAAATTAAAACTAACTTGGTATAAATTAGAACTAACGTGGTATAAAATTAGAACTAACTTGGTATAAGTTAGAACTAACGTGATATAAATTAGAACTAACGTGGTATAAATTAGAACTAACGTGGTATAAAATTAGAACTAACTTGGTATAAATTAGAACTAATATGGTTAAAATTAGAACTAACTTGTTATAAAATAAAACTAACTTGGTATAAATTAGAACTAACTTGGTATAAATTAGAACTAACGTGGTTAAAATTAGAACTAACGTGGTATAAAATTAGAACTAACTTGGTATAAATTAGAACTAATGTGGTTAAAATTAGAACTAACTTGTTATAAAATAGAACTAACTTTGTATAAATTAGAACTAACTTGGTATAAATTAGAACTAACTTGGTATAAATTAGAACTAATATGGTTAAAATTAGAACTAACGTGGTATAAAATTAGAACTAACTTGGTATAAATTAGAACTAACTTAGTATAAATTAGAACTAACTTAGTATAAATTAGAACTAATGTGGTTAAAATTAGAACTAACTTTGTATAAATTAGAACTAACTTGTTATAAAATAGAACTAACGTGGTATAAAATAGAACTAATGCTGGAATGGGCTAGAACTAACACCCTATTAATTAGAACTACCATGCTACAAAATAGAACTAACATCTTGCAGATTAGAACTAACACGGCATACACTAGAACTGACATGAACTGCGACAGAACTAACATGGTATACATTAGAACTAACACTATATAAATTAGAACTAACATGTTATAAAATAGAACTAATATTGTGCAAATTAGAACTAACACACTATCAGTTAAACTAATATATAAGAATAACACGGCATCTCTATATTTGGTTTAAGATTTTTTAATAAACTATTTTCTGGATAAGTAATATTTAACAAGAACTAACGTGGTATAAGAATAACATAGTTATTTTTGCTCTTTTTTAAACTCTATCATAAGCTAACTCATGTTAGTTCTAACTTATTTCATGTTAGTTCTAATGGCAAGTAAGAGCTAACTTTAAGTGGAACTAACATTAACACTTTGGCTACTTGGTCTAGTGGTAAAGCTTGAGAATTTGGAGAGGAGGTCAGGAGTTCAAGCCCATGCAACTACAATATATATTTAAAGGTCTTTGATTAGGCCGCTCTTGGGCTTTTTGTTAGTTCTAACTTATTTTATGTTGGTTCTAACTTGCTCTTTGTTAGTTCTAACTCACTTAAAGTTAGTTCTAACTTGCTCTTTGTTAGTTCTAACTCGCTTAAAGTTAGTTCTAACTTGCTCTTTGTTAGTTCTAACTTGCTCTTTGTTCTAACTCACTTTAAGTTAGTTCTAACTTGCTCTTTGTTAGTTCTAACTCACTTAAAATTAGTTCTAACGTGCTCTTTATTAGTTCCAACTTGCTCTTTGTTAGTTCTAACTCACTTAAAGTTAGTTCTAACATGCTCTTTGTTAGTTCTAACTTGCTTTTTGTTAGTTCTAACTCACTTAAAGTTAGTTCTAACTTACTCTTTGTTAGTTCTAACTTGCTCTTTGTTAGTTCTAACTCACTTCATGTTAGTTCTAGTTCTAATTCATGTTAGTTCTAACTCGTTCTTTGTTAGTTCTAACTCACTTCATGTTAGTTCTAACCCACTGTATGTTAGTTCTAGTTCTAATTCATGTTAGTTTTAAGCTCTTGTGCTCATTGTTAGTTCTAATTCATTTTATGTTGATTGTAACTCACTTCATGTTAGTTCTAGTTCTAATTCATGTAGTTACTTTCACCAACATAAAATCTATAGACAACTGGGAGTACACAAGATCATACCTGATGTAGTTACTTTCACCATCCTTCTCAAAGGGAATGGCTGTGCAAGGAATGTTGAAGGAAGCAGTAATAATTTTCTTTCAAATACTAAAGAGGGGATTTATGCCAGATACTGTAGCATACTGCAGTTTGGTCGATTGCTTATGCAAGCATATCAATCAAATTGCTGGGTTTAAACTTTATAAAATGATGCTTAAAAATGGTATTCATCCTGATATTGTTGTTTATAATGTTCTCATAAAGAAGGCAGAACAGACAGAACTAACATGGCAGCGAACAGAACTAACGTAGGAGATAACAGAACTACCATGAAAGCGAGTAGAACTAACGTAAGAGATGACAGAACTAACATGAAAGCTGGTAGAACTAACAGTCCAGTCCTCAGAACTAACAGTCCAGCCTTTAGAACTAACAGTTTAGCCCTTAGAACTAACATTCTAGCCCTTAGAACTAACAGTCCAGACTACCCAGCTCACAACCAGTTTTTAACAGCTTCCCGATGTTGTTGTTTTTGCCGAAGGCGAACCTGTTGTGGTTTATGAAGATGGCGTCGAGGTCCTTGTCGAAGATGGCTCGGAGGGCACCTTGCCCTCGAACTCGTTGTACTTGATGTCGAGAAATTTCAGGGAGGGGAGCCAGAGGACGACCCTAGGAAACTTACCGGCGAACCGATTGTTGCTTAGGTCAAGCTCGAAGAGCAACCTCATCTTCTCGAAGGTCCGAGGGATCATAGGGTGGAGCCGCGGTGCGTGCAGGGTTCATAGTTCTAATTTTCCTTGTCCCCCCTTTCAAATTCACAGGTTCTTAGATTCTTTAGTCGACTTTTAATCACATTGTCTTTAATTTTTAGCTAAATGTCGATATGCCTGAAGATTCAATGTGAGCTTTTGAAAATTTCTGCTGTTAATCTCTTATACAGAACTCTGTCAATCACCGAATCACATAAGAAAAAGGCATTAAAGGAAAATCCAAACCGCTGTTCAAGAATCCAAGGAGATCCCATTTCAATTAAATGAAAGAGAAAAACTACAAAAATCCAATATCGATTCCCTTCATAAATTATAAGAAAACAAGAGCACTATATTGATTAAGACATTGATTTAGGTAAAGATATTCCGTAACATTAGAAAGGGAAGAACAACGATGCATCGGACCAAAGCTCCGAGCTCCGTCAGCTCACGGGTCCCACCGGACCATGTTCCGTGTTTGTCGTTGAACCCGCGTTCACGAGCTGTTTCCAAGATGACTCCCCGACCTCCGACTCTATGACCACCGTCCTCGCCTTCGCCTTCCACGGCCTCCCCAGGGTCTGATCATTTCAGTGGCCATAGCGGAAGTGAGAGAGAAGGAGAAGTTGAGAGATAGAGGAGAGAGAGAGAGAGAGAGAGAGAGAGAGAGAGAGAGAGAGAGAGAAGAGAGAGAGAGAGAGAGAGAGAGAGAGAGAGAGAGAGAGAGAGATGAGATGAGGTTAAAAGGATGGACGCAGTTACCAAGCTCAATCAATCAAAGGGTAAATTCGTAACTTTTTTTGAGCTTTTCTCAGGGTCTGATACTTTGGGGCCTTAACACAAATACAATGTGTATTTGTGGCTTATACACATGAGTCAGAATATAAGGGGGCGGGTCACATGAACTTTCTACTTTTGGGGCCTGGACACATTTCCCCCC